>NC_084920.1:6737385-7337385 GCF_949316345.1 Pungitius pungitius
TAAAAGGACAATAGGAAACACTTCACATTTCTGTGAATGGATTATTTACAACCACACAGTTTTATACTTTTTTTAAACTTTTTTCTCTCTTCAATGACATATGTTGGAGGTGTTTTTAAAGATTTAAGAGGCTGAGTTATTTCTTCGTCAGGGTAGGGAAGGAAGGAAGGAAGCTTTGTGTTCTAAAGTATAACATTCGTTATCATGGGATTTGTGACCTGCCAGACAAACAGAAGCCAACAGGGCTGAATCACTTGAGAGGTTAACACAAGTAGGGAGGCCATGCACATACACGTTGTATATTTAATCAGAGATACGCTTTGTTGTAATTTTGTCCACTGGGAACCTCCAATGAAGGCCTTTGGGGGTTAAAAACCGACTTAAGGGAGGGAAGCATGCTTCCAAGAAGCAGATATTTGTACAGATTACATTCAAACACCAGCTAGCATCTTTTAAGCTTTGCATGTGACTTCAACCCCTTCTTGACATTTTGCTCAACTTGCAGGGCCAGGTATCTCTAGCTATGCATCTGAGCCTGAGAAGGCAGGGGAGTCTCTGAAAGCATGCATGCAGGAGGCTGAGCAGTGGGTGCCCAAAATAAGACACTCCGAGACCCCTCTGTATCTGGGGGCTACTGCTGGTATGAGATTGCTAAAGTAAGGCAAACGCACACTCACACATCCCCATAAACCTTAGTAAAACATTCACCCACAAAAGCAACATATTGGGCCTTTTCATTCTGACACACTTAGATGTCCCACGCCTTCACTCTATAACTGGGTTTGTGATGTCAAGTGCTACAGTGTGTAGCCCTATACGCCTGCTTTGTGATTTATTTCCACATAAACCTTACCGCCAAAGCAGTATAGAGGGAGTAGCAGGAATATGTTACTGTCTGGTCTATTATATACAACACAAACTGTTTATTATGATATGAGTTATGTGTGTGGATCAGTCTAATTAAATTGTGTTGCGTGCAGTATGGAGAACAGCGCTGCGTCAGACAAAGTCTTTAAGGCTGTGGAGGAAGCACTGCGAAAATCCCCCTTTTCCTATGAGGGAACGAGACTACTCAGCGGCCAGGCGGAGGGCGCCTTTGGCTGGGTCACAGTCAACTACTTGGGTGACCGCCTCAGCCAGGTGGGCACTCGTGTCCATGCAATTGTGTCAACTTTTAAATGTTCTTCGTGTCAGTCAGCGTCATCCACTGACTTCACTGTCTCTTTGTCTCTGCTGCAGGGCTTGGAAACCACAGGCGCACTTGACCTCGGCGGGGCTTCCACCCAGATTAGTTTTGTATCCGATAAGTACGACGGTTCAGAGTCACCGAGCAACACCGTCAACTTCCGACTTTATGGAAACGACTATGAACTGTACACTCACAGCTTCCTGTGTTACGGGAAAGACCAAGCACAAAAATTGAAGCTGGCACACCAGACTCAGGTAAATTACTGTTCAATCAATCATCTTTAAGAGTGATGGTCAATAATAGTGACTGAATTAGCTTTCTCTCTGCATCTCCTGCACCGTTGTATCTTACTCTCCCTTCTAGTCAGGTCCAGATGCAGTAGAAGATCCTTGCTACCACCCTGGATACAATAAGACAAAGATGTACTCTGTCCTCTACGAGAGCCCCTGCGTGTCAAACAGGAAACCACAAGGGCCTCCTGAAACGTTCCTTCACACTGGGACAGGAAACAGTACACAATGTCAGGAAGCTGTTAAAAACATCTTCAACTTTACTGACTGCAAATACAGCCAGTGCTCATTCAACGGGGTCTACCAGCCAACTTTGCAGGGGCCATTTGAGGTAATGTTACAAAGTTTTATTCATAAGCATCTAGCTATGCAGATACACTGGTTTGAGATTCCTTCCCCAATATATATATATATATATATATATATATATATATATATATATATATATATATATATATATATATCTTCTTCCCTGTCACTGCAGGCTTTCTCTGCTTACTACTTTGTGATGGACTTCCTCAATCTGACTGATGCATCCGTCACTCTGGAAGATGTCAAGAAAAAACTCGAACTCTACTGCGCTACCTCATGGAGTCAGGTGGGGGGCATATTTATGCTTCAGTTTCAAACACAAAGCAGTTATCTTTAAATTGTTATCTGCCTTCCAAATGCATATGCTTAATGATATCCCTGACTTCAACTGGCTTGAGCAGATAGTGAAGGAGCACCCGGGCATAAAAGAGAAATATCTGGCTGAGTACTGTTTCTCTGGCACGTACATCCTCACCCTGCTGACAGAAGGATACAACTTCACCTCTGTGAGCTACTCCGACATTAAGTTTATTAAAAAGGTCAGTAGATCGCAGTCCACTCCCTCACACATTGAGCATTATAACATTCTATTTGTGCATTAGTGTGCACAACTTTTATCTTTATGAAGACCTATTTGAGTTTTGGACCTTCTTTAGCTGTTAAAACGCAGATACTCCCAATTGGGTTATATAAAGTATAACCCAACATCAATTTGTATAGCTTTCTCTGGGCCAAAACGATTACAAAGGATTGCTCAAAAATTGAACATAATCATCTACCAAGGGCTGGCTCAGTCAAAAAACAAAGCAACAAGAAACCTTAACCAGAAAACGTCAAACAATCACAAGACACCCGATACGCTTTCCTCGGTTCAGTCAGAGACACTTATGGCATGGAATTAAAGCAAATGGTTATGCAGTTACATTGGGCGGGAAGGCCTCTGCTGTTTGAGGGAGCTCCTAAAGTGTAAAGCAGTGAGGTTTCTGCTTGGAAAACTAATCCCCCGATAATTGTTACCGGATAGAAAATGCAAAGCAGATCTCAGCCATCCCACCCACACAGCATCCTGACAGTATTTAAGTATGTGTTCATTAGGCCCTTTTCTGTATATAGTATTTGCTCTAATTTCAAGCCAAGCCCTTTTAACGTTCTTAAAAGTAGCAATTAACAGGATATGTTCATTTAATTACAACATAGAGAAAAGTAGGGTGTGTGTGTGTTTAATGTGTTCACTAAAGTTTTCTTTATTCATCATATCTGTTACCCCTCATAGTATGAAGAGGAATTCTTTAACACTGTTTTGAGGCTATTAGTAGATGGAAATTATGTGAGCAAGACAGTGCTGAATTGCAAGGCATCAACCCATGACTTTCTGAGTAAGCTTACTTGGCAAGAAATCTCAGTGTACGCTAAATAAAACCAAACACTTGTTTTTCCCACCAATGTAAATACAAGTCATTTACCAGAAGAAACATTAGCAAGTGTTTCAAGTTACATGAATTCAAGATCAATGTGTCAACTGTAGCAGCCAAGTTTCAGCCTACAACACTGCACCAACTGTGCGTAGTTGTATGATAAGAAAAATATTGGTTTTAGGTTAGGGTAATGTTAGGTATTCTTGGAATACAGGAATCGGTAGATAACATAACAGAAATGTTATGTCCGTGTCGCTAACAGGAAACCATGTAGTTGTGATGTTTGAAATTAGCAGCAAAAAAATGGGATGATTCTCAATTTGATGGTTTTGCCTCTTCCTGTGTCCAGATAAAAGGTAGTGATGCTGGCTGGACGCTGGGCTACATGTTGAATCTGACCAACATGATTCCAGCTGAGGCTCCGGACTCTCCCCCTCTGCCCCACGCCGGCTACGTATCCATAGTCTCCATCTGCGTAGTCGTGATCTTCATCCTCCTCCTCTTCAGCATCCGTCCTCTCTGGCTACGCTACTTTAAAAAGCAACAAATCGTATGAACAAAAACACACAGATGTACGCATGAGTGAGGGAATAAGAGCTTGTGAGTGTGTTCTACCAAATTGTGAATCAGATAAATGTACACATTCCAGCATTTCTGGGAAGGTGAAAGGTCAAAGTCAGCTGCATATCACAGTCCCACAGTTGATTTAGGGAGGAAGGGCAAACACTTTCTATTCGCTTTCTGCACTGAACTTTTTGCTTCTCCGGTTGAAGGACATTTTTGGGGTTTGTGTGTGAGTGTGTATGTGTGAATTTGAATGGGAGGTTGAGTGTGTGCTTATCTATATCAGTCTGCATGTGTGTCTTGAAGTATGCTGTAAAAAAAAATACAGCACTGTATAAATGAATAAAATGTTTACATATAAAAACATTATAAACACATTTTTGAATTGCATATTATTTGTAAAAATGTGACTATTGAATGTTGAATGCATTATTTATTAACATTTTATACAGGAAGTTGATTGTTTTTAAAACTACCACTACAATGTTTTGTTCTTAATTATAGACAGATAAATGACAGTGAAAATATAAGCAAAATTGATGATTTAAAAGAACAACATGCTCGCTCAGCCTTAGCTGTGGCATTCTTGCATTGTTATATTTTGATTTCAACTTTCTCCTGAGCACCATGACAGATAAAATCCCAGTAAAGAAAAAAAATCTAACCCGTTTGTGCATAAAATGAAAGTGCTTCCCTCTAGTGGTGAGAGGGCACACATTGCAGTACGATTAATTGAAATACACTAAAGGTTTATGAGTTACAGCCAACTAAAACTAATGCAGTCTACTACAACTGCTACAATACATCTTCTTTTCATGAAACTTTTTTTCTGTTTTTGTTTAAAAATATTTTTAGAAAGATGTAATATGATATTATTGAGGTTGACATCTGTTAAACTATATTTTTACCCCGACATGTTTCTATTTTTTGGTCCACCCAATTCAATTCAGCAATTAATTTATATAGGAATCCTATAAAAAAAATGTACAGTAGGAAAATACCTTATTCCCCTGGTGCTGTTTCCAACAAGAAGGCAAATGTCCTATGCAAATACCACCATAGATTACATAACGTGACAAGAACGGGTGTGAAATCCTCTCGGGCAAACCGTTCTACTTCGGAATTATTGCATCAAGGCTTTGGCAGGAAGTGGAACCTTGTGGGGTTTCCCTCCGTTTGGGGGCCCAGCCTTTCCGCTGTGTCGCAGATAGGGTTCTTATCTGCGGAAAATTGGAGCTACATGGGAGAACGAGACAACAATGCCATCCTGATAATCTGAGGGTGGTTCCTGCTGTTACACCAAAGAATGTCGTTGGTGTAGCCAATGGCAGAAAGCCTCTTTCAAGTGATTAAATGACACAGTTTATACACACACACACACACACACACACACACACACACACACACACACACACACACACACACACACACACACACACACACACACACACACACACATACACACACAGGGAGTGCTCAGACTCCCTGTGAACTCATATATATATATACATTTAGAGGTAAAAAAGCAGGTGTGTCCTTAACAGACATTATTTTGATCATAGTTCCCGCAAAATGAGTTGACCACAATGTGTCAACTCATTTTGCTTTTGGCAGCAGATCCTGACACCGGGGTGTAAGGCGTCGACTTGTTGTCCATCCCTAGGGACGCCGCCTGTTCTGAGACAGAGGGGATAACCGGTAGGTGACCTGTCGCGAGATCCGAGGCATCGCTCAGGTGATCGCGGTCGATGATGTTGGTGGTCTCGGAGTCCAGCTCCCGAACTTTTTCTTTGTAAAACCTCTGTGAGAGGCGTTTCGTCTGCGGAAGCTCGTAACACGTCTCCAGCACCACCAGCACACACACCAAGCCCAGCAGCAAGTAGCCTGCGAGAGAAAAACACACACAGAGACACAATGGAAGAATGACGAATCAAAGACCAGTGACTTATGACTTCAAATTGAGGTTTAGTAATTACATAAAGGGTGTAGTGGCTTTCAGTCATTGCATTGTTTAACCTCCCTCTCAGAAAAGCTCTAAGTGCCTCTAAGTGTGATAAACCTGCTATGAACATTATCAATGTGTATGGAATACTCTGTGTTTTGTGAAATAAATATTTTAATCTCAGTTAAAGGATCACATGTTCCTCAGCAGCGGGGGTTCAAAGAGTGGAACGACATCCCCATCAGTGTCAGCTGTACTTAGCGTATAGTGCTAATTATCAAATGATAGAATGCTAATATGCTAAATTAATACGTGGCAAACAATAACAGATGATCCCCAACTCGATAGCACTGTCATTATGAGAAGTTCAACACTTACTACTAACTAATGTTATTTTTAACATACTTAAATAGTATATACATATATTTTATTCATATTCTATTCAAAATTTTTATATTTCATCTGTAAATGATATCAAGCAGAATTCCTTGTACGTGCAAACATACTCAGCAATAAACCGTTTGTGATATGCTGATATCCTGGTAGCATGCAGATGTCAGCCTTTAGCTCAAAGCACAGACTCACCGAGGAGCGAGCATGGCTGCAGACTCCTTCTTTTTCTTCTTTCAGGCTCTAAAATCATTCAGTTGAAACATTTCAAGAAAAACTAATCCGTCTCCGCTTGAACGGCCCACCATTTTAAGACTTCTACTGATGGAATTGGTCACCATCCAACATTTAAATGGGAACCACTTCTCTGCAGGGTGTGGAAATGAAATGATACTTGAGCACTTGTATCTTACAACCTTTTCTCACCTGTAATCGCCAGCCTGTAGAGCTGTGGGTGTCGGTTCTCCTCTTCACCCTGGGTCTCTCCAGGGACATAATCCCCAAGGCCAATGGTTGTCAGAGAGATGAAACAGAAATAAAGAGACTCCAGAAAATCCCACTCCTTCTCCAGGTTGTCTAAGATCCACGCGGGGATGATGAGGACTAGCAGGGTCGTGATGATGGTTAGGCAGGTAGCGTGTATGGCAGCCAGCTTCGGTTTAGACATGGCCCATCGATGGTGGAGAAAGGACAATGGGCGTTGGGTCACCGCCACCATGATCCTCTGCACCATAATCGTGAGGAAGAAAAGGGTAACTGGGATGCCAAAAAGGGAGTAGAAGATGCAGAAGGCCTTTCCTTCGTCTGAGAGGGGAACAGAGTGGCCATAACCTGGAAACACAACAAAATATGCCTTAATTATGGGGGTTGGATTACAGGTGGGATTCTTCTCCACGACATTGTGAACTCTGAACATATAACAATAATTACATAGAAAAAGCAAGGCAATTATACTAATTGTGAAAGACAACATCCAACTACAGATACATCTTAAATCTAAATGCCATAAAAACAATGGCCATAGTTCAGTGGGTTTTAATTTGCTCCCTTCATCAGAACTTCATCTAAATATTATAGAGCTTGCAGTTTGACAATAAGCATCAAAACCCAAATTATTTTCTATATACATTTTGACCTTCACTATGATGTTCATAGTGCAATGATCTAATCACTATATATAAAAGGTTGCTCATAACTTTATAAAGAAGGAATGTTCTGGCAACTTGTCTTGTTGTTATTTCATCCGCTAACATGTGTAGATTTAATAGTACACAAAGTAGTGTGAGACACACGCACTTATGGGTTACCATCATGTATAACTGCAGTGTTACTAAATTGATAAGGATTCAAAGTGGTTGGTATAAAGTTTATACCAATAGTATATAGTATAAAGTTTATACCAACCACTTTGAATCCTCATCAATTTAGAAAGTTTATACTATAAACATTTCTTTTGGTAATGTATAAAGTCTGTATAAAGTCCATTTTAAAATGTATTTTGCCTGTTACTTTTGGCTCTTTAGGCCTCACTATGCACGATGTGAACTATGTTCAGAGTTTAATATTGTTTTCACCTTGAAGGGGATATTTTTAGTGGACAACAACTAACTTGATATCAGTATAACTCGTATGAGATAGGCTACCCTGCTTTGGATAATATCTATAATCTATTTTCATGATCCATTACAAAAGCCTTTATCCAGCCTTGACTTATCAGAAAGTATCACCAAATAACGAATAAGGAACGACCACAGCTTGGTGCGCTCACACTTTAACAGTTCGACAACCTTTGTCCCCTCACCTGTCGTGGTCAGCACGGTGCTGGTGAAGAAAAGGGAGGACACGAAGTCCCAGTTCCGCTGGGTGCTGTTGCCCAGCACGCTCACTCCGTAGTTGCTGGCCTGTAGCGCGCGGGCCAGAAGCTCCTCCAGGCGCGCGTCGGACACGCAGGTGTTGTTGCTCAGGAAGTCCTGCCGGGCCGCCTTCAGCTCGTCGCGGAGATCCTGCTCGTAGGGCTGCTCGATGGCGGAGAAGATCCCGGCGCCGACCAGGAGGTAAACAACGTAACCGGCAACCAGCAGCGCAAAATTCAGCGCGGACTGGTGTCGCTCCACGAGCAGGGCGCACCAGCCGTCGTTACAGCTGCGGACCATCACTCCACTTGCCCCCCACCCTCGCCCCGAAAGTGACACTTGGTTTATCAACAAAGAGCCCCTCAATAAGCGGACAGTATTACTGTTTTGATGACTTCTAATTATCTGCACCGGGTGGATACCTCTTCCTCGTTCTTCAACTCATTGAAATGGGTTGTGACGTTGGCCATTCGCCACTTCACGTGCGTGTGTGTGTGTGTGTGTGTGCGCGCGCGCGTGTGTGTGTGTGCACCTTCCTGCTCTCCCTCCCTAACCTGTTAAACAGGTTAGTGTTTTGAGTCGTGACAAAGAAATTTAATCTGAGGCTCAACTCTATGTCAACTTTTTTCCTCATGTGACCGGATGAGGGTTTTCCCCTCCCTCTTTCCTGCACACGGGGGTGTGGACCAGCACACCTGGGGCTAATTCCAATTGATTGGGAGAGGCGGGGATATTACTTAAGCCTCTGGTGTGTGGACTCGTACTGTTGTCTTCTCCTGCTGGGTGTCTGTGGAGACGTGTCCGGGAGGCGCGCTTTATGTTTTGGCCGCTGCCCTAGGTCCAGGGTTCGAAATGAGGAGGGTCTGGGGGGGGTCCCGGACCCCCCATAAGCCATTGGGGACCATTGGGCATTTATATTTAGATTTTGGGGGGTCCCCGAAAAATATTTTTAACATTAAAAATGATTGTGTAATTATAGGTCTTTAGTGACGTTTTATATTTATAACCAAAAATTACTTTATTTCCTAGCGCGATTGGGCAGCAACCAGGGCAGCTAGCGTCACAGATTGTTGTCGTGGTCCTCCGGTGTAAACAGTACAGTCTGTGGCACAGACACGTAGGTCATTGAACGCGGCAAAAACGAAGCCTAAAGAACCCTAATGAAAATCCCGTAAGTGCTTTGATTATGTTTATATCTCCATAATAATTGCTTATTATAGTAAAATATTTGGAGTTGGTGTTCCTATATCAATAGTTGCATTAACTTAGATGATTAGAAGAGTGCGTTTGTCAACGTTTCTTGCTGTACGTGTATGAAGCCAAACAAACTGCCAGCTAACAGCAGACAGTTAGCAGTTAGCTAGACTAGTTATTCATAGCTAGCAAACCAACATAATTGTCCAGTCAGTGATTACGAAAGATAGCGAGGACTTAATTCAAGTCTGTGAGTTTTGAATGGAAAAATGTCATCCACGTGAATCGTGTAGATCCGAAGAGGTTTTTTTTGGGGGGGTCCGAGACCCGGTGCTAATACGGTACAGGTGTCTTAACGGCCGTTATCTACCAGACCGAATAGCAACTCTGATTTCGGTGCCTTATTTAGATGCCACTTAAATGCCTCCCGCTTCTCCCTGATGCTCCGAAAACGGACGTTAGAGAGAAGTGAAACAGCGCCGCACGGGACGTTAGCAAACACTACACTGGACAGCAGGTAACGTTAGCCTACCGTTAGCTAGCAGCTGAAGTGTATATATATATTTTAAATATGTCAATGGAGCAACCACGGTTAAAATACTGACAGCTAAACGGTGTAAAGTGTGTCTGTGTTTCACTGAACAGTCTGTAGCTGCCGTTGTCTGAAAAACAAACAGATGTTGCGTTCACTTGAAATTCGCCTCGCCAGCCTTGTGCTGCATTCGAAGTTGTTGTAAAATACCCCGTTTTTGTCGTTTAACAGTAATTTACTGGTGAAATACGTTTTTGTTATAAGTTATTGTAATTACATTATTAATAATTCATTTAATGTTGAGCTCACTATCGTTTCCTTTTTTTACTAACTAAAAAAAAAGAAGCAGGGGTGCCCTGTAGGTCTTCTCTCCAACCCCAGTTAACACTAACCTGATGAAGTTGTTAACAAATAAATAAAATATGTGCCTGGTCACTTAACATGTTGATTTTGAATAATGTGGTTACTATTGGATTATTGTCATATTAATGGCTTTCGGTCATGTTAGAATATCGTGTAGCAAGGTAGTCTTCAGTATTTTTTATAGTTACATTTTAGGGGACCCCCCAAGAGTCCTAAGTCATTTCGAACCCTGCCTAGGTCAACATTCTGCTGTGGTGTGGTAAGTTAAACCCTAACCCTAAAAACCTTTCTGAAAAACTGGTACAAATGTGGCTTTCTTTATAGAGTGAACTGTTGTGGGTCTTTTCCTTTTTTTTGTTTGAATTTGTTTGCATCTCCTTTATTATGCATGCTGGTTTATTGATTTGAATTGTTTTCTTTATATTTCTCAACTCCTTATCAAAGAACATTTTGCCATTTTAAAAAGAATATTAAACAAAATAAAACTATTTTATAATTGTCTTATGGTCTCTGACCTCTGATTTGGTGAACGGCTCTGCATGCCTTAATAAGAATGGTCTTGGGCCTATCCCAAGTGGCGTTGTTGATGATTATTTTCCTGTTTCATAGGCCGCTCGTATTGCCACACTCAGGAAAAGAATCTTACTGTGATTGTGTATTCATAATTATGTATACTGTTTTAACAATGGCTACTTCTGTAATTTTACATAAGCATGAATTTAATCACAATGCCATATTTCTTCCTTGTTTGCTTACTAAATAACCTAAATTAACAGTTCAGTGCCTTCTTTTGCTCATGATTTATAGGTACTACTTTAACCTTTAGGGGGTGCTGGAGACCACATTTCCTAACTCCTATCTTAAATGAAATGCAGCTACAAGAAAGACGATTGAAAAAAGTTTTATTGATAAGTTACTACCATACATTTGAACAGTGCTTCTCTTCTTACGCCATCGTGTACAGTACCTGGCAAAAGTTTGGACAAACCTTCTTATTCAATTAAAAGAGAAGGTGTGTCCAAACCTTTGACTGAAACTGTATATATATATATATATATATATATATATATATATATATATATATAGCCATCACGTTTATATCCGGCCATGAATAATTATGTACAACCATTAGCAAATAGAAGGTAAAGAGAAGTTCTAATCATCGAAGATGCTGTGTGAGTTTTACAGCAAATGAGACAGCCTTAAATAACTACCGTCCAATAAAAAGCTGGATAGATGACTAACTGGTAATCTTAGCCTTTATGGAGCCGAGGCTATTAATGGTGACCTGGTTTCTCTTTCTCTCAGTTGTATTATTTCTTAAATGAAAGTGGATCTGATGGGTTGTTGAAGCGTTTCCTGAATATCCCACAAAAATAGTTCAGTTATCTGAGGAAATAAAGGAAAAGAGATCAAAGATAGACACACATTGTTTTCAAAAGCTGAAGGACAGAAGAAAACAGCAGCACTTTAGCACTTCAGGTGGCAACATTTGACTTTTTCATCCCACTTTTCAAGTGTCTGTATTTTTGACATAATGTATTTGTTATATAGTTCAAAAAGTTTAATAACATTAATATTGTAGAGATATTAGTCTTTAAAAGAGGGAAACTAACATAATAGGGGGAGACAGCAGGTTTTCTGGATTTTGTTTATCATGTCAGTTATAGCTTCGTATTTTCAACATAATGATAAATGTAATACCTTTAAGCCTTGAGACCTTTGACTATTTATATCCTTTTGAGTTATGAGTTTTGATGCGATTTCACATTGAAAAATTTAGCAACCGTTTGTGGCCCAAAGAGGAATCCACGCAGTACTTCACAAAACAAGCAAATATTATAGAAAATTAAAACAATTTTTTGACATCAATTTGTCTATAAAATGTTACTGCTAATATGTATTTTATTTAAGGGGGATAATGCATCATTTCCATTGTAATGGGGTATTTTTACACTAATAATTAACATTCAACGCAGATGTTCCGACTGGATTTCTTACCTCTGCACTCAAATCTGAGGTCTGAGAAGAGCACGTGTTCCTGAGAGAAGACAAACAGTCCCAGTCGGCCTCCAGCTAGCGTGTGGTCGTACACCGCCCCGGAGTCAGATAAAATCCCTCTGCCCTCGTACACCACCACCCTGCAACACAACAAAGACAGCATCACCATGCGCATACCTTTTCTCTCTATATTGTACTTTTATTCTGGGTCCGTATTTTACAATTTAATGCTCAACAAAACTGAGGACATGACGTCCAAATGGAGTTATATCTGAAGCACAAGTAACGATTCAATGCATTGATGCAGGTTTGCAGGAGCATGTCAAAGAATAATCTTACAATCGCACAGTCCTTCTACAATCAGTCAGTACCCAGAATGCAACAAAAATTGACATATTTCAGAATATTCCTATTCTTCATTTGAACAACTGTTGGCCCGTCAGTTTTGTTCTCTTTCCTTTTATCTTTGTCAGCTTAAAAACCTCCCTGAAGCACTGGTGTGGGTGTTCTCTTCATCTGCTCATAAAAAACACATTTATTTTTTGAATTATCATAAAATCCAGCTGTAGTTTATGACAGTCTGAATGAAAGTATGAATTCAGGTTCCCAGGAGGAGATGCTACCAAGACAGTTATGCCTTAACTCAAAAGATCTACAAATGTATATATCTTAAATGTCCTGTTTGTGCAATTTCTTCTTGACAAAAAATGTGAAAAAAAGTAAATTCTGCAGAACTGCTGCCTACTCTCATTTAGGATTTCTTCTTGAATATATCTAACCACTGTTAGAAATTAACCCCTTGAATGATAAAGACTTTGTACCTGATGAACCCAGTCTTGGGTCTGTGGATGAGGTGCATGCGGTAAGCGGTGTAGTCCTTCCAGCCAATTTCATTGGGATCGTGCCACAAAGTTCTGACCTGAAAACCGCGACACACACACACACAGATATCAGGGTGGGGAAAGGAAGTTTGCTTGATTTACTGAGCCGGCGTTCAAGGTCGGTGCAGACACGGTTTATCTGTTCAAACAAGACATTGAGTGCGATTTATAGAGCCAATAAGTGGCTGATTCATGCCTGGTGTTTGGTGTTTCCCGTGTGCCACAGGGCATTGCGAAGATACTCCCCCGGTCCTGTGGTGGAGTTGACCAGTTTAATCGAGACACCAGCAGTGCCAAAAGCTTTAAAGGGCTTTTTCTCCCAGTAGGCCTGAGACACCTGCCCCCGTGAAAAGAGAAAAAGAATATGTAGGATATCAGTGTGTGCAGGTTGGATTTTACGTTTGTAGACAGCTTGGGAATGTCACTGCACACATAAAAAAACTCCATAGAATTTTCATTTCACACTTTTCTGCTATATAAATGGTTTTATTGCATATGAGTATAAGATACTCAAAGATATTTAAAAATGTGGACTCAATTAAATGAAAATTTACTTTAAATTCCAACCACTAGTTGTGAGGCCAACATCAGAGTTTTTTAATTGTATTTATAGATATTGTCACATTGTTCTATTTCTGAAAAATAAGCATACAAAATGCTAAATACTAAAATAAATAACAAAAAAACAACATATATAAATATAAATTCCTGCATCAATGATCTAACTATTAACTTATGTATGTCAATTTGTTTTGTTGATGCCTGTTTTGCTAACTCTGAACTATTTGCCAGGTTATTGTTGTGATTGGCTTTCCCACTGATCTGAATACAGATCAGCAGTGAAAAGTAATTTGTGTTTTACTGAGAACAATAACAATAACAGTGGGCAACAGACCAAGTTCATACTTGGTAATGTTTCCTTTCATGAACCTTTAACTCATCATCAATGTAAAAGTCTGCATTCAAACCTCACCTGTTTCCACATGACGACATAGAAGCGTCGACTGGACTGGTAGGCGAACACAATGCCTGCGTAGTCGTCATCTCGGTTGGTATTCACATAAAATGTCACACTGAAGTCCAGTGAACTGAACTTGTCATACCCTGATGAAACAGAAGGATATTTGTATCAATATATATAATACTTCTTTAGGGGTTAAGTGTCCTCTTAGTCAGTTAATCTCACCTAAGGCGATGCCAGGGTCAGAGTTGGCTGTTTGCACCAACTCTGTGCCTTGGCTGCGGATCACCCAGAGAGGGTCCGACTGCGCGGTGCCTTTAGGGTCCAACAAAACAACCTGAAACTTCCTGAAGTCTGTAGACCCGATATCCTGGTTCAGTGGACATGGATCCAGTGAATCTGGAATACTGTCATTGTCAAAGTCATCAAAGCACGCATCTCCACTCCCATCACCTGCAAGAGAGATGTACTTCAGTGGATTCATTTTGTCAAAATAGGAGAAACAAAGGACTGGAAGGATTAATGTGCTAATGTGACAATCTTCTGTATGACGGTGGATAGATTAAATAATCTATCCACATTAATCACACGCCTGAGAGCCCTAACCTGTTTCTGTTTATGTCCAACATTAACATGACCTAGATTGCTGGATTCATACTGGACTTATTTTACTGCATGGCTGCAAAATCCATTAATGGAAAATCATTCAAAATATCTTTCCAATGTGATAGCAAATGTATTAGCATTTGTTCACATCCTCATCATGATCACATCAGAAATGATCAGTTCTACTGAGACATTTTCATGAAACTGTTGTAGGTGCTTTAGTTTTTTTTATGTCCCGCCTAAAATTCAGAAGAAAAAGTATAAGCTGTCACCATCAGAGTCCAGCTGGTCCTTGTTAGGCACCAGCCTGCAGTTGTCCCGGTCGTCTGGGATACCATCGTTATCGTCGTCATGGTCACAGGCGTCTCCCAACCCGTCCTTGTCGTGGTCGGCCTGGTTGCTATTGGCGATGTAGGGACAACTGTCCAGTGAATTCTGGTGCCCGTCCTCATCGATGTCCTCGTTGTCGTCACACATGTCTCCCACCAAGTCGCTGTCAGAGTCGAGCTGCAGACACATACAATGTGTGTTTAAACAGTGATATAAATTACAGGATTACCTACACCCACACAACAACTCTCAGAAAGGAAATCTTGGAGATTTGTTCAATGTATTTAAAAAGAAAATGTATCCTCCTGATTTATTGCAAGTTCCACTAATAAATTATTATGATAGAGTTGTTGGATCCTTGAGGTAAGCTACGCAACCCATTCCAGATGTTCTGTGAGGCATCGCTGCACCATCAATATATAAATATATTTTTTTATCCGCAGATGTGTGTGTGTGTGTGTGTGTGTTTTAGGAACCTGTAGTGGGTTGTGCAGAAGGGGACAGTTGTCACACTGGTCTCCTACACCATCCAAGTCTGTGTCCCTCTGGTCGGTGTTGTAGAATGAGGGACAGTTATCCCGTTCATTCGGAACCTCTGGTGAAAGACACACGCACACACACACACATGCACACGCGCACACACAGAAACACAGAAATCTCTAACGGATGGATAATAAAAGATATTTTGCTGATGGATTACCATGGAAAGAGGAAATAAAATCAATTGATTAATGAATGAAGATGAATTAAATAAAGAGTGAAATACTACTGGCCATAAACTGAGGCAGCAAAAAAATAACACTCCTATTCCTATTGTGGAGTGGGTGGGAGGGGTCTTTTATTCACTGTGGGCTTGGTAATTGCACTGGTTAAACCTCTGTATGTGTGTCATCTTATTGTATCTAAACCTCTGGAGTCATTCCATTTTTTTTTTTACATTGTGTAAAAGAAATTGAATTGAATTGGTTGCGCCGCACCTCTCTTATAGTATGCTAAGTTTACTGTATGTTCCGGGCCTCCAGCTTCTCCTACCATCTCCATCCATGTCGATGCTGCAGGCGTCTCCCTCGCCGTTGTCATCCGTGTCTGCCTGCGACGGGTTGCTTTCAAACGGACAGTTATCACAGGCGTCCCCGACCCTGTCTCTGTCGGAGTCAAACTGCAGAGGGTTGTACACCAGCGGGCAGTTGTCCTGAGCCAAACACACACATTATATCATACATACATGCACACACCCACAAACACAGATGATGTTAATATTTGGTGGTTATGCCACGTCCAAGCACAGTCTCACTCTCTCATCTATGACGTCGTCATTATCGTCATCGGGGTCACAGGCGTCCCCTCGTCCGTCCATGTCCAGGTCCTCCTGTCCAGAGTTTGGTAGCGTGGGGCAGTTATCCTGCAGCCAGTCACAACTCAGCTTAGTGAAATCCCATCCAATTAGAAAACAACCAGCCAATCAACGTAATTCTGTTATTATTCAACCTTTTGACAGTGATAGCTTGCATTCTGCTTGCAGGTTAATCTGCTGTTGGGCCAGCCATCCAGATCAGAGTCTTCACCACACAGGAAGCCGTCGCCAGCGAACCCGACAGCGCACACGCACCTGAACAGAACCTCTGACGCCAGACCCAGGTATACACACTGAGCATACTTGTGGCAGGTGTGTGTGTTGTCTTTGCAAGGATTGTATGGCTCACACACCTACCACAAAAACAAGCATTGGAGAATGCAATGAGAAGAAAAGTACATACAAAAATACAAAACTATAAGTATATTTTAAGAGTGGAACACGTGCCTGCCTAGTTTCCTGGGCCTCTTTCAATCCGAGACCATACGGCTCGGTGCCTTTGTAGCGAGGAGGACAGGGGAGACAGTAGAAGCCAGGGTCTGTGTTTACACACTGTGTGACACACACACTCTCCACTTCACACTGCAGAGATAGAGGGATTAACCATGCTCAGCATGTCAAACACGAACAGTAAATACACAGGTGTGACACCTGATGTGTACACGATCAGAGTGAACAAGATGTACTACTTATGAGATGGACTATGTCTGCTTAAGAGATCCAGTGACTACAGGTACAGGCTAGAGTTTGAACTCCGAGTCCTTACAATCTGCATCATGTGCAAATGGGATTGAGCAAAAACAAAGAAACTTTCAAAAAATCTAAGAAAAAGAATTCTATCACTGATTTGTGGGATTTTCTGATCATCACTAGTGACTTCAAAAATCTATTTAGTTTGCTAGCATAATGGAGAGGAAAAAATATTTTTTTAAACATTGTTTTTTTCCCTGAAAAGAATGCCCAGTGTGAAGAATAATGATAAAACTATGTTTTATTGCCATTAGAGTTTTAGATAGTTAGAATATAATCAGGATAATTACAAGACATTTTGATATTGCCCCTTGCCAAGTTACAATCTTAAGGCCAAGGATGCTAAGACCTTACCTCATTCTCATCTTCACAGTGAGTGCCGTTTCCACTTAATCCCAATGGGCAACCTCCACACTCCCATGATCCATCGCTGAGTGATGTGCACTCCACTCCAGGAAAACATGGATTTGAGATCAAACATGTGTCTGGAAACCCACCAACGTCAATATAAGTCTTTGCAGTGTGGGAGTCACAACTCAAACAGGCCAAGATCAGATGTCATATTTTAATCATTTGTCTGTTTCATACTAAGCCTCGATAAGGGAAGAAAGGCTATTTTATTTTTTTAATCCATTGTTGTTTGAAAATAGGAATCATCCAATAAAAAAAGGATATTGTTGTTATTTATGTGAGGCTGATCTTATTGGATAATATCTGTTCACACAGATAGTTGTAGCAATAGCCAGAGGATTGTGGACGGGGTTCTGCTTACCTATGGGACATGGTTGTTTGTTACATGCATCATAGTCCACAGCATCTCCAGCACAAGGCTTTCCACCGTGCTGAGGGACAGGGTTCAAACACTCCCGCTGTCGACTCTTAAGACCTCCGCCACACGACTCTGAGCACTGTGACCACTCGGTCCAGCTCGTCCAGCCTCCAGCGACTAAGCACAAACACATTGCTTACCTTCAAGCTGGCTTTACTACAGTGCAGCGGATATGTGCATGCGTAACCTCACCGGGGCAGAGTGTGTTGTTGCATATCTGAGTCTCCCTGGCGCCGCCCACGCACACTCGGCCCCCCTTCTGTGGTGGAGGGTTGCTACAGAGACGAAGCCGTGTGATGCTGCCATCACCACATGTGGTTGTACACGCAGACCAAGGAGACCAAAGGCCCCAGTTCCCGTCAGATTGCGCTAGATATAAAACAAGCACTCAAAGATTGTGAAAGGTTCCTGGAAAAGTATCTGACCAGAATTCAACACAGACGACCGCCACAGCACCACGCTGTGTATACAATAATGTGTTTCCAATTATGATTCCAATCTCTAAAATCCATTTATCTCACCATACATAGTTTTGTGCTATTTTGTGGAATATTCAATTTGTTCTTTCGGACTAGCCAATCGATCACAAAAAAATTTAAAATCACACTGAAGACGTGAAACAGATGACGCATGCAGAGTGATGTCTCTTACCCTTGCGGTCACACTTCAGCGGCATGCAGCTGCGGGTTTGGACCGAGGGGCCAGCACAGGGCGGCTTGATGCCGTTGCAGGATCGGCCCCTCTGCTGACCGCCGCGTCCACAGGTGACTGAACAGTAGGTCCACTCAGACCACGGGGACCACCCGTTTTCATTATCTGTAAAACCATGCACACACGATTGGTATACTTTTGTCAAAGGTGGTATCTTTAGACAGGTTTTCAGCTCCAAGTCATGGTTGCCAACAACCAACACTCACCAAGACAGAGAGGACAGCACTCTCCATCGATGAAGGACGGATAGATGCAGGCTACAGGAGGACAAGCCACCTGCTGACAGACCACCTTTCCGTCCTACTCAATGTGAGAAAGACACACACACACACACATATGGTATGTTCAACATTTTGAGCCAAATGTTTCGCTAAATGCCAGTGCCTGCAGATTAGTGATGAATAGTATGCTGTCATTGCTCATAGTTTGGCAACTCTCTTATCCATTATTGACACAATTAATTATGTTCTATGAAGAGAAACAGACATGAAACCGAGAGGAGAATAAAGTAAGCATAAAATACTTTGACTTACAAAGGCAGCACTGTATATAAACGGAACCACATTGGAAGTGAGACTTACGGTAAGTATCTCTCCATACGGTTAGTAAATTTATAAGTAATTGCGGAAAATATGATCATTCGCTTTCCTGCCAAGAGTTAGATCTGATACTGCTCTGGAGGGTGGGATCAATCTTCTTAAACAATATTAGAGAGCTTGACATTCATTTAACAGAATAAGTCAAACCTTGAGACTTAAAATTACATTTTGTAATATACAACCAGAGAGTATATTTTTAAATATGTAGACTTGAGCTTGATTCAGACTAAATACACAAAGAAGACTGGAGACTTCATCCAACCCATTAAAAGCAAGACTTGGTCTCTCTCAGGAACAATCATTTTACACCAGTTTACACCACAAATATGTGTGTGTAACTGCTGTTCAACACTGACCTGGCAAGCACACGAGGTGCAGCTGTCAACCTCCCAGTCCTCCCCCTGCTCGTACACCCGTCCATCCTGCATGCACCAGACCTCTCCGTCTCTGTCAAGATCAGTGACATCCCAGCTGCTACCAAGGCCGCTGGCATTGCCTCTTCTTCCGTTACCACTATTGCTGCCATTGCCGTTGCCGTTTCCGTTCCCGCTGCTGCTGCCATCGCCACTATTGCTGCTGTTACCACTATCACTGCCATTGCTGCCATTGCCGCTGCCGTTTCTATTCCTGCTGCTGCTGCTGTCGCCACTATTGTTGCTGTTGCCATTGTCGTTGTCATTGTTGCTGCCGCGGTCGCTGCTGCCATTGCCATTGATGCTGCTCCTGTTGGTACTATTATTGTCCAGCTCAGACAACGATATCCGCATCTCTTCATTTTCTTTTGACTAACAAAAACACAAAATCCTTATCAGAACTGTATTTTAAATGTACTATATTTTGTTTTCACATTGTGAGTCTGTGTGTGATGATGTAGTCCTGGAAACACCTAATGCCAGTTTGTATACCCATGGCCCAATATGGCGTGTTACCATCACAATATGGCATTTGTTTTATCGATATTTGACCGCAGTATTGTATTACTACCCAGATGTCTGTAATATGCACATAAGATTGGCAGCCAAGTTGGCCAGCAGCTGACATTTTATGTCTGATGGTATTCTTTCTGCATGTTTTCTCCCTTCAAAAGTCACCAGGACCTTCACCACAAACCACAGGGCTTTCTGCCATAAAGAAGGGATGTTGCTGTTTGTTCCATTTGCTTTCCCATTAAACTAAACCGCGATAAATACAATTTAAAGCACATTGCACGCACTGGTAGACTTGGAAAATACTTTCTGTCATTGTTAATTAAATCACTAAAAATTAGTCTAACATTTTTATAAGATTTAACTGATCATACAATGTTAAACGTTACACCGTCACCTGGGCACTTTCATCTGTTTCAAATGTTCTTAAAAAATGCCATGCCATATTAAAATAAACATAGCATCATGGAGGTAAATCCACCAAAAAAGGCCAACATGCTGATGACGGATGTGCATGTGTGTGTCTTACTACCCGCTCCAGGTCTTCAAGCAGGTTGCCGGTCACAATACGCAGGCCTTGGATCTCAGTGAGTAAGTCCACCAGATCTTCACACGGATGATGACAGACTTCGGACGATACATTGTCAACTTTAGCGCCACGTTCAACTGTTTGGGGGAGGGGGGAAATGATTGTGCAAAGTGGGTGGAAGGTTTTACACTGAGGTTAAACGTGTAGAAAAAACGGTGAGTTTAGAGTTTGGAAACTTAATGCTGCATGTATTTTTGTGCATTTTATCCGTGTGTGTGTGTGTGTGTGTGTGTGTATGTGTGTGGTACCTCCGCAAACAGCTGCCGCAGACAGAAACATCAAAAAACAGGGGAAACCTTTCGGTGGACTCATTCCTGTTCACACATAAATCACATACGCAATCTCAATGAAATATTATACTGCTACACACTGCACAACACAAGCAGGACTGCACCCAAGGAGATATTGGGAAAAAGACAAAGAGAGAATTAACTATATGCAAACCTGCGTACTCTGGCTGTTCTGTCAACAATTAAAGATCCCGGCTGGTTGGCTCATCCGCGTTGCAGCTCTACAGGGGCTCTGATGGAATGTCTGTCTCCTTGTCTTCTTACCAATTTCCTTCTCTCCTTGTGTCCTTCTCCCCAGACTGAGGCTAATCAGCAGAGCTTTCCTAGTTACCCAAAATAAATAGGTTGGAAAAAGGTTGTTCTGAGGGAAGTCTTGAGTGAAGAACATGCAGACAGCTCGGTTAGTTCTGTACAAAGTTGTAATGTGGTTAGGTATTTGTTTGAGTGTGTGTGTGTGTGTGTGTGTGTGTGTGAGAAAGAGGCAGGAGCCATATATTACCCGTCTGTCTGGCGATGAACTCGGCCGCATATCTCCCAGCGAGAAACCCAGCTGGATGGAACTTGTGTGCATTTGAGTGTGTGGACATAGGTCTACCAGACACATCAATTTCCAGACACATCAATTTACACTCTTCACTCTGTGAGACACACATTAAAACATGCACACGCATATTGACATACACACACACACACACATGAACGTATTGGCTGCACGAGTTTTCCAATATTTTAGGAGCGAGAAAACTGACTTCACCATAAATCCCTGGTGAAAACAAGAGGCTTGCTGTGTGTGTGTGTTTGTTTGTTTTTTCTTCTACCTGCAGAAGCTCATGATGGAACATCTACTCCCTATAGGATTTCCTTTTCTCTTTCTTTTCTCTCTCTCTTTTTTTCCCTCCATCACGTCCCCCCCCCCCCTTCCCTCCGTATCTTTCTATCTCCCTCGCTCTCTCTGTTTGGTCATCTCCCTGCTGAGTCAAAGAGGCATCATCACCCTGAATCATATTTTCCATCTGTGAACTCTGCTTGTGGAATAATGAATCCCACAGATGTGTGCACACATGTAAGCTTGTGTGTGTCCGCATAAACACACATCCAGATATCTAGAAACGTCTCAACGAAGAACAAATATAGGAACAGACATGTTTACTCCTGAAAGTGGTACAGCAACGGAGTCAGTGGAAGCAGGTGCTGCCCTGGCTCAGAGAAGAAAGAGGGGGAAAAAGAGGTAAGAGGATGAAGTAACACTTGGGTGACATTGCTTGGCAAAGTCAAGCCTGACACGCTTGGACTGATGCACATTGACTGAAGGCACATTCTGTTCTGGGATCTTTCAGTCTGTGACTCTGTCAGTCGTCCCCCGTGTTTGTGGAATTTATTTTGTTTAAATAAAGGGCACTCTCGCCAATTGTGAAAGGGGGGGACTAACTAAAAGTTGCATGACTTCTGCAGACCTGCAGAAGGCAGACTGAGAGCACTTTATGCAATCAGAGCTTTTGCTGCAATTTCTCCCATTTCTTTGAAAGTAACCAGACCAGAGAACTTAAAGGGCTTGTGCATTGTGCTTTAAGCCCTCGGCTGTTAGCGGCAACCTTAGAGGCCAAACCATATCCTGCAATTGCCGCACCGCTCTTAAGCATGTGTTGGTCAGAGCATTACATGGGCTTAAAGTAAATGGATTTGCATGGAAGGGTGCACAGTAATGCAAGAATGAAGAAGGTCTGGGACAAAGTGGTTGCAGTGGATATTATGAGTGGGAGTGGCACAGTAAAGTCAGGATTTAGGTAAATAAGCGCACCCTAATCCTACAGACATGACTTTGCTGCATGATTAAGTAAAAAAAAGTCAAAGGTTTACTTTTCCGATATAGATGACAGTTCACCAGACAGAATGTACCGAATAACAGCCACATTTGCAGTAGAATAGGAAATTAATCTAGTTATCAGATCATCCTATTATTGTGCAGATTAGTTTATAGCACACACCCACACAGTGCCTCTGGCCTTTGTATTCCAGAATGATGCCTTCCAGGCTTTCCCCATAGCCAACGCCTTCATGTATCAACGTATCCCTTATTTGACTCACTGGGGGTGTAATCAAACGTGTGAGCTATTCATGACGCCTGAGTGAGTGCGTCATGGCGCAAGTAGACCAACCCGGCCCAGGACCCCCCCCCTCCACCTCTCAGAATGAGCTGGACCCCTGTTGTGGTGTGAATGACGGCGGACGTGACGCAGCGCCTAACGCCTGCAAGTCAGAGCGGGGCTTTGCACGGCTCAATTATAGCGTGACACACTTCCCCCCCCCATGATCGCCTTTCTTCCCTCCTGGACGCCGGATACAGCGGATTATTTAAACCTCTAACCTTAGAAGAGCACTTCTCAGAACAACATTCATACAATTTAAAAGGGGGACAGTGTTTTCTTTACTTTTTTTTCTTTTCTAGGCATTGAGCATTAAGGTGACCTGATACATCAACTGTGGATGGGGATATGGATGGGTTTGTCTCTCAAAGGGAGGTTGTGTATAACGGCCTGCTGCCGTACTCCGACCGGTTGGAGCAGGAGGCCACGGAGCTGCTGGCGGAGATCAAGGCGAACCTCTCCAGGGCCGTCCTTCTCAGGGAGCTGTGGCCCGGGGTCGCCTTTTGGTCCAGGAAGCTCTTCTCGTAAGTGTTCAAGCCAGGTTGTCCTCTGGATGCAAACTACATCAAGTCAAACCCATGGTTAATCCCTTAAGCTTCATAATAATGGTTTTCTAGCAGTGTTTAGGCTGAAATCATTTAAATTTAAGTATGTGTTTCAATTTAGGAAGAGCCAAATTGACAAAAGGTGAATAATCCCCCATCATTTAAAGTATAACCTTTAAAACATATTATTTGCAAGAATTCCATTTTGCATTTTCATTTAGGTTGCCAAAGCTATAATACATTTTAACTTTAAAATCCAGCTACTGGGTACTATAATCTAGGGTCAAAAAGGGGTTAGTTCCAAAAATATCAGCATCCTAGAAATATTTAAATAGGCAATATTTAAAAGGGAACAACTTCATCATGTAACTTTGAATTAAGATTGTGTCCACTCTGCACTGGAGGTTTCATGTTGATACATTGGCCCGCTGAAGCGTTTACAGGATATGGGTCAACTGCTGAAAGTCGGAAGTGATCTTCTGCCCCCGGGAGGGTTACCTGACCCCCCTTGCCTCCCCCCTCAGGTTTCTGAAGCTGTACGGCCGCAGGTTCAGCAAGGAAGACCATATTCTCTTCATCAAGCTCCTCTATGAGTTGGTCACCCTGCCGAACCTGGAGCCTCACATGATGCAGAGCTATGCCAGGCTGCTCATTCAGCTTCTCAAGTAGGTGTGACACACACACACACACACAGCATCAACATGATGGAGCTGTGAGAGCTGCAGCGCCATCGCGTTATTAATAAAATAACCCAGTTGAAGTGGTTGGTTCCAGCATCTGCAGCTTTTATTTGGCCTTTGTTGTCCTTTGGTATAATGAGATCAGAGAGCGCTGTGGTTAGCAAACACCACTGTGCAACATAGGTATAGCGATGTCGAGTCCCATCACGTGTTAAAGTGGATTTTTCACTTACATCTGTGCCATTTGGATTCTTGCCATTTTGTAGCTTGGAAACAACCGGCAGACTTGAGAGAAGAAATACAAAAGTAAATTAGAAAGCACTCAGGGAGAAAAGATATGTCCATGAAGAATTCACAATCCTCTGTATGCGTTTTTTCGTTTAAACAGAATTCTGAAACTTAGAGCAGTAAAAGATGGTACAATAATTACATTTGCTTAATTACAGATACTAAATAAAAACAACATTAACGTACAGTATATCTGCCATTTAGAACACGTAAAGCCCCGACGAACAGTACATGAAAACCTGCTTTTGTCTCCAGGCATGGCAGGTTATTCTCCTACACAGTTCCAGTGCCTTTTCTTTCCTTCAGTTTTAGAAGTTCCACAATGAGATTTTTTCCATTTAGCTGTTAGATTCATGAACACCTTACCTTTATGTGGAGTTTATCCAATATACATACATGTAGGTTGTACAAATAACCAAGTACTGTGGAGCAATGTGGAAGATTCTCGGTAGAATTAATTAAGTCCCCTTATAATAAAGGTACTCATCAGTTAATGCATGATTTAAAAGCTTAACAAGGTGTTGGCAAAAATCAAGAATCAAGAATCATCCGCTTCAGCTTCACTGAATACAAAGAATCAAAGCGCAGCGTTTGCTGACATGTCTGGAAGTTGGCACTCGTCATTTTGAGCACAGCCGGCGGGGTAGTGACTCATTTTCCCTTGAATACAAAGTCCTTTCAGACACCCTGTAATTTCTCACCCCCAAACATTAACATTAACATAATTTTCTCTTGACTTGTTGTTCTTTCAAAAGGTGAAAATATCAAAAGATTTGGACTAAAGCCCTTCAACGCCCTCATAAAAAACGTGCGAGAGTCAACAATCGGTTTCTTTTTCAAACAGGAAGAAGGAACTGCTGTCAAGGGATGACCTACAGTTGCCGTGGCGACCGCTTTATGATCTGTACGAGAGTGTCATCTACTCCAAAACGGAGCATCTTGGGCTCATCTGGTTTCCCAAGTATGATGTTGTACTTTTACATTAGACAAAAAAAGACATTCATATCAGACCTTTAAGATACCAAAAAGGCGTGTCATTCATACGAGCATACCTCTAACACAACTGTAAACCCAAAACTTAACTATTTTCCTGTCCTTGGAAAGTCAAGGCAGACCAATTCAATTCAAACAGGCCTTATGACACTTTCCTTTTATTATTATCACAGTGGACTACGTCAAATAGTAATAAAACAGTTACCGAAAATTAACTATGATATACTTGTTGAAAACACAATACACTTTCTCAGCGGCCTGATACATTAAATACTGTATATAAGGGCTGGAAATGCTCAATTATTAAGAAACGAATCATTTTGTTGATTGTGATGGTTTCCATCTTTTCTGTTTTATATTGCTTTCTCTCAATCTATCATTTTTGGAATGCAGGTCAGACAAGACATTTTTAGATGTTGTATTGGTCTTTCATTGAAAAAAGGAATAATTAAAAAGCGATAAAATAAGATACAGCCTGAACATAGCCAGGGTTTTCTTTTTGAATCCTCAGGACATATGTTTAGTAAATGCAGAATTCATCCACAAACTCCCACACCTCCTCTCTCTGCTTGTTTGCAGCTCAGTGGACCACATTTTGAAGGCTTTGATCAAAAGCTGCAGACTGTAAGTCACATCCTCTGTGATCATGTCATTTGTGCACCGGATAATGTGTTGCTTTTATCTCCAGTTGAGCTGTGTGCGTTAGATCAATGAGAGCGTTTGTATCTACACTCCGTCTTTGCTTGTCTGCACCTGTATTTGTACTCAGGTCTATCTTTGTTGCACGCCTTCTTGGGCATTTCACAGGTATTTCCCACCGTCCTCCACAAAGGAGATGCTAGATGAGTGGCGCCCCCTCATGTGCGTGTTTGACATAATCATGCAGAAGGCCGTCAGCAACATGGAGCTGTTCCTGCCCACCATCATGCCGCCGGAGGAACACAGCCAGGGCTTCCAGTAAGTGGGCCCACTTCAATGGCTCTGTTTAGGCACTTATACACATAATATGTAACTGCTGCTCCGTTTGGCCAGAGATATTAGAGCTTTTAAAACACCCCTTGTTGATTTATACAACAATTTATGCCAGCAGGAAAATAAAGATATGAATATGAATGGGTTTTTTATGGTAACGGAAATCATCATTAATCCTAATACTTTGCCGTATTTTGGTCTGATTTTATGACCATGTTTCAGTAATCACTACATCTTCGGGCTCTGTAAGCATGTACACCTTTTCACCTTGGGGTGTTTAATAAATATTCTTCTTCTTACAATAGCAGAGCTTTCTCCTCCTTGTTTTTGCTTATTATTTTTGTTGCCTTGGAAATCCTTTGCCCCTCTCCCTCCTACCTCCACAAGGTGGCGTTCCAGCTTACCGATCCTCTCCGCTGCATTGCTTTCTTCAGCGTGTTCTCTGTTTTTTTTACATGCTATTTTTCTGGATTTTGTCTTGGATACATTCACATTTTCCGTATAGTTTCCACAGTACATCATCTTTGATACTCGTTTTTCTGTTTCAGTTTTTCTCTTCCTAAAGGGAAGGAGGGAGTTTATATTTTGGGGAATTGGGGATAGATGAGAGGAATTCAGCTTGGGTGTGTGCATTGGAATACATTATGTTGTATTACTATGTTTTCTTGTGCTTTTGTGTTTCAGGTTGTGGTTTGATGAGTTAATCACTCTTTGGGTGTCAGTGCAAAATCAGCCAAGCTGGGAAGGGGTGAGACACAAACACACACTTTTTGGAGACATTACATAGACTTAAATCTATTTCCTGTTGATTCAACACTCTAATCCTGGTCCTTGTCCTAACCTAAAGCTAAACTGAACTGGACATGAACCTTAGACCAAATCTTCAACTGAAAATGTAATGATTACCTCATTATTCCCCATTTTGTCCCCACAATGTAATTATGTAAACAGATTGATGTCCTCACAAGCTTGGTAAAACATGCCCAAGCCCATACAAACACTGTAAAAGATCATCTCTGAACATAGTTGTTCACTGGATTGAGAGTTAAAGTCTGTCTGCCACAGCAACTATAAATTAAGTTGTCATCGAGGAAATTCCATCTTTCAAAGCTGAATAAACCTTCAACAGTGAGTGATTGTCTAAAAAAATATATTTTTAAATGATTGAGCCATGAATTACGCAATTTTCCAATTCCCTAATAATGGATACGGATATGTGTGATGACACACATTTCCTCAAGATGATTGAAATGTTATTGAAGCATTGACAGTTTCCACTCGGTATGAAGCAATTATTTTCCCCCTGTGCCTCCGCTCTGCAGTCACGCAGGCTCCTGGCCTGTGCACACTTCATCTCCTCTTTAGAATCTCTTCTCATTCTCAAATTTGAGAAAATTTAATCTAATGAATGGCAGCCTTCACTTCTGGGTAGGTTCCCTTTACTCAAAGTGATTGTTATCTCGCAGCCATTGGTGAACCTGTTTGCTCGCCTCGCCAATGATGACATCGGCTACGTGGACTGGAGCCCCTATATTCCTACGGTCAGTCCTCACTGCCAGGAGATGTATTTCTTTAGGGATATAATATTGTAGTAATAATTAAGCTGGAGGCTTTGAATAAGCCCAGGGTGCTTTCTGCCTCTTCATATACTGTAAAATACTTAATGGTCTCTGTTTATTATCATTTAATTGTGCAAATAAAAAAACCTCACTACAACTCTAATGCAGATCTTCACCAGGATCCTGCGCAGTCTAAACATTCCAGTGGGGGTCAATCACATGGTGGCACCGCGCTATCTCATCAACTCCTATGACATCGGACACATGGTGTTGTGGATCACAGCTCTTCTGGTACTTGCACACTTTTTCTTCTAAAAATCAATAACAATATCTATATATATGATATATATATATATATGATTCAAACCTATGCAGGGAGGACCAGGAAATCCAGCACAGAAGGAGCTGACCTGCCTCTTCAACAGCATTGCCTCCTTCTACCATCCCTCCAATCATGGTCGCTGGCAAGTAAGCCCTCTCTCCTACTCACACATGCATGCAGACACGTTTTCAGCTGCCGGCTGTCACACTTCTTTGATTTATATCCTGCCTTTCAGGGCTTTGCTGGCTCTCTTCGCACCAACAATACAATAATCAAACACACAACTGCCAGAGAAAAAAAGCAGTATCACAAATCTGTTTCCGTGTGAATGTGTGTCTTGGTGATAATGCTGGTGTTGAATGTGTGTGTCTGTTTATGTGTGTGTGTTTGCCTGCAGTCCCGGCTGATGCGCCTGCTTCAGCGGCTCCCCGCCAGCGTTGTGCGCCGTGTGCACCGGGAACGTCACGCGCCCCCCAGCTGGATCACGCTGGTCCCTGAGGGCCAAAGGCTGACTGATGGAGACTTGCAGGAGTTCACCTGTAGCCTCACCGGTGCCGCCCTGCTGGCCATGTTCAGGTATTGCACTTTGGTAGACTAAAAAAGTGACTATGACCTCACCTCTTATATATGTGTAAATATTCCATTTATTTAAGGACGATTACATATGTATATGCATGGGTATACAGCCATTACAGACACTATACAGTATATATAGTTATAGAGATTCACTGCAAATACAACAGTGAGAATTATTCAACTAAATATCAATCAAAGCACGTTTACAAATTAGTAGGAAGATAAAACACAATAAGAAGCATAACAGGTAATGACATCAAACACATTAACATTGGCACATACGAATGCAACATTGTGGAAAATGATTAGTGAAAAAGTAAACTCACAATATCAAACAGACATGGATATCCAAAAATAGAGAGAAAACGGCTGTCTGAATGAGTTGGTTTTCACATGACATTTAAAAATTATCAACCTCGTGCTGCAGTGAGTGGGAAGGCCGATAGAAAGTATTTCTACTCCAGCAGGAATAGACACAATAGGTGTCATGTGGAGGTAGGTGTGAGTGTTGCACAATAACAGCGGGTGGTCTTCTGAATGCAAATTTAATGACCAAACTTTCAACAGATCTCCATTTTTTGAGCCCAGAACTTTGGTTTCCAAATGAATACAGCTTGCAAATCCCCCACAGTTTTTTTTGACAGAATGTAAATTACACTATTAGCTAGGTGCTTCATGTTGAGATAAAGACTTCAAAACATTTGAATTGAAACAATTGCTATATGTAAATCTTGAAATCTTAAAATACCTTTACATTTTGACCTTCATATCAGTGGTCACTGGGCGGTTACCATGTAAACTCACCATTTGAATCAGTTCCAGTCAGTTATATAAACTGCTGCGCCATCACAAGGCCTGAGCAGCAGCTTGCCTATAATCCGGACAAAGACAAGTCGTTTGTGATTACCTTCCTATGCTTGTGTGTCAATGGGTTGTTGTTGACACATGTTGTGAGTTCGTCGCTCATCTGTCCTCTTGTGGTGATTTGCAGTAAAACCGGCAGTACGGATGCAGCCTACGCTCTTCAGAACCTCGCTCTCCTCACACCAGATCTCGTCATACCACCTGTACTTGAGAAGTAAGTGTTTGTTACTCATATCTGCCGTGGGCCGTGTCAACGTTTAAGCTAAAAGAAATGCAACATAAATTGAACTGTTAACTAGTTATGCTTTATTCAGGGGGTATTTGTTCTTTAGGTTATGGCAGGTTGTCAGGTAGATAGCTGTTTGTTATGACTTTTATTTAAGCCTCCATTTGTTTATTTTGGCAAATTACCCACATTTCAATTATGGCAAATGAGCTATTAGCGGTTTCCTGTTTCAAAAAAAGATTTTGAAAATGTGTTCTGCCTGTAATGTGTGTTTATTGTTTTGAGAACACCAACATATCTTTGTCCTTCTTCATCCCACTTTCTTTTTGAATCCTGTGTGTATACCAGGACCTACGCAGCGATGGAGACCTTGACGGAGCCCCACACCCTCACCGCCACTCTCAGTTGCATGATTGGCATGGCTCGCAGCCTGGTTTCCCTGAACAACCATTACCCAGAGGGCCGCGGCCATGTGCTCCCACTGCTCATGGGCTCTCTGCCGGGGATTGACCCAAACGACTTTAGCAAATCCATGGTGAGTAATGGATGTGAAGATTATTAATGAAGAAGAATTGTTAGACAAGAAGACCATACAGCTGTTGCTGATTAAATTCCCCTCTGTGTAGTCTGCTCTACCTCGTTAATAAATCCTGAAAGTGCAATGAATATCTCAGTTTGAAGAACTTGCAATTACTGAGGCCCGGTTCTCAGTTTCCGCATGGATTGTAAAATGGATTGGTTTCCTTTCTTAGTGGGCTCATTGCAACATTAATCCATCACACTAGAATGAATTCAGACAAACATTTGAAAAAGTTACCACCCGACATCTGGTAGGTTATTTAACTCGGGCCTTGATCACGTCAGATGATGAGAACTGATCCGTGTCCCATTGTGTGGCTCCTTCCAGATAACGTTCCAGTTCATTGCCACTTTCACCACTCTGGTGCCTTTAGCGGATTGTTCGTCGGCTCCTTCTCAACACAAGGATCTCACAGAGGTACACACACACCATACGTTAACAATTTAGTCCTTAAATGGGATGTTTCTTGTGTTGTGTTTTTTCCCTGCATTGTACTTTTCCCTCACCTCTTCTTCCTATTTAGCATTGATATCTCTCACAGTGGTATAGATCTTCTCCTCCATCTCTCTAGGATTGGGTATTGTTTGAATTTGAACGATTCTGATTCCGATTCCTTGTCTCGATGCCGGTTCCCAGCGATTCTGATTCTTTTAAGAGGCAGGGTCAAAAACGTTTAAGTTTAAGATATTTCAAATGAGCTAGCTAACCAAGGGTCTTTCTGAAGGAAATAGTCTGACCTTCTCCATCAATGTTAATTCTATGAACTTTTTACTTTTTATTAACTTTACTATGAATTTCTAGCAGGGCTGTTTTCAACTACAATATAAATATCAAATTATGAACTTGAATATTGTATAAACATTATAAATTATGAATATATTTTAACAGGGGTACATTTTCCTCAAGAGAGCTTTATTTTTGACACAAAAACACATTTACACATGAGCGTACGATATTGCAGGTACTTAAACGTTACCTTGCTCCCACTGATGGGCCCTTGGAGCCAGAGGAAGAGGCAGCGCCGGACGGTCGGCGCAGCGCGTCAAAGATGGGGCACACATAGGGGGTTGCCAACTCTCCCAACCCCAAATCAGGGACACTTTCGCTGACTTAGGAGGCTGTGATTGGAAATGGGGACTGGAGGGATAATTGCCCATAATTCGGGATGTCCCGGGTAATGCGGGAGGGTTGGCAACCCTAGGCACACATTTACTTCCACTCCATGACCTCGGAGGTGCTTAATCATATTTGATGTGCACCCTCTTATGCATGAAACAATTTTGCTGCAAATGTTGCATTTTGCCGAGTTTTCGGTTTGTTTCGAAAAGTGTAACCACACTTTGGACCGCCGACGCACGCTATCCATGTTCGATCGCGCTGTTTTGCCAACACTTCCGGTGGACGCTTCTTCGTTGGTGTTCAGCGGTTTCTATTTCCGGTCGGCGCCGGCGGGCTGAGAATCGAAACTAGGAATCAAATTTTAAACTTTTGAACGATACCGGGTAAATCGCAAAGCTAGTCCCGATTCCAATCGATCCTCGATACTCAATACCCAAGCCTACATCTCTCGGTGCAAATTGCTTAAATAAAAAAACAGTCACATTATACTAATCACTTAACTAACCATATGTATTTCTACCTTTTCAGATTGAGAAAACTCTGTGTTTTGCATCAGCTGAGTTTGAAGACTTCGTTCTCCAGTTTCTGGACAGGTTGAGACAAATTAACAATTCAAACTGTCACTTAGTGAGGCCTTGTTGTCAATGCCGTATGTATGAATGTTTCTCTCTCTGTTTGAAACGCACTGCTGCATCACTTGGTCTGCCGGCCACGTGTAACACCCTCTTTTTTTCTCACCATAAGGCTGTTGACATTTTCATTGCTGACAAGTGTGCACTTGTGTATGCAGGTGTTTTGCTCTGATAGACAGCAGCACCCTGGAACAGACGAGAGACGAGATGGAGACGGATACGCAGACTCATCTGGAGAGCCTGGTGGAGTTGGGCCTGTCCTCCACTGTTAGCACCATCCTAACACAATGCTCCACAGAAATATACAAGGTAGCACACGCACACACACTCTTTTTTAAATGTATGTATTGTGGCACGCCCAGGGGAGGGGGTGTCCACGTCACACGCTCAATCAGACCAACTCCCCTAGATCTTGCCTCTGTGCTGAACTCAGGTGTTCTCCCATGGGTACTGCTGCGGGCTTGGCCTCTGCCGTGGCCTTCCTTTGGGAAAAAGAACAGAGGACATCACGGGCATTCCATTTCTTCAGCAAGTGCACGTCTTAGTCGGGTGTCTGCGCCCCGGCTGCCGGACTTTATAGTTTACCTCCCCCATCCGCTCCAGCACTTCATATGGCCCGTTCCACCTGGCCAAAAACTTACATTCCGACGTGGGGATCAGTACCAGCACTTTGTCTCCCGGCTTGAAGTCCCGTGGTTGTGCTCCCCTGTTGTACACCCGAGCTTGGGCCTCCTGGGCCTCCCGCATATTTTCCTGTACCAGGGGCCACAGAGTCGCCATCCGGTCTCTCATCTCATCCACGTGCTCCACGACGGTGCGATGGGGCAATGGCTGCTGTTCCCAAGCCTCCTTCGCCACGTCCAGCAGTCCTCTGGGTTGTCTTCCATACAGGAGCTTGAAGGGAGAGAACCCGGTGGAAGCTTGTGGTACCTCCCGGATTGAGAACATCAGATACGGAAGCAGCTGGTCCCAATTCTTTCCATCCGCCTCGATCGCCTTCTTGAGCATCTGTTTCAGTGTCCGATTGAATCTCTCCACCAGCCCGTCTGTCTGTGGGTGATACACTAAAGTACGCAACTGGGTCACCTTCATCAGTTTGCAAAGATCCTTCATAATTCGGGACATGAATGGGGTTCCTTGGTCAGTCAATATCTCATTGGGTATTCCCACACGGGAAAACAACATTACCATCTCCCGGGCTATTCCCTTGGTAGCCATGGTGCGCAAGGGGATGGCCTCCGGGTATCTGGTGGCGTAGTCCAGTATCACCAGGATGTATTGGTGCCCCCGGTTGCTCTTGGGTTGCTCCTCCAGCAGCTCTTGGTGCCTCGCCTGCTGGGCGAGGTTCGACTCCACCAGCTGCTTCACCAATGCTTCCATGGTACACTGTCACGGTGATTCACAGAGTTTAGATCGCTGCCCGCATTCTCCACCATATGTGGCATGCCCAGGGGACGCTCAGGGGACGTCACACGCTCAATCAGACACGCCGGCACCAGGAGTGCAGTTGGTAGTTTATTATTGGAAGCAATGAGGGAGGTTTAGACAGACTTCACCGCCCCCCCCCCCCCCCCCCCCCCGTCGTCAGGTCCACGCGTCCACGGGTCATTCACCAATCGGGTCCTCGTCCAAAGCGGTCGATACACGGGGGGGTTAGTCAGCCGGTCCAAGTCACAACACTTATATCACAGTTTTACGCTGGTTCACTCGCTGTCTCCGCACCTCTCTCCACTCTGTCCTACTCCCACCCCGTCCTTCACTCTCCCTGCTTCCTTTATGCCTGGGTTCCTCCTGCCCTGATTTCCGGCAGCCTCTCCTCGTTAGGCGGGGGAGATCCATAGCAGGCTCGGGGGTGGAACCACCGGGCCGCAACATACCTCCCTTCTACCACCACTCCCCTCCGTCTGCTACAGTATTTAAAGCTTAACGCTTCTCCCTGTGAGTGTCCTGTGAGTTTACGAATGCAGTTTTGATTATTTAATACAAGAGATTTCTGTATTTATGATATCACTTGCACCGTACACCAAAGGTTTTAGCAATACCACAATCCAAATGTAATGACTGGGTTGGGGTTATATAGTTATACTAAACCACACCCTCAAAATCCTGATAAATTATTAAAGCTGAGTTTTAAAGTGTTATATTTAACTTTGATAATTGCTCATTTTGTCTGAAATATTAAATGCTTTCAAGGGCTATGAATGTAGCCTACGTATCCATTCATAACACAAAAGTAACACATTAATTAAGCTAATGCATTTTGTTCAACACAGTTCACATTGTTTTAAGAAACCCCCGAAACTAATCAAAACACAAGAATAAATTCTGCAATCACTCTCTTGAATTTATTTTTATTCACCGACTAAAACAAATAACTTCCAGCTATTAAGGATGCATGATGCAGTTGTGTTTAGTCAAACATTGTGCTGCATGTGAAACACATGAAGAATAACAAATGCACATTTTGCCAATCTGCTAGATGGCGTTGCAGAAGGTGTATAACTTTGCCACTTTCAACATCTTTGAGACGTGTGTGTCAGGCAGGATGGTGGCTGACATGTGCAGAGCTGCAGCAAAGGTATATCTTCCTCAGTATGTCTTCCTCAGCTCGTATTTTATAGTAATGTACAGTAGATTTCACTCATTAGACTACAGACATTCCACACTGTCATGTTGCATACATACATAAAATACAACTTTTTCAAGTCATGATACAGATACACATTTCACTCAAGTTGTCGTATACTAGCTACATTCTCATTTACTGCCTGTTGCGTTATCTAAATGTTTGTTTGTGTGTGTCTGTGTGTATTTTTCAGTGCCATCCCGCCGAGTCTCTCCGTCTGTTTGTCCCTCACTGTTGCAGCGCCATTTTCCAAATTACTGACAGTCAGTACCACACTGCGTGTATAGAGTTGAACTGTTGTGTGTTTGCATGGAGATCGTACATTAATGAGTTCATTCAGACGTTTCTTCACTGCTAAACTAAATAATGAATGCACTATGAGCACAGTCATGCACCATGCTTAACAACAGCTGGGTTTGAAGTTAAATACAAACACGATATGCTCACAATTACATTGGCAACGTGTTTAGCAGGTCTTAATGTTCACCATCTTAGCTTAATCTTTAAGCTCGCTAACAATAATTAGCAATAAACAAAGTACAACAACACTTATACAAATGGGCTTTTTGACATTTGTCATGTGGCTTTAGAGTGGCTCTAAAGGGAAAGTCAAAGGGTCATCAAAATTAAATTACAGTTCATCCAGAGGAACGTGAATGTGACTGGAAAACATTTCATAAACATCTATCCAGTGGTTGTTGAGATATTTTGGCCAGGACTAAAGAGGCAATGCAGCTAGCTAACTAAAGAACAAAACATCAAAAGGCAAAAGGACCTCAGTCTTTCAAGGGAGCAACATGGTACAACATACATCATATATATTGTGTGTGTGTGTAGATGAGGAGCTGCAGTGTGAAGACGGATTGGATAAGGAACTGTTGTGGAATCTCCAGCTGCTCTCTGAGGTGAGACAAGGATTTATCACGTCTCAAGGGCTTCAGCACTCAAAGAAATATGAATCCTGCTAATTTATTTTTACTTGTCAGTCTCTTCAAATGTTATTTAGTCTGAAAATGATTTAAATGTCTGCCGAGGGTTCTGCATATCTTCATTCCTTTACAGCAATTTGTTTCAACAATATTTTGGAGTTGTGTGTCATTACGTCACGTCTACTAAAGTGTTTTGTCTATTTTTCCTAGTGTTTCTACAAAACTTCAGAATGTGTGACACACTTAAAAGGAGTGGAACAGAGAGACATTTTAACCTATGTCTATGATTGCAACATTGTAGTCTGAGAAGAAAAGGATGAAAATGCATTTTTTTGCAGTGCGAACAGTCATAAATATCAAGGAGCTTTGTCGTTAACCAGAACATATTGATGCCCTTTCTGTTTTGTTTTATTACTCCTGGGAGTTTAATGTGTGTGCAAGCGAGCCAGATGCTGTGATTTACTGCAGAACCTCAATATTTAAGACACAACTCTCCATTGAATTTGTGTGTGTGTGTGCATGTAATTCTGTCTGTATTTGTTTGTGTGTGTGTGTTGTTTTCAGGTAACCCATGTGGATGGTGAACAGCTGTTAAAATACCAGGGGGACTTGGAACGGATCCTGTGTGTGTGTGTGCGTCTGCGCTGCAAACGGGCGTACACACTCGCCTGCAGTCTGCTGGAGCACACACTCCGGTCGCTGTCCCTGATCTATCCCACCGAGTACCGCAGCACCTCTGGGGGTTTTGATACTGACCTCCCGATATGGGTAAACACAACTTCTGCAGTGTTGCACAGGAGGAGATTACCTTCTCACCATTATTTAATGTTGCTAAAGTTAAATCCAGTCCCTTGACTCTTAACTGCATAGTTCCAACCATGGCCTATTGAATGACCTCCTAAAGTGCAAATTACAGAGTCTACTGTAACAATAAGATTTACTTGGAAAACACAAAATGCCTCTAGTATATCCTTTAAAATAACTTTTTATATCAAACATTGCTTTCTTTGAACGACAACTAAATTATTATTACAGTTGTCTTGCTAAATTTTAGTAGAGAAGGAAATTAGATAAGTGGAAAACAAAACCCTTTGCATAGTTTGTAGTTATAAATAATGAAAATCCATTCATTCATTTTGGACCATCGTTCCCAACCTGGGACATACCTGAAGTGTTCACAATAATCTTTTAATAATACTTTGTACTAGTTTGTTAATTTAATTAATAGGAGCTAACCATAATCCCTGCACAGGAATCTAATACAATAAATTGCAATTAAAAGCAAATTTACAGTACATCATACGGAGCACCAACAAACAATGCCATTTCAATCCGGAGAGACTTGTTGAAGTTTGAACACTGCTTTATTATAACATGCATGAATATTGATATTTCAATGTGTTTGGGGGTTGAACTCCATCCTGCCGTAGGATAGACCAGGGGCCGGGATGCTGAGCCGAGCTATATCCCCCCTTCGGGAGTCCAGACACTGGTGATGGTGGTAGAGAATAAGTTACTCCAATTTCCTGATGTGCCGGGTACTGCTGTAGATTGGAGGTGTCAGGGGTGGTGGCGGGTCGCCTTTGGTGCGCGCTGAAATGACAACTGACAGCAGAGAGAGAGAACAGTCTTTTAACGTTTGCCAGCACTGATGCAATTGGTTTACGGTAACATCACCCACGTCTGGTTGGCTGGTACTACCTGACCCCGCCCCTAATCAGCTGGCCATGTGCCCCCTTGGAGAGAGGAAGCCTACCGGGAATGGCAACGCCTGTCCAGTCTTCCTGACTGAATTTTCACCTAAGCTTCATTCAAAATTTACATTGCATGATCTACCTCTTTAAAAAAAAAAAGAAAACGATGTTTCTATTCAAAGGTATACAGCATATATCATATGATTGGTTTGTCTTGTTTTTAAATTTTGCTGTCAGGCGGGTGATGGAAGGCAGGACTCAAATGCAGAGGATTCAAAAAAAGGGGTTTATTTAATAATTAACGAAAGTACTTCTTGGGCAAACGGTCCTTCAAGAAGGGGAGGGGAAATATAACAAACTCAAAATCACTCCGTCCGGAGGAAATAACCCGGTCTACAAAAACTAAGATCAAACAACAGGCAACAATAATCTTAACTTAATCTTGGCGTGATCGTGGCGAGAATGGCTTTGGCGAAGTCGATGGGAACGAAAACACTTCGGCACAAGACGAGGGAAGACGCTGACTAATAAACACATGAGGATAATGAGAAACAGGTGGACACAATCAGGGATCCGGGTAATTGGACAGGTGATACGAGAGGAAGGGCAAGCGATCTGAAACGAGAGGAGGGAACAGACTTTCAACATAAGACAGGAAATGACAAGACCAACACACCGGTGTTACATTTGCTTGAGCATTTTATACATACAACCAAGCTAAGACGTGGACACATTTATCCCACAGTCATGTTGATTTCTATAGTTGTATTTTCTTTGTGCTGACTTCATGTTGCGCCATTCTTCTTGGACTCATTATATTGCCTGTTTTCTAACATTAGCCACCATATGGTGATACCACAAGAAAGTGAGAGGAATGTAAATGTGCTTTATCTAGCTTTGAAAAAGTTGCATAATGTGCTTTGAGGCGTCTAAATGCATGTTCAAAGAGGATCGTGGCAGGAGGAGACAAACTGATCAGCTTGTCCTGCAGTATTTCTAAGAAAAGATTTTTCTCAATAATATTGTGCCAAGTTCTTGTACATGAGTGCAGGTGTTTTGATGTTGAAGAGGCAGTAATTACAGCTATCTTCCTCTGTTGCTTTAAAAATATGACCTCTTCATCTGCAGCTCACGGTCACTGATTACATTTTGTTTTTGTTGATTTTTCCTTTTCATGTTATTTTCTTATTTGGATTCATTGGCTGGTTTGTTGACTGATAGGAGATCGTCTTTTTTTGAAGAATGTGTTATCATGTGTCCATTGTTAAGTGTTTTAATTCTCATCATATGTTTCAAATACCAACACATGACACATATCTCGGCTGGTTTGCTTGCCAGCTATTTCAGTGGAAACATACTATTTCTGTACAACTTTCTGAGAAAACCTCTCTCTCTGTCTCCAGGACTGGGGCAGAGCTGGAGATGTGGCAGATTTGGGTGTGTGTTGGCACGTACCTGATCAGGAAGAGGAAAACTTTGTTTTCCAGCTGTTGTCCTGCCTCCTGCACCCTGAGCTGCATCGAATCCAGGGCCACGTCTCTGGAGATCAGCCAATGAGCAGGTGTGCTGTTGTTTTTCTTAGCCTTAGATTTATGGACGTAATCAGACTAGCACATAAACAAAACAAAGAAACCCGTAGCCTTTCATTACAGATAAATGAGATTCGTCTGGATCCCAAAAAAGGAAACCTGAACATTAACACCTGTTTATAATACAGGTCTTAAAGCTTTGGATGAAGCCTAATCAAGAACACTTAGCGTTGAAAAGTTGGATTCGGCTGCTAAGACTTGTTAAAATGCCATTGTAGAAGTGCCAAGTCAATTCCCCAAAAAACAAACTCAAGTACGGCTATGAAAGAACTGTAACGTGTGATCTGCTTCACAGGGAGGAGCTGTTGCAGAGTCTTGCTATTGTGCAGCACTGCCTTCTCGGTGCTGGATCCATGCTGCCCCCTCTGGATGGGCCACACGTATCTGACCTGTGAGCCCTGCAGCTGCACACACATATATCAAAGCACAGGTTTTCCTGCAGTCTCTTAGAGTTTCTATCTCCCTTGCATGTTGTTTCTCCTCAGAGTGCCATCCATGATAAATCTGGGGGAGATCAAACTGCACATAGGTGTCACCTACGGTAAGAAAACGCAATTAAGTAGCTCCACACCTGCACTGCATGCTGCGCACTGAGGCAGTTTCAGTGGGTGATACGGCCGCACATCATGCATTCTGTGTCCATACTCTCCTCCAGATGATTCACGGGAGAACTACAGAGAGTCCATCTGCCAAACCATGAGACTGCTGCTACGTGAGTGAAAACTTTGATGACACTACACTCCAGCTCTAAACCCCTCGCTTTGTTTGCGGATTTATTGTGAGGCACAATAAATCAATGTGTACTACCATGCAGATCACATCTTGGATCACTCGGAAGATGACACAAAGTCGCTCTTCGTCATTATTTCGGTGATTCTACTATTATACACGTGTGTGGTGTTACATTTTTGTACAGCTTCGGGCCCGCAAAGGTTTCACAGCGTCCCCTTTTCTCTCCGTCTCGCTACAGATCATCAGTGACCTCATGTTTTTCCGAGGAACTCACAAGAAGGAGTTTGACTCACGGTGGAAAAGCTACACACTCGTCAAGAAGTCCATGGAAAACAGGGTGAGTTGGAAAAGAGCACTGAGGCCGCTGTTGTCAGTTTCAATGAGTCACCGGCAGGGTGATTGAACGTATGTTGCCTTTCTTTCTGCAGCTCCATGGGAAAAAGCAGCACATCAGAGCACTGCTCATCGACCGAGTGCTACTCCAGCATGAGGTCAGTCGAACAACGCACGCACTTTGTGCAGGGTCGCAGAGGGAAGCACCTGCACCTATGTGGATGTTTTTTTAATAAACATTATTTTAACATTGCATTTTTTTGTGAATAGATGAGGAAGCTGGTGGTTGATGGCAGTGAATACAAAGTGGTTCATCAGGAGCTGCTCTGTGATCTGCTGCTGCTTTCTACCAGCACTTACAGCCAGGTAAAAACGAAAAAATAGAGAATTAGCAGAATAATTTAGAAGAAGAATAATTCAACATCTTTCGGTTCATCTTTTACCTGGCTTGTAAGCATAAGATATATGTGTGTGGTTGTGTGTGTGTGTGTGTGTGTGTGTGTGTGTGTGTGTGTGTGTGTGTGTGTGTGTGTTTGCAGGTACGTAGCAGGGCCCAGCATGTTCTGACGACCGCAGTGGGAACATTTAGCTTCTCCTACAGGGACCTGGTTCCCCGAATCCTGCAACTGCTCTCGCCACAACACACCACTGGGACACAACAGCAGTTTAAGGTACCACACACAAACGCATAGACAAAGACACACTCACAGCACATGGTGATAAGCACAGTTGGCATTGACTTGCTCGTAATGGTCACTGTCGGTGGTGCTGAACCTTGAGATCAGTTCTGTGGCGTTGCTTTTTAGGCAGGTAAACTGTGCCCCATCCCGCATTGCACTTTTCTCTCTTCAGACTCCTGATCTTTGTCCATTTTTTGTTGACTATCCCCAGGACTAGACTCAGATGGTGGTAGGATGGGGCGCGTTTACTGTCAGAACCAAACCACTAAAACAAAAGTTCTCGTTTGAAACCAGGCAAAAAAAAGTTACAAAGCCATTCTTGGGAATATTATTTGTCAGTAATAATTGTGTATATATTGTGTTCATTTTATCTGTTTTTATTTTTGTGAATCCCTTTATAAACATATTTTTTAAGTGGATAATGCTTTTAGATATAAAGATTCTTAGTACTATTATGCAAGATACCCTGCTTACTTTGTACCTTATTGGTACAAAATACTAAAGCCAAAGCAAGAGTCAACATTTAAAAACTGGTGCAGCATTGTCTCAGTATTTGATAATGTATCACTAGATTCTACGGATTGACATTGAGAACAATGATGTTAATGCGTAATTTCCAAGTCTGCAGAATGTATATAACTGTATCATCGTATGCACTATAATCCTTCAAGGGTCTTTTACCTTGTGTGGGTTTCAGGGTGCTCTGTACTGCCTGCTGGGTCTGCTCAGCGGTCCCTATCCAGCCAGTGCAAGGGACTGGGACTGTGTCGGGGAGATGTGGCCTGCTTTGGTCCGCTGTGGCCTGTCGCCATCCTTGACCTTGGAGGACCCGTCCATTGGCGGGCTGCTCGACGACGTCACTGACCGCATCCACCGCCAGCACGACACCATAGGGATCTATTTCACTGTTAGCCACCTGTTCATTAGTTGTCCTTGCCCTACTCTCATTTGTTTGTTCGTCTTAATTGGTCTCCTTTGGTCTCATCCTCCTCCAGGTGTCGGAGTCATGTGTGGAGATAGCCAATCAAATCATGCAGACTAAAAATCCCAGGCCTTGTCTAGAGGCAGAGTCCGTAGAGGCGCTGGAAGAAGGGCTTCAACGTCAGCAAATCAGAAACGTCGTTGCTCCAAGGTAGGAGAACTGGGCTTGTATTTGTACATTTATAAATTTTCCTTAATGATACCCAATGGAGCATCATGAATTATTTGTACTACCGTTTGTATCATTTGTAGTCTTAGGAGAAGCACCACTTACATTTTAACGCATCTTTGTCTTTTGTACAGGAAATATGAGAAGCTGGTCAATGATCTCCTGGACTGCCTTGAAGACAGTAACTTGTAGGTTTTCTCTCCCTCTCCATCATAAGCACTTTAGATGCCCTCGCTTTATGTTCATAAAATGATGAGTTAATTATTAGATTCGGTATTTGAAAGAGCTTTAAGTATCAACAGTCAGTAGTATTTCTTCTGAGAAATATCAAGATTTTGTAGCGGAGTCTAAGAGTTTTAGCTAAAGATTGCATCCAGAATTACTTCTTTGTTTGTGTTTCAGGACCTGGAAGTTTGAGTACATGGCCACAGACTTGTTGGCCCTCCAACTGAGAGAAGATCACCCTCTTCCTCCTGATGCCGTCCTCTTCTTCACGCAGGGCCTCATACATGACTCCATTTGCGTACGCAAGGTGTGCTGCATGTGTACTGTGTGTCTGTCGGTATGGAGATGGGCTGACTAAAAGCTTTTCTTTTGTGATTCATCACATTTAAGCATACAAGAAAACTGCATAGTTTACCTTAAACAGCAGAAAACTCTGCTGGATGTGAGCAACTTTAGAGATGTCACTTCCTGTTAAACTTCACAAAGAGAAAGTAAGTTTCTTTCAAAGGTTAAAATAAGTTTTTTTTATTTTTCAAGATCTTTCTTGAGCTGTCACTACTGTTTTATTCCCTTTTTTCCCAGCTGGAAGAAGGGCGTTCTTTTCTTTGTATGCATTCCATTGTGAGGCACTAGTGTCAATCAAAACTAACTAAACTAAAATGAAACTAAAAATGAAGCATTTTTTGACTAAGCATCACAGCTTCAGAGGTTGAAGGTCAAATTATATTGTATTGTATTCTACTGTAGTTTAGTGTACATATACAAAAAAAATCCATAGTACAATGAATAGTAGCATCAGTATGTTACAAGACAAAAAAGCAGTGCCATTGAATGATATCAAACTGAGCCTTATAGTACTTTACGAGGACCTGCTGCATTTGTGCTTGGTTCTAGTCTACCACTCTATATTCTTTATTTCTTGTAGGTGGCAATTTCAGCAATGGCTGGTATCCTGAAACAGCTAAAGCGACCAAGAAAGAAAGTTGCTGTGAAGCCGTCAGATATCAGTTAGTGTCAACAACCAAAAAAAAAGTACTTACCAAATCTTGTTTGTGAGGTATGTGAGGAATGTGTGCGTATGTCTTTCTTTGCGTGTGTTCAGGCGGCATAGAGGATCCACAAGGTGTGTGTGTTGGGGATCGCGAGGGGAATCGCTGGCTGCAGTACGACAGCAAAAACCTCCCTCTAAGTGAGCAGCAGTGGGATTCTCAGCCGTTTGTGGAGAAGACTCACTGTGGCTACTACTTGTGGCCGAGGTAAGGAGAGTGTTGAGGCGGTGGATTTAGTGGAAATGCTGATTAACTGCATGGTTGGATGGATCTAAATAGCTGATTGACTTAAATGGCTTGGCTTTGTGGCTAACTCGATGTCTGACTGACTGCTGGTTGACTGATCTGGACGGCCGGATAACTGGTGGGTTGTTGAACTGACTTCCTGTTATTGCCTGACATAGATAAGGCTCACTGAACGACTTACTGCCTGGTCCTAGATAGAATTGATGTATAGATGAAAGACTAACAGACTTTATAGCTGTTCATTTATCCTGGCTGCTTATTTAAAGACAGAATGTGTCCATCCATAATTCTCTCTGTAAATCAGTGCAGCTTCTTCTTTGTTTCTCGTTCCTTTCAGGGAGATGATGATCCATGCATCTTCAGAGAGGCCAAAAGATGACCTGTCGTACGAAGAGATGACTGAGGTGCTCGAATTGTAAACCGCCCACAAAATCTACCACTGACGTCTCAGTAATATTACTATCATTACATTTGGTGTTTATTTTGTGTGTCACTCAGGGCGAGAAGATCATCTTTGAATACTTCTCGGACTCAGAGTTTATTGACCGGCTTATCGGATTTCTCTCTCTAGAGGATCGGAAAGGAAAAGACAGCTTTAATCCCCGACGCTACTGTCTCTTTAAGGTGCAGTTTAAACTCGGTGCTTCGGTCGATCTGGCAGACCTTTTACAAAGAAATGACACAGCAAACCACCGCTAGCCAAGGCTGAATTGAACTCAGCAGAGCTGGAATTCCTGTCATCATACGCTGAGATTCATTGTTCTCTGTCAGGCAGCTGACAGTTCACTTGCGTCAAACGAATGACTGCAAAAGAAAAAAGAGATAGGTCTTGATTCCTCCACATCGAACGAACCTTCATGCTCATGTTTGATTGACAGGGGCTGTTTTGTAACTATGGAGACGTGTTCCTGCCATTATTGTGGCCTCACCTAGAGCAGCTTGCCAGCGACCCCCATGAGAGCTCCCAGCGCTGTGTGAGTGAGATTACTGCAGGACTAATCAGAGGCAGCAAACTCTGGAGTTTCAGCAAGGTACTTGGTACACGCACACACACACACACACACACACACACAGGCACACACACAAGGGGACAAATAACCCATGCTGCACTATTTTTTATAAGAAGAGTCAATATTAATAAAAACTTTCATCATTGTGTGTGCGTACTCAGGTGGAAAGGCTATGGCAGCTTTTGTGCCCTTTGATCAGGACAGCATTAACCAACATCACTGTGGAGACCTACACGGACTGGGGAACCTGCATCGCTACCGCCTGTGTGAGTGGCCCACGTGCATACAAATACACCACACACACAGCTTAGGGCTCAGGAAAGGAATCTGAGTATATACATGTGTATTATCCTTGTTAAATAATGTTGAAGAATAGATTTGCCACCTGCTAAATGGAAGCATGTATGTCGTTTAAAAAAAAACTAGGGACTATTTTCTCTGTTTTTACTGGCAATAAAGCCAGCACCACTGGATGTATAAATGTTGCCGAACCCAAAATAATATTTCCATCAATCAGCCTAGTTTGTAATGTTGCTGTACAACAGGAGGGCCGGGACCCCAGAAAACTCCACTGGCTGTTTGAGCTGCTGATGGAGAGCCCGCTGAGTGGAGAGAGTGGCTCGTTCAGGGATGCCAGGTATGTGTACGTGTGTGCGTTTGTGTGTTCATGAATGGCTTTACGCTCACAATTTGTGTTTATGTCATCTACAGTATTTCTGAGGTTTCTGATTTCAGGCTGCAGTAGTAGCCCGAGCGGACGTATGCTGACCTGACGTGCTGCAATAACACAACAATGCTCCACCCCTGCCCCCCCCCCCCCCCCCCCCACACCTTCGCCGCCTTTCCTCTTTGTCTCTGTCAGCTTGCTGTATGTGCTGCAGGGAGGTCTCGCCCAGCAGCAGTGGAGAGTCGCTGAACTACTGCACAGGCTGCTGACTTACCTGGAGCCCAAACTCACCCATGTGTATAAGAATGTTAGGGAGCGCATTGGAAGGTGACCCGGCATTATCAAGGTTATATAGGTTAATCTAAATACTACGTGTGCGCCGTCTGGGCCGTTCAATCCTAAGCCCCTTTATTCATCAAGTGTTGCCGCTCTGTATTGGTGACTTGTTTTCTTTTCTTTCTTGTCCTCCCTAACCTCGTACCCCACCCTCATCTCTCCAGTGTCTTGACCTATATCTTCATGATAGACGTGGCCCTGCCCCACACCCGACCCACCTCCTCCCCCCACGTGGCAGAGTTTGTCACTCGAGTCCTAGAGCGGCTCAAGCCCCTCACGGCGGAGGCGGAGATCCACAACCACGTCCACGAGGATAACACCCAGGGGACGGACGAGCGCACCCAGGCTGTCAAACTGCTCAAGACGGGTCAGAATGTGCATGCAAGCATGTAATGCGTGTGGTGGATGGACAGAAAGGGAAAATTAACGACAAAGCAGACTGACAAACTGAAGGCAGATGCAACGATTTGAAAACTGTGGTCCCTTATTAATCCCTGTAAGATCTACTTTAAAAGGTAGTGGAGTGTAGAATAAGGAGGATTTTAAGGGGGGTGTTCAAGCCTTTCAAAACAAAGTGAAGGGAAGGAGTTTAATTCATTATTTGGGAGTGCGACTCTAATGTTAACATTTGTACGGGCCACAAAATGCAAAAGACTGCATTTCATCGTTGGAGCTTAGAACATCAAAACATCCCATTTACAAAATTCAATACATAAAATCTAAACTATGTGCATGGTTTGATACCACTCAAGGTACTGTGAGCAAAGCTGTAGCTACCATTGAAGACACAGTTTATGCAATGACCTGCTGAGAATAATACAAAAACTACTATGATTTATTTGAATTTGACAAATAGGGTATTCAACATTTCGGTTTCGAGTAACAAAAACTATAAATGAAGGTAAACTGAATGTAATAATTATGAAAAGCATTTCATGATTCTAGAATTTTAGTGTTATTTTACCACTAAAGGTCTGAAAGGTTCTGAAAGATCATTTATTAGCCCCTTCTTTAGCTTTTCGAGGTGGTATACCTTTTTAAAAACAGGACTGGATTTAGATGACATTTGTTGTTTCAGTTTATGTTACTATTCTGGTCTCCATTACACAGATAAATATGCTGTTGGGAAATTATCCAAATAATTAGATACCAAATCATGATCGATTGTGTTATATTACCAGAGCGATGCAGTAAGGTCACAGTACCAAGTTCGTTTTTTTCTATTTGGCAACAGACCAAAATATTATCTATGTGTTTTTGTCTTTGTCTGTGTGTCATTTGCAGTGTTGAAATGGTTGATGGCGAGCGCAGGGCGGACCTTTACCACTCCTGTTCAGCAGCAACTTCAGCTCCTGCCTCTACTCTTCAAAGTAAAAACCACACATACACAGACACACAGACACAGGTCCCTGCACAGCATTATTACCCACTCAATCTTACTTGCCCATTAAACTCAATTTCTCTCTTCATTTACTCAAAACGGTGCGTAGCTGTGTGTCTTCCTATCTCTCTCCATCTCCCTCGCTCCTTTTCTCTCTCCCTGCAGATTGCCCCGGTGGAGATTGATGAGAGCTATGATGAGATGAAGCAGGATGCTCGCACGTGCCTCTCTCTCATGTCCCAGGGCCTGCTGTATCCTGAGCAAATCCCTCTGGTTCTGGCAGTGCTGGAAGAGGTAATATGCACATACTGAAATACGCACACGCACTTCCCTACATGCTTGCTGCCAGGGCTCAGAGCCTAATTCTTCCCATGGTGTTGTTGGTCTAAAAACAACCTGTGCTATTTTATTTTGCTTACTTTGTAATGTATGCAGTTTTTCTCCCGAATGCGAGTGGCACCCCTGTTATCTTGTTGCAATCTCATGTTGCGTGCACAAATTATTTAAAGGGATGGTTGACACTTTGGGAAAGACTTGCTGTCTTGCATAGTGTGAGAGGAGGCCAGTTAATACTACAATCGTACCTGTTCGCCAAATATGGAGCTACAGAGAGAGAGCAGATGGTTAACTTAGCTTAGCATGAATAATGGATGAAATAGCAAACAGCCGGCCGGATTTCTTTTTCATTTAAAATAGGTATTAACCAAATACCTGCAAAACCAATTTCCTCTGCAACAAGGTACCTGTTTAGCATTACAATATAACTGAGCATGCTGACCTTAGCGGCCTCACAAAAATGCTAGCATGGCTGTAGACTCTTGGCTACCAATTTCTTGTTTTCATGCAAGCGTGTACGCATTGTCAATTTAATTTTGTTAACAGAATTAACAGATTTTTTATTAAATGACATGATAGTACATTGTGTTATACAAATGTTTACAAAATATATTAACCTGTGTCTGCATCATAATAATTTGGTTGCACCATGAAACTTTTTCTTTTTCATAACCCTTTCTGTCTCCTTTCCCTCTAGATGGCAGGCAGCAGATCATGGCATGCACGCTACTCAGTGCTGACCTACCTCCAGATCATGGTTTTCTACAACTTGTTTACCCTGCTAAATTTGCCTCCCGAAGTGCTCGGCGTCCGAAAGCTAGTGATGCAGCTGCTGCTTGATGAACAGCTCGAGGTAATATATGCCCCAAAAGGTGGCTTAAAAGTGCCGTTATTCCCTCTGCAAGGCATTTGTTTAATTGTCACAGCATTATAAATGGTGATTTATTGTCACCTCACTAAATCTTAATCCCTCTTTTCTATTGACAGTTATTGCTTAAAAAATAACTCGCTCTGCTCTGCTATTTATTTATTTTCCTGTTTTGGTGCCTTTTTCTTTATCCCAGACATCAGGGATGTTGATAGAGCACCATTGCTGCCTTGCACTCCCTTGTAGCTAGTTGTTATTTAAGGGGTCTAAAAACAAAATCATAAATCGATTGAATGCCCAGAATATAATTTGGCAAAGCACATAGTATGTTTTGACTATAAAACAACCGTTGTAACCAGTCAGTTAATGCACTGAAATCAACTAAACTACTTGTGCACATAAAACAGTCTCCAATATGGAGTTGCATCTTTTGTTGTGCATTAAATTTCCCAATTGTCTTAACATCTGTCTCTTTTTTTATTGATCGGGCTGTACAGGTAAAAATCAATAAACATTAAGCCTCACCCGGTTGTCTAACTTGCAAAAACAGTTGCAGGTCAAACTCTTTTTTATCATTGTCTATTTTAATGCATAAACCGTCTCTCAATGCTTATTCATAATTTATGCAAAGTTATCCGTCCCTCCGCCTCCTCTTCCTCTTTCTCTTCCTCTTCCTCCTCTGCTCATCTTTGTCCCTTGTATCTCGCTTTCTGCCCGATTTCCTTGCGCTCTCTTCTTGCCCGAACATTGCGATGTAATTTCTTTTATTAGTTGGTGGCGATCTTGACAGGTTTTTTTTTCTCTCCCTCTATACCCTTCTAAAACCCCACCCCTCTCTGACTGTAGGTGAGGGACATGGCAGGCACCACCCTCAGTGGTTTATTGCAGTGCCAGTTCTTCCCTTTGGACCCCAGTCTGCAGACACAGCTCCAGACGCTTAGTCAGACTCGCCTCCCCAAGGCAAGAGGAGAGCTGGCCTCCACAGGTACACACACGCACACTTAGACACACATTCATGTGCAAGTCACAATCATACAGTGAGGCAATCACAGTAATACTTGCCCTATTACCCTTTCTTATTGCAGAGGGATTTGGAACCTTGAAATTCAAAGATTAAATTTAGCTTCCTATGTGTGTGTGTGTGTTCTTAGACCTAGTGCGTTGCCATGCTGGAGTGCTCGGCCTCAGTGCGTGCATCCTATCGAGCCCCTACGATGTCCCAGAATGGATGCCTCAGATACTGATGGACCTGAGCAACCATCTCAACGACCCACAGCCAATAGAGGTAAACACACACACACACACACATTAGTGTACACACTTGCATACAAACATCAAGCTTGATACAATGTGAACTGAAAGAATACAATTTCATTGTCCAATTGAGGAGAAAATTGTGTCTTTGGCCTTACTTCAGGCATGAAGAAGACATACAATGTAATCTGTAATACAGAGTTTGAATAATACATAACACTGATGGGGAACCAGTGATGATAATTTACTTCCTCTCCTGTTGAAAAATGAAAGAAGTAAAAAGGGAAATACAAAGGAATACGGTTAAAGATTACATTTGTGAGATTTGTGGAAGAATTAATGAAGCTGTCACAAAATCTTCTGAAAAGAATAATTGTTCAAAATAACAATGGTAGAGGAAGACGTTTTGCAGAATACTACACATATAATATCTTCTCTTGGAAGACTAACTAATCTGTGGTCTCAGCTTTAGTCGTCAGGCCCTAGGCATTTCATAAAATATTTGTTTAAAGGGCACAATGAATTTATTAACACGTTTGCCGCATTGTTTCATGATGAACGTCCTTATGTTGTTACTCCAGCAATTCTCCATGACAAAAGAGCTCCACTTAATCTTTGAAGAGGGTGATTCACTTAAATCGAACTTATTTGGTGGTCAATGTTTATATAAGACGTATTCTTGATGTTTTACTTCAAAATAAAATTTACTAGTGCAAAAACAATTATTTTAATGTTAATTTTGATGCGTTTAAATGTGTCTGAAGTCTAAAAAAAAGGCAGGGCAAGAATTTAAACTACTTTGTACTTTCAAATGAATCAATACCAATGGAATTCATGTTGTTTGATTAGTAACTAAAGTTGTCAAATGCATCTTTGGAGTATAACATGCAATTGTTCTTCTGATCTAACTATGAATATGTACACGTCCTGTGAGATTGGCATACATGTGTCATTCACTCACAGTAATGTTTGTTTTCCCATGCTGTCAGTAACGATGATGGTGTTTGTTGTTCCAAGATGACGGTGAAGAAGACCCTGTCGGAGTTCAGGCGTACTCACCATGATAACTGGCAGGAGCATCGGCAGAGCTTCACCGACGACCAGCTGCTCGTGCTCACAGACCTGCTGGTGTCGCCCTGTTACTACGCCTAGAGAGCTCCACTCACGGACTGCTCTCAAAGAACCAACTTCATCTGTCAACGGCATTGTGGTCCTTTGTGCAGCCCGTTGAAGTAGTAGTGTGATAATATTGATGGTGTTTGCAGCGGGTGACAGCCTCAGCTGTGGAACTCAGGGTGCCCGTGTTGGCCTCCGGTAGACCTGGCAGAAAAGCAACTCAGAACCCGGGGCAAACCGGTTTAAAATATTTAACTCACTTGGTGTATTTATTTTGTCTCGACAAGCAGCTCAACAGCCCCAAAGGTGGCCACTTTACTTTCGAGATGATCTCCATCAGTGGGTATCTTTTGTTGCTGTTTTTTCCAGAATTTAATCTTAAGGTATTTCCCTTTTATTAATTCCAAAAATGTATTTAAAGATAATATTAAAAAGTCAGAACGGTCCATTACCAAACAAGAAAAACATATATAATGGCACCAAGATTTTAAATTAAAAGGAATGTGACACCAAATACTTCAAGCTAGTGTTTCAACAGTTATGTAACCCAACACTTACAAATCATATTACAATGTTTAAAATACTGCATAATATATAGGAATTATTGACAAACATCATGTAATTGATAAAATGCATGAACACCTATTTAAAGTTTATGACATGTTGTGACATACAACATATTCATGTAATACAGCCCGTTGTCTTGTATTGTAAAATAGCAAAACTGTGATTTCCATTAAATAAATTGCAAACTGCATCATTTCTAAAATGAGATGTATTCTATTTCAGAGAGGAAGAATAAGTGTGATACGCCGCATGTTTGATCATTATTTCATACCGCATCAAAGTATCTGCACAGAGACCAAGGTCCACCATAGCAGAGAAGGTTTTCTTTGCGCAGACAGTTTTTAGTTATGTTCTACAGATGCTGCTACAAACCACAGCCAATAAACACTAAATAAACTTGATATGTGTGTGTGTGTGTGTGTGTGTGTGTGTGTGTGTGTGTGTGAGAGAGAGAGAGTGATAAAGAGAGACAGGGTCACAGATAGCTGTCGCCCGCGCATGCAGTGCTGCTGTCTTTGACACATTCACTGCGCAAAGACATACTCTGGACAAATAAGAATTAAACTAGTAACTACAATCTATAATGAAGAGGGTGGACTCGTGTGACTGTACACTACCTGCAAGTGTGATAACTCTAGTATGATGATGCCTGCCCTGAATCTTCATCACATTACAGAGACAGAGAGCAAGGATGTTTACTAGAGGAAGTGTATGTCCAGGAAGTTATGGGTTCCACTTTTTAACAAAATAAACCTGCTGTAATTGGAATATTGGCTCAAATATTTCACCCACGGTGCACATATACATCGCAAACACAATGTTTTTACTTCTCCGTTTTTATTTCTTTGTAAAGAAAACGACCGATTATTTGATGAAGATGTGTTTACTCACAATATATTTATACAAAACGTTAATCGTTTGCTCTGTTCTATATTGTTGACATTGTTCTATTGTAGAGTTGACAAGTCCATTCAAAGAATATTTTTGTAGTTGAAATTGCAGTACCTTTATGTATTTTTATCTTTCAATACATCTTATTTGTGGTCTTTTCTCCACGAGACAAAATGGTGACACTTGTGACAGACTTGTACCTGACAAATACGCTTGTTGACCCCGTGCTTGCCTTAGACCCTGAGATTTGACAAGTACAGCCGATAATATATCATGATCAAGTTATAATGATCATCTAATCATGATCAACCCGTTTGAGTGTGTGAGTGTTTCTGATCGTTGTGTACCCTTTCTCTCACTAAAGTTTCGAGAGAAAACAGATGTGTGTCCGAGTCCTCCGGCAGAATTGTCCTCACAGCATCAGCCAGCTGAAACAGGTACTCTGTGTTTCGCCCACTTGGACCGGTAGAGGCGACGATCTGGTTTGCTATCTCCTCCAGAGGGGCGGGGCCGAGGTAGTCTGGATTGTCATGAGAGCCGATGTAAAGCAGCATCTGGCTGGGCAGAGGAGAAAGTGGCGGACGGGGGTGGAAGGTCACCATGATGACCTGATAACCACCTTTTTCTCTGTAGTCAAGGTAACTCTTCACTTCCTGCTCCCGGCCCGTCGGCAGCTTGTAGGCGACGCCCCAAACGCACGCCTAAAAAACAGGAAAGAAGAAAACGTGTAGTGTGCATCTGGAAGAAAGAATCTAGCCAGGCGGCCATCTCCAGTTCTGACTTGTGAGGCCAATGCCAAAGGGTTTTATTACCTCAGTAAACATGGAAAACGTGAGTTTATTGTGTTAGTTTGCTAGTTTCAAGTCTTCATCAGTACAACATAGTGATCACAACAATGGTCCCATTTAGAGTGAAATAGACCTCAGAGCGGGTGTAGGCTTTGGAGTGTGGCTACCGTGTGTTTGATAGATCACTACCGCTGCCGGAGCCTTACAAGGCAATTCAATTTCACTCCTCCGCGGCCCAAATACGGTCACTTCTGTTCTTAGTTTGCCAAGATGGTGACAGCCAAACGCTGAACCAGAGGATGCAAACATGTCTTAAATGCAGAAATAGAAATATACTAACATTTGTATTGATGTTTATGATTAAAGCTGGCGGCCGTAGACGAAGAGTTTGACCTTATAAGTACGATTTTTGTAATATTCATTAACCACCACTGAATGCGTGTTTTCAAGATGCTTTCCACGTTCTCGCTACAGAAAACACTCTGTATCTCTCAATCACTTTCCCATCAACTGCACAAATGATCTCCCCTCCAAGGTCAGTATACAATACACTGTCCTTTCCTTTGTATCTACTGTATAAGATGCAAATCTCCGTTCCTGAGCAGTAGTACAGCACTCTCTTTCACCTTGTTCAGCATGTGTCTCCCGTCTCACATACTGCTGATATGCCAATAAATTAAATATCCGTATCACTGTGACGATGCACTGTTCCAAAAAGAACAAACATGGTGATTGCAGCTTAAAAATTGTGTTCTATTAAGTAGAATCCCATAAACAATATCTTGCTGTTTACATTAGTTGCAATGCTGGTTTGTCGGCCTCTATGCTGCCAGATTTCTCTTAATTATCCTCAATAAATTACAAGGAGGTTGAAATACGAGCGTCAGCGTTATGAGTCACATGAGATATTGTTTGCTTGTCGTCTTAACATACTAACATACTGTCTTATACAAATATTAAGTTCAGAGAAACCAAGACAAGTATAATTAATATCATGAAGATTTATAATTCATTTAACAGGATATCTACTGAAAAATCTTCATTATAGGTTAGGTATTCAAACAAAAAAGTTGGATTGATGTTTCTTTAAATTATCCTATTTTTTTGTTATTAAAAGGGGGTACGTGTTTTTACTCTACATATATGTGACTTAAGAAAAGAAGAATAGAAACATGAAATCAATTCAGCATCTATTTGGACAAACACAATCTGTAATTTAATTTTTTTTAAGGAATTAAAAAAATGTCCAACCATTTGGCTGAAATTATAATTTGATATAATAGTAAGTTGGAAGAAAATGTATAAAAAACATTTTTGGTCTGTGGATGAATCTAAAACAAACATTTGCTGGCTCCACTCCAATGAGATATTTTGTTGGATTGTTGTTTGTTTGTTTGTTTCGTTATTGTTAGCTCAATAATTTGGGGTTTTGGAGTGTCGGTTGGCCAAAACAAGACTTCTGAAGACGTCACATGATGCTCTTACAATGTGGGAGAGCACTTTTTACTATTTCCTCGACAAAACACTCAAAGGAGAGTGATATGGAAAAGTAACAGACAGTGAGACAGTAAGTTTGGGAGGCTTAGGTCTCACCTCAGGATCCTCCACCAGTGTCACCACACGGCCGGGCTGTGGAGGAAACACTTTAAAAAATCAGCAGATACACACATACCAAAGCCAACAAATAGGGTTATAGTCATTATTAAATAAGTAACTAACCCTATACAAATATCAAACAAAACGTATTGTCAAACCCCTTGCGTGTGCTATGGTCACGAAGCAACTTTAACAGGTAGCGTTAAGCTAGCTGCACAGGTGACCGGGGTCGAAAGATGATAATGTTCACTCACCTTACCCGGTACCCCCCGGTGGTCGGTACTGCCCTGCCAAAACCGGCGAGTAAAGCCTTTTATGTAACCGATTCTTTTTTCCTCGTAAGGAAAGTCCACTTTCCATATGAGCGAGCCGTAACCGAAAACCCACATGATACAACGTAAAGCTAGCCGTTACCGTGACGGTAAAGAAGGACGGTTAAAAGGGAACTGGGGACGCTTGAGTCTGACAAGCGTCTTACAGCGACACCTGTCCCATGTTAGCTGATATGTACACCTGCATCAGTTTAAACTGTAATTTACCTCGGTAGCAACACGCACTTTTGTCAACTCTGTCCAGTCAGTACTAAAATGTTAAGTCATCTGGATTACGTAACTACGGTGAGTTCCGCTCAAGAAGTTTCAGTGTAAAATATGTTGCCATCACATAGCACATATTTTAATAACGTTAATTTACCAATTTCTGTCCCTAGTTCTCGTCACGTTATCATAATGCAATGCTTGATTTTGATTGCATCTTTTTACTTTGACTTGATTTCGTACCACCATGAACTGTTAACGAAATCTTTTACGTTTATTTTGAAGGCAATCAGCATTTCCGGATGTTTCTGTCTTTTTTGGAATAACACTAAATAGAGCGGACAAAGCAAGTTGCTGCTGTCTCACTTAAAAGATCAATGATTATTAATTTAATAATGATTAAGAAGTTGTTGAATGCTACCAGGATAGAAATGTATTGATGTGACTTTGTCCTCGTTTTTAAATGATCTGTGTTAAATTATGATGTGTTCTGAGCTCGTAGAGCATATTTTAGGCTAGCTTTAAAAATGCACCAATTATGTATTTTCAATGTCCAGTTGTGCTTTTACATTTGGTAAAACATGAACTGGAAAAACAACCACAAACACACACATATGCTTTAATTCTTGACACCAGGGGGTGCTGAGTTTCTATTCCCCCCAGTGTTTTATTGTGTGTTCTCACATTCTGCTCCTCATTTATTCTATGTAAGCACTGATTCAGAACCAAAGAAAGTGGACAGCTGCAGTCTGGCCTATATTGTTTGATCCGCGTATAGCAGCCATGTTCATTCTTCTGGGTTATAGCGGGGCCAGTCGGCAAACATTTTATGTAACATACCAGCCTTCCATTTGAAGGGGCAGATAGATGGTTGTAATCCACAACTGGGCGGGAAAATGCTGCTGAGGAGACATGTGCCATAAAGAAAACCTTTTTTTTAAGACACCAGAACCAAACCTGCTGCGATGGAGCCGCCCACTAAAGGTCAGCTCTTGGGAATGTGTGTAAATCTGTGTGAAGCACACATAAAAAAAATGATGTCACTTCCATAATTTAAAGCAGTTAAATACAGCGGTTTCAAATAGTTTATCTTCCCCTTAGAGAAAATGATGAGCCCTTACTACTATTACTAACTATGAACCTCTACACAGACATACAAGCTAAATCCTGCTCCAAATATCTTCAACCACATGCAAACATATTGGTTATCTCCTTTGTTTGTGGATCAACACCACAAAAAGCTTACAAACTTTTCCATGAGGTCACCTTTTGTTCACTACTTGTCTTTGTCAGAACACATTTTTGCAACATAGACATTTCAGGAATATGAACGGACACCTGTTTTTGTCCAATAGATGTGTCACGGTTTGGTCCCTCTTCCTGTTTTAGTTTGAAGTTTCATGTTCCTTGTGGTCCTGGGTTAACTTCACTTCCTGCCTTGTCTTGTGATTGCGTGATTGTCTCCACCTGTGTCCAATCACCTGCACCTCCCTTGTGTATTTAAGCCCTGTGTGCCTGTTGTCCTTTGTCGCGTCATTGTCTAATGTCCCTCGTCGTTGGAGCACGTCTTTGGTTTTGTTTCAAATAAAGAGCACTTGGTTCGAGAAACTCTGCGCTTGAGTCCTCCCTGCAACCTGCCCCAGCCCGATTGTGACAAGATGAGGTTGTTTTAATGATGCAAGATATGCATTATTTACTCTGTTAAATTGGCACAATCTGTTATCTCTTTTTCGGAAGATAGAAAAAAAGATGTTGCAAAAATATGGAGATAACTCAAAAGAAATGAATGTGAACACACTTTATAGTTTAAAAAAATGTGAGAGAAAAAACAATACTACTACACTAATTTCAACCAATTACATTTACTATTGTAATCCATTCTAAATTCTCAGTTTTATCAAAGGAGACAGTTTATCAACATGACATTTCATCAGCGCCGGTATTAACGTTGTTTTTCTCCCACATGTTTTTACTAACTTCAATTTATTCTCATCCTTTCCCAGTACTGCACCTCTTTGTGTTCATTCTCCAACTCCAGGACTTTGGTTAAACCTTCTTGGTGTCACCCTGCACAGTCTTCTGTTCCTTCATTGGGGAAGTGACCAAGAAAGCGACACGCTCCGGCATTTACGTCTTTATACAAGTATTTTTTGTAGATTCCTTTCATTCAAGAAAATCCACATATTTCACTTAAAACATCTTGTTTGATTTTTAAAGAGATAGTCCATTCATTTTACACATCACAGCCAGTTCCCTCTCAGGGAACTCGAGCTGTGTGGAAACGCTGTGGGAACGCCCCTGCGTGACCGCATCATGAAGCACGTGTGAAATCTAACCAATGGCGAGCTGGTACGTCATTGGCGGGCGATGCCAAGACCAGGAAGCTATAAAGATAGCCGAAGGGCAAGCCCATTCATCTCTCTGTGCCTTCATCAAGTGCGTGTGAGGTTAACTATGGCTGAGTTGCAACGTTTTCTCCAGTGTGCTCCCCCTTGCACCCGTTTCATTACGGGCAAGGACTAGCACACTTTGTGTGTCGTCTGCTTGCAGCTAGCCCTCGAGGGGGCTGGCTGTGGAGATTGCTTTTCTTGGCGCACGCGTCTCTCTCGTCGAGCCCTCTTTGAGGACTCGGCTCGATGAGGCGCGCTCCCCGCGGCTCCGGTCCTGCTCGTGCCGAGGCAGAGCGCCGGTTGTCCTCGTGGGGATCGCAGGTGGACCTCGCGGAGGGTCTCGGGACAGCTGGAGCACTTTCCCGTCCCTTTGCCGCGGGATCAAGGATCTCGTACCAGGTGTCGGAGGCACGCGGGTTCCTCCACCCCAGACGAGACACCGCTCTCACGGTCTTCCAGCTCCGAGGAACTGGACGTGGTGAACGTGGAGGCAGCGAAGGACGAGGACGCGGAGGCGCCTCATTCCCCCGCCGCCGCCCAGGAGCTGCTCGAGGTACTCACTCGAGCCGCTGAGAAACTCAGCATCAGCTGGCCGGCGGAAAAGCAGGAGCCTACTACGAGCAGTAAGTTGCACGAACGGTTTCTGCCTTCCCATAGAGTACCTCCGCGCCGGTGCTTGCCATTTTTCCCAGACGTCCACGCCGAGGTGTCGGCGTCCTGGGGGAAGCCGGTGTCCGCTCGCGTTTACAACCCGCGTACGGCTTTGTATTCGTCACTAGCTATCCGTCACTGTATGACGGATGTATTCGTCACTAGCTATTCGTCACTAGCTATTCGTCACTAGCTATTCGTCACTAGCTATGCCGTGTTGTTTAGGACACCGGTGTTGCCCACCAAGACCCTGAGGACCACCTCGGCGCTGGTGAGCAAAGCTTTTTCGCCGGCAGGGCAGGCGGCTTCCTGCCTGCATACGATGGTGCTTGTCCAGGCGTATCAGGCGAAGCTGCTTGCCGACATGGCTGAGGGGAAGGAGCTAACGCTCGAGGTAGTACGTGAGCTGCGGCACACGGCTGACCTCGCGTTACGAGCCACCAAGGAGACGGCCAAGTCTGTTGGCCGCTCCATGGGAGCCGTGGTAGCCACTAAGAGGCACCTGTGGCTGAGCCAGTCTCTCCCCGTCGACCCTCTGCGGGAGCACCTTTGGCGCGGTCGCGGACAAGCTCCACACGGAGAGGCGGCAGGCTGCGGCGCTCAATGCTTTACTTCCCTGTCGACGCCACGTCCGCGGGGCTGCTCAAGGGCAGCCCCGGCCATCGTTAAGCTCGCATCACCTGGCGCAGCAGGAGAGTGTCGCGCTACGTGCACCCCCTCGCCGAGGCTGGGCCGCAAAACGGAACTTTCAGATGGGGCCTTCACGTGGCAGGGCGGGTCTGAGGATGGCCGCCGCCGCCAAGAAGGCTTCGTCCAACGGCCCTGACGCCATTGCTACCAGGGCCCGGAGGGTGATCCTCACCGGGGGGGGGTCAGGGTTTCACCAGGGTGCTCCCACCCCCCCGGTACTTTCCAGGAGTCCGGCTGCTGTCCCCGCCGTCGTTTCAGGGCACGGCCGGCCCCAGCGAGTGCGAGCCCGAGGGCCGTTTGCCCCCTCCAAGGAGGGTTCCTCTACTAGACCAGCGCTTCCCTGCCAGTGCGCTGTTACAGGGCGCTGCGTCTGCAGACCCAAGACTTCCAGAGACCTGCCTCGAGGGGCTGGTGCCCCTGAGAGAGTTTCTGCGAGAGTGGCGAGCCCTCCCCAATGTATCTCAATGGGTCCTGCGTACAATCGACAGGGGTTACGCCATCCAGTTCAGGTGGCGGCCGCCTCGATTTGGAGGGGTGCTACCCACAGTGGTGGACCCCTAGCAGGCTCTGGTAATGGAGCAGGAAGTGCAGGCTCTGCTGCAGAAAGGAGCTATAGAACGAGTTCTACCTCCATGCAGAGAGTCGGGCTATTACAGCCGCTACTTCATTGTTCCAGAGATGAATGGGGGTTTGCGTCCGATACTAGATCTACGCCGGTTGAATCGCGCAGTCACGAAGTTGAGCTTCAAGATGCTCACTCTCAAACAGATCGCGGCACAGATCAGGTCCAAGGACTGGTTTATCACGATAGATCTCTAGGACGCCTACTTTCATATACCCATCCTCCTACAAAACAGGAAGTTCCTGAGGTTTGCTGTTACGTCCCCTGACGTTATAGTGATTGTGCATGTGCTGGTGATGCGGTTTATATCCCAGGGTACCTAAACCAGGGTGCAGACGCCCTGTTGAGACAGTGGCCGAGGCCCGGGGAGTGGAGACTCCACCCCGAGGTGGTGGAGCTCCTGTGGAAACACTTCGGTCATGCCGAGGTAGACCTATTTGCCTCCAGAGAGACGACTCACTGTCCTCTGTGGTTCTCCCTCACGCATCCCGCCCCGCTGGGGGTGGATGCGATGGTGCAGGCGTGGCCGAGGTCACGCCTTTCCCCGGGTAGCTCTGCTCCTAGGGGTTCTGGAGAGGGTCCGTCAGGACGGCGTCAGTCTACTGTTAGTAGCCCCGTTCTGGCCGGCCAGAGTATGGTTCGCGGACCATATTTTGCTCCTCGCAGATCCTCCCTTGGAGATTCCCATCAGGGCGGACTTACTGTCACAAGTGTCGGGGTCCATCGTTCACCCCCGCCCGGAGCTATGGAAACTACCTTGTCAGTAACTTCATAAAACTCATTTAAATTATTATACGCCGCCTCTTTGCTACACGCAGCTGTCGCGTTCAAGAGTTCATGTACTATCGTTCAATGAACGCGTTCAGGCACAACACTGGCTGCGCCCATGGGTTGCCACAACACATTAACTATAGTGGTGTCCAAAAAAGGTTTGGTTTATTTCTATTTGGTTCTACGTGTAGGCAAGAACCAACAACGCATTTTGTTAGGTAAAACAACTATGTTACATAACTTATGGAGGTGGTAATAGTTAAGTACACTACACAACTTAGGTACCAAAAGGTAAGAATATATGTTAACTTTTGGTTTCACACAAAACATCTACAGCTTTATCCTGTTTCTAAATCATCTATCTACACTTCTCCTCACGTAGCCTTTGTTGCTGTTGACAAAGCATCACCTGAGTTCCTTAGTGGCAGTCCTGCATGAGTTGGCTCAAATTTACCTGGGTTAAATACAAATGACAGTGCATTACTTTCTACAAGTATAAGTACGAACATTGAACAAGAACAGCTTGACAAGGGAATAAAAATATGAACACATCGGTTCAGTTCCCCATTTTCATATTGGTTGCTTTCAAGTCCTTCATAGTTACGGAAGAACAATGCAACATTTTAAGTGTGCCCCTTTGAGACAAGGCACACTGCCCAAGTCTGTTTTGTCTGAATGGGTTTTCTTGTTATATTTGTATTGCAGCAGTATTCTCTTTAATCCAGTTATATCATGCATTGCTGCATAGGGCCGTCAACATCCACAAAACTTTTGTTGAAGGTTATTTAAGAAGTTGAGACTGGCCATTAATAATTTTTTTTATCGTTATTGCTCAATAAGCTATTACTCCTTTACACATGGTTGTTAGGTCCATAATACGGCATTTTCAAAAATTATTTTTTCCTCCAACAACCTGCATGCAAAAAAACCTTTCCAAAGGTCTCCTCTATACCGACTCACTCTAGCACCAGAGGTTACAAAATAATACAAAATAAAACTTTTGAACTTCTGACTCCATCTCAGCAGCTATAGTGAGAAATTAAACGACAGTCATGTACAGAGCAGAGTTGAGTGAGCCGTTTCTTGCTCTGAGGCCTCGGACTGTTTGATCCTGAACTCCTGAGACGTCCTTCTCAGGCTCACACATCTATCAGCACTGTTGTACTTACAGTGGAGTGTGATTCAACTTTGGGTATAGCAGCTGCCAGCTGCTAATACTGATGCGAAGGACTGTAAGATAAGAAAGTAATTATTAGCAAGTCAATATTATCTATTTTGACTCTGTTTTCACACAGACTGCAAAAAATGAATCCGTAAAAATGTTGGACAAGTACAAGCATGGAATAATTAGAATAACAGAATAAGAATCATGTTAGCTTTGCAAAACTGATATTCGTCCTGTGTCAATAATGGAAATTATGACGAAATAGACGGTTTAATGGATGATAAATGCTGTGTTGTCCTTTGCCTTAGCAGCGACAAGAGCAGCGACAAGAGCCGAACAGATGGAGTACAGGTTTCTGCCGCAAAAAAAATCCAGACATAAGCCAGCATGTGTCAGAAAAACTCTCTTAAATGACATGGTAACAATAAAATTAAAGAAGTTACGGTAATGTGCACTATTCTATAATGTTTTTTTTTTAGACGTAAGTTAGAATTATTGCTAATCTTGATTTGTTTTAAAAATGAACCACAGGCTACTTTACCTCATTGACTGATAACACAATAGTAGGCTGAAACCTCTGTCAGCAATGCACTCAAACATTACTCACTTTTCCTCATTTAATTACTTAGATAAATTAAATTGGGGTCATTGTAACCTCTTGAAAAGGTGTCCAATCATTAAATGCACATTTTTTATTCTTGCTGCATATAGGGAGCCACTACAAAGATGCTTTCCTCACTTGGAACTAACATTGCTGATGGGATTTGAGGATTTTTTCCCCCAAAACTGGTATAAATAAGGCTTAAGTCCAGTTGCTGCAATGGAAACTAATACCCTAAAGCTTCCTCAAGCTTAACCAAAGTATATAACAAAGTGTATAACTTTATCAGCATGTTAGAGTGAGAACCATGAAGTGTTATAGGACACTGATCAGAAGAGACATTTCCTTTGCTATTTATTTGCTGATGGATTGCCCAGTTGAAAATTATCCATCTCGACAGAAGCAGAATATGTGGCAGATGTTATCCACGGGATGTGTGGAATGTAAACGATTCTTTAATCTAAAATATGAAAAAGTAACAATCCCACCACTCAAGTCATAAGCATTTATCTGGGCACTATGGGTGTTTGTAGATAATGCAGTGCCAATCCATCCAACATTTGTCCGGGCTAAGAATGCCCAAAATGTCTGCCTTGTGGTGGCATTGCAGGAAAAGTCATGTGGAAATGAATTGTATACATTGATAGTTCTTGAGATACTTCATTTTGTAATTGAGTGGTTGACCGACCAAATTTCAGGCTCACGTTAGATCGGCATTGCAGAATTAGTACTATTTAGCCACAACTTAACAACTGGCTTCAAAATAAAGTCTTATGACTACGCCGACATAAGTTTGGGATTGGAAATAGAACAGCCTCAAGTCTCTCAAGGTTTAAGAGCAGAGATGAGTCAAAGTCAGAGCTGGTGGACAGCTGGCTCGGAGTCGAAATGGAGTCAGGGCCAAAGTGGAGTCATGGACATTTCAGAGCAGAGCCGCTGTTGGCACCAATCCGGCACAAGAGCCACAGAGGAGATGGAGCCCAGATTGAGCCTGAAACCTTTTGAGCAAAGCTGGAGCTGATTCCCATCCTGGAGATGAGTAGGAGTTGATGTCAGAGAGGGAGTCTCGCTTTTACCGAGGAAGCAGGAGCTGATGACGAAGAAGATGATGAGTGGAGTCTGAATTGCGTCAGAGTGGAACCAACCGGATAATTGCTGGAGAGGAGCCAGCGTAAAGCTGCTGGTGTTTGCAGTGGAGGCAGGCAGAGAACTGGAGGGAGGAAGGAGAGAGGAGTTGGAGAGGTGTAAAAGACTTATGAAGGTTTTCTTCCTTCCTTTCACCATTGTATTCCTTTGCTTATATTAAGAATGTTTTGAATTCAAAGGCAGGGAATGGTGTGTAGCTACCAAAAGAATGGGTCTGTCAGTGAATATGTTGAGCTTGGCAGGTGAAGAGGACTAATTTTTTATATAATGAAAGTGAGTATGTCACTTTGGCTGGAGGGAGAACATTTTGCTCTGGACACTCGAGAGACTCACTGGCTTCTGATCGCCGGAGAAAAGAACATTTTCTTATTTATTGCGGTAAATATTGTTATCTGCTGTTCTTGTTCAGACCTAAAACCTTAAAGCTTAAAAGCAAACCAGTCATTAATATACTTTTCAAATGAAGTAATTTACTGTATAGTAGATGGCTTTGAGCCATTTTGAATGGCAGTTTTGTCCTTTTGTTCTTGATCAAACTATATCCCTCTTGTTTTTCCCCCAATGTACAATGTATTTCTTTGAACTGAAAAAATAACATGAATTGGTTTCTCTTTGTTGATATTTTTCTCAGCTGTTCACCTTACCAACTAAAAAAATGACCAGAATTTCCCTTTCTAATAAGTATTCATCAAAAGTTCTTCGCCACCTCCAAAAAGACCATCTATGTTTGTGTGTTTTGGGAAAGGATTGACCCGCATGACTTTGGTAACCCTCTGACTCTTTCTTTTTACAATCTCAATGTCAATGTGATTGGCGACAGACGTTGGTGCAGACGTTCACGTTCCCCAGGATAAATTGTTATTGTTGGGGGAAAATGTTATTTATGCATACTGTTGTCTTGGTTTTTTGTGACCTCCTACATTTATGATGACTGTTATCATAGCAGGAAACACAGTTATCCCCATTTATGGTATGTGCATCTTTTCTTCTAATGAAAGTACTGATCACTGGGATACTGAGATGGGGGAGGAAGGGGTGGAGGGGTGAATTTCTTTACCATATGCTTTCCTTCCATATTCCCTCATACGGTGTTCTGGTCCCCTTCCTTGTATGGTGTTGTCCTGCGGTTTGGGCACTGTCGAGCTCCGATGGGTTTTAATAGCTTCTCTTTACACCAAGAAGCTTGTCAGATCTTCCTGCTCCTCTAATGGAGAAGAACGATCTGTCCCTTTTCACCTGAATTGAGTCATTGGACTGTCTGTACATACAGCTTGTGTTGAATGTTTCTGTATTCTTTGATTATTCTATATTCAAGTTAGTAATAAATACTTCATCACAAACAAGTTTAAGATACTTTTGATTTCTCACAAGGACATTATCCACTAATTTCCACCACAGTTATCACTTTGATCCCGCAACTTTTCATCTCACTCCAGAATCAGGTCAAAATGTTCATTTGTCCATAAAGTCTTTTTCAGTCTTACATCCTTCCTTCCTTTAGCCTCATTTCATGTTGTACTGTTTCCTCAAACATAAGTCAGAGAGAAGAGATTATATAAAAAGTGAGAAAATGCTGCATGTTGTCAGTCATCCCAACCCAGTCTCCAAAAAAAGCGTGAAATGGCTACGTTGGTCCACCGTGATAAACGTAGTCATGTTACGTTTTCCCCCAAAATAACGTTACTATGTTACGTTTCTTTTGGCCCATTCATTTACATTGCTTTGCAAATAGGTCACGTGACTATCAAGTTTCCCGGTAGCGAAAAGAAAAACATGGCGGACGGTCAGCATAATCTCCGTGAAAAACACAATATTTTAAGAAAGCATCAGCATTTGTATGCATTTCGATGGCATTTCTAGCGAGAAGTATGCGTTATTCTTTCATAATCTTCTATCAGAGACTGTAGAAGACCTTCCGTTTATTCGTTTCTGCGAAGATTTGAGTGTCCCTTTGGCAAAGCGTGGCTACGCAACGCCTTTAACGGCGCATTATTAAAAAAACACTTCCAGTGGGGGCGTTACCGTAAAGAGGCGTTCAGCCTTAAAGCCACTAATCGCCAAACAAAACAAACTCAAAGCACTCGAATCACATTATGACTTTTTAAACATAAATTCCGTTATTTTTATGAGTTTTCAATGAAAGAATGCATCATTTCCGGGGGTAGGCATGCCCGGGACATCCCGAATTATGGGCAATTTTGATTTGTCCAGCTTTTTGACAGCTCCAGTCCCGACTTCCAATCACAGCCTCCTAAATCAATGACGCGCCTAAAACTCTCGGATCGAACATTACGTCTTGTTTACATGGGAAAGGGGGGCGGGGCTTCGCCCTCAGAGCGGAGCGTCATTTCTCGCTCCACACGTCTCCTCTTTTTACTGGCCAGGAAAACGGGCGATCTATCCCACGTGGGTCTGGCTCCATTCCATTGGCTCTGACGAATCCATAGAGAGGCGGGACTTATAATTTGCCCGGCAAACGGAGAGATTTGAGCTGCATTGCTTCCACTGTGCGTGAAGTGGCCGTGAGGCCTCCACTAAAGTCTCTCTCTATTTGTTCTGCTTTACTCAATAAAAGTAAAACCTTTACAGATATACTGTCCACACACTAGGCTAACATAATGGAGACTTCCAGGCTTCGTCCTTTATGTTTTATGGGGATAAAGCCCCTGTAAGTAGTTTTTTCCCAAGCAAATCTGAGTTTCTTCTTTTTTTGTGTGTCCCATACAAATATCAAAATATATATACTGATTTTCACATCCAAACACACTCACTTATGTTCCCTTTTATCATGACAACAAGAAATTTCAAGATATACCTTTTGCTTTCATAAATCATACAGTTTTAGTGTGTAAATGCCCAGCAGTGTACGGTCCGAGGGCCCCTATCGGGCCACTTGTTAGATGGGTTTGATGGGTTACCGACTAAAATATATGCCCCCACCCCCTAACTTGATTTAGGTCTGTTGCCTCAGGGTAACTTGTAAATATAATAAGTCAAACAAGCAATGTAAGCATTAAGAAAGTAGTGCATTTTGAGCACATTAACCACAAATGGATTCAAACATAAATTCAAAAATATTAAACAAAGAAATGAAATGACCAACACTGTATGTACAAAATCCACATACAAAACATGTAAACTTAAAGGGCTTGTTTGTGTCAAATTTTATGGCATACACATTCAACTGGCCTACAATAACCTGAAGAATGTCTTAAAATACTGAAGGGGGGGACATGATATCATTAGAAATGTTATGCCAGAGGGAGCACAGAATGTATTGTGGGGTGTTCAACAAGGAGGATTTTCAACCTCTACTATGTCTCCATCCTCATCTTGATCGACAGACTCACTGTCACTATCATCAGACATGCGTTATCCTAGTTTTAGTGTGTAAATGCAATTTCCAGCATGAGACCTAAAAAACGCCTACAGGAATAAAAGGGTTAAACCAGATACAACTTGCTTGTTTGACTTATTTGACTTATTATATTTACAAGTTTCCCTGAGGCAGTTAGGGGGTGGGGGCATAAATTTTAGTCAGTAACCCATCCAACCCATCTTAAAACTCAGTCGAAGGAGTCTAACGCCGGAGTCACAGGGTGCAACAAAACTCTGTAGTGAAAAAAGTGAAGGCCGAGGCATGCTGGGTGAGGTGCGATCCCGGCCCTTTTGGGACAGTGTTGTGCCTGAACGCGTTCATAAACTTGTTGATATTTTGGGCGAACGTGAACTCAACGTACTGTATTAATGCCCGATGAACGTCACTGTTCTCGTTCATTCTGGTGTCTATGAACGGCGCGTTCGTTCAGCTTAATGTTCAATGGGGTACCAGATTTCTATAGAAAACACACCATAAACGCGCATTAATAAGTGTAGCAAAGAGGCGGCGTATAATAATTTTAAAGAGTTTATGAAGTTACTGACAAGGTCGGTGAGGATGGGAGGAATCTGACCTTTCTTTGCAAACATTTGCACCTTAATGATTACTGTCCTGTTTTTCTTTTAATAATTCCTTATTTAAAAAAGACCATTTAAGCAGCATGTGTTTGAGAATGTAGTGTAGGGGTAAACTCTGCAACTGCTGCTAGTGTGGAGTGAATAGACAGCAACATAGCATCAAAGAATCATTAGGGAAATGCTGTCCCCTCAATGCTAATGTAAACCCTGGTTGGATAAGGATTCAAATTGGATAAGAAGATTAAATCTGATGCATAGCTTCAGTGTTAAAACTGATAAAATAATTGCTGTCTGTGGTTCTGGGCTGTGGCAATAATTTAAAAAAAAAATAGCTCGCAGCAACGTATGGAAAAAAAGAACTGAACTAGTTCATTTTTTGGAACCGTGAACTTAGTTCAAATATTTTGAATTATGAACTGAACTAGTTCCTTTTTAAAATTTGTAAACTAAACTTTGAACTAGTTAATGTAGAAAGTAAACTTTCCCAACACTGGCTATAGGACCCCGGAAGATGATGAACTATGCCTGGGAAGGGCGAAGCCATGCCGGTACGAGCATGATGTGCAAATTAGTCGTCAGATCAAAGTATAGTAGTGATAGACTAATCGAACCATCTAACAAGTGGCCCGATAGGGGCCCCCGGACCGTACACTGCTGGGCATTTACACACTGTATGATTTATGAAAGCAAAAGGTATATCTTGAAATTTCTTGTTGTCATGATAAAAGGGAACATAAGTGAGTGTGTTTGGATGTGAAAATCAGTATATATATTTTGATATTTGTATGGGACACACAAAAAAAGAAGAAACTCAGATTTGCTTGGGAAAAAACTACTTACAGGGGCTTTATCCCCATAAAACATAAAGGACGAAGCCTGGAAGTCTCCATTATGTTAGCCTAGTGTGTGGACAGTATATCTGTAAAGGTTTTACTTTTATTGAGTAAAGCAGAACAAATAGAGAGAGACTTTAGTGGAGGCCTCACGGCCACTTCACGCACAGTGGAAGCAATGCAGCTCAAATCTCTCCGTTTGCCGGGCAAATTATAAGTCCCGCCTCTCTATGGATTCGTCAGAGCCAATGGAATGGAGCCAGACCCACGTGGGATAGATCGCCCGTTTTCCTGGCCAGTAAAAAGAGGAGACGTGTGGAGCGAGAAATGACGCTCCGCTCTGAGGGCGAAGCCCCGCCCCCCTTTCCCATGTAAACAAGACGTAATGTTCGATCCGAGAGTTTTAGGCGCGTCATTGATTTAGGAGGCTGTGATTGGAAGTCGGGACTGGAGCTGTCAAAAAGCTGGACAAATCAAAATTGCCCATAATTCGGGATGTCCCGGGCATGCCTACCCCCGGAAATGATGCATTCTTTCATTGAAAACTCATAAAAATAACGGAATTTATGTTTAAAAAGTCATAATGTGATTCGAGTGCTTTGAGTTTGTTTTGTTTGGCGATTAGTGGCTTTAAGGCTGAACGCCTCTTTACGGTAACGCCCCCACTGGAAGTGTTTTTTTAATAATGCGCCGTTAAAGGCGTTGCGTAGCCACGCTTTGCCAAAGGGACACTCAAATCTTCGCAGAAACGAATAAACGGAAGGTCTTCTACAGTCTCTGATAGAAGATTATGAAAGAATAACGCATACTTCTCGCTAGAAATGCCATCGAAATGCATACAAATGCTGATGCTTTCTTAAAATATTGTGTTTTTCACGGAGATTATGCTGACCGTCCGCCATGTTTTTCTTTTCGCTACCGGGAAACTTGATAGTCACGTGACCTATTTGCAAAGCAATGTAAATGAATGGGCCAAAAGAAACGTAACATAGTAACGTTATTTTGGGGGAAAACGTAACATGACTACGTTTATCACGGTGGACCAACGTAGCCATTTCACGCTTTTTTTGGAGACTGGGTTGGTCATCCAGTGTTAATATACTGTATAAAATAACAGGTGTCAAGTGGTACAGCGGACTGAGCAAATAAAGTCTTGGTTAATTATGAAGGCTTTTGAGTTGTTATAGCGATCGGTAACTATAATAATGAATGAGTCTGACTATTATGTTTTCTACAATAAGCATGTATATCATTTTACCAGTCCTGAGTATCTAGGAGACATAATCACTCAGAGAAATGTTTGAAATGTCATTCTTACATGCTTGCTTTGTGGCTGAGCGTTAGCCATTTTGTTGAAAAAGTGCTTTTTTGTCGGACTCAGTTTAGCTGCTTCCCCATGTTTCAAGTCTTTATGCTAATCATCTCCTTTCTGTTATATTACACAATACTTGGTTGGCTCGGCGTTGGTTGGACTGGTAAGGTTTAGGCACTAGGAGTCAGACTGGTAAGAATATGAGGGTAACCTAATTGTCATAGCATGATTATTTTATCATCTTTTTTGATAGCTGTAGCTAGCTTTGGTTTGGCTTTAGTGTATTTGTACGACAATTTGGTATCTATCATATAATCTAATTCTTGGCAAGAGAGTCAATAAAAACATTAAGACATTCCTCAAAAGATAAATAAAAAGGCATCAGTGAATCTGAATTAAATAGGTTCTTTATTTTCTCTGAGTATTTAGACACATTTTGACATTTACATTATCTGTAATTTAAAATGCATTCATGCACCATCTAGGACCCATTACCATTTATAGACTCCCTTTCTTTCAACACACCATCTCCCCTTTTGTTTCATTTTATTGTGACAGCGTGCGTTATAAGCGAAGGGGAGGCACAAATGGAAGTGAACCAGTATGTGGCTTGAAGAGATGAGGTGGCCATGACTGTGTGATGTGTTGGATTGGAAATTTAGCAAGGCCACCAGGGGAGGTAATTGTTTTCCAGGGATCGCAAGGGTTACATGGAAAAGCTAAGGCAAGCAAGAGGAAATGAGGCTGGAAACTAGAGAGGGAGGGTATGATCAGGTTAGCAACATAAAGAAACGTCTTCTCCTCCTCTTCTTCTTCTGTCATTTGTATCACTCTGTCCCTCCTCCTCTTCTCCTCCTGTTATCAGATAAGTGAGGACATCTTCTTTTCTAAAGGTGCTACTAGACATTTACAATAGTGTGTTCATGTGTGGGCCTGTTTGTGCATGTGTGTGCGTGTGTTTTCATGACAGTTATGGGAGCTTGTCATCATGCTCCTCTAGATCAATGGAGCGCAGTTGCCTAGCAACCTGCTGATAGGGAGGAAGGAGGCGGGGAACAGAGAGGGAGAGAGGCACAAGATTAGAGAAGAGAGGTCTAGAGAGGAAAGAGGAGAAGGAAGCGAAGTGGGTGAGATCAACAGCAAAGAATGTTGGGGTTGGATGACAGGAAATAAGACAGCAGAGCTTAGTGTGTCGAATCTGTCTTTGTATGCAGAGGGATAGAGGGGGTGGGGTGATGCGGTGGGAGGTAGTATGTTGAATGTGGATGTGTGAATGCATGAATTGCGCATATATCTGTGAGTGTGTGCAAAAGTGGTTTTGGACTGATGAGTTGATGTTGATCCTATCACACTGAAATACAACATCAAAGCGCTACCATGGTGACGCCAGCAGCGCACTCTCTCTCATTTAGCTGCTGATTTAATTATCTTTATCTTAAAGGGGAAAAAAGTGGTTAAACACATGCATTGGGAGAGAGCGGCGGTGGAGATAAACAGCAGGGAATGAGCAGGAGGAGGGCAGTGCAGGGGGGAGAAGGGGGGGACGCAAAATTGGAGAGGGAATATGGAGGGAGATGGATTTGAACAGGGGGAAATGGGGAGAGAACGTGAAGAAAGAGAAGGGAGGAGTGCAAGGACAAGGTAAATGAAATGAGAGCAAAAGAGAGATGGATGGAAAGAGAGTTTGATTTTCAGGTGTTGGTTGGCCTCATGAGAGATACACTCATATGCTTCAGATCTCCTAGGATATTTACACAGTCTCCCCTTCTCTGCCAGAAGGAAGGTGGAGGAACTGGAGGGGTGAGAAGGGAGGATTGGGTGTCATTAAAAAATAACAGAGGGAGCGAGACAGGGATAGAGAGACAGAGGAATAGCTACAAATCCCAGAAGTATACTCTGTGACTGCGTTAGAATAACATGTGCAAGCAGAGTGGCTGTTAAACTTTATGGAGGATTGAAAATGGTCAATTAGCATCTCAACGATCTCACTGTCATTTGGAAAATTCTCCCCCGTTGTCATAGAAACCCTCCTCTCCCTGCTCACACTTCCTATTTCATGATATCCCTCACTACATTGGCCTAACACAACATACCTTTACACTACTACAGACACACACACACACACGTTGTGTGTGTAATCAATACAAACTACATTGTGTGTACTCTTTGTTGAATGCTGTTTTTCATTAGTTTTATACTAAGCAAAGATGATCCAGACAATACAGCCCATCCAACTTGGACAGTTTGAGGAAGGCCATTTTCAGTTACAAAGCAAGGTCCATAAAAACCTTAACTGGTCTGCATTGATCGTTGACTTCAACCCCATCCATTAAATTTGGGAATAACCAGAGTAGACCTTATCACCCAACATCTGCACTACACCTTGCTAACAGAGCTACGTCTGCAAGTAGTTCAACAGGCCAACTCAAGCTGCACAGCTACATTCCCACTCAAGGCAATCCTCGTCTTCCATGTCACCTAAAAATTCCATTACTCGCTTGCCCTTCGTTTTGGAATTTAGTTTACGTCTTTTCCCATGCAGACCTTTTGTATTTGTACGGGCTTTGGTTGTTAATAACGTTAGTCAAGCCACTATATCTTCCATGATAAGTCAGGATTTATGCCAATTACGTGCACCTCCTAACCAACTCTTTGCTTGCACGTAATGGTAATGGCAACTATTAACTGCATCAAAATATTTTGTTGCATTGTTGTTTGTACACAATTCCAACAGGATCACAACTGTTTCAAAGAAGTGTATTATCAAGAAGGTGTATCATTTTAACAAAGAACCCTATTAACTAGTGACTTTCATACAATTTTCCACAGTTGATGATAGAAATTTAAATGTAATGGTTGGCGTGGATAAAAAACAAAGCTACATGTGCTTGGGTGTCTACATTGTTTTTGCCATAAAATTAATGAAATCCTGTTGTGTTTTACTTGTGATGTTATTGTGTGTGCTTTACAGAGTAAATGTGACCGGGTATGCAGATGTATCAACTAAATATGTCCCTTCCCTTGGTTCTGTTCTCCACTATGTGAACTCCGTATAGCTTCAGGCATTAGGGTGCTTGAGTGTCCCCCATGTGTGCTGTGCAGTTATCATGACATTTCCGAGGGTCACAAGATTAAAGGTTAAAAGGCAAAGGCGACAATGTAGTCCTTGTTACTGGTTTGCTTGTTTATTATCCCCTGTAAAAGTCTGTTCCACTGCACAAAACTGCTGCGACCTTTGACCCTTTACTGTAGGGCATGCGAAGCCGCGGGCTTAGAGTGGCTTCATCGCCTTGACTACCAGCAGGTGCTTGTAGGTCAAGATTTATTGTCATTCTGATGAGCACAGACAAACACTCAAAACTCTGCACATGCACACACACAAAGGTAACTCAGTGGTGCGAGGCCTGATGAGATTTTGATCTTGAGGATTTTTTTTCCCCCATTTGGCCACATTGAGCAAGAAATCGCCTCACACATGTTCTCCCCTCTCATTCAACCTCTTCACCCTCACTCACGAGCACAGTGGGACCGGCTTTGTTTGGCTCTTGTCGGTCACTCTCCATCTGCTGGTCAGATGATCAATACTAATGCCTGGTGAGAGTTCTAATGACACACAGATCTATACACAGATGGACAGCGTGTTTTCTTCTGTGCCCGTGCACTTGTGTGAGCGGCCATGTGTGCATGTTTGTGCACATGAGCTAATTTTATTTGTGTTTAGAAATTGCAATTCTTTGATGAGGACAGCTCGGTGCTATTGTTATAAATGAGAGTAAGATTGCAGGGAGGTGACCCCTACTGCCTCACACACACAGACACACACACACACACGTACGTATACACACATGCCCACGTGGCTGTTTGCACTATTGGCAAGTAGAATTAGTAAATGTATGAGCTACACAGAAACTCATTACAACACGATTAGAGACAAACCTCCTATTTAATCTCATTTAGAAAAGGGTGGTTGCCTGTCAAACACCACACACACACTGACTCACTTATGCACATGCACAGATACACCCATTCTACTTACACAAAGACCAACATCTCTCTAAGCAGGGGTGTGTCTTTGACTCGTAAAATGATAGACTTACATAATTATATGGTCTCAGCGCTGTGTAAGTACGGTGTTTAAAATGACACAGAAACTATTCTATATGCATTTATCACCACTGTTTGCCATTTCAAAACTGTGATTTCTCCATATGTGGCACCCACCTCAGCGCTACTTGTCACCCCTCACAGCATGAACCAGGTAAACCTTGCGGTCTCCAGCTCAGCTCCAAACACTGTGGCACAAACCGACATAAATGCAAGCGCAAAATATGGATGCACAAACACACGTACCCACTGGATGCTGACAGATGGGTTTTTATTTTGGGCCGAACATTTTCTCTGCTCACAGTTCAGACACATACGCACAAAAAACCAAATATGTATACACACCCAGGCACATACACATACACAGTGACCTTCTCTCTGCTGAGTAGGCAAAGAGTCAGGGGTCACTGCCTGCTGTCAGCCTGTCAGAGAGAGCAAGGGAGAGGGGAAGTGAGAAGAAGCAGAGGAACAGCAAACACAGTTGGAGGAACGTTCAGAACGGAGCTCCTCTGCCTCATCATTCAATAAAGACTAATGCAATCAGAGGCGGCCCATATCTGTCACCGTTAACGTTGGCTGATAGAGTCGCAGCAATTTAAAATGCTCATTGTATAATGCATTTTCCTGTGCCTCTTACAGACTGATGATGCATCACATCACGCCTTGATGGCTCTTGCAGAAACAGATAACTTGCTCTGCAGCATGCTGAATTAGGCCTCCATTATGCCTGGACACTTCGCTCATTGTTATCTAAATCGGCTACAAAGTTTCATTCCATAATCTATTAAAAAAAAAAAAAAGTTACCCAAAGTTCACTGCTCTCTCTGTCAGAATCATTACACATAATTATCTCCTCTATTATGATTTCGTCAAGCAAAAGCAATGCTTCTACAAGAGGCCTCAAAGTATATCCGTTACTTGAGCAAATCGCTTTCTGAAAATGGATTGTATTTTTTCAAAGTGAATTTATACCCATACATTTATTGGAATAATTATTATATAAGTGCATTTCTTTCAAGATTTAATAAAATACTTTTTCTTTCTACAAATCATTGAAAATCACTTCTTTGCAGTATTTTATTATCACTCTAATAAATCTCTGCATGGGATTTTTACCTTTTCTGTGTCAATGTCAATGAAAACGGGTTTTCACCATAATTTTCCTTCACATTTGTCATTGCACGGGGAAGAGATTGGAAGAACGTTATTATTTGATAATGCAATTTGTCCAAAAGGTCAGCCTGTATGTGGAATTGTTGAATTTAAAGGGGTTTGAGGAGTAGCCGTGGTCAGTCCAATTGGAAACCAGGTGCTGCTGTTGAGATAGTTTCCATAGTAACTCGTCTTCCCCCTCCCAGTTTCATTCTCCCCCACTTCCCTTTCTAACACTCCCCTCACACAAGAGCACACATGGAACAAGACGCACAACTCCATGCTTACACCGGCTGTGGTCATTTCTCTCCAATATCTGTTGCTCAAATCAATTTGAGCCTTCATGTCCCAGCTGTGTGGCCACCTAATATACCATGGCACAACTGTCGTGACGGCTGGTGAAGGCAGGCCTCAAGCGCAGAGTTCAGACAAAAAGTATTTTTTTAATAACTCCAAAAATTGGCCAAAATGCCAACAAAACACAGGCACACTAGGCTTAAAAACACAATGGAGGTGCAGGTGATTGGACACAGGTGGAAACAATCATCAACACTGCAGACAATCACAAGACAAGGCAGGAAGTGAAGTTCGCCCGAAGCAAGAGACATGAAACTACAAAATAAAACAGGAAGAAAGCTCAAACCGTGACAACCATTAAAGCTGCCTCTCTTCCAGCTGCTTGCTTGAGCATATTATATATTAGATATATACAACTATACAAGCAAAGGCGTCCCTCCCACACCTTTAGCCCTCGATCAAGATGAGTGTTTAAGCAATTGTAAAAGGAGGAAAACAAATCTGCTTGCTAGTTTGCTAGTTGAGGCAAAGAAAAGCTCTGTCTGTATGTTTTCGTGTGTTTGCTAATGATTTATGCATGGTGTAAATTTAGTACCAGCATACATCTAGCATGAATATAAATACACGATACATCTGCAAACGTTAGTGCAACACACACACACTGTATGTGGACGCTCTTTGGGGAAGCTTTCATGCAGCCCATTTGGCAATTTGGCTTAAGGGATTTCTTCCCATTGAGCTTCACACAGAGAGGTCAAAGTTCACCCCAGAGGTGTCCGCATACCAGTAGCCTTTAGCACAGTTAACATGCACATGTCACAATGAAAAAGAAAATGGACTTCCCCAAATTGTTGCATCAAGAGAGGCACAGCATTTAATAAAACATCATTGTTGTGAAATTGAGACTTCCCTATATTTGAGCTAAAGGGTCTTTCCAAACCACAATGTATATATGGTGTATTTTTCCATCCATAAATCTAAGATAATGTTCTTTATGTGTAAGTGTGACTGTGAGCGAGACAGAGAGGGCAACTTGTAAAATTCAGAAGGTCCCGTTTCCTTTTAATTTTGTCCTCTCCCCCACCCTACTCTTTACCAAATTGCTGACTTCCTTCCATCGCTCCTGTCGCACGAGAGAGGTAAGAGCCATCATCATCATCATTCGGATCTACCTCGGTTTTTGCCTTATTTCTACCTCCGGTAATTACGTTTACGATGAGTGTGCGCTGTCCGAGGTGCTGCAGCAGTGCGCGGCCCCGCCCACCCCCCTCTCTCTTTCTCTCACTCTAGCTCTCTCACACACGCGCGCGCACTCACGCACACACACTCTTTTTGTCTCCTCTCTTGCGCGATCACGTGACTTGCCGAGTCTCGCGTAGAGCATCAGACTGCACCTATTCCTCCTCAAGAGGACGGGGGAGAGAGAGAGAGAGAGAGAGAGAGAGAGAGAGACCGAGAGCGCAATCGCACCTTGTCGCCTGGAGGCGAGCCTGTGATAATTTTGTCCCTGTCCGGTAGACCGGTTCTATCTACCACCAGGCGCACAGGTGCTTTCCCCTTTGAGATTCCCCTCAGATGGGAAGGGGAAATCGATGAGTTGCGCGCCGCACTGTTGCAGTGGAACCCCGAGATGTGCGTGAGGTAAGTCGGTTTCCCAGCTTATTGTATGCTCGCAAAGAGAGGAACCCGCCGTCGGGTTGGTATTGTGTGTTATTATTATCATTATCATTTTTATTAATAGGTCTAGGGCGTCACATCACCGATACCGGGTTCCGATCAAAACAGCAACCGTGTAAAAGAAAAGAATAAAAAACGGAATACCGGGGTACCGCTTAGCTAAGCTGTAGTTTAGTGCCAAGGTGCAGGTGACGAGACTGGACTCCCGCTGTGGTGAAGTAATGAGCGCCGTGTTTAGAAAAAAATGAAGGGAGGGTATGGCCGCAAATCGAAAATCGATATTTCAACCGCATTCATTCATCCCATCCATCGATAACCGTGATGTCGGCGCTTTCCACCTTTCACAGTTTCGCGGAGAACAAAACTGCCTCATTTGAATATACCGTAAATACCGTGGAGCATTTTCATTTTCAGCCACTTTCAATGCAGAGGTGTTCAGTGTTTAGAAATGAGCTCGGATTCCGTCGATTCGATGAAGCCAGCCAGGCGGTTTGAGTCATCCGCCGCAGCGCATTGCTACTGCCGCTCTTTGTGATGTTAGTTGACACAAGGTGGCCACCATCAACCGTTATTCATTATTTTATGTTTAAAAAAGAAAAGAAAAGGAAGAAAATAATCTCTTTTTGAATACTAGTAAGTGCCAGATTTGATTTAAAAGATATGTGCTTCATGAGGTTGAGGCAATCGCAGGTATTCCACCATCTAACATCTCTTGCGGCATGATGGGAGATCTGCTCAGTGCTGGTTTGTGCACGTGTATGCCAATGTGCCTGCACTGGAACAGGAATTAAAAAAAGATCCAGATTTTGTTAATTGTCTTGATTTGGGTTATATATTATATGTGTATTGTGATAATTTGATGTCTCCATTTGAGTGAGAGCATAAAATGCATGAGAGATAGTAATTTGAGAACAATAGCGGACTCCGGCTGATTTTATGCTGTGTGTGTTCGTGCGCGTGTGCGCGAGAGAGAGCTTGTGCATCAGTGTTTACATGTGTGTGTGTGTGTGTGTGTGTGTGTGTGTGTGTGTGTGTGTGTGTGTGTGACCCTCGTTGATTGTGCCGTCTCTTGTCTCTCTGTAGGTCGCTGGAGAGAGTGATGACGTGGCAGTGAAAGACACACACACCTCACTCTTGCATGCACACACATACACATACGTTGCCCACACACACTTTAGGTCTTACCCCACAAAGACAGAGAGGAGGAGGGGGAGACAATTCTGCTATGACGGTGTCATTTTTCTCCATTACCAATGTGTGAGCCACACCGACCCACACAGTCATACTCCGTGGGGAGTTGCCTTCATGGGGGATAAGGCCCTATCTGGGACACAGAGATGGAGTTCACATCCTATTCATCACTTATCTAACACTCACACAGATGTGCACACCGATACACACACCTGGAATCTCGTATGTCAGAAGTAAAGAATGAAAGACTGAAAGACTGAATAGAGAGCAGCCGAACACATCAGAGAAGACACAAGCGAGAGGCCGAGGAAAAAGAAGATTCCTCGAGCGTGCACAAAGGAGGGAGGGAACGCCTGCCTGACCCCCACTCTTTCCCCTCTGGAGCTGTGTCGCGTAGGAGCCTCGAATTGTTAAGAGCACTGCCAAGAAAAGCAGGGCGCACCTGACACACAAAGAGAAGGCTTCTTCTTCAAAGTGGCCCAACAGTTGTCACCATGAGCTGTAGGCTGGAGGGAAAACCCCAGCTCTAGCCTCCGTCTCCTCCAGTGTGTGTGTGTGTGTGTGTGTGTGTCTGTGTGTGTGTGTGAGTGTGAGAGCGAGTGTGTGTATGACTGTGATGGCGGTGTGCGTTTGGGTGGCAGCCCCCTTGCTCTTCTTGGGGCTGTGCCTGTGCAGTGCGGGGGGCCAGGCCCAAGGGGAGGTCCTGGAGTTTGGCGGCGTGTCCAGCCAGTGGGGGCGGTTCCCGGTGTGGAACGCCTGCTGCGAAAGCGTGCTGAGCTTCAGCCTGCGGACTCACAGCCAAGAGGGCCTGCTGCTCTACCTGGACGACGAGGGGTTCTGCGACTTCCTGGAGCTGCTGCTTCTCCACGGCCACCTCCGCTTGCGCTTTTCCATCTTCTGCGCAGAGCCGGCGGAGCTGCAATCAGGCGTGGCGGTCAGCGACGGCCACTGGCACGCGGTGCGTGTCAAGCGGGACTGGAGAAACACCTCGTTGGAGGTCGACGGGCGACTGGAGGGATGGGCGGAAGTGAAGAGCAAGAGGAGAGACATGACAGTGTTCAGCCACACCTACATGGGCGGGGTGACACCAGAGCTCCACTCCTCGCCCTTGCGACTCACATCCCCTTCGGTTCGGGAACAACCCGCCTTCCGTGGCTGGATCACGGCGGTGAGCGTCAACGGCTCACTGGCGACGCTGGAGAGCTCAGAGGGCGTCACGGTAACAGCTGGCTGTGGTCCGGATCACCAGTGCCAGAACGGAGGGGTGTGCAGCGTGGTCAACGGCCAGGCCGCCTGCGACTGCGCCGACACTGGTTTCCAAGGCAACGACTGCAGCGAAGGTAAGCCCCAGAATCATGCTGACCCATCATATACATCTCATTCCTTACAGATGCACACATATAAAAAAAACTTACTTTTGGGGATCCGTATCTCTAAATTACCATAAACCTCAAACACCTGCAGACATCTAATTTTTATTCACAGCTTCCTTGAATTGATGGTTATGCAACAGCAGCATCAACAAACATTGCGAGACATGCATCCAGATTGCTTTTGATATAGATTTTTTTATAGCTGCCAATGGCTCCCAATTTTGGATGTACCTCCTAAACAAAGGAAGCTCAGCCCTGTCTACAAGTGCAGTTTAGCTGAGCTGGAGAGATTTTAATTCTAAATTCCTGAAATTGACTGTCAACTTCTCCTGGCTGGCAGCTTTGAAGACCTGATGGGCACAGTTGGTGTATGTGTGGCAAAACATAACAATATAGATCCTGTATGGATGTGTTTTTTGGCTCGTGTTGAGTGACATTAATTGGAATTAGTAAGAGGCTTGAAATCAGTGGTTGTCACATGGGAGACACCTGGCTGCCTGTGTTAATGGATTGGCATTGATTCTAAATGGCCTTCACAAGTACAATACATAGGGTGCAGAAATGCAGTGTTTACAGTCCATTTCCTGCCATTCATTTAATCAGCTTGCAGCCTCTTAAGATGCTCAGTTTTTGAGTGAGTGAGTGAGTGGGTGAGCGTGCTTATGTCAAGTATAAAGTGTGTGTTATTTTACTATTACAGTGTTCTTATTGCATTAAAAGCAGAAAAGAGTGTCCTGTCAGTGGTATGAAGAACCGTGAAAATAAACAGACTGACATGAGAATAAATATGTCATCTTATAGAGGCAAAATAAAGACACCTTAATAGGGTCAAACAAGCCTTTGGTAAATTCAAGTGCCAATATACAGGCAACTGTAATGCCGGACATTACAAAGGCAAAGCAGCTGCTTAATGAACCCAGCTACCTTGTTCTGGCCGGTAATGTAAAATGCGCTCACTCCCCGCTGCTTAGTTGCGTGTGTCATCAGATTTGCCTCAGTTCATCCCAGATCAAATCTGCACTTAATCAATAGTGCTTAAAACTCCTGTGTGTGTTTATCCATTTTCTATTTTTCAATGCCAAAGATCCCTTCCAGCGTTGCCTCAGTGATTGATATTTTGATGACGCAAATGCATCGCCCATAAATGGCAGAGTGGCCTTGCCATGGCACCCTTTGTCACCTACTTGACCTCACACCTCACCAGACACTGCTGTCGGCTACACACTTCCCTTTACCCCCCACCACCACCATATCACACTATAGCATTAGTGGCCAGTGAGATTGCCTAGGTTGCCATGGAGACAGGACTAATAGGGAGACCTCATGCCAGGAATGTTTTCTCCGTCCTTGCTCTTCCAACCTTCCCCACACCTAATTCCTCAGCTCATTGCTGGGCGCAGCGGACTCAGCTCGCACTGACTTAAGGGATTGTGTCTGTCGGGCTGCTCTTCTGTATTTACATGTTTGAAGGGATGAGTGTGTGTGTTTGTATGTTTAGGCATCCATAAGGCGATAATGGTCTTTGTTTTCTAAGCAGGTAGAAAAGGTAGCTGAGGCTTTCCGCTCAGTAGTGCTGAAATGAGTTGTTGATTGACAAGGAAAGAAGTAATGCATTAGGCATAGCTTCAATCATTTGTCAATTCATCAAAGAGTTCTTTGAGAGAAATATCTCATGCACAAATGCCAAATATTTGCTCGCTTCAGCTCCTCAAATGTGAGAATTTAATTATTTTGTCATCACCGTGTATGATGGTAAAGTGAATCGTTATCCATAGTTTAAGTTTAAAGTGTGAGGATTGGCCGCTTTTCTGTGTTTTGTATAATTTTATATAAAGCAACTTTGGGTTTTGAACTGTTGGTCAGACCAGAGAGCGAGTTGAAGACCTCACTTTGTACTCTGGGAATTGGCGAGTAACATTCAATCATTTTTAGGATATTTCATAGACAAAAAAAATTCAATTGATGAATCTGAAGGATGAAAACCTTTGTTTGCAGCCCTGCCTCTCCCCTCTGCAGGCGCTGTGTGTCCATACATTGACGAGGTGACAGGTGAAGTTATATGATCCCCTCTATGCAGCATCTGCGCTGAGAAATACCCGTGATCCGAGCCAGTCTGATCCGAGCCAGTCTGATCCACCCTGCGTTTTTTATTTCCACTGCTGCTTGTTGGTGCACATTGGGAGCCACAGGCAGCACTGACACACACAACCACACACACACACACACACATACACACACACAAATACTCAAACGCATGTAACACAAACATGCAAACACATGGAGCAAAATGTTCACTTGGCGTTCAGGCTCCACCATTAGTCACGTCACCACGAGGTACCGAACAGCAGTGCAGCTCTGCAGGCTAAATGAGAGGTGAAGACATTTTATGTAGAGGCTCTCACCAGACACAACACACTACCTGCTTTGGACCGGCACTCTGTCGCTCAACAAGAGGCTACTTATACAATTTAAGGGCCTAGATCACTCACATTTCAATTATAAGTGATACATATTGATGCTTGGTGGAATTATATATTTTTTTATCTTGACAATAGTGGCCGGTGTTAATAATAGTAGTCTCTTAAAATGGTTCCAGGTCAAAAGGACCTGAGGGGAACAGTGGTTTATTCAGTTGTAATAATTTCACTATCATGTGAAATAATAAAGCAGTAGAGAATAAATTCTGTTTATATTATTCATTGGCTTTTCAGTTTCAAATTTTATTTTAGGTAAAAATTGCAGCAGAGGTTTTTTCATGGCGAAGAGTGAGAGTATCTTAACGACCTGTTTCAAAAGGGTTCTTTTGTGTCTTACCTTCGGTTCACTGTTCCAGTCAACCAGCCGCTTTTCAGACAGAAATAAAGAGCAGCAAAACAAACTTAAATAGGGTTTCTGACGCCTGGTTCTTATCTCTGACCTCTCAATCACAGACCTCATTCTCAGAAATAGTTCAGACACACAAAGAGGTCTGGTGGGAGAATCGAGCAGATGATGCATTCTGTGTGGACGGCTTAAATTATTTGGAGTGTCGTGTTCTTTCTGACGAAGTGTTGGCTCCGTGGGTTATTTTTTTGACCACAGGATCAGCAGGTTGAGGTAATGTCCACGCGTCAATATCACTACTAGTGAGTAACCAACTTATGTATGAATGTTGTATGTTATTATAAATGACGCCTTGGAGAAGAGAATTGAAAGGTTGAATCTGAGAGGAATTAAGTGCATGGAAATGGAAGTGAGGAATAAAAGCTTAGTAAAAAAATTCCACTTTGAATGAAGAGAAAAATGTTAACAGCTACATCATCTAAAGGGTTGTGATTGAATTGATTGTACACAGTTGAACCATAACTGCCTCTTTAGAAATAGGCCCCATTTATGACCACATGAGTCCTGGATAGTGATTTTGTAAGATTCAGGCAGAGTTGATATTAAGGTTTACCGCTTACATGGTACCTTGGTATTATTTCGAACTCAGCAACCTTACTGAACCTGCATTATAAAGCTGTAAAATGAAATGATAAGCCTATGAATATTAGAAAAAGAAGAAGTGTTATGAATATTTAATACAGAATGAGTATGCTCTGGATGAAAAATGGATCTGTGTTGGAAACAACAAAATGAGTATTTTTACTGTGGCAGATTTAGTTTACGTAGACATTTACAATTACACAATATCTTCAAGGCTCCCTAATGATCCATCTTTATTCACACTTGTACTTTTGCAGATTTGTGACAAGCTCAGAAGGACTTAAAGTAATATAGTACCCTTATATACTGTAAGCGTCTCCTTTCTCCTCTAAAGAAAGACAGTATATTATCCCTTTCACACTAGTGTGAGGAAATGGCTTTTGCTCCAAAACACAACAATTTGTCAGTTTTGGATCAAACTAATTTGAGATTGAGTGAGGAGAGTTTGGGCAGTGCTATGCAAAAATGTAAATACTGTATAGGCCATTCTGCCCTCCAGTGAAGGCAGACTGAATCGGCTTGTTAGGCCTGACCTGGCTTGCATTGTCCTTGAGGGCGAATTTCTGCTAGCATGCTTATGCCTCCACCCGTTTCTGCCATGCTACTAGCACAAGGGCAGAGGCAAGGAAACACCCAGATGTGCACGCAGCTCAGAATACTTACACACGCCTGCACACATTCACGTGCAGACCAAAACACACCCACTCTGTCCTATTATTGAACCACGCATGTCCCTCATCTTCCTGCACTGCTAATCAATCCTGGCATACTTTAGATTTTCCTTCTAATTCACATTCATTTTACTGCTGTATTCAATGTAAGTGAATGTTTGCTCGACAATGTGTTTGTGAAGGACACAAAGAGTGAGACTGCGTGTTTCAGTGTGTGTGTGTGTGTGTGTGTGTGTGTGTGTGTGTGTGCGTCTGTTGCATGCTGTCTGTCGGGGTGTTCTGGGCAGGGGAAGCGGCTGCAAGGTAAGTTCTGGGTTAAACGGCTCTCCAATCCAAACACACAGGTAGGAAAGTATATTTTCGCCCACATCTCCTCCACAATCTACAAGTGTGGGTGGGTATGTGTGTGTGCCCTCATGTAATTGTACATGTACACATGTGGAGTCATACAGAGAGATTGTGCATTCATTTAAAATGCAGCTGTGTGCGTAAACAAATACATCCATAGACAAACCTCAGTTTTGGCTACCAGTCCAGCATGGTATCCATTGTGACGTTTGAGTGGACTTTGCATGTACAGTATGTTACCACGGTAACCTTGGACGGGTGTGCATGTACAGTAAGTAGCCATGGTAACCCGAGGGCTTGGCATGCATGTTAATGAATGTCTGTCTCTCTCTCTCCTCGCCTGGCCGCGACACCTTTCCAGAGCACAGCTACACTCCAGGTAGGTTGCACTTCTATCTATCCGTCTATCTATCTGTCTTTCTCTCACTTGCTTCTATGCCTGTGGTTAAGTTCCTCTTCCTTCTTTTCATTCAAACATCTCTTTCTTTGCCTTTCTTTTTGGTTCAGGTTTTTTTGTCGAGTGTATTTTTAATACATAACATTTCTTTAGCGCTTTAATCATCTTAATATCAAAATTTCTCCCCACTATCTCTCGATATCCTTTTCCTGCCCTGTCCTTTACATTCTGGCCTTTGTGTTCTCATAACATCGTCTATTTTAGAAATACACCTAAGGATAGACACCGTAAATGTGTGTTGGTCCGTGTGGGTATGTAGGGGTTGGTTGCTGACATCTGGTAAGTTGCACATCGTGTGCGATCATTTGAAGTGGCTTTGGCCTCAAGGTTATAAAGACATACTGTAGGCCCACACAAACACTGTACTGGCTGTGTGCAGACGTCTGTGTGCGTACCTGGTTGTGCGTAGGATCCCAGCCGAGGATGAGTAAGCAAGTTTTTTTAGACATTTTCAATAATTTAGAGGAGTCGTACACACACATGCAAACACACTTTTATACTGAAGACTGAAGCCTTCACCAGCATGTGATTGACTAACTTCCTGTATCACAAATAACATTTATGCACACCCACATGCATGCACGCACACACACACACACACACACTTCACACCCCATGATCCTTTGCTGTGCTGACTGTGCTCTTGTCTTCCTTTAAGGTCTGGCACACCTGATGATTGGCGACCAAGGTATGGCCTCATCTTACCTCACTTCCTGTTGTCTTCTGCTTTACCCCCCTTCACACCCCTCACACCTCCTCACCCCCCACATGCACACACACTCTCCCACTTCATCACCACCTGGTGCGGGAGGAAGTTGACTCTCTAGGCACTGAACTAAGGTCAGTCATCTTTTTTTTCTTTTTGGTAATTGAGATCTCTTGAAAACTGTCCCATTTGTTCCTGTCTAGAACTTCGGTTTAAATTTAAACTGAAATGGATGACAGTGGAACAATTGCTTAATGATAAATTAAATATGGCCTTACAATAATCTTTGGATTGATTTTTGAAGAGAGTGATGATGGGCCTAAGAGCAACTTCTGCTGGAACATTATAATCATGGCTGCTGATGTGGGAGGGGGTAATGGGAGGGTTTGGCATTCCTTGGCCGGGGTACATGGGGATGTGCTCAATGTCATGGAAATGGAGCAATGGGCCCAACTGACTCCACGGACGGTTTGAATTGGTCTATACTATTCCACTTCACTTCATTTCCTCTCATCTGAATGTAAGAGTGAGGGAATGGGAGAGTTCAATGTGTCCGTGCATGATGCATACCTATGTGTGCATTTGCGCTTTTACATCATGTTTGAATCGCTGACTGTGGCAGTTTTTTCACCTTCATCCGTTGCTTTTTATCGGCTTCCTGCATGCCATGCTGTCGCTGGTCACATGGGCTCTTGTTCATACATTGGCTAGCATGTGTGATTCTGATCAGAAGTTCCTGTGTCCGTGGGCGTTGCCACTATACCTCAACCCCCAAGTTGTTCAGTGTTTCTGATAACAGCCCCAAAATAAGTGTCCATGTTCTGACTTGGGCTCTTTTTCTGAAATTGTTCAATAATTAACAAAACTTACAATGCCACCTCTCTCTTCTTGCCCTCTTTCTCCCTTCGTCCTTCTTTGTTCCAACCCTCTTTCTCGCTGTTTGGGACACCAACCTCTGGGAATTTAGGAAAACTCAGAGGTACCCAATCCACCCCCTCCCTGATTCTTTATTTTTTGTATGTGTATGAGCGAGGGCCTGTTCCGGGTGGTTTTGAAGTTAAATGTATCGACAGACCATTCTGCTCTGAGTTCTCATTTTTGGCTGCCATTAAATTGGAATCTTTCATTTCTGCTAAGGTAAGCTGTTGATGCATGTGTGTGGGAGCGTGCTCATACTGAAGCGTACGTGCATATGTGCGAACGAATCGGCTCTGTGGTGCTTTTCAAAACCTGAAGGTAGGTGCTGCTGGATCGGTCGGCTCTGCATGACGCTGATGAATACACTGATTGACCCACTTCAAGACAGGCCTGACCGGGACAGGCTGATCTGCGTCTATTGTGCTCTTTGATTGGGTGAGAGAGGACATGATGGTGGCTGTTTCCCATTGCAACAGGGCCGCCGTGTATTCACTGAGTTGCGCTATTTAATAAGATGTTCATCCAAGCTTGAGGATAAAAATATCGTGAAAAGTGCACAAACGATGTCTGCATCCGGCTATCACACTGAGACAATTCTGAGTTCAATTCTGACAGGTATATGTGAGCATTTATGTTATGCTTTGATTGCTAAATAAGCTCCTAATGCTGAAGTTTCTGCCTAAAACCCCTGGCATGAATCATCCAGGTGGCAGGGAAAATTTAATTGCTTCATCTGGCTTATGCTCAACATTTTAAATCACCTACTTAAGGACTGACATGTATTAACATATGTTTCCAGCATTATTACACAATGTATTCAGCGTATTTGTGTATAGTGGACGGCCTCACCATGACAGATATTCAGATCGTGATAGACTGAATCTAGGACTCTGGCTGATTAATCTATTTTTTAAACCTTTGAAGTCTTTTTCCCAAACTGTACTCGTGGAGAAGCTGCATGTGTGTTTGTGCCAGTGTGTGTTTTTCGCTCTGCATACTGAGGAGTAAAGGCTGTCAAACGATGCAGACGAAGCCTAGCTTAGGTTAGCTCAGCGTAAAGAGGCTTTTTGAGGAGCCCGCAAAGCTGAAATGAGTTTCTTTGAGAGGGAGGACGGTGTGTGTGTGTCTGTGCGTTTGCGTGCGTGTGTGTGTTGAAGAAATTCAGAGAAAGAAGCAGTGCCTTTGAGAGAAGAGCTAAAGAAATGAATGATAGAGCGAGTGGAGAGGGAAAGAGGAAGCGAGGGGCAGATAAAGTGAGTCGTCTCCTCTTCTGTGATGTGGAGAAACTGCCTGTATCTGCAAAGGGACAGCGGTGCTCCCGTCTGCCCCCACACCCAGTCATTCTGCAAAGGGACATCAGTCCTGATGGGAAGCCCTGGACCTTTCCCCTCCTTCATAAAACATAGCTATCATTCTCCCTGGAAACGATACCTACAGATCACTAATCACTTTGAGTGGGTGAAAAATGCGTGAAATGTGGACGGAAGAAAGAAAAGAGGGAGCCAAATTGGATTTTCATAAGTATCAGGCAGCCAAAGGAAAAGGGGGAAATGGATTTTTTTTCTTTTTTTTGTAAAGTATCGAGCAGCAATAATCTGGTCGAAAAAGAAGATTTTGCCCTTTCTCTTCTTTCTGTCTGGCCAAGAATAGACCGTGAAGGGTCCTGGGTGAATGAGTGATTGTGCGTTCTGGAGGATTGAGGAACAGCTCTTGGACATAATTGGCAGCAATGCTCGTTTGTGATATTTATATGAGAATTTTAAACTGGGAGATGGGTTGTTCTTATAATAACAACTGATTGTCTGAATGTCCAAGTGTTCTCAATATCAATCCAACAATCTGTGCATGGCATATACAAGTGCTTAGCCTCGCTTGAAGTGACCTTTACACACGCACTTACGTTAACGGGTGGACTAACTGACACACACACACACACAATAACCTTTAGAGTGCCCGTTGAGTAGGTGAGGGAGTGTGTGTTCAGTGTAAATATGCATGAGTAAGGCTGCCTGCATATTTTTTGCGGTCAGTGGATGAAGGCAGGACAGAGAGCGAGGTGCGTGTGTGTGTTTGTGAATGCGTGAGTCTATGTTAAGGGGCGGTGGATCGTGAGTCATCACTTGTGACTCATAAAGCGTTGGCAATCAAAGCGGTTCATTTTGAAACATTGTCTCATGGCGCACACGCACACTTTGAAACACTCACATTCACATGTTGAGCGTCACACTCTTTTGTTTCGAGCCGCCTCGTTTTTGTTCTCACCCGGATATACACATGAGTGTGCTTAAGTCACAATAACACACACACACCCGGCGTCGTGCTGACTCCAGCATATGTGGGGTTGGGGCGCGGTAGCATGCGCCAAGACAATAGGAACCCGTCAGTAACAGCAAAGTACAGCATGTCTCCTACCTCTTACTCATCGTGATCGTACAGTTCTAATAATAAAGCACACATGGTGTGATTATTCTTAAATAATGTGCAGGCGCTGAAACAAATTTAGAAAAGAGATTTGCGTAATTTAAAGGATTGTTAATTATTATTATTGTTTATTATTGTAAATTTGTTCTCTCTTTTAGCTTGGAGGGCTCAATTAAGGTGTGGATTATTAGAAGAAATTCATCAACAAAAATTTAAATTGCAATTGTAATCTGCTCATTATTTTCGAGGACAATCATCTCATTATAAAAGTATAGAAACATGCCAGTTATAATTTCCAATTGTCCAACAGAAGTTGCCTTATCTTTGTGATTGTAGGTGTTCGGGTGCTCTTTCAAATTAATATTCTTCGTTGAATTATATGAATATTCCCCTTATAAAATAAAATTATTATAAAATGACAGCAGAATACAAATACACAAATGACACACATCCTTCAAAATACCCAAAGGAACTGCAACCCAGTTTCACATAGTTGTAAGTCATCTTGAAGTGAACACTGCAATAAACTGTTTATTTGTCAATAAAACATCTTTGTCACACATTAGGCAGCATAGTTGTAATACTTGCATAATTTAGCCATACGTGCCAGTGAGCAGTACTGAACACCACTTGGTGTTAAGAGGCACGTGTCTGGTGATTGGCTGCCTGCCCGTCTGACTGGCATGAATTTGACTGCTGATGACTTAAAAAAAGAAATTTCAAACTATGTTGGGCCCCCTCTGGCCGCCAGTAGAGATAAAGCAATTGCTACAAAGTTTTTACTGCATTTTTTTGGATATACTCTTTGCGCTAATGAGACTAAATCTAAATCTACTCTCGGCTACCAACAGCCATTAAAGTTCTGAACTGCAACACTCATTAATGCCAAACACCCGTGCAGCTCTTGTAATGAAAGCCACAGGAACACACAGCGAGCTCTACCCCTCACATTATCAGGGAGATGCACAGTTACACAACGCACTATGGGAAATGTGAAGCAATCCCAATAGTTAATGTATACATTTATGGGTAATTGTCTGCAATTACCATACCGTTAGCAAGTTTGCGCTAACATAGTGGCACATGCACCTCAACACTAATCAAAGCGAATGCGGCCTGTAATCGCCCTAAAAATAAAGACATTAAATAGACTCCCTATTTGCAGAGGATGAAGGGAAAAAAAAGATAGAGCGGAGATGGAGAATGGGGTGCGGGAGGAGAGGGTTGCGTAGTGTGTGTTGCATAGTGTAGAAAAGCGATGGTGAGGAAAGATAGGAGTACGTGTAACAAAGTGGGAAAGGAGAGGTGGAAAGAGAAGGTCGCAGGCGCCGAAGGAGACAGGAAGGGAGATAAGACTGCAGCGTTTCTCAGTAGGGGTGCTTCATCTCTCCTTGGGCTCCGTCGACTTGACACAGTCTCACATTAGCCAGGATGGTATTCATGAGTGCTGCAGATACCTCACGCTCACACACACACACAAACACACACACACACACACACACAGCCTTTTCAGAAAGAGAGACAAGGAAAACAAGTTTGTGCTCCAATTGTCTCCTATCTGTTCCAACTCCTTCCATTGTGTCTGTGAGAGTGTCGAGAGTAGTGGCCCAATTGGCGATTCACTCCAGTACCCCATCTGGCATTTGAAGTTCATTTCTTTTTGGTTTGCCAAAACGAGAACAAACACAAGAACAAGAATACACACACACACACACACACACGCATACTCGTTTACTTGTGGTGTTTCTCTGTAATAACTATGACAAGTGAAATGTCCACAACATTTGTTAAAAACATAATACACTACCATGTGTGTGTGTGTGGATTTACATGCATACAAATCTGTGTGAGCTTTACTATCTGTATGCACAAACGTGTTTGTCAGGGCTTTATCGCCTTCTCTAAGCATATGTGCCATAATGTATACATGTTCTTGTGTGCAAGCCTGTGTGTGTATGTGTGTGTGTCTAACGTTGATGAAACTGACTCTGATCTTATCCAGCATAAGACAGATACACTGTTCTGCCTGCAGTCATTGTCATGGAAACAAGATGGTTTCCCTGGGTACCAGAGAGAAGGCCGAATCCAACCTACAGACAGAGAGGGAGATAAGAAAATAGATAAAAGAAGCAAATAAGGACAAGAAATAAATGATTGAACATAGTGGCAGGGAGTGGGGCTGTTCATTGTTTTTTCCTGAAAATGAAATTATACAAAAATAAAGGGATTCAGAATGTAAGATGTTATTAAGTTATGTTCTATTTGTGTCCAAACAAAGTTCACTTAGAAAAAAACATATCTGCTCAAAAGCAATTATAGCTTTAATATATTTTAGTTACCAAGAAAGGCTTTTGTGTTGTAAGGACACCACAGTGAAACTGTAACAGACATTTTTCATAACTGTGTGTTTCTCTTGAAACAGAATATGAACTACCTTGATAATTGGTACCTTGATTGTCAATTTCAAGGAAAAAGGCAAAGAATGTAATAAATACAGCTGAAAATTAGCTGTTTTCTTTTCTAAATATTTCAACATTTAGAACATCTTTCCAGTGTTCTCAGAAAAAAAACAAAGCATTTGGGGACCTCACATTAGTTTCTGAGATATTTCTAATGGGCTATTTGACATTTTTTTCTCTATTTTTTTAGACAACACAATTAATGCATTAATTTAAAAATTAATTTAAAATTTAAAAATTAACCTTTAGATTAATAGAAAAATTAGATTAATAGAAAAATTGACAATTGGCAAGGGTGTTTCTTAAGTTGGAAATAAATGCCTTTCATTTTCTATAACAGCAACAAAACACAGAAGAAGAGGTCAGCGTTGCAGACGGCCAATCTGTCATTGGTGTCCTGACAGTAATATCCTCCCCTACAGTATTGCTCCCTTAGCTGTGATGTGATAGCCCAATCGCTTCAACGCCACAAGCTGTATATCACCGAATAGAGATGCAAGTCTTTAGTGAACTTGGCTGTGTGGATTTCCACACTTTAACTTAATTTAGAGACTATGCATATGTTAGCATGCATTTGCATACATTTCTCACGATGGTCATCTATCTGTTCAGTATGAGGGCACAGTTAATCCACCTGTCTTTTAATACGGAGAGATGCCTTCATGCTGGATGTTTGAGTTTATTGTGTGTGTGTGTGTGTTTGTGTGTGGGTGCGTGTGTGTGTGGACCGTCTGAGAGGAGCTGATAGCAGAAATGCATGGTGGGCTAAAAACGAGGTGCTGGGGAATTGCAATGTGCTATCTCCAGAATGACAGGGCTGCCATGATTGAGGCTTGCTACACTAGGATTTAGATACACCAGCATTTTTCTCTCCTTCGTCCTCTTTAGCCATCCATCCCTCGCTCTCCGCCACTCCCTTTCCTTGTCTCTCTTCCTACCCCTCTACCTCTTTCTCTACCATTTTGTGTCACCCATCTCAATGAGTGTCTTCGTCTCCCTTTTTTTATCCTTTTCCCTTTCAAAGTCCCCCTTGTGCATCTTTCCCTTTTTTCTCCCTGCATCTTTTCCACCCTGCTCCCTCTATCAGGTGCTAGCCTATAATGTAGGCTCCCCTGATGTGCTCCCAGCCTCCATCCGCCATTTTGATTCAGTACAGCTGTCCATGATAATGTACTGTTCACTCAATCACTCTTTCTTTCTCTCTCTCTCTCTCTCTCTTTCTATCTCGCCTTCCTTCTCCATTTCTTTTCCCCAAAACACACATGCACAAACACATTCACATTTCCTGAGCCCCTAACACAGGGTTGCCATGAAAATTATTAAATAGTTTTTGAAATGTTCAGGACGAAACCCATGAGAAGAAACAAAGCCATATGAGCCATACACACACACACAACCCTACCCATCTAAGTGATGTGTGTTTGATAGTCAGAGGGGTGGTAGGGTTCCTGCTGGTCCCAGTAGCAGCAACCACCGGATCACAGATTCACTTTCTCCTTTCTGCATCTTCACATGCTGCTTATTCATTACAGTACTAGTTTAATGATTGACTTCACATTATAATGTCAATCCTCCTCCATCTTTGTTTTTGGGCTGTGGTTATTTAGTTATTGCTTTCTTCTTTCCTTACTGGTTCTATGGACAATTTCCTGGTAATTCCTTCCTTTCATTTCCTTTCCTTTCCTCCTTGTATTTATATTTATATTATTATATTATATATATTTAATTTATTATATTATATATATGTAATTGATATTCCTTCCTTTTTTCCATTGCAATTATTATATTGTCTCAGTAAGATTTTCAGATGAGAATGCAACCAGATAAATCCATCAGTAAAACTCAAACTAAGTATACTTTTTGCTCAAAATTGCAAACAAATGACAGAAAATAATGCAAGAACCTGGATTATATCAAACAATATCTTTATTATTTTGGCATACTAACAGTCCAAAATCTTGTTCAATTGAGGAAAATATATCTATGAATCAAAACTCATATTTCAGATGCTTGAGTTGACAAATACCTAATGCTTGTGCTTTAGAATTGCCGGCCATTTGATGTTGACAGGTCATTCAGTCAATCTTTTAACCATTACCACGCTCAGACCTCCCACACAACTTCACAACCAGCAGATCTTAGAAGCTGTGATTATAAAGTCAGACAACCAACAAACACAATAAGTAGCTTTCAGATACCTGCCTAACAGGAAAGAACTTAGCTGGAGAGAATCCCTTGTCCTGAAATTAATTTAATCAACTAGTGTCATTAAGACGGAACATTTACAGTCAGAGATTTCCCTCACAACAATCGGCCCACTAGAAACAGAAGATAAAGACAAGGGCCATGTAAAACACAAGTTGATCGTACTTCAATCCTTCCAAAGAAAATTAGCTTGAGATTTCCTTTCTTTTCCTCCAACTTTTCTCTTCCCTTCCTCTGCATTCCTTCGCCGCCTTACTGGCCTGCTTTGATCGACACTGCTCTCCACAGGATGAAGTGTGACGTGTGGTGTGTGTGTCAGTGTCTGTCTCACTGTTTACGCTGAGCTAATACTGACTCACTCCATTAATCTGAGCTACAACACGAGCACTCCATCCGGCCCACCTGAGAGCGTGTGCGTTTCCGTGCATATGTTTGTGTGTGTGTATTAAGGTGTGTCCGCACGCCGAATACATGCATGCACGACATATGTTCTCCATTGTGTGTATGTGTACGCCTGTTGTTGCGGGCCAGAGCATCCAGATCGATGCAGATGCTTTATGTGCTCCTGTCTGGTCTAATGACACGCCTGTAAATTAGCAACAGAATGGCGGAGCAGCGCGCTGAAACCTAATGGCGCCTCCGTAAATCACCGGCAGAATGCTGCCGGACGGCTGCATGTGTTCTCATTGTGAACAGCTTGCCTCACCGCGCCGCCTTATCTACATCCGTCTATGTGTCCTATGTGTGTGTCACTGAGATTCTGTTAGCGTTTGTGGCTATTCTTTCTGTTTGTGCGTGTTTGTGTGTGTGTGTGTTTTTGTGCATCCCCCTCCTTCTCCTTGCTCTTGTTCCTCTCAGTAAAGACTAGCCCGAGGCCCTGAGTTGGTAATAGCTTTTCTGACAGCAATACACCAATATTTACAGAGACCAGCACCCACCCACACCCCTGCCACACATTTCATGCACACATAAAACCCCTATATATTTTTTTTGAGGCATGTATGCACACACACTCACATACTCTTAATTAACATGCTGGGAGGGAAGGCTTCGCACACTAGGGGGAACTCACACACATGCTGGCATACAACTTGTTGTTTCTCACTCTTATACTGGCATTCACAGATTTTTTTCCTGCAACAAAAGCAAAGCCACGATCACTCTTTAAATTGTGATATATTCTCACTTTTTCCTTCTCATTATTATGTTACATTCACTCAAGTGCGGCCAATTCCATTCCAGTGCTCTCCTCCCTGCCTCTCACTACCTTAATAACCTATTACACTTCAGTCTATTCATTACCTGCCCCCCCACTCTCTTTCTCTCTCTGCAATGGTTCCTCATCAAGTGTCTGTCATCTCCAGCCTGACCTAGCTGGTGCATGTTAAATCCCCCTTGGGTTCTCCTCATTATCGTGAACCACAAGTTTATGCCGGAGGAGAGGAAAAGGAGGGCAAGTCGACGTGCTCGGCGTGAATGGCGGCGTGAAACTTGTCGGGAGGTGTCAGAACCATGGGAATGGTGGTGAGGAATTAACGCTAGAGCGGATATGCGAAGGAAGGGGGATGCGGGGTGAAAGAGAAAGATGATGTCGCCCCTGCTTGCATGCCATCACAATAGTATGAGCATTTTTTCAGGAATGCGTGTGTGCAGATTTGTTCCTCTGCTGGCTTGCGTTTATGGCTTTGCATTTCTGTATGAGTAGGTGTGAGAGAGTAGATAAGAGAGTGTGAGCTTAAGGATGATGGATTGCAAAACCTTGGTCTAGTGTCCTTGGGGGTCACTCTGTGCGTGCAAGGTAAGTAGCCATTGGCTGTCTGCTTCTTATTCTGAATTGTAATTGGCCAATCGCACCTGCTTCGGCTGCCATGACGCATCATCAAAACCCTTTCGACCTCTACTGCTGCTGCGCATTTTTCCCTGTGCAAACACACGCATTCTTGCTTTTGACGAACATCACTAAATGACCCATGTAGTCAAACAAGACCACATCACTTCAGACTGCCAGCACAGCTGTTCCCTCAAAAGGGAGGATGGCAGGTTTCAAAACAAGTTTGGAACGCTTCAGACTCACTACTGTCTCTCTCACATCCACACTGTTTAATCTCCAACCCACATGAGTGATCAAAGCTTGTTTACACACCACTCCCAGTACGATTAGAGGTATGGAAGGAAGTGTTTATTCCAAGTGCTGGCATCAGTGCGGCTTTGTTCGACAATAACAACATTTTCAGCATCTCGAACAATATGTGTTGTACCGTGCATCCAAATCAAATTTATCCAGGCCCAGCAGAGCTTTGTTTGACTCGGCCGGCTCTGATGAACACCCACCATTTCATCATCTTTGAGCAGTGTGGGAAGGAACAATGTAGCTTGGATGTTGTAGCCATCATTATAATAATGTTCAACAAGTGTGTAATTGCTCCACACTTCCCTGTTCTTCCTCCCCTCTCCCTTTCTGTCTCAGCTCGCGAGGAGTACGTTGCCACCTTCAAGGGCTCTGAGTACTTTTGCTACGACCTGTCGCCCAACCCCATCCAGTCCAGCAGCGATGAAATCACGCTCTCTTTCAAGACGCTGCAACGCAACGGCCTGATGCTTCACACCGGCAAGTCAGCCGACTACGTCAACCTAGCACTGAAGAACGGAGCCGTGTCGCTTGTAATCAACCTCGGCTCCGGGGCCTTTGAGGCCTTGGTGGAGCCCGTCAACGGCAAGTTCAACGACAACGCCTGGCACGACGTCAAGGTCACCCGCAACCTGAGACAGGTAACCAGACAGACAGGAGGTGGAGGAGTGAGCGACCGAGCAAACAGGAGGTGTAAAAGGATATTAATAGGCCTTGAAGACAACGTGAAGGGTCACAGGGTTGGACGAAAAGACTACAAATCATAGATTAAGGAATGGATGGAAGCTTGCTTGGATTTCAGTAGGAGAATAAATTATTGGAAATCGGTGGATGATTAACTGGCAACAAATTCCTTGTTTCACCTCGTCTCTTATGAGGATTTCCAGGAGAATTTCAAAAATGTGAACAGATGGATATTTCCCAGGTCTAATTTCCATTTTTATGGTCAAAATTATTATTATTCTCAGTTTTACTCCTTATTCTCAAGGAAAATGGTTGTTAGTTATTTATAATTCCTTGGTTAATAGTTTCGGTATGCACCTGACTTTGGTGAACCACAGTGACTGCTGCAGGTGTTTCGGGGGCAGTGGGCGGCAGAAAAGAATTTAGTCAGCGGGAAACAAATCAATGTAGAAGCGGTCAGTGGTCTGTTGTCCATCCGCAGTGATGCTGTGATAGGAAGAAAATACCTGAGATCTTAGTTTACAGTGGGTTAACCACAAGACCAGCACTGCCTTCAGCTCTAGGTGAGTGATTTTTTAATTGTGTGATTTTGAAATTGAGTGTGTCAGTGAGTGAGTGAATGAGAGAGAGAGTGAACTACAGAACTTGGAGGGTCACGGGCACTCTGGTGCTTGTAACCCACCTGTGCCCTGCCTCCACCGTATGCCTGTTTGTACTACTAACTTGACTACTAACTTTACTAACCTGCTAGTGAAACTAACTAACCACCATCCATGGAATGATTCATTCTACTAACCCTAACCTGTGCCCTTCTCCTAGCAAAACCACTCCAACCAACCTGCAAACCACAGCAGAGGCCTTCTAGCTTTCCTTTTTTTGTTCCCGAAGTTGTTCTGTTCACAGTTTTTTGCTTTCCTTTCTCCCCCTCTCCTACAAAGCACTCAGGCATTGGACACGCTATGGTAAACAAACTCCATTGTTCGGTAGATATCATTCTAATTGTTTCTTAGTTTGGGTTTGCCCCGTGTCTATTTCCTTTTTTGAACCATAGACTTCAAAACTAAACCACTAAAAGGATAAATGCGGTTGGTAATCTTTTACGCTTAAAAGCCCCCGCCCCCTCTCCCCTCCTTGCCAACTACTTTTTTTTTTTTAATTCCCCAAATCTGTTTTTTTCACCCCATCTCTCTGTGATTGACATGTAGGAGTGTACTGATTGGCTCATCCCTCACCTGCACGCAAATGGCGAGCTACCCCCCCCCCTTCCTGCATGGCGTGATTCAAAATTTCTTCCCCTCTCTGACCCTTTTTTCTTTCTTTCTTTTTCTTCTTTGGATTTTCAGTCATTCACTCTGCCACTGCATGTTCTCCATGTTGCAACTGATTAATCTTTCCTCATTTTTTGTGTTTACTGTGTCCTCTCTGCCAGTGGTTGCATGCATGAGGAACAAGCTGCATGTTTTTGCACCTACATATATATATGTATATATATATGTGTGTGTGTGTATATTTTTTTATATATGTTTACACACATACATGTATATATGTACCTAAACCATATAACGCCTGTGTGTGTACCTCAATATGTCTGTGTTCGTTCATGTGTCATATCATTCGGACTCACTGATCTAACACTACCCCCCCCCCCTCCCAGACCACAAACTAACCTGACTAACACCATCATCACAACTCACTCTAACAACACAACAAACATAACATCATCACAACTACTAACAGCATTGAAACCATTAACCCTAACCTCAGTAACCCAACACAGCTTGGCCTGATACAAGTAGCGCTACTGTGGCTGCCAGCAGTGCAACAACTAACATCTACTAACAAGTAAATCGTACTAACACCTACTGAAAAGCACGAAGAAGCCTGCAGAGAATTTACTAACACCTGCCTGGCTGAGCCTGGCTGAGCGAGTTTGCCCGGCAAGGATAAGCACCTTCAGTGAGAGGGGACTGTAGATGGAAATGTAAAGACCTCACAACCTGTACTGACAGTTGAGCATGGTCAGTACTGTACTGTAGAGTATCGGTGCAATAACGCACCGCTAACTTTGAGTTATGTGTGACAGGGATGGGAACCTTTGCAAGCCAAAAGCCTCACAGCAGCTTGGCTGGTTAGATTATACTAACCACTTATTAGGGAAAGTTGATTGTGTATTCGGAAGTAAATCTGCATCTTCCACTTGAAAGATAAAATGGAGTCTGCAGTAGGCACATAAGGAGGAAAACATTCTATGTGAAAGTTGAATTACCAGATAGTAAAACTAATTCTGTACAAATGCTGGTTAAGTTTGTTGGGGGAGGTCAGTGCAATGCAGAGACAGAATGACATGCTGTTTGAAGTTTAGGTGTGAAGAATCACAGTGGACCATTGGTGGCACTGAAGATTTGGGGAATCCTTGTTAATCGCCTAGAGGATCTGTTTGTCATTCTAACTGATAAACTTCGACCAATTAAAGCAGGTGCACCACATGGTGTGATTTGTGCACAAGAGTGTTTTTCCAACTTTGGGCAGAGTGAGCAAGTAGCATTTAGCAGTATATAATAACATACCTCTCATAGCAGTGATACCAGCCAAGGCAAGAGGCAGCACTATTCAATCACAGCACACATTTAGCACTGATCCACACCAAAAACGAATTCCTAACAGCACAACCAGACAATTCCCCCAAACAATCAGGCCTTCCCACCACAATGCATACACATTGGTTACCAGAGTAACGGGGGCTAATTTGGCTGGTCAGCGCCTAGCTAGCGCTTAGCGCTGCCTTTGGTGTGAGTATATAGCGTGTCCTTTCCCTGTGCTTTGTTGTGTAGGTGACCATCTCAGTGGACGGCATCCTGACCACCACGGGCTACACCCAGGAGGACTACACCATGCTGGGCTCTGATGACTTTTTCTATGTGGGAGGGAGCCCCAGCACAGCCGACCTGCCCGGTTCTCCAGTCAGCAATAATTTCATGGGCTGTCTCAAAGAGGTGGGAGGCTTGCATAGTGATCGCCTGTGCGTGAACAACCTGTTAAATGTACTCGTACTAGATGATTTTTCCAGTATACTGCAAAACGGCAAATGTTTGCAAAATTACATTTAGTCAAACTGCTTTTTGTCAAAATATTAACTTCAATTTGCTCAGAATTATTTAATGAGACTGAATGTAGACTGAAATTATCTGTGCTCACCCACTTCTTCACAATGTAATTCCACTGAAAGACATTACATACAAATTAAATTAGTTTGTACACTCATGCTGCACAGATTTTCTATACTCTCAAGTTTTAAGAAACTCTTCTCTTCTCTTCTTTTTCTCTTACTTTCTGACTTAATTTCTTCGTTCCTTCCTTTTCTGTCACACATCACGCCAGCATTTCACACACATAATCTTATAAAGTGCACAAACACACATACGCACAGAGAATTACATCCATTTGGCACACACACACGGGCACACGCCCTCCGCAGCATCAGAGAGAATCAGTGATGAGTGTCGTTGAGGTAGTGGAAACAGCACAGGCTCTAACATGCTAATTAGCTACGTCACAGACATGCTCCATCCATCCACTGGGCTTGAAAAGGGCCGCAACACTGCTATGAAAACCCACATGACACACTGATGACAACTCACCAATACACTTACGCCTACACATAAACACAACTTCAGCCTACAGAGACGCGTGTATAAGCACACCGCGTGTGCCAGAATGCACCTTTATACCCAGCAAAGCGTACACGAAAATATTGAGACACAAATGAACACAAATATGCACACGCAGCAACAACAACTACATCATCACATCCATTATATATACATTCAGCCTGAGTCTCCCTTTCAGTTACACAGACTCAGAGTATATGCAAAGGCATAAACAAATATCCCAAGGCGACAGATGATGTGCCAAACAGAGAGCTTTCTGTATCGATGGTGAATGCGCTCTGTGTTGCTTCATTAAGACTGATGGTGTTTAAACGAGGCTGCTGCTGTCATAGTGAACCCTCCACTGGCACATTTGCATATATAACATGATGATATGATAATCCGCGTTAGCAAATTAAGATGTATGCAGTGAATCATGCGCATGAGTGACCGTGGCTGTAACCATTTGGTGAATTTGGTGCGGCGCGGGCACACACACCCGCTCACTCCATTTTGGGTCGCAGTTGCCTTTCACACTGACACAGAAGTACACGATAACACACAAAAAAATCCAATCAAAGGTGCAAAGCCAATAAAGAGAGGAAATGTTTTGCAGAATTGCTCACGGGTCACAGAGAGAGCTCTGAATTAATAAAGCCGAGCCTGTGTACGCCCGTCTCTCTCGACATCAGAATGCTCTGCACAAGCACACTCTTTACACTCTATGCTGCTCTGTCAGAGAGCGTACTGTGTCAGGGAAAAGAAAGAGAGAGAAATAGAAAAGGGCAGAGAAGACAAAGAGGCAGAAGCATCCTGCAAGTGCCAGGGACGAATAGCAGTCAAGATGATACTGGAGTGGCTCACCGCTTCTAAGGTTGTCACTTTTATATAAAAACATTCTTGAAAAGTATCTTAACTGAGATGAAAGATTAATGGATTTCAGCATTTTCTTTTCTGATTTCTGAAAAGATTGATCAGAGTTTGTCTTATTGTTGGTTGCTACAAAGGTTATATATATTTAAAGTGCAGTACGTTTAATAAAAAAAGGCTTATGTATCATTTTTTCCCTTCAATCCCCTCAAGGTGGTGTATAAGAACAATGATGTGCGGTTGGAGCTGTCAAGACTGGCAAAACAGGGAGACCCAAAGATGAAGGCATGTACTTTCAACATTAAGTACAACATTATCCTCTTTTACACAAAACATGGGGATCATTTGGTATCACTGTCACCATTTAGGCAGTGTGATTCATAAGTTAATGAGATTATATTTTTGAGAGGACTGGAAGACAAAGGCTTAGTGTATAGACTTTGTCTTTTAGTCCGTCTAAACCTGGAAGCTATTACCTTCGTTTGAATCCCAGGCTGCAAAAGAACCATTTTGGTCTTTATGTTTAACAAGCCATTTTTTGAAGGCCTAAACCCATAAGAAAGTATTTTTATTTTAATTTTTCCTGCCTCAGGTAAGTGGGGTGGTGTCCTTTAAGTGCGAGAGTGTGGCCACGCTGGACCCCGTAACCTTTGACACCCCTGAGTCCTTTGTGGCACTGAGCAAATGGTCGGCGAAGAAGGCCGGATCGATCTCGTTCGACTTCAGGACCACAGAGCCAAATGGCTTGATGCTCTTTAGCCACGGCAAACCCCGGCAGCAGCAACACAAGGACCCACGCACACCTCCTACTCTGAAGGTGATAATACATATCTATTTATATTCTCAATTTTTTCTAAAATACCGGGGCTGACCCTCTACAGCCTGAACTATCATAGTCATTCTGAGCTAAATGCTAACAACGTCAGTATTGTACACAATGACATAGATAGCATGCTGATGTTATAATGTTTATCATGTTCATCATCTTAGTTTGCATGTAAGCATGGCAACTTTTACTAATTAGTACTAAACCGAGCATTTAGCCGGGATTTGACTCCAAAATCGATCAAACATTTTTTTATTATTGATGCAAACCATATGCAATCTCACTTTATGCACAAAACAATCCCGAATGGTAGAAATTATACATTTAAATCATCCTCTGCTTTAAAACCATTGAATTCTTGATTGTACCTGAAATTTTAAATTGGAACGGAACTCCAGAATTGAGGCAATCTAGAAATCTCCATTGATCACAAGTCCAATTTAGTTTTCATAAATGCATACTAGTTTTTGCTCAAATTGAATAGGATTGCTCAAAGAATCTGATTATAAATGGATAGACTCCGGCCCAATCACCGTATTGTAACTTTCAGCTATAATTTGCATTTTTATTGCCAGCCATCAACATTGTCTGCTTCTCACAGAATATTAACACCCTGTCTGTATGGCTTTCAGGTGGATTTTTTTGCCATCGAGATGCTGGACGGGCACCTCTACTTGTTGCTGGACATGGGTTCAGGCACCACCAAGACCAAAGCTATCGACAGAAAGGTCAACGACGGAGAATGGTATCATGTGGACTTCCAGAGGGACGGACGTTCAGGTACACTCACGGCTCTCTCTCTGCTCTGATGCTATCTCTGAACACAAAGGGGGAGAAGGAGGAGGTGGTGGTATGATGAGTGGGCAAGTTTGAACTTCAGCGTTTTATAGTTACCACAAGCCAGCGAGGCTGTGCGGCTGCTGCCACCCGTCCGCTGTCTGTACTTGATTTAAACTGAGTTGTAAGGGTGCTATGCCAGTTCGACACAGTTGATATGCAGTAGCACCATCACATGTATTGTAATGTGCTATCACAATAACACTGAGACCATGATTAAAGCATCGGAGGCTTCGGAGGCTTTTTCAGGCTTCCGGTGGATCGATGCATAAAAACATTCTCAAACAATTGATGTTCCCTCCTATATGTATTGTATTCTGGTCCTTTGAAGACATGAGGCAAATGTACAGCACCCGGATTTAAAGTGCTTCTCATCCTTATATCAATATAATTAGAGTTCTCATGCCAGTAGTAATTGCTTTCTAGAAACCCACAGTGGTAGCAGGAGTCCTTTCAATGGGGATCTGGTTAGTTTACTTGACTCTTCCAACATCTATAAAGAGATTAATTATTTATTGGTGACAGCATGTTGGATGTAGCCCTTTTAGCCTTGTGTGAACTTAAGGAGCCAATTCATGACCATTGTAGTTTAATTTCAATGCTGATTAAAGAGGTAATGAGTAGTAGACGATGATGAAAAGGAGTAGAAAAGAAGAGGGGGGGGGTTTTGATGATTGTACAGATGATGACGGTAGTCATAATGGTGGTGGTAGTGGTGAGGTGGGAGTGTGTTCACATTGAAGGTCATGATGATTGCAGTTGTTTCGATGTTGCCAGGAACCATCTCGGTGAACAGTGTGAGAACAGCGTACACGGCTCCGGGTGACAGCGAGATCCTGGACCTGGATGAGACTTTGTACCTCGGAGGACTCCCGGAGGACCGCGCTGGACTCATTTTCCCTACGGAGGTGTGTGTATGTTGATAAACTAGGTTGATAACATTAAGCTACAGCAAACATTCAATGATTGAACTAATCGCTAGACAAAAAAGTTTCTGAAACTATGGTGTTTGGTGTTTTTTTCTTCCCTTATTTAAATATTTATTTGGGGATTTTGAACTGTTGTATGAATTCACCTTGAGCTCTAGGAAATGTGAGATGCATTTTTCACTGTGATATCAATCAATTAGGGATATAATAGCCAGATTAATTAAAACAATATGCTGAATATGCTTTCTGTATCTCTATCCCTCCATTTTAAATTGGTTTAAACTTTGTAACCATCATATCTGGTCTTTTAGATTCAATTACTGTACAGGAAATTAGATATTTTTCAAAGTTGTGCTCTTTCGTCATTGACTTATCCAATTTGTCTTTAGTCTTTTAGTTAGTTTATTTTCTTTTATGATGGGTTTTACAAATTTTCTTGTTATTATTATTATTATTAGGCAACTAACGTGAATAGCAGTGTTGAGGGAAGAGGGGAGATGAGGATTAATTCATTGCTCATTCAATCAACTGAAAAGTCAGTAAGGGATTCTAGACCACAGTCAGGACCAAAATATGGATGAAACAATAAAAACACATTGCCAAACAAATTAAATTAAATCTTGAGAGTAAGTCAGAGTAAAAATGAAATTGAGCATTTCTCTTTTGTCTTAAGGAACAAATAAATAAAACATTTCAGGAAATTGTGACAGAAACGGCCTTCAGTTTCAATAAATAGCAGGGAGTTCTAGCTTTTATCCGTGCTTTGAAAAAGCTGCGTGATTCAATGTGACTTTGTTGTACCACAAAGCCCTCTTCCTTCACGTGAAACTACTTAACACCGGTGACATCTTTCTCAGGTGTGGACGGCTTTGCTGAATTACGGCTACGTCGGCTGCATCAGAGACCTGTTTGTGGACGGGCAGAGCAAAGACATCCGGCGGCTGGCCGAGGCCCAGAGAGCGGTGGGGGTGAAGCCCTCGTGCTCCAGAGAGCCGCCCAAACAGTGCCTTTCCAACCCCTGTCAGCACAACGGCATCTGCAGGGAGGGCTGGAACCGCTACGTCTGTGACTGCTCGGGGACGGGATACCTCGGACGCTCCTGTGAGAGAGGTGAGGCGGGACATGGCGGGGTCGCATCAGTGGGAAAAGGACGAGATTGACACTTTGGAATAAATGCTGAAGTCACAATAGAGATGAGTAAGCTAATTACAGTAACCATCCAGCGATGTTTTGGGAAACGTGTCATAATGACAGCTTTGTCCTTTTATCTTTGGACTTGAGAGTTTTGAGTAATGCCAAAGAGAAGAGTGACAGAAGACAGATGGTCTAGTGTGATCAAATCTGAAATAACTCCATTTATTACTGAAAATATATAAATTTTCTTTGGTGATAAATCTTTTTCATTGTACCTTTATGTTATGCTTTTTATTCCTTTAAACGGTCATTCCTGATCTTAATTACATCACTTAGTACTAACTCTGATATGTGCTAAAATCTACCATCATACAGATTCATTGTAGATAGATATTTGTCTCATCTATTATAATAATAGCCCGCAGTGGTCCTGGGTGATGAAGAATAGGATGGTGAAAATGAAAAGAGAGTAGCAGGTGGAAAGTTGGGGGGAAAAGGGAAAGGAGAAAACAAAAACAAGACACAGATTTCTGTCATTGGCTGTTTCTTTTATTAAAAAACAATTGGCGGTAGTTAGATGGAGGCAGGTAAGGGAGAAGATCAAAATAGGGGTGGAAGGAGAAGAGGTGGGAGCAGGCAGAGCGGTCTGTTGGACTGCTGTGGCTGTAAAGACTGGGAATCGATGGGTCAGGAAATGTGCAGAAAGCAGGGTGCAGGAGCTGTGACCGAGGAGGGCGGAACCACCGGGTCGGAACCGCCATATGACAGCAGGTGAAGCGATGAGGAGGGATGGGAGATGGGAGTAGAGAGTCTGACAGAAGAGAGAGTTGTGAGAAAAGGTATGAATTCGGTCCGAGAAAGGGAGAAATTGAACGTCGGGTAAAAAAGATTGGCAGAGGGACTGATACGGGCCTGTTGAAAGAAGCGAGATGGAGTCAGACTAGAAGACGAGAAGAAATGTTGTTTGTGCCACAACTGCTGACGTGTCTCAAGTGATGATTGTGCTATCATCTAACACAAGATATAGACCGAAAGGTGTTGATATGAAAATGTCTTATTTCCGAGGACAAACATCCGCAGTGCACATCTATCACAGCAACGCAGCCTCTCGCTCTTTCTCTTAGCTCTGTCCTCCTTCGTCTGTCTTTTTTTCCTCCCTCTCTGTGTGCATTGAGGGGTCACTAACTGGTGGTTGGGTGGATTAAAGGAAACACAGATGGAGAAGCAGATGGAGAGAGTGATTGGCCCTGTTGACGCCTTCTACCTGCGGTTTTCTCCCTCCCTTTTCTTTCCCTCCACCGCCCTCCTCCTCCTCTCTATCACTCTTTCGGCTTTGTACCCCCTCTCTCTTCTTAAATGAACAAAGATGGTCGCTGCGCTCCTGCTCCGAGATGAATTTTTTATTTTGTAAAGATCAGTCACACATATTTCTGGCGACACATTAGTGCGACACATTTTGACACATTTTCAGCTCTCTCCTCCTGCTCACTTGCTGTTCACACTGGTGGGTTACTGTTGTTCTTGCTGTCCCGCTTTCGCAACGGAATCCCACTCCTCCCCAGAAAAGACAACAATGGATGAATTGTATCAGAATTTCACCCGAACCCTTGAATTGTAAAAAGCTTAAAAAGTCTTCTTTATTCAAACAATAAGCAAATATTTCTCACGTTTCTAAACACATTCTCAGTAAATTAAATCCTCCATCCCGGATTAGTTATTGATAAGCATAAGTCATTACCCAGTCAAGTTCTTATTGCTCTCAAACAGTTTTGGTTCCGCAGGGTAGGACAGAATTCTGTCCGTTCATGGCATTGTTGAAGGAATAGTTCAACAAACTCACAAAATTACCATTTGTGTATAATACTCACCAGGTGTTACATTGAATCCTTGAAGAAATATTTTTCTCACACACCTATGTTGTGAAGGGAGAATCTAAAAGTGGAGAAAAGTCTTGATTAATCAAAATACAGTAAATGGAGCCCCTTTAAAAACAGTAAAAGTAATATCAAAACATCCCAGCTCCTTTAAAGAATTCATTTTCCCAATGTTCATTTTTGCCTTTAACACAAATATAAAGTATCAGGAGGCTTATTCTTCAAGTACCCGTTCTGTTGATGACACATCTGGCGTGTGCTGCAGGTGTTAAATGATGCGACCGAACGCAACACGGTCCGTGTGCAAGCACTTTGTCTTCTTTCGCTTTCCTTAAATGGGCTTCTGTACTTGCTTCCCACCAACTCTCACAGCTCGGTAGTTGGTTGGGTGCCGCGGTGAGGAAAATTTAGTCAGCTGTCTCCCTTATCGGAAATGTGTGCCTCTGTGTTTAGTGTGCTTTGTGCAGAAGTTTCTGTGGATGTTAGTTATGTTATCTGTGATATAACAGGCCAACCACCTACTTTTTCCCCTTAAGTTAATGAGGTTTCATTTACATTTTAGCCACGAGCTCTTCTCCCTCCTCCCCCTCCTTTCTATCTGTCTCGCTCTCTCCCTATTTTCTCTCTCCCCCTGCTCTCACTTGACTAAACCCTCCTCTGTTCACACTTAAATTCGCTCACTTATTCTGACATGCACGCACAAACACATACGCACACTATCTCTCTCTTTCCCTCCTTCTCAGCTCATCAGTATTCATGAGGCCTCCCTCTCTTCCTGTTCTCTTGTTTTTTTTGCCTTGGCTCCAACTGTCTCCCACAAAAACAGGGAGAGCGAAAAGGGAGGGAACGCAACGGAGGAGTGGAATGGAGAGATACGAGAAGAAGGAAGAGAGATAAAGACAGAGAGACGTGGGGGGAGTGTGTTTAGCTTTGTATTTAATTGGCCAATAAAAACAGGGTTCTTGGAGGTAAACAGTTTAGTGGTAGGGGATTGGCCCCAGCAGGTAGCAGGGAGAGAAGATTATGAATATGTAAATGAGTATGGAAAAGACATTAAAGCGGGATCACCTGAGCTTGTTACATTATTACTCCAGAGTCCGGCATGTCAGCGACGGCGACTAACACACTCGCCGCCGTGCATTCTGAGTCAACCGGATAATAAGGGCCAGCCGACCAGCTGCAGCTATTTTTACATCTTCTCTTGTGAGGGAGTGATGATGAATTAGGGATGGATCTTCATGGAAAGTGATGGCGGGATTTTGTAGGCAGCAGGTTTAGAGTTTCAACAGGAAGTGGCAACCTAATTAGTCATGCTTAAACCTGATTCACTCAACGTCAAATTTCCTTTGTCTCTTCCCCCCTCTCATGTGTTTTCTCCTCGTCAATATTTTCTGTCTCTATCCTTGTGTCCACCCACCTCACTCTCCTCCACCGTAATCTCTGTCATCCTCCGCTTTTCATCTCTTTTTCTTTTTTTAACCATCCGCTCATTCCCTTTCTGTTCTCCCTGTGTGCGTGTTGTACAGATGCGACCATCCTCTCGTATGACGGCAGCAAGTTTATGAAGGTGCAGCTGCCTGTGGCGATGCACACCGAGGCGGAGGACGTCTCACTACGCTTTCGCTCCCAGCGGGCCTATGGTGTCCTCATGGCAACCACATCCCGCAACTCCGCAGACACCCTTCGTCTGGAGCTGGACGGGGGCCGTGTCCGACTCACTGTCAACCTAGGTACACATGCACATAATTGTGTGGATTCTCCAACGTAGTTTGATTACCTGCCAGGGAATACATACCAGCCTCTTGGTTATTTATTGCACAGGAATGTCACTATGTGTTGAATAATAATATATTGCCATGGAAAGAACCCTTTGATAGAATTCTTATGCTGAATTTAAGCTGTAATGTTTTACACTAGAGATATCTTATGGTCTAATGGTTTCCCAAGTTTTGGCAGATACAGCTTATCTTTGAATCCACACACAAGCAATTCTCAATTGAAGGCCAGTGGCTTTGATTTAGCATTGAACAGAGGGTCAAGCCTCAAGCTGCATTCTCTGCTCACTCCCAGTGGACCTGTGCATCCCTAACACTTTCAACAATCAATGCAAACACACACTAACCCAACAGTCACACTCAAATACAACACACATATTACTGCAACTGCGAAACTCACAGTTGCACACTTTCACAAGAATTCAACACATGCTAACACACATAGACTAACAGAGGGGTGCATGTTTTGGTCTCTGGTTGTCTGCAGCCGCGTCTTTTCTGTGGTTGACGCCACACGACACACCAAGGCAACATGGGTAAAAAAAATTAAAGAAAATACAAAGCGATGTGTAATAATGGGGCTAAATCTCCTGAACATTTTGTGAGATTTGTGCTCTGGATGGGCGACCAAATGTGTGGGATGTGTTCCATGTCATCACAGACTGACACACATGACCCATCTCAGTCTTCCGATGCTTTTGATTGGTGACTGAAGCTGTCGCTCAGGCCAGAGCAGCCAATGAGCACACTGCTCCCGCTGGGACACACAGCTCTCCTTAACAATTTACAAATGTAAAGATCCAACAATCTTGATCATTGGTCAAACGTCAAAGTCTCCGATATTGTATTTTTGCAACACACTGTTGCAAGAAACTACACGGTCCAGCTTGAGGTCCTGTGACAAAGGAGAGTGTGCGTTTTCTCAGCAGTGTGCGTGTGTGTGCGTGATTGTATATATGCGTGCAGGGTGTGTCGATGTGTGCGTCCCCAGGGCGTGGAGAATATGTGTATGTGTGCAGCATTAACCCTCTGCTCTGCTCTCCCTCCAGACTGTATCAGGATAAACTGTACAGCCAGTAAGTGATCCTCCATCTCACCTAACCCACCACCCTTCCTCCAGAGTGTGTGTGTGTGTGTGTGTGTGTGTGTGTGTGTGTGTGTGTGTGTGTGTGTGTGTGTGTGTGTGTGTGTGTGTGTTTCTATTTCTGACTCATCCTGTCTAGTCATTTCATCCTATCATTATCTCTTATTCAACATATATTTGTAACATGTGTGTGTGTGTGTGTGTGTTTGTGTGTGTGTGTGTGTGTGTGTGTGTGTGTGTGTGTGTGTGTGTGTGTGTGTGTGTGTGTGTGTTGGTCAGGGGAAGTGCATATGCGTGTTTGTGGCTTCATGTTCAGCTACACCACAGGAGTGGTGCGATTTTTGCTGAGGGCCAGGGTTTTCCAGGTCGGCCATTTTAGCAAAGAAGGTTAGACGGAAGAAAAGACGGCGGGGGTTGAACGTGGGAGAAAAAAAAGAAAGAGAAAAAGAGGGACAAAATAACAGGAGGATGGTATTAAGGTACAATTAGGTGTGTTGGGTAGTGTGAGTGCAACTATGAGCTGAGGGGGTAATTACTTCCCCTTCATGCCGTAGACAAAAGACGTGTTATCCCTCTGTACCTCTCTGTTGCACCTTTATCCCGAATATCCGTCTGGTTGCTTACTTTTGTTTCCTTGTTATTCCTCACAAAGTGTACATGAGGGATTTTGGGAAAGTATTTCATTCAGCGTGTTTAGTGTGCAATTGCCTCTAAGTGCCTTTGCATTCTGTCTGTTCTGTGCCTAACTGTATGTGTATGTTTTCAAGGTGTGTTGTCCCATGTGAGTGTGTGTGATTCTGTTCATGCCGCTGTGATTGAACCTGTATCCCTGATGAAGTTTAATTCCCTCACATGGAGTTTCTGTCTGTCACGACCACAGAGAGAGCGAGCAAGAGAGAGAGAGAGAAAAAAAGAGAAAGAGAAAGGGAAAGAGAGAGGGAGAGAGAGAGACGAACGCTGTGTGACGGCAAAGAGGTGGTGAAATGGACGACTGCAGTTGCCATAGAAACCCTATTAGCCACACAGAGCAGTTGCTATTCCGCATGTCTGTCGAACAATTTGAGACTGGTTGTCTCAATGAACATTTAAGTAGGGAGGCACTTTTCTGGCACACGGTGTGCATACAATAAATTATATATCTGATATTCAAGGGGGAAGAAAAAATTATTTAACAGCCAGGCGCCACTAAAATAGACCACTCAGCAGTCAAATAAAAGCCTCAGCATGGGAGATTTGAGGCTTATCCTGCAGAAAAGCCATTTGTTATTTGGAGCTAATGAAATATGAAACACATTTCCCTTTGTCATTTTGTTTTCATTATCCTGCTCTTAAAGTATCCACTGGCTTAAGTCATTATTTGATTTGAATTATGCTTCAATTGTAACAAGCCGTCCATTTTGTTTGATTTGTCTCGCCTCGTTGTCTTCTCGTTCCAGCGGCACAGCACCGCAGACTCTCTAATGACCACCATAGCGATGGCTAGCAGCTCTGCTTCAAACTAAGCTCACCATGCTGCCGAACACACTCATAGCACTGACCAAAAATAGGTGCTTGTGTGTCCGTCCATTTGTTGGTGTGTATTTGTGCCTTGCCAGGTTGACACAGATCACTGCCTCGCTCTCACCACGGTCTGCTCTTTCTTTGAAAATAAAAAAATAAAAAACACACGCATCAACTCACAAATACATGCACATATTCTCTCTTTCGCTCAGTGGCAGGCAGTGATCCATGGTAACAGGATGAGATGCTCATGCCCGCAGCACAGCTGAGTCTCCTCAGGGGAACCCTGTGTCCTCTCTTAACACACACCACACACTCGTTCATTTTTGCATCCACACTCACACACATGCATTTTACACTGCCATGTCCATTTCAACCTTTGTATTATATTTGCTACTCAGCATGTCTCCCTCTCTTTAACTCTCTAGCGGTGTGTGTGCGCGTGTGTGTGAGTGTGTCTGCCTGTGTGCCTCTGTGAGTGATGCAGGCCTTTTTGACATTTTCAGCAGCAGAATCCGTTCGGGTCAGTTTACTTCCCACCTCCCCCATCATTACCACCTATAGGTCACCGGAAGCAGAGTCACTCAAAGAAACTGGCCTTGGATTGGAGTAAAGAAGGGGAATGTGAGTGTGTGTGTGTGTGTGTGTGTGTGTGTGTGTGTGTGTGTGTGTGTGTGTGTGTGTGTGTGTGTGTGTGTGTGTGTGTGGGGTGAGTGTGCGTGTGTGTGTGTGTGTGTGTGTGTGTGTGGGTGTGTGTGTGTGTGTTGGGGGACAGTGAGGCTTTGGGAACAGTCACAGTGTCAAATGTGTGCAGTCAACGATGTGAGCTATGGGCTGGTATACGGGCAGAGAGCGACATCGTAAGAGGACGGCTCAGCTTATCTCATTCTGCTGCAAATCAGCACCTTGGAGAGCTCTGCGAAAGGTTCCAATGTGTGTCTAGTGCCACCAAGAGGCTCGTTGCAAGATTGCACTCTTTAAAAGCGTGTTGACACAGGCTGATACAGTATGCTCTAAATGTTAGATGTGCGGGGGCAGTTGAGGAACCGAGAGGGGTGCAAATGTTCTGTCTCTGCGTGTGTGGGTAGTAGGTGGTCATCATGGCATTGGGATCTGTTCACAGATGGATTCAGCGTGGGCCTGTTGTGACTCACAGGCTCCGTCTGAGGAACCCATGGTATCCATTTATGTTGATCTTTCTGTCCGTTCTTGTCACATCATCCTTCTCTCTGGCGTATCTGCAAAGTGACCTGTCTGTCTGTCTGTGGAGTGAGAGCAGGGAGGTGTTTGTCTCCCCAGGATATGTATGATCCCACATCCCCTCTGCTATTTACCTCCATTCCCTTAGTCCCTGTCCTTACATTTAAATTCAACCTGCCTGGCTTCTTCTTCTTCTCTTCTTTCTGTCTCTGTCTCTGGATTTCTATCTCCTCTGTCTGTCTCTCTCTCTATGTCTCTCTTCAACTATATATGCATTATGTTAATGGTGCTCTGGGCTATGTGTAGGTAAAGGCCCAGAGACCATCTTTGCGGGGTCGGGCCTCAATGATAATGAGTGGCACACTGTGAGGGTAGTGCGACGTGGCAAGGGCCTCAAACTCACCGTGGACGACCTGCAGCCTGCTGAAGGTAAATACAGCAGCATTTACTTTGACCTGTCAAGCTGTGTTTGTGTGGAAATATTTTAAAAGACAAGATCTATTTCTAGCAGGCATTAGGATTAGAACGGTTGAACAGTTCCACTGGAAGCCCTCACCTCTGAGGTTTACCCCCCCCCCCCCCCCCCCCCCCCGCCACCAGGTCAGATGGCGGGCGACCACACCCAGTTGGAGTTTCACAACGTGGAGACAGGCATTGTGACGGAGAAGCGCTTCATGCCCGCCGTGCCCTCAAATTTCATCGGCCACCTTCAGGGCCTGACGCTGAACGGCATGCCCTACATAGACCTCTGCAAGAACGGCGACATCGACTACTGTGAGCTCAACGCTGTTATCGGCTATAAGAGCATCGTGGCAGACCCCGTCACTTTCCGCTCACGCTCCAGTTTCGTCACGCTGCCCACGCTGCAGGCCTACTACTCCATGCATCTGTTCATGCAGTTCAAGACGACGTCCCCCGACGGCCTTGTTCTCTTCAACAGGGGAGACGGCAATGACTTCATAGTGGTGGAGCTGGTTAAAGGGTGAGCTGGGCAATGCCGTGTGTGTGGTATTTACATTACGTGAGTTGGTGCAATCTCTTCAGAGGATAATTTATTAATACACAGTTTAAATATGTGTTCATGGTTGTAACTGTCTTGCGTTAATACATATGCATGTTTAATGCAGCCTGTGATTGACAATTAACATTGTCCTTGATGTATAAAGAAAAGAAATTCTCGAAGCTGAACTATTTAAATATGAAAATTAAAGCAGCTTTTTACTGTTTGCATTTGTAATTATGTTTCCAGAAGACAGATTATAAATCCCTGAAGTATTTGATCCAGTGTTGTTCTTCATCATGAACACAATTGATTTGCCCCACCTTTGTCCTTTACTTTTTCCTTTCCTAGCTACCTACACTACATCTCAGACCTGGGCAATGGAGCACACCTGATCAAGGGCAACTCTAACAGCCCCCTAAATGACAACCACTGGCACAACGTGCACATATCGAGAGACACTAACAATCTCCACACAGTCAAGATTGACACCAAAGTCACCACGCAGACCACCATGGGTGCCAAGAACCTCGACCTAAAAGGTATGCACAAATATACAAGCAGTGAGACCTCACTTGCAGTTGTTTCTAAGTATTTACACAAATACTGATAACTACGGAAATAGTTAAAAGATAAATTGAACGTTTTGGGAGATAAGACTTTATGAGATAAGACAGTGATACTACTCTTTATAATAAATAAATACAAGCAAAATTCACCTCAAAGGATCATTAATTAACAAGTTATAGAGTTTGTTTAAAAATGAGACATGTATGTTTTGCATCTTGACCCTTTTATTTATCAGCATTAGTTGAATACATTTGGGGTTTTTGCTCTTAGTCGATCAAAACAATAAATTGAAAATGTTTCACCATTTTAATGTTATTTCATGAATAAATTTGTTAAAAAGATAACAGCTATGATCTACGATTATCTAGCATTACTGAATGCTTCTTCGAACTGCCCTTCATTGTGTTGCTCCTCCTCAGGTGACCTCTACATTGGGGGCGTCTCCAAAGAGATGTACCGAGAACTGCCGAAACTGGTCCACTCCCGCGAGGGATTCCAGGGTTGCCTAGCAACAGTTGACCTCAATGGCCGGCTCCCTGACCTTTTGGCTGATGCACTGGCGACCATGGGACAAGTAGAGAGAGGATGTGAAGGTGAGCTGCACACACACAGAAAACACACCCGAAGATCTGCTCCGCTTTCATGTCGCTACTGCTTTTTCTTTCAGTTTTCATTTAACTCATGCTCTCTGTTATTAGGATAACCCACTAACCCAGCTTTTGGTCTGCTACATGTAAATTTGAATCTCTTTCTTCTCATCTCCTGCTCGATCTTTCTACACATTGTGTTTTCTGTCTCTGCTCCACTCTTTCAGCAGTTCACAGGCATCTGTGTGCATTGACTAACCATCTAACTTAATTTGCTTGTTTGCTTTTTTGTTTGGCTGACAAAAGTTACATTGATGAAAGCTGACTTGCAAGGTATATCGCTTTGTGTGAGCATGTGAGACACGTGTATGAGGGTGGGAAAGTGTGTGTGAGTGCGCGTGTGTGGGTGTGTATGTAGGTATGCGTGTGTTGAAACTACCCAGTGGTGTCCAGTGTTGTGTTGGATCCCAGTGATCCAGAGTCAAAGGTTGGAGGTGACCTGTCCTCTTCCAGCCACCGTAGTTACTTCATCACAGTAGTGACATCACCACCGCTTGACTTGAGTTGACCACAGCTCCACCACCCGGGTTGCCTAGCAGCATGCTCTCTAACCCCTCCTAATGACTCCTATCCCAAACTTCAATACTCCATTTACAAATATTTTCACACCCTTTAGTCCACGCCTCATGCTAGAAGTGCTACGAAGGAGATTTCAGTCTGGAGCTTTGGCGTTCTCCTCCGGTGAGGTTTTAGCACGAGACGGGGGAGCAAACGGTGACCAACTGATGCAGAAAGAGTATTGAGATGAAGGCCTGTAAACATAACTCTGCCCTCTTATGTTTAACCTCTTCCTCCTGCCCTTGCCCCATTCATCTAGCCTCACCATCTGCATGCACTCCACAGTTTGCTCTTTAAACGTCATGACACATGACACATTTCAGCTCAGTTAATATTCATAAGCCAGCATCCCCCGTTACTGAATAGAATGGGAGCCAATCCACAATATCCCCACCTCACAATGATTTTCTACTAATACTACTAATCATAACATCATTGGAGTCTACTCTGCCATTTCAAAATGCAAAAGGTTTGAAGGAAATGCGGTGTAGAAATAACCCATACAGTACTGACATACTGTTGCAAAAACACTGGGCTCCAGACAAAAAACTGTGCGTCCATTTATCTTCTCCTAACTTCCGCAACCTCCCACCCCGCCACCTCTCTCTCACTGCAGGTCCCAGCACTACATGTCAAGAAGAATCTTGCTCAAATCAGGGAGTTTGTTTGCAGCAGTGGGAGGGCTTCACCTGTGACTGCAGCATGACCTCATATGCTGGTCCACTATGCAATGATGGTGAGTCATTGCTTTTTTTTCTCTCACAGATGAATATAATAGAGGTTCAGTCATTTTGCAGATGGTATTAGCAAAATGTTCTTCTGTCAATCCATTATAAACTGTAGAAAACACTCCCTGGTGCATGTCTAAAATTGTTGCACATGCATGATTTCGTTTCAAACCCTGAATAAAGGCATTTTTGTGTGCATTTAATCAGAGCTGCCAGGTGAGGGCACTGTCAACTGTTGATTCTTGCTGTGGGACAAAAATACCACCTGGCCAATGTCTAGGTTGATTATTCTACTTCTCTTTAATAGCGTCTTCTTTACATGTTAAATACATTATTCTTGGCAGCCTTACAAGGTAGATACTTGACAATTATTTAGTCGTCCTGCAGCAACTCTAGCAGTTGTACACTGCAGTCTCAGTCAGTTATTAAAGTCAGCCTTCTGCAGCGTTGGTGAGAAGTGCTTTGGGAAATGTAAAAGGTTAGTCATCTGTGACATTTCTAATTTTTAATATAATTTACAGGGGTGCCCCTTGTTCATGAAAGATTTAAAGCAAATATAGGCTTATAGGTTCAATCTGCAGTAGGTAACCTCTGATGATAGATAGCAATGCTAATGGCATATAGACTGCTTGCAATTAATAAATATATGTATGTATATGCTGTATGTGTACAGCTGGGACAACCTATATCTTTGGGCGCGATGGAGGCGTGGTGATTTACACGTGGCCTCCTAATGAACGTCCCAGCACCAGGGCAGACCGGCTCGCCCTCGGGTTCAGCACCCAACAGAAACAAGCCATTCTGTTGCGGGTGGACAGCGCATCTGGTCTGGGTGACTACCTTCAGCTGCAGATAGTAAGTACACACAGCTGTTGCTCCACAAATAAAGACCAGAGATATCACCCTTTTTATACTATGCATTATTATTTTTATCTTTAGGAATGTTTTGCTTGTTTTATTTCTTTTCTGTATCTTTATCTTGTACATTGTTTATGTTGTCCGCCGCTCCTGGAAGGACTTAGGGATACCAAACGGATTTTGGTTGTATAATAACAATGACAATGAAAACCTTTGAACTTCAACCTTAACAGTAGTAATCTCAACCGCCTGTGAATAGATTTTTATTTGGAGCTTAGCATAATAAAGGTCTCAGTGGACAACAAAGGATTCGGCAAAATAGGACCCGAAAAAATAAGACGGAAATGATATCCTAGCATTACAACAGTTGCTCATGAGGCATTTCTCTACTTCTCCTCCTGCTCCTTCTCCTCCTCCTCTTCCTCCTCAGGATGAAGGCAACATTAGAGTAGTGTTTAACGTTGGCACTGATGACATCAACATCGAGGAGAGCTCCAAGTTTGTCAACGACGGAAAGTACCACATAATTCGATTTACCCGCAGCGGGGGCAATGCAACCCTCCAACTGGACGACCTACCTGTCATAGAGCGCTATCCCTCAGGTAAACCTCCCCCTCACCCCCCTCCCCCCCTACATATGCCAAAGCCTTCGACCCACTATAGCAATGCCCGCTCCGGGACAGAACCTTAACGCTAATCAACCCAGCTCCTGATTGGTGATTCACGTCAGTGTTCCTTTCAATGTTTACATTTAAAAGCTGAGGATGAGAAATCTAATTGCAGCTTTGTTTCATGTTATTGTGTTTTAAATGAAAAATGTGTGATCTGATATGAAACATGACTTTTTAAACCATAAAAAGATTTTAGTTTAGGTTATTACAATAGCTTGTTTATATGTCATGTTAAGCCTGTTAAATAGTGTTAAAGTTAATTTATGAAAATATTTAATCCAGGTGTCGGTTGTTTTTCTCACCATAAAAGAAAATAATACCAGTTGGTGCATTTCTGGACAAATAATAATTAAATAAACATGTCATATGTTGAGTTTAATGTTTAACTAATGAGAAAACAAATTTAGAAAAAAGAAAAAAGTGTTTTTGAATTTTTGGTTTTATACTTGTTGTTTTTTATTCATAAAGTGGTAATCTTAGGTAGTAGTCTTTAACACAATGAACTCCAGACTTTAGGTAGCTGATAAAAGTTGTTGTGAGGTGTGTGTGAGGGTTCTTCCTGTATGTAACTCTAAACTCAGTCAGTCATATCGACAGTATGTGGCAGCTGTAACATTATTTCCCTGTGCTCTTTCAGATGTTAACCCCTGAAATGTCTCTTTAAATTAAACCCAATGAACAGAGAGTAAGAGTCCGCTCACTGGAAACATAGTGAATTCAACCCCTCTCCTCCTAGCACATCAAGCTTAACGTAGTGACATGCTAACAATGAGCAGACCATTACTTTCTTTTCATTGCTGTTCTTTTTGTATCCAGCTCCTGTACCACGTTTGGATGTGCGTAATTACTACTGTGTTTTCATCTCTAAATTAAAGGCAACATTGATAACGAGCGCCTGGCCATCGCCAGACAGCGAATCCCCTATCGGCTCGGTCGAGTAGTTGACGATTGGCTACTCGACAAAGGTAAAAACCCTGATTAAAATTCCTTAAAACTTTGAGCTTTAAAAAATACAATCTGAAGACAGTTGAATATCCTATATTGTGCACCATCAACTAACATCTAAAAATAAATCCATAATTAAGTATTTAAAAGTTTGGCAGCTATAGTGTGTAATACTGTGTAAACTGTAGTGCCTGTGGACGTATTGTTAGTGTGTTTCTGATAATATCCGGTTAAAGGGACGATGGAGAGAATAAATGTGAATAAATCAGAAAATAGTATGATAAAAGATGCTTTATTAAAACTGGTAAATAATTTTGTTTATTATGAAATTGTAAATAATAAAGCATTCATTAAAGATTATATGTTGAAAAACAATTTTGTAATCCATTTAAAATACATGCAGTACAAGTATTGTGACATGGAATAATTATGTAAATTTGAAGTAACTAATAGAGCGATGCTTTTTGAAAAAAATGTAAAAGTTTTCCTCCTAAACTTCAGCAGAGCTCCTTAAATTAGCCTCTAGTCCCTTTAACAGTGAGCAGTTGTAGAGCTTGTGACCGGTGCATGCTTCATAGGGCTGTTACAACAGTTCCCTAGATCAGTTTCTCTGTTTCTATGTCTGCCTGTCTGTTGCTCCTTCAAATACAATATCGTGCCGCACTGCCATCACCATAGCAACCATCTGTCAGCTCCTCAGGACCCTTTGACTCCTCTCATCTGCTGCTTCTTCCTCCTCCTTCTGTTCTTTGCCTCTTCATCCTCCTCAACTTCTCAGCCTCCTCGTTCCTCGCCTTATTCTCTGTTTTCTGTTCCCACTATTACCTCTCACAGTCTCAGCTCCTCTCCACGGTTCTCCACGGCTTCGATTTGCTCTGCCATGCTTAATCTATCCCATACTCTCACCATGGCTTGGGGGTGGTGGATTGTGTAACACTCAAACACTCTTTGTGTGTATGTATGCACGTATGTGACCACCGGTACGTATGTGCGTGTGACTGTATTCGCGTGTGTGTCTGTCCACCTTCCCTCCTGGTATGCCTCTGTGTGCCTGGTGCGTTTTTGCGCGTGTGTCTGTGTAGGTCGCCAGCTGACCATCTTCAACAGCCAGACAACAGTGCGTGTTGGGGGAGGCGAGCGGAGTGCAGGCATGTTCCAGGGCCAGCTGTCTGGACTCTACTACAACGGCCTGCGCATCCTCAACATGGCCGCCGAGGGGCATCCGCACATCAAGGTGGAGGGCAGCGCACGACTGGTCGGCGACATGCCGTCCTCCTCCATCACCCCGCAGTCTAGCGCGGCGGCAGGCGGCAACCGCTCTGACTCTGCCCCCTCCATAAGTGACATCACAACCACCACGGCCACCAGCAGGAAACAGGGTGCCACGCAGCAGGTGAGAGAGCATGATCATATGGTTAATTTGTCCCTGCTGTCTATGTAATCATATTGACTTCTGTCTTATTACCCCAATCTCAAATGGTAATTTAAAAGTGCTAATTTGATATGACAGATTTATTTTAACGCATCGCCCACTGAACTGGACAAAAGCGAGATTTGTCAAAAGGAGAGAGATTGTTTTAAACCATTCAAGTTTATGTAAGGCTCTTTATAAGTTAAAGAGACACAGAATTAAGAGAACAACAATTATCACAATCACGGAAAAACATTGTGAAGGAATTATAAATAATATTTTTTCTCAGGATCCAAGTTTAAAGTTCAAGATTCAGGGGAAGAAATAGGCCTCTTTAGTCAATATTATGTTGTACAAAGGTTTCAGGAGATGAGGAGGTAGCAAACAGCCCGACTCCATTGTCAAACCTTTAAACCATGGTCTTATATCTTCCGTAGGTTTGTTCTGGCTCTTTGGAGCCTTTGGATCTAAATGATGCTTCAGTCACTTATTCACTAATCTATGAACATAACTGACAAATTCACAGTAATTTCTCTGCAATTCCCTTTTTCAACAAGTGTTTGTTCTCTTTCTAAATAATAATTCATTACTGCTCAGTAACATCATCTTTTCCAAAAATTACATTAAAAATGAAAAGATCCAGAGTCCTTTGATCAATAAAAGGCTTACATTCGCATATCATTTCCCCGTTACAGCAGATTTCTCTAGAGAATTAGATGGCAAATTCTCAACTAAGTGGTCCCCAGTCTCTAAATTACTGGAGGAGAAATTTGTGTTAAAGAGGGCTGTAAAAACTTTTCCATAATATGCATCTGGTAAACTGATGCAAATGTAACTCTAGTATAAAAAACACATAACTGAGACCTTTTTATGGAGGATACAACTGCAGCGTTGAGGAAAACATTATCAGCAGGTACCCGACAGACTCTTTTGCTCTATTGTTCAGATCAATCGTGTGATGTTGTCTGGCTCTTTGAAGACGTCTGTGTGTACTGCAGTTCTTCTTCTGTGTTATAAAACTGTGCTGCACTGAAATTTATTTTTTTCCAATGATACAAGTTGCCATGGAGATAGAGAGCCCCGCTACCCGCTGCTTGCTTTTTCTCTCTCATCCAGGCTCCCATAGAGAATAGCTCCTCTGTGTATAAACTGCCAGCTGTTTCAGACATAAATAATAGAACACAGAGCTGTGAGGTAAGCCTCAGGCATCAATAATGGATGTGAGCTGGATGGATTGCGCCATGTCATCACGCTTTGCCTCTCAATCTCTTCCTGTTTGTATGTTGTTTTTTTTCAAACAAGCTATTTCGGCTCTTGTGATATGCTGATGTCAGTGCTAAATCTGGGATGCAGAGTTGTGCATTAGAGTCAAAATCACTGAGAACTAGGTCAGACCCAGTATATGCGTGAGGCAGTGTGCTCATCTGTGTATGTCAAATTACTCCTGCTGGCCCCCAAACTGTGTCTGTGTGTGCGTGTGTGTTAGTCTTGTTTAAGAACAATATACAGCTTCTACCTAGTGTTGCCTGGCAACCAACATGGCCTAACCAGAACAGAGAATGCATACGCACACACACAGATACACTCGGGTGGATTGAGAACAATAGGCATGAATTGCTGCACATTGCATCAGAGGAGGGGCAGTGTGAGGTGTCTTCCAGAGGTGCTTCAGGTCATACCACCCCTCCGCCACACCCACCAATGTTTGGGTGTGTGGTTGCACCCTGTGGGTTCACTCTTACCGTCAGTACTTTGTCCTGTAAGAAATGTCTACTCCTGAAGTCCACTGTTTTTTAGGGGGGACTTTGTCATTTGCATTTAGAAAAATAAAACGGATTAATAATGCATGACGGCTCCAGTGAGGAGAAAAGAGTGAGGAATTGTGTGAGAGTGTGTGAGTGTTTATGCTGGAGGTTGAGTCAGAGAGTTGAGCTTTGGTTTTTGATGTTTACTGTCAGTCTCTGGATGTGTGCATTTGTGTGTATGTGTGTACCTGCGCTCGATGGCAAGACTGATAGAATAAACCTGAGGCTCAAAGGGGCGCACTATTGGCTGTTGCGAGTCAGCTGACTCAGACTCTTCTACAAGCTCTATGAGCACTTACCTCTGACGCTCCCATCCTGCCTCCCTGTATGTTCTTTCCTCTCGCTGTCTTCTTTACATCTTTTTCTCCCACTATGGTTCTCTTCTGCTCACTATCCCCCCTTCTTTTCTTCTCGCTCTCCTTTGCTCTCTCTTCCTCCATAGTGTTCCATATTTACCCGTTACTCCCCCCCTCTTCTCTCATCTCTCCCACCCTCCCTCCCTCTCGTTTTCTCTCACCGTGGTTGAGCTCCAGTGATAGGCTGTTAATGCAGGCGGTGTTTGAGTCTATCTTACCATCTGCAGTAGTGGAGCTAGATTCTCTCCTCTCTCGACAGGATTTCTTCATCCGCCTGCCAACTTCAGCCTCGTTTGGTGTATGCTTGTGTGCCTGTGTAGATCAGCCTCAATAGCAAAAAAGAGCAATGTGTATGTTAATGAGTGTTTGATCTCCAGTTGTGAAAGTAACTGACGAGCTGTTGCAAGTGTGTGAGGACGGAGAGCTACTATGTGTGAACTAGGAGGTCAGGGAGGCATTGACGGTCGCTGGCACTGTTCGGCTGCTCAGGTAGACATCTTGCTCACTCGGCATGCAGATATCCTTCTTTTCATCCTCTCTCTCTGATCCCTTTTGATTCCCTTTTGTGTCTATTTTATCCCCTCCTATCGTTGTGCATCTGTGTCCATCGTTATGTCGGCATGCTCTGTTGAAGGACTTCGAGCAAAGAGGGAGAGATGCAGTGTGAGATGGAGGGGCGGAGGTCTCTTGGGCACATCTCTTTAGTGCATCTTCTGTCAACATCTGTGGTTCATTGATGTGATTTAGGTTGTGTCTAGCACGTCTCTAGTTTTCCTTGTGTTCATTGTCTGCCATCTGATAGGTGGATCAATATTCCAATTGACACTTTACCAGTGGGGGGGGGATGTCACAGAGCAGAGGAGGGGCCCTGTTAAATGTACTTGTCGGCTTTGGTCTTGAAGCTGAAATCAGGATTCGAACGTGGCTCCCATGGAGGGCGCTTAGGTGTCTTTTGGATCAATAATCAGGGCACAACATTGATTAGTGACAGACAGGGGTGATGTGTTTCCTACTGGCTGATTGGTTCGTGTGCTATTTGGATCCTGGCAAAGGCACAGAGATTTATTGACTGGCTGGATTCCAGAGGTTAAGCTCACCCTAGCGGCATTTGACAGCCCAGTGGGCAGAACTGATTGGAAAGGCAGTGGAGGAAAGAGGACAGGCAAGCGTCAATAACTTAATATATGTTCCAGGCCAAACTGAACCACAGTAGACTAGACCAGACTTTTTCAGAAGAATAAACTTCTTCAACCTTGTAAAATGTACTTAAAAGACAAGGAGGCAAGGAAATAGCGAAATCAAGGACGGAGAAAAAGTTAATAAATGAATGCTTGTAGTTTCAGCCAAAAAACGTTGACTACTTATTACTTTCATTTGGCTCAAGATTCTTTTCTGGGCTGGTTTTAATCTGCTCCGGGAACTCATCTCTTTTATAGCCCTGCTGCTCTCTAGTCTCTCCTTTCTTCTGTGGGTATCTTAACATCTACTGCAATGCATCACAATCCAATTTTAATTTAGTGCCGGAACTGAGCACCCAGTGTGGTTAAAAAACACACACATTCACATATCTCATGTTGAAGCGACAGGCGGGTGATGTTTAACAGTAGTTCATGAATATGCGTGCACATTAGCACGATGTTAAGTAAAGACTGCATCACTTTGAAGTCCACCTCCTCCTATACCGTCTTCTTTTCTCTCTTTCTCACATATTCATTTATTTCATCAACCTTTTTTTCACCCCCTCTCTTCATACCTTCCCTGGAATGGCAAATCAATGCTCAGGTCCCAACTGAGGGTTCACACTCCTTTTTTTTATTCCCCATTTTTTTTAATAGCTTGCACTTAGAGTTGCCATGGCAACAGGCGGAGCAAGGATGGATAGAAAAAAGGGAGCCTTTCGCATTGAGAGGGAGCGAGGCACGGAGAATTAACCATTGTTGAGATGGTTGCTGTAGGTTAGAGAGTGAACGTAAGTAGGTTATTGACATCGTGCTTGGGGACAGGTGTTGAATAAAGGAGATTTAAATGAAGGGCATGCCGGGAATATTTAATGAAATCTGAAGGAGGGTGGGGTGGCATGGATTTATGTTCCTCTCTTTCCAGCTCATATGAACACCGACCAACATCCAATGCATAAAACAGAAAGGAGGGAAGCAGCAAGGTGTGGGAGATGGAAAGGCTAGCAGAGAAATAAGATGGGGAGGGTCAAGAGAGAGGAAGACGATAACTGACTGTCCCCTTGCGACTTTAAACAGATTTTAACGATTCTCTGCTCCCTCCTTCTTTCTTCTTCTCTCCTCGGGACTGTAGTTTTGGCCGTCTGCCATTGCCGGGGGCCGTCACAGCCATAGTGTTTGTGGCAAACTTGAAAACGAGTGGGCAATGCATTGGTTGCGAAATAAACAGAAGGCGTGTGGAGCACAAGCAGAAGAGTTTGTTTCTGCATACGTGTCTTAATGTTCCCACTGTTTTCTGTATCGCCTCTGTAGTCGGCAGACGACCTGCTGGTGGCGTCAGCTGAGTGTCCCAGCGATGATGAAGACATTGACCCCTGCGACCCCAGTTCAGGTGAGACTGCCCCTCCCGCAGAATTACTCACATGGTGTTTCCTCTTAGGTTTTTTCTTTTTATGTGTTCACCACAAACCTTAACACCCATTTTCTTTTTCCGCCGCTTGGTCGCTCGCTACAATGAATTTTTCATTTTCACTTAGGTTTTTTCCTACAGGCATCACCTAACACTATCCATTCACTCCCCAAGCTTCATCTCTATTTTTTCTCTGCTTTCATCCTCCTCATTGCTCACCTTCCCTTATCCTTTTTTTTCTTAACTGTTTCTTTTCTTTTATTGTTTGCTTCTTTTTCCCCTCACTCTACTCCATTCAGTCCAAAGAATGAAAATGAATTTACCAACAATCATTTGATATGGCGTCATGTAGTATATCATTACTCTGCAGCCCTCGTTGCCTGTCTATATGATGAAGCGCCAAATGTTTGTAATGATAATGAAATAATGTGCAGCTGTGCTCTGGCTCATCTCTCAACATGGTGGAATGTAATCTGTTTACACATTTTGTGATAGTATGTAAATGGTTTTGGCTCTAAGCTGCAGCCGTTATGCAAAAAGCACGTCAAATAATTCATCATGATGATGCATTGTATCTTCTTGCTCCAGCCATGCAACTGTCAACCTGGCATGTAACACAAATTAATAGTGCACGCCATAAACTGTGGTGTGACATAATTTGCCTCACAGCCCGCTCTCCCCTGCCGGAGGTGGTGTTCCCATCTCCATCCGAGGTGGTTGTGCAGAGTGGCAGCACTACAGGTATGGTGGTGGGCATCGTGGCGGCAGCGGCCCTCTGCATCCTCATCCTCCTCTACGCCATGTACAAGTACCGCAACCGCGACGAGGGCTCATACCACGTGGACGAGAGCCGCAACTACATCAGCAACTCGGCCACACAGCCCAACGGCAGCGCCAAGGACAAGCCGCTGGGGATTACCAAGATCTCCAAGAACAAGAAGAACAAAGACAAGGAGTACTACGTCTGAGAAGACGTCCAACACGCAAACATATAGGCATACACCTTTATATACAACGGTATATGTACATAAATAGATATATTCTCCAAAAAAGAAGAAAATACATGCACAAACACTGACATAGACATGCTGATGTTTAAGTTTACTCTCCAATAATCAATCTGCACACATGCTGGCAAGCACAAACATACACACATTTGAGCACACGTACATTTAAGCACAAACATACACACACTTACAGATGGCCCATGGGCATGGACCCTTATTGTACAGTATTTACCAATGAGCAAAGCCTCTGACAGAGGCATTTTATGAACATAAACACCATTGCAAATGATGAAAATGCACCAGTTCAACTCCCAGTTAACCATTTTGGAGCGAGTCAGATAAAAAGACTCCCTCACACTCCCCTGCCACAGTGGGACCTCTCGTGTTGGACTGGAGAGGTCCAGGATGACTTTTAAGTGAAGCACATGGCACACTGAGTGTGCCGAGCGAGAGGGCAGCAGAACAAAGACAACATAAAAGCACCAAGACAAGCACTTACTATCTCTTCCGGGCTTCTTGGCCTTCCTGCTTGTCAGCAGATGAGACTCGCCGAAGCACAGAGGATGCTGAAAAACAAGCACACCCCGGGTCCAAGTCTTGCCCCAAGCGGCGAGACAAGAAATCAGGGTGTAGCCACAGAGACAGTGTTTTACGAGTGAATAGGCAGTCATGGCTTGTGCGCGATGGGCTGTGGTGCTGACGTTTTACAGCACCCTGTAAATCACAATGGTGGAATCAGTTGCAAACTGAGAGACATTTTCCTGGAAAGGATACTTGAGACTTCAGATGCTACCTACAGGCACCAGTTGTGTATGACTGTGGTATCACACACACATACACACAGCATACAAACACAGAAAAAAATATATATAAACAATGTCAACCTGCAGACATTCACGTATCTGCAATGCTAAAGACTCACCGTATCTTCACAGCTGACATGAAGACTATACAAGAAGACAATGGTGAAAATTACAATGACCATTATGATAATTGTTATTGCAATGATTATGGTGAATATGAAGAACATTTTGGCAGAACAGACTCTTTGGGGAAGGGAGGGAGGGGGAAGGGGGGGTCTTATTGCACGTGAATTATCTTACTCCATGTGATTTATACCACGTTGAAACTTCGGAGGTTACAGCGTGACGCCTCACCATCATAAACTTACCACCTTGGCTTGAAGTATTCCTAAATACGCTCTTCAAAATGGTTTTTGGTCCGTGGAATTCAACCACGATTTAATCTCTGCACCGACTCAGTTCAAATCCTCGCTGACAGAGTGTGACCATCTTGAGTGTGCTGCATGCCTGAGTCTCTGAGTTGTGCTGTGACGTGGTGGACAATGCCACTAATGAGTCCAGAGGTGGTATGTTTGATAGTGGGAGGAGGAGGAGGAGGGGGAGGAAGAGCACAACGCCTGAATGTGTGCGGCCACCACAGGCCATGTCCTGTTTTCTAGCCGCCTTATAGGCCACGCCCACTATACCTGCTCTAACAAACCACCTTTGTTTTAGCTTAAAACCAGCAGAAGAAAAAAAATCAAACCAGACAAAGTAAATGTTACCATGTGTTGCTAATAGCTATAAAAGTCCAGTTCACGATGTCATTGACTATATGACAACCTGAGTTGCTTTGATTTTTATTGACCCTCCCTTTTCTCTCTTTCTCTTCGTGTCCTGTTGTCTTCATGCTATTAGTTGACAGATTTATCCACGTTCATGACGTGGCCAATGCAGGACAGACAGATGGGTTATTATCTGTTTAAGGACTTATCCCGTGTCTGAGCCCTCTACTGCTTAATAATTGTGTCTCCATAATATACCAATATAAACAGTGCCATAACATGAACAAGCCCCTTCAGATCTTCCAAGCCACGTAGCCAACCAGACAGATGCATGCAAAATGCTGGAGAGCAAGAAAGGACATGAAAAGAACTCTGTGTGAGATTTCAGAGTATAAAAATAACTTATCATATTCCCTTATTCTCTCCATCCTCAACTGGCCTTGACCTCCTTTTCCTCCCTTCTCTTGTTTTCCCCTTGTTTAGTATGTTTCCCTATCTGCCCTCCCAGTGCCTCCCTGTCTATTGCTTTCTTTCCTCTCTATCTCTTTTGTGTTTCCATATGAAACAAAGGAGGTGTCTCAATCACTGGGTTTCTACATCTAGGTGTTCATTAACCATGTTTATTTTCTATATGTACAATTTTTCTACAGTATTTTCTTTTATTTTTATTGTTACGGTTCTTTGATGAACATGAAGTGGAAATTTATTATGAAAAATAGTTTTGAAGATTACAGAGTAAATAAAATATTACCCAAGTGAACCTGTGGTTTTTTTGTGTGTTGTTTTTTTGCTCATTTTACCCTGCAGATAGAAATAGTGTGTCTGTCTCATATCAGCCATGAGAGCACATAAGTTGCAAATTGGACATACAACTAATTCAGATTTAGGAATAGTTCAATATCATGGTATATTTCTGGTTGAGATTAAAACCAGAATGTTTATGTAGACGTTTGAAAAAGACAGATATTGCTCCTCCAAAGTTTAGTAATTAGCATATTAGATCTTTTTTTCATTTGTATGTAAAAGAAGTTGGAAAGTAACCATGTGTTCTTTTATCAAGACTACTACCAGACTACTTAGTTTTTACTTCTATGTGGAAACCTTTAAATGAAAAAGTCAAATAGTCTGGATAGTGAGAACTTATGTATTCATCCGTCTCACTGTTATTGTAAGAGAAAGGTCCAATTAAAAAACCTCTGTGATTTTCACAAAGTTTAACAATAATTACTTTGTGGGTACAGAACAAACTACAGCATCTGGTAACTTTTATCATTTTTAACTTTTCCTTGCTTATCTATTCAAAGCCTGTCATGTAAACACTAATGGTATTTTTGGAAACAAAAAGCCCATCAGTTCCATGCTTTCTACTACTTGAATGATCAATTACAGAGCAAAGACTTATTTCCATTAGAATTGGTAAATTAGTCGATAGTTAAAATGAATTGCGGTTCCCCTTCTTTGGAAAAAAACCTGTGGTGCTGATCTTTACGTCTTACTCTGTGTAAAAGTTCTATAACAACATATAAACACTGTAGGGTGTGGGTGATTCTGGCTCCGGACAAGGTACCGCGACCACAGGGTGAATAGTTTTAACAATTAGTTTTTATTTCTCCGTGACTCGCGCCGGCGTTCCGCTCGCTCCTCGCACACCTCCTCGCTCGCTCGTCAATTTCTATCAGCTGATTGCAAGGTGTTCTCATCTGGCACTGTTCCCTGAGCCACTCCCCCTCTCACTCCTGCAGCCGAGCTGAAACCGCGCCCGCCGCCACAAACACATTTCAGATTCCCAATCAATTTTGTTATTCGCACTTGATACATAAATTCAGTTGCACCTTTTCTTTCAAGCCCCACTGTGTCAAACCGGGACAGTATACACACACAGAAACACCCTTCTGCACACACCACACAGGGCTTTGAAGTATGACTCAGTGCAGTGAGTGGTGCACATAAGTCTCTGCAGAGTTGATGTTTGCCGGATGAAAGATGCCTGAGACATGTATGCATCCTCAGGTGAGAGAAGCAAGGACCTGCCATTTCAATTAAAACCTCCCAATGCTTGCTGTCTTGTTCTCTCCCTGCTTGTCTTTTGCTTTGAACAGTCTGTGCTCAACAAAAGGCCTGTGTTAGGCTGTAACCATCTGCCGCCGCTGTGCTGTCCTTGACCACAAGATAAAGACACAACTCTGGTATATTCAGTGGTTAAATAAGAAAAAATGGGCTCATTCATGGCCAGTAGGCCATTTTCACAGCAGCCATTTTGATAGGAAATTGCAGGGTAAACACAGGTGTTAATAAAAACATGAATGTTGACCCTGTTGCATTACAGTGGGTCGAGGTCTTGATAATGTGCATGACAGCACACGGGAAGGGAGACTGACATACTAATTACAGCCACAGTTACACCTGAGTCACATATGTCAAAATTGCTGCTACAATTTGTCCACATTTGCTCAAAAGCGAGTCTCTGCCATGCTATGCCAATGTTGGCCGAAACCTACAATTGACTTGTCACAGCAGGAGAACCCTAGGTGGGCATAGTGGAATTAACAATGGCCTCTATGAAAGTGCCCCACTATCTCTGTGACTGGACACGAGCATTAGCAGGCGTCTGAATCTTGCACAAAATGGACTGCATTCTGCAGCAGAGTTCAAAACTATTCAATAGTCCCATTCACAACTCCTCTGCTCATGGGAACAATTCATTAACAAATGCAGATCATGTATTAGCATATTCACATGCACACAGATCTTCCTCTTCTTCACTCTTTCATTTCAACTCTTTTGTGCAGCTGCATTTGTCAGCTTCTATCTTCCTGTCTTTCTTTAGCTCCTTCTGTGTCTTCCTTGCCCTTGTGTATAGGCAGAACTATGTGTGTGTGTGTGTGTGTGTGTGTGTGTGTGTGTGTGTGTGTGTGTGTGTGTGTGTGTGTGTGTGTGTGTGTGTGTGTGTGTGTGTGTGTGTGGTCGTGTCAAGAGCTCAAGGCTACATTTTACTTCCTGCTTTGGAATAAATCATAAAGAGCTTTGTTCAACCATTAGGTTCCCACAGCCCACAACAAGCATTTTTGTGTCAATACAAGAGAATATGTGTGGAGTGGAAGCTGCAAAGTTATAAATGAGAAGATGTAAAAAGAACAATTTGTTTGAGCGTGTGCATGTCTGGTATGGTGTGTGTGTGTGTGTGTGTGTGTGTGTGTGTGTGTGTGTGTGTGTGTGTGTGTGTGTGTGCAGAGAGAGTGTCCTTGCAAACTGACTGTCCTGCTAACGTGAGGGGAGTGCAGTAGAGAAAAGAATATTATGTCCATCCGTATCAAAGTGTTCTAATCTTTCAACGCAAATATAAGACAGGAGACAAAACAAATTCACACCAGTTCCACATAATTTTTCTTTCTTTCTTTGATTGATTGTTGACATGAATTTCAAGCTAAATGTTTTATTTACTCTTAAAATATAATAAACCCAGATGTACTTACCAAAAACCAACCACAAACAATAAGAAAGTCCCTGCCCAGCGTGGGGGATGAGTAGTTTAATTAATTTCAACTTGAACCTATTTAACCGCAGTGTATTCTGAAATGTGTTTTAAATAAGACATTATCATGTTTCATTTAGTGTCACGGTTCAATGAATAAACAGTGAAAACAGATATTCGGGCAGACTAGAATATGTATCTTGTTAGAGGTGAATCCTATTTTTCTCTATCACAAAATCCCATCAGGATCTGTCCAAGGATGAGGTGCTTTTTATGATCCACACATACACACACACAGATGTCTAATCCAGCAAAGACCTCCTACATCCTCATTCCCAGTCCCACCCCTGTTATTCACCACTGCAAGGCAGCAGAACACCCAACAGACACCGCACGTATCTTCTCTCTCCGACCTGGCGCCCCCACCCCACCTCTGGAGTGCATGGACGGACAAACGGGCTAAAACGTTTCCATATAATGTGGAATATGGGCTTTGGTGGAAGACCTGTATACATGTAAAACACCACGTGGGACTAAAAAGACAAAATCAGAGTGGCGAGATAAAAGGACGAAAAAGAAGGAGAAAAGCTTTACAAACAACAACCTGGACTTTCAACAACAGACTGTGATGATGATAGTGATGATTCTGATCATGTTCGTGTTTGTAGTAATAAAGACAGCAGCAATGTCGGCGCGCACCCCTGAGTTGGACATAAACCCTGGAGTTGTGACCGACTTGGTCAAACAAACCGAGCACCCATGCCCAGAGATGCGCTTTTGGGTCACAGAGAATCTCCGCAACACCCAGTGCCTGTAAGTACATAATTTATTCACAGACATATCGGCATTGTTCGCTACAGCACTTGTACAGTAGAATCGTTACGAGAGTATAGAAATTGTAACATCGAAGCTGCACCGCTCTTGGGTTCCTCGTTTTATTAAAAACTGTGCTGACAAATTCTTGTCCTTGTTGACTCATTCATATTTGTTTTCTTAAAAGTATATTTCCAGGTTGTGTTTTTATTGTATTTTTTGTTGTGAGAATTGCAAGACGCATTTAAAATAGAAAGGCCATAATGGAACGATGTAAAGGCCAAGATACCCTGACTTTTAGTCTCCAGGGGACTTGTCGAGCTCCACTGGATATTTCTCACAGTGCAACTCATGCTTCTTTTGTTAGACCCTCTGTGCCTTGTAAGTGCCCATATCTTTCAGAGCATACCTCCCAAAATAGTATTTTTCAGTTACCATCCTAATCTAATACAGATTCTGGCACCATGGCATTTGATCAATTCAATTTCAAATCAAATGAGCCTGCATAATAATTAAGACTTTCCACTATAATCTTGGCTCATCTCCTCCGGGCGGATTGTTGCACTCAATCTGCAGATGTATTTGCTGTTGTTAGCGTTCATCTACATCAGGGAATGTAAGTATGTCTGCTCATCCACAACTGCCAGCGTAACCACCTTTCTAATTGAAGACGGCACAGTTTTCTAGTAAACAAAACAAAAGCTACATTTACATTTTCACATTCAGTGTCCCTCACAAAAAAAACTGTGTGCGTCGCCATAGAGGCTAAACAATTTGTTGAATTAATTTTCTTCCGTGTAGAGCAGATTTCTTTAAATATGTTACATTTTGAAATGCCTATCTTAATTATAGAACAGGAGGATCCTCCACATGGAGATAAAATGACTCTGGATTCATATCAGAGAGTTTCACAAGGTTTAGGACCTGATGATTAGGGCTGTTGATCTCTTACTGGGAAATTCATTTATCAAAAGACAATTGTGAGATTAGAACACTGACCCCTTTTTGACCCTGTGAAAAATTTAAAGCACACGTTCCCGCCATCACACAACAAAAATGGCCACAAATGACTCTGCAAAGATTCTTCTACTGTTGCCATTCTTGTGAAGAGTGCATCGCTGGGAGTTGATGTGAGTGTTTGTTTCTGTATCAACAGGAACGTCACGCAGACGGCGTTCACTGTGATTTCCCAGGGCATGTTTACCAGCATGCAGGATCTCAGGATACTGTAAGTGTCTGTTGTCCATGTTCATTCTTTAGTGTAACAATAAACGGAGGGGGTCAAAACACAGGATAAGGATCATCCAAACAGAGTGGAACTGTGGTATTTTTCAGGATCTATAATCAAACCATCACTATTTAACCTTGCTCATTTCAGAACTCGCACAAAATTCAAAATTAAACTCTTGTGACCGGTTAGCTGACTTACCGTTCTCAACTCTCTCCCAGCCTGGAGATCTTGGGGAGAAGCGACATCCCCATAGTATATGCACAAGTTGTAACTTAATTGAAAGCAAGAATTTAAAAAAAATGGGATTATATTTGACATATTTTTTTAATTTTATAATGTGAACTTTTGTGTGTAATAGCAAATTAGCAAAGTTTTGTTTGCACACGTCCTCATAATAATTTCTCTACAAAATGTTTTTGATTGGCATGCAAATATATTTTTCGGTGTCCTTAAAGGAATCACCCGTTCTAAACTGAGAGATGCCATTTTGTTTAGCGTTTTTGGCCGTTTTTTAAGATTGTGGTTATGGTCCCAAATGTAGTTTTTGTGTTGTCCTTTTGACCCTTTATTCACCGACTTCCACTCCCTTCCAATCTTAGCCACATATCGGGGAACGACAACCTCGAAAACATCACAGAATCTGCCTTTGCAAACCACCCTCGACTCACAGAAATGTGAGTATACCGTTTTCAAAAGCCACTGCTCGTGTGCTCAGTTTTTGTCATAGAACAAGAAGAGTTGCAAACTCTGAAAGGCTGGTCACCCGTTTGCTGAGGAGTAAGCCTGTAAGCAGTGTTTTGGAGAAAGAAATGTGTCACACAATGAGTGTTAAAAGAGGGCCTGAGGGCTGATGAAAATATATTTAAAAAAAAATAATAATATATTTTTCTTTACACATTTTTGTTTTCCTTAGCCACATCTCTGACAATGTTGCGTTGAAGAGAATCGAGGCATTTGCATTCTCTGATCTTCCTAAACTTATCAAGATGTGAGTATAAGTGGCAGGATAATGGTAAATAATTACTGTAAAGTAAGGCCAGTCTTTTATTTTAACAAATACATGACTGTGTGTGTTCTTTTCAGAGAGATAACCAAGTCAAAACCCCTGACACACATCCACCAACACGCATTCAAGAACATCATTAAACTAAAGTTTCTGTGAGTACTCAATCAGAGTCCAGCTGGTGTGGAATACTTTCTTCTTCAGAGTGTGTGTTTTAAGCTGCTTACTAGTACAAAATGGGTCATGGGTGACAGGCCTTATTCAGAAACGTCCCCGACATAACCAGAGAGACTTCTGGATCCAGGTTCAGATCCTTAGAAAGTGAAATCCAGTGGAACGCTTCATCTCTTGAAAAAAAGGTTTTTCCATAAAATACATTTCAGCCATATTATGCATACCCATAACAAACTAATAGAATACTAAGTCTGATTCTTTATGTGTTTTTAAACTGCTAAAAGTAATGAAAGATAAGTCGCCAAAATCATTCACTCAGTCACAACTGAGTATCACAACTGTTATTGTTATGTTTGTCTTATCTGTGAGAAATGGGACAGATGCATGGTTTATGTAGAGGAATCACCATTATCAAACTATTCAACAAGGGCACCTAAATATTTGAGATTTTATAATACTAAATGTCCATGGAAAACTATTTTAATCATATGAATTTATTAAAAACAAAAGTTGAAATGGTGGTCTAAAAAGATTAAACCAATCGATACAGCATAAAATGACACAGAAGTATATTCAATTACATTTGAGAGAGGCTATAGTCAGAAACACATTAAACACATGTAACAGCTGTGAGAACAAAAGTTGTTGAAACTACTTCCCATATTTCATCTTATGACCGCTCGAATGAATAGCATTCCGTTATTGGTACTTGAGCACAATGATGAACTAAGAAGCTGAAGGTGGTAGATTCCATTCCACCTGAACATCAGCACATGATCGCGTCAGCATTGTAAATCTACACTCTTTTCTCAGTTTTTTTCTCTGAATAATCAGTTACTAACTCATTGAACTGCTTTTAATGTGTGTTCTGTGCGTGTTCACTATATTCTTGGTTTTATTTATTTACAGCTTAGCTTATAGGATATTATAAAATGTTTTGTGTTAAGTGACTTTGAGCATTTGGAAAAGAACTATATAAATCAACTGTATTATTATTTTTATTGCACAGAGTGTCTGTTGTTCCCCTGTAGCAGATTGAATGTAGTAACATTTGGTGGTTATTCTGCACATCACAGGACGATCTCCAGCACTGGGCTGACAACGTTTCCAATCTTGAGTGAGATCCACTCCACAGAAAAAGAATTTCAATTGTAGGTCTAAACACAACATGTCTAAAGATACAAATGGACCACAAGTGCCCACACACAATTATTCCCACATGTACTTGAACATAGAGGGGATATTGGATTGCACACAAGATATACCCAGAAGACATCACACTGCAGTTAAAAAATATGACTGACTAGTCCAGTATACAACACAGCAAACCATCTATCCTTCCTTTCCAGCCTCTGTAAAAAAAACATTGTCAAAAAAATCTGTCACCCATCTGGCATCAATCAAATTTAAAAAGGGGACTGAAGCTTGTATTCCTGATATTTTGACATACATTTATCTTCTCTTTTTCTGTTGATAATCATGTTTTTTATATCAATGTGCTGCTTAGTCACCTCACAGAGAACAACCAAATAAGGCTAGTTCCTGCCAACGCCTTCCGAGGCCTCTGCAGGGAAACCATCAGCGAGATGTAAGGGATCCATCCGTTTATTTGAGCCTGTGCACCTCCCTCAAACAGCTCAGAGTGGGCATTACATGCCCAATGACGAATGTCCCCCAAAACGCTCTACGTCCTCTTTACTTGGTCCTATCTTTTCTCACTTCTCTTCTTGTTCTGCACCATTACTGGTATAGCTTTATTTTCCTTTTTTCTAAAAACTGTGCTTTTTAGTCAACTATTATTTTGAAAGGTAACTGGATACAAAACAAATTGTTATTTTACTTACAAACCGTGTCATCAGTTAATAAACAACGTCACAGGACGTTCAGCTGGCTATGATGGTACTGATGACCTACACAAGTAAACAAAACCAGTTCCTTGTAGTAGCTTCAGACATGTTGACTGAATATATAATAGTTCAAAACGGCTCTCTCTTGACCAGTTACAACGTTAATATTGAACTTAGATGGTGACCCTTCAGTAACAGTAATTAAGGAAATACTACATAATAATAATAATAATAATAAATAATTGATTTCGTATTTCCTCCGTACTCATACAGCTTTAGTAACTGAGAACTGAATAACAGCACACACCTAAATTTGCTTAAAAGTAATTGTTGTGAATTGTTTGTGTTGCCGCTACATGACTGTAACTTGGCTTCTCTTTCTAATGACAGACGGCTCACCAAAAATGGCATCAGGGAGGTGGCAAGCGACGCCTTCAACGGCACAAAGATGCAGAGATTGTGAGTCACAGGCAGAGACGCGATAGCAAAGAGAAGATTGACTCAAACGAAGGAAAAAAAAGCTCAGCTCACATGTTTTAATTTGTCTCTCTCAGATACCTAAAAGGAAACAAACAGCTTACTGACATCAATCCAAACGCCTTTGTGGGTTGCGGTGGTTTGTCGTTACTGTAAGAATTACATCCAAGAGTGACTCATGCCTACATGATTCACCCTTCTCATCATCACACACTAGGAGAAAAAAAGAAACAATCTAGGATTTGTGGAGGCTCAGAAAATACCATGCCAGATTTAAGATAAAAATAAACTGAGAGCAGAAAGTGGTGCACAGAGCATTTATGTCACCTGTCTATTCCCCATTTAAGATATACCCATTTCTATTCTATAAGTAGCAATCCAAAAAGGACCGTATTGGTTGTTCTCTTCGGATGTCATTGCTGTAGTGTCTTTTTAATCCACTTTGCACTGATCCCAATTGCAATAAAACTGCTCTTGCTGTGACTTTCTTCTCAAATTTTAGTTAAAATAAATAAATAACAGCTTTTATGAACTGATTACAGGTCCAATTACACTAACAAAACATTTGTTAAACATAGCATTGATTCAGAAATTATAATGTCTATAACTCATCTATTAGATCCCAACATGTAGTTGTTTGTGCAGGGACATTTCCCAGACAGCCCTCAGCTCCTTGCCGGACAACATCCTCAGTGGACTCAAGACGCTGATTGCTGAGTCCGCCGATAATCTGAGAAAACTTCCTCCTCCGCAGCGCTTCACCGAACTCAGTGAGGCCAACCTGACCTACCCGTCACACTGCTGCGCCTTCCAAAGCATGAACAGGAACGGGTAGGCCATGCATTACTGCCAAAAGGTGTCTGAACACCTTATTAGTACATAAATAGACAATAAATCTTCGACAATATGTCAATATTTCTTGCCGAAAGTTTGATGAGCAGATCAATATCCATTTCACATCTGCATGTTAGCTATGAACAGTAGCTACAGCCAGAAGGCAGTTAGCTTAGCTTAGCACAAAGAATGGAAACAGCTGGCCTGGCTCTGTTCAAACACAAGTTGCCTCTCTACTCTCAACACTGTCAAAGGTTTTGCCTGACAATTTCTCCTAAGAGCAAACAAATAGGGATTTATTTTGTTTGTGAATGTATTTTAAACACACATTTAAGGATATTCAGAATCATTGACAATTACAATACATAATAGTTATTGTAAATTGACATTGACGATGACAAATGATTTTAGCATTTACCTTTTTGTTAAGGATTTCTCAATGTGACTTCATTGGTGGTTGATTACCATTAACTAACACTGTATTACCCACAAAGCCTTACTCTTTAAGTAAAAACAATACAGAAGTCTGGATAGGAATGTGAGAAAAATACATTTTCTGTTGTGTTTATGTCTTATGTCTTTATATGGCCTTTTTCTATGTTGTGATAGAACGAGGTGGCACCCGATATGCTCTCAAACCGCAGCTAACCATGAAGCTAACTTCAAAAAGGACTACTGCTTCAACTCAACCTCCATCACCTGCAGACCAACTTGGGATGAGTTTAACCCCTGCGAAGACATCATGACCACTGTCCCCCTACGGGTCCTCATCTGGATCATCTCTATCCTCGCATTGCTCGGGAACACGGCAGTACTTCTGGTCTTGTTAGGTAAAGATGGGACATTACTAAGTCAACTTCCTACTTTCATTATTTCCTTGCTACTTTCTTTGCTTTCTTTATATCTTTCCTTCCATTATCATGACCTACTTTCTCTCATCATTTGTCTGCTCTTTATCAGTTCCTCTCTTTTTTACTCTGCTTTTCTTGTTTCTGTTCATTATTCCACTCTATTCCTCTTTACCCATTTCCTTCCTTCCTTCAGTTCCATGTTTTTGTATTGGCCGTTCTTCTTCCTAAAACTGCAATTATAAGGAATTCACATGACAGCAAAATTAAAGGCTATTATTTTTGCTAATGGAATAGCAACTGGAAGACATTTGACTTCTTTACAAAGTACCTTTTGTCCTTTTCCTTCCTGCCGTTGTGTCGTCAGGCAGCCACTCCAAACTGACAGTCCCGCGTTTCCTCATGTGCCACTTGGCCTTTTCTGACCTCTGCATGGGCATCTACTTGGTAGTCATTGCAACCGTGGACATCCTCACACGCGGCCAGTACTATAACGGCGCCATAGACTGGCAGATGGGTGTTGGCTGCAGTGCCGCGGGATTCTTTACGGTGTGGAAGCATGCACAGAGTCCTTTGCATACATACAATAGCTCTACATAACTACTCATGAATATCTATGTTGTTGTTTTTTCAACAGGTGTTTGCCAGTGAGCTGTCAGTGTTCACATTGACAGCCATCACACTGGAGCGCTGGCACACCATCACGCACGCTATGCGTCTCGACCGCAAACTTCGGATGAGACACGCATGCATCGTCATGACAGCGGGCTGGATCTTCTCCTCCATCGCCGCTCTGCTGCCCATGGTCGGGGTCAGCAGCTACAGCAAGGTGAGGTTTTTGAACTGAACACCCACCCTGCAACTCACGGGACTACAATTATCCGTATGATCCTTTCAGAATTTAGTGGGTAAAGTGGTGTATGAACATATGATCTACAAACGTTTTAAAAAACTGAAAAATATATTTAACATATTTAAGAAGTGTTTCTTTGCATAATGTTATTTATAGAATGGTTATTCTGAGATACATTTTATGAATTGATCAGTCACAAGGTGACATTCACGCATCCCTAAAGTGACATAATAAAATGTCTTCTTTTGTCTGACAGTCCAAAATGGTAAGATATTTAACTCACTGTATCTTACCACCGTAGAACATGGCAAGGCAGTGAATTATCGTATTGCTTTTTTAAAAATTGATTGATTAAAAACAGTGACATCAAATTATTTTCTGATTATTTTAGAAAACTAATCAGTCAATTGAATTCATTTTAACTTAATTTCCTATATATCATTTTTAAAGTGTTTTAGCTCTACTAATTTTCTTCAATGCTGTCAAATTTAAATGAAATGTTTTTTGTTTCTTCCAAGAAAAGCATCTGGTTGAGAGCCAACAAAGCTTCTAATAATATGAATTTGAGGACCTGAAGTTGGTGGCTTTGTTACTTTGCTCATATAAATATAAACACATTTCCAGATACAGGAGGGGTCTATTCATAAAGCCCACTGGTTCACAGCCCCTTTGAGAGTTTGAGGTTTAACTATTTGAATGTGTCTATTTGTTTGGGGTGAAGGTGAGTATCTGCCTGCCCATGGACGTGGAGTCCCTGAAGGCTCAGGTCTACGTGGTTTCCCTTCTGATCCTCAACATCGTGGCCTTCTTCTGTGTGTGCGGCTGTTACCTCAGCATCTACCTGACTGTCCGCAACCCCTCGTCTGCACCGGCGCACGCCGACACCCGTGTGGCCCAACGCATGGCCATCCTCATCTTCACTGACTTTCTCTGCATGGCTCCCATCTCTTTCTTTGCTGTCTCAGCCGCCCTCAAGCTCCCGCTCATCAGCGTCTCGGACGCCAAACTCCTGCTGGTCCTCTTCTACCCGATCAACTCGTGCTCCAACCCCTTCCTGTACGCCTTCTTCACACGCACCTTCAGGCGGGATTTCTTTCTCCTCACAGCTCGCTTTGGCCTGTTTAAAACACGGGCGCAGATTTATCGTACAGAGAGTTCCTCCTGTCAGCAGCCGGCATGGACCTCTCCAAAGAGCAGCCACGTCATGCTGTGCTCCTTGTCCAACACTTTGAATGGGAGACAGGAGTGCTGAAAATCCACAGACAAAGGCTTTTTGCTTTTTGTTTGTCTGGAGGGTCTTATTCCTTTCCCCCCAGAAGTCCTAGTCTTAAGAGAAAATTCCTCTTAGGTCCATTGGAGATATTGACAGAATACAATGCACCCTTAAATCTACAAGAAATTCAACATTGTTCCAGAGGTGCACTTTTTTCACATGTAAAAGATGTGGAGACACAGAACGGACTGCTAGATCCTGAGGATGACAGACCAACTCACGCCAATTTTGCAAGTTTTCACTTATCTCCGATGTGTTGTGTCTTTGGCCAACGACTCTCGGGCCCTGACCTCTGACCTGCAACAACACAGAAAAGCTGTCCTACATTATTCCTCGGGTTTGTTTTACCGTGTTTGGAACGCGAGATGGGTTTGGGTGTCCTGCGCCATAACAATTAGAACTAGTAGTCAAATTAGAAAGATTAGAGGCAGGAGAGGAGGGTAATTTTACTTTCAAGCATTATCTTGCCCTCCATCCAGTGTCTCAAGATAATTCAATAACCTGGAGTACTTTGAAACAATTTAACAAAGATTTGACACTAGGGACTTTGGCACATGGACTATAAGAATTGATTATTTATTTAGCATAAACCCTTATGATTGAATGATAGTACACCACAAGGACATGCTCATTAATAATCTCCTCATCAACTCTGCAGTAGCTCTCCTTGCCTCCAACATTTTAGTTTGTCTTGAAATGAAAAAACGGTATTTATCTCTGTATCTAAATTATGTTTATCCTGTATAAATGGAATTACTATGAAGTCCTGGTTTGATGTACATCTGTGTATTTAAGAAAAATAATTGTTATGGTTGTCAATGTCACATATAAATGTGCCTATAACCTGTGCCCTTGAATAGCTTTATTTAATTTTATGGTGAATGTGAGTGCATGCAGGAAACCACACACATACACACACACACACACACACACACACACACACACACACACACACATTAAGACAAGCTGTCTTTATCTAGAAATGCTGTCCTTCACAGCATCCATAGTTTTCAAGGACAAAGTGACCCGACCAACTTCAGCCCTGCATGCCAGGGTGGCTGTTGGGCTGTGGGAGGGGAGACTATACAGCTGCCCTTTCTGCTTATTACAGACAGATGGATATGGCAACTAGATAAAGCTCACATACACACACACACAAACAGTGCGTGCACACACAGAAGCAAGCAGCCCAGGGTTTCAAGGCTGCAGCTGCAAGAAGGAATCTGAGCCCATCTCATTAGTATGGATACACTGCCTCCTACATGCCAACTGAATGTGAGGGTGCATTTATACTTTTTAACCACTAGATGGTGCTACTGATGCCAGACTTATTGGGATTTTTGCTCCGTTGTCACATTTTATCCAGTGAACTACAAACAAACTGATAGTGACACTAAAGCAAACCTATGAAGGCGTTGAGTATGAGATCCAATTAATAGAGACTCAAGCGTGTGGAAGTTTTAACAGAACTATAAAATGCACTATTCTCTTCAGAGCTTGTGGCATTTATTTCATGTCTCAATATAGACAATATTTTAAAAAATGTTTATTTCAAAACAGAGACATTAAACCATCACTATTATGAAAAGAGAACAATTGCATACAGGGTTACATGATAAAATGTTGCTTTATAGCTCAGAACTTAAAATGTATAAAACAACTCCCTAATCCTTAACCTGCTCTTGCAGACAATATAGCACATTTGGTGCTGACAATCTAAGCCTTAAGGTCTCGAAACAGAGACCTAGGAAACAATGGGACACATTGGGGCCTATAGAAAAAAAAACACTTGACTATGTATATAAGTTGTGCTGCTGTTGTTAATCCTCAAATTATACTTAACTGCAACTTCTTTGAGCAATAAAATTTTGGGCATTCTTTTGACCTTAAATTGTTTGCATTTATCTCACTGACACCTATATAATAAAAAGTAATAACAATTTGAAGATTGCCATTGGGAAAGTGTAGTTTTTTTTATTTTATTCTGTATAAGAATGAGTGTGTACACATGTGTTAACCTTGATTATATTTTCCAAAATCACATTAAAATCAAACAGATTACATCCCTCTGAATTGCAATGGTGTCATGCTCAAACTTATATTTATTAATAGAATAAATTATTAAATTATATATAAATGCTATGAGATCATGGTCTTGAAGCATAACAATGCCATCTGGTGGTTGTTTACTGACTAATTTACAAAACGTGCTCCTCCTCTCAAAAATCGTTTATTTGACACGGGAGTGTAAATGATTATATTTAACATTAAGTTAGACAAACTTAACTATAATTCTTTTACATTATATTCTGGAATTGACCCCGCTTGGCTCCATCTAACAATAAATGTATGTTGCCGTACAATCATTTAAATTTTCGGTTCATTTTCAGATTTTAAAATGTGAGAATATATATGTGTGTAAACTTTGAACTTTTCAATATAAGCAGTTGTTACTCCACTATTTGTCCCACGAATATTATACACCTCGCATCTTCCCTAATATGTGGTATAATGTGGTGTAATAACAAATCAATTAGATATGAAGACAAATTTATTGCTCTTTGTTAACGATTAAAGGGGGTTGTTGAAATAAGTGGTTCACAAGTAATTGCTATCCCTCGTCCATGTGGAACACTGATACAAGATGCTGTAGCTCGGTCCTTCATGCACAGGACGATGGGATCCAAGGCTGTGAATTACCCTTATTATTCCTCGTGCATCGATCATATCGCCGCTTGACCGATCCCAAGTCCCAACAGAAAGGTTTGTCAAGTCGCCTAATACGAGGTTCCTGATTGGCAGCTGCAGGACGCGGACATAAAACGCCAAGTATGATTGGTCGAGAGGACGCTCACGCTCTCTTTTTTTTCTCGCGATTGTTTCCCGTGTGGGTTAATGGCTCCTCCTGCTACAGACTGAGACGAAGCTGGCACTGTGCAGCGATACGGGGGGAGCTGTAACACCACGGAGGGGGAAAAAGGCCATTACACCCCAAATACCAGCGGGTTCTTTGATCGCAATTGCTTGTGTGTTTCTCGGAACAGCGCCGACCGGGTGTTAGTTTGGGTCGAGGGCTGAATTTTGAAGCGTGTGGTCGACAAAAGCGTATTTTTCAGCAACCAACTCCCCAGATGAACTCCGTCAGAGCCACCAACAGGAGACCCAGGCGAGTGTCAAGGCCGCGCCCGGTGCAGCCCGAACGGAACAACGGGGACAGAGGTACTCTCGGCCACGGTCAGCCAAAGGTTGAAGGCTAAGCCGTGTCACGCACTAACCGCCTTTACACAACCGTCGTTGTTTAGTTACTGCCCCGTTCACCACTCATAGAGACGGCGGGGTTCAGCAGGAAAACCCGAGGCTTCTTGCTCTGTGGCTTAGGCCAGGCCGCGCTTTGTTTGGCTTGAGTGATCGGGGCTAGCTAACACCGCTAGCGAGCTTACTATGTTATGTGTGTGTGTGTGTGTGTGGGGGGGGGGGGGGGGGGCGTTAGTTTCGCCGACCGTAATGCGTATGTAACCAACCGATCGACATTTATAGCGCAAAATCTGGTAACTCCAGCTGGAGGCAAAGGGATCGACTTCACACAATGTGACCACAATCTGCGTGTCTTGTCGGCCGTCGCATTCCCAGCTGTCACTAACGATTGTGAGGGTGTAAATCTGCGGCGTCTTTGGACTGCCATTTTTTGGGGTGTAACGTTAACAAAAACGCATTCGCGGCGTATCATGGGCATTTTTAGCCAGTTGCCCCCAGCTTCAAAGGCCAAGCTAGATCAGCTGTGGTAGATGATGCGGTGTGGATGAATTCACTGAGTCAATTTTCTCTGCTTGGGGCTGTAGTTCAAAGCTAATGCAGCCAGCAGATTGGACCCACATCCCCTTCCTTGTTTGCCGGAGTCTGCTAGCCCTAGCTAGATTTGTTTACACCGCGGATTTGCCAGCTACGCAGTTCAGTTTTTAGCTATTAGCCTCACGTCCGATCGACTTCCATCCGCGGCCCTTAATTTCGACAGCATCGAATATATGAAAATATGAATCCAATTCTGCACATGCAAGGCAAAGAAACAAATGCACATTGTCCGATATCAGTTGTAATAAGCAGTGTATCACTAGACGTGACTGATAATGTGACTGCAGGGGTGCATCTGCCATTATCAGTCACTAACCTTTGTCTGCCTTTCCAACTCGTACCCTGCCTGCATAATGTGCCTACAGCTTGTGAGCTGAATGCACACCATTGTGTCACTACCGCAAGAAGAATACGTGTGTCATTGGTTAAGGTGTTCCCTGCAATTTCCCTGAGACCCTAGTTGTTGAGCAATATAGAGGAATAGCCAGTGGATTTGTTTTAATTGCATGGCCTTGCCCTACACTGCAGCTTTGTGCATTGAAGTGCTTCTTGAAAGAAAAATGGTGAATGTATAGAAAATCTGTTTTCCTTTTTCTTCCAGATGAGGAGGCTCCTGCAGCAGAAATGGCTATTGAGGAGTCTGGTCCAGGAGCTCAGAATAGTCCCTATCAGCTTCGACGCAAGACCCTTCTTCCCAAGAGAACTGCTGCTGCCTCTGCCACCGCCACCACTGCCTGCCCCAGCAAGGGCCCAATGGAGGTGAGACTGAAACATTCAATTGCATTGTTTTTGTGTACGAGCCACAGCGTGTATGGCTGATTGATTGCGTTTTCTTTTGAGAGAACAATGTTTTTGTGATAGAGCAGTACATTTTGCGTATGATTTCTTAGTCCTTGAATGTCGGCATGGTGTTGAAATTCTATTTCCCCTCTTTCACAGGGAGCTTCGACTTCATCAACAGAGGCTTTTGGCCATCGGGCCAAGCGGGCACGAGTGTCCGGTAAGAGCCACGATCTGCCAGGTGTGTGTTGAATCTCCGCAGCTGGGGAAAGGAGAGTGATTTTGAGTGTTTTTGAATTTTTATTGATTCTTCTTGTCAATAAACATTGCAAAGTAATTCTTGTTACTTTGCAATCCATTTAATAGCATGGTTCCATAGTTTAATGTGCTTGTATTGAAAATATGTTTTCCTAAAGCTTGCTTTGTAAATGTGTGTGTCTTTAGCAGCACCAGCAGAGCAGTATTTGCAGCAGAAGCTTCCAGATGAGGTAGTTTTGAAGATCTTCTCCTACCTACTGGAGCAGGACCTCTGTCAGGCAGCTTGTGTCTGCAAGAGATTCAGCCAGCTAGCCAACGACCCCATCCTATGGTTAGTGTTGCTTAAGAAATATAAACGTGTCGTTTCATTCTACGGTGCAAAACTGAAATATATTTTTGTGGTATTTAATATTCTAGGAAGCGTCTATACATGGAGGTGTTTGAGTACACCCGTCCCATGATGCATCCTGAGCCCGGCAGGTTCTACCAAGTCAGCCCTGAGGAGCATGAACACCCAAACCCCTGGAAGGAGAGCTTCCAACAGCTGGTAAGTCTGCCCGAGAGTTTTCTGTGTTTTGTTTTACTGTGAAGACAAAAGTGCTCTCTGAAGAACTTTGCACATAGTCAATTTCTTTTTTTTAGTTTCTTTACATTTTCTCGCTATATATTAAAAACAAACTGTGCTGTTGTATGCAGTCTTGCAATAGGTAACACTATCTCACTTTGGAAAAGAAGTAAAGTCAGTACACTACGCACACTAGGAAAAGGAAATCTTCTATATATCTAAATATCTTAAAATAAATGAAACGGAAGTATAAGTATCACAATATAACCGGGCTAAGCACTTACAATGGAGTTGTTCCGGTAGACAATGCTAACAGATGCCTATGTCTATTTAAAGACATATCCTTGCCCTGTTTCCCCATTTATGTATTGAATTGTAATCCATTATTTTACATTTACATTTTTTAGTATTTTATATAAAAATAATGGCATTCAAGCAAATATGTGTGAGGTTAAATAGACTTTGTGTAAATTGTTAGGAAATTAAGTCTTAATGTCGTAGAACATGAAAATAAGTATGTCCTCCGTCATTGGCATGTGCCACATGAGTGACAGTAGTTTGAGACAAGGCAAAAACGACAGTCAGCATTTTATTTTTTCTGCACAACACATTAACGGGGCTCCCACGCATCCTGGAAAAATTTGACCAATTTTCCGCTTGTGGTAAAGTGGCCGACACGCCAATTAATCTGCTGTCCCTGGTACTGAATGGAGAGATAAACAGAACTTGCTTCCATTGCACCAGGAACATGGGGCTTTGTGAGCACTAAGTACATGGCAAAGTCCACAGTGCACCACTGCAGAGGAAATGCGTGCGCCGGAGGGGGCCTGCCAGCCCTCTTGTTGAACTGAAACATTTTTTGGTTCACTTTGAAACTGTGGCAGGGCAAAGACGACTTGGGCGGGCCACTGCAGTTTAGGTAATTAATTAGATAAGCTGACATTGTAGCCACTCATACTTTTTCAAGCACTTCCATAGTTTATTCTATCCTTAAACAACATTTACAGTCTTTCGAAGACGTTCATTCTGGCAGTGAATGATATTAGGCCGTTCCCAGATGGATCAGTGCAACGTTTTCATGAGAGGATAGTGTTGTACCCCCTTTGTGTAGCACATTCAATCTGCATTGTTTTAATTCAAAAACATTAATGCATATAAATTCTGCGAATGAGAACTAGTGTTTAAAATTTGGTATGTCCACCAGAAACTTGACTTAGGTGTTTTCTGTGTTGCAGTACAAAGGGGCTCATGTAAAACCAGGCTTTGCTGAGCATTTCTACAGTAACCCCGGGAGATACAAAGGCAGAGAGAATATGCTGGTAGGTCATGTCTAAAACACAAAATCATTCAAGTTTTATTTCATTGACCATAGCAATGACCTTTATGCTGAGTCCAGGTTCTCCAAAGCACCTTGTGAAGAAGTGTTTGTGTTGGTGTGTTATGTTGTAAAGCATTTTTTTTTATTTTCCCTTATTCTCCTGCAGTATTATGACACCATTGAGGATGCACTGGGTGGGGTGCAAGAGGCCCACTTTGACGGTCTAATTTTCGTCCACTCTGGCATTTATACAGACGAGTGGATCTATATTGAGTCTCCCATCACAATGATTGGTGCAGGTATGCAGGTTTCCCTCACTGGAAAGTACTCAATTCAATTGTTTGCGGCCCATGCTATCACGTTCGCGCTTAAGATCGGATAGTCTTTGTGGTGATAATGTCCATATTTATAAGAGTTTTAATGTATCTTGTGCTTTCCACTTAGCTCCTGGTAAAGTAGCAGACAAGGTGGTGATAGAGAATACTAGGGACTCAACATTTGTCTTCATGGAGGGCTCGGAGGATGCCTATGTGGGATACATGACCATCAAGGTGAGCATAGATCTCATGTCTTTAGGTTTTTACTTCTTTTACACTTCTTCCAACTTGGGGAATAGCTGTATATTAAAGATCCGTTTCATTGTACCCTCACGGGGGACTACAGTCAAGCTGTTAACTCGTACTGGGAAAAGCCAGCTTAGTCTCAATGTATTATTTATTCATAGTTGAAGACAAGATTATTATTTCCCAAATGGAGACTTCTTGCGTGTCTGTAAGTAAGAACCACAAATGAGACTAACAACAAACAATGTTCTCGTAAGGATAAAACTAGAGCTGCAACTAACGATTATTTTAATAATCGATTCATCTGTCGATTATTTGTTCGATTAATCGATGAATCGGATAAAAAATGTAAAAACATTCATTTCCAACCCTTTATTGAAAAATAGAACTGACTGTGCACTTTCTAAATATGTTTTGCACTAACAGATTGCTCCTTGAACATCCCTAAGTAAGCAAATAAAATGGACTAACACAAAAAACATACACACATCGCATGATGTATACTTTACAGCCGCCAAATTAAATATATTAGGCACAAAATCATCATTGCCGTGGTGCTCCCGTGCCAGGCCATGAGCTTTTTTTCTTCTGTTCTGCTGCGCGAGCGCTCAATTTTTTTTTTTATTCTCAGCTCGGCGCGGTGCGCGCAACTTTTTTTCAATACTCAAACATAATAGTCGCGCGACACAACGAATCGATAATGAAATTCGTTGCCAACGCTTTTAATAATCGATTTTAATCGATTTCATCGATTCGTTGTTGCAGCCCTAGATAAAACCAAACACTAGAAGAATTGTCTAGTTTTTGATGATTGAAAAAATAAAACCTAACCTGCCTAATAAATCTTTCAAAAGATTATGGCCTGATCTTCAGTTTAATGAATAGTTATTCAATGTTTTTTATAATGCAAGCTAGAAAGTATTTGAATTATATGTAAAAAAAAGTAAAAAAAACAATCACATGGATTGTGGAGCTTTTTCTTTCTTTTTTTTTTTAGTTGAACCTGATTTAACAATGTTGGGACTTATCAGACAAATTACTTTGAGAATGTTAATGTTTCTCGTCTTAAAGGGTCACACTCTTAATTCTAAGTCTCATGGTGGAAGATGTCTGTTTCCTGGTTTTAGTCTGTTATCAGCTACCATTATAAGTGGCACTAATGCCTCTAGTAGGGAGAGTCTAGTGTGGATGCGGTGGGTGGAAAGAAGCTTGATGTGTTGTCAGTAAGCGCAGCCACTGTCTGACCTCTGCTGTGCTCCTCTTCGCAGTTTAATCCTGACGATAAGTCTGCGCAGCACCATAACGCCCACCACTGTCTGGAGATCACAGTTAACTGCAGCCCCAACATCGACCACTGTATCATCCGCTCAACATGCACAGGTAACGCACACACTGACCACTGGGAGAGGACACAATAACATGCGCACTAGGGTTGGACGGTGTACCGGTACTAGAAAGGTACCGCGGTACCCTTACGGTTAAAACGGTACGGTTCTGACTATTTTTTAGTACCGGTACTTTATTAAAAAAGCGCACTCAGTGTTTCACTCCCTGTCTGGCCGCCTGCACGCATTGGCTGGGTGGGCGGGGCTTCCAGCTCACATGCAACAGGCAGCTGTCACTCACAGAGTCATCTTAGGGGGGCTGTTGCCGACCGTCCTCGGCTAGTTGAAAGAAAAGATGCCAGAAGTGAGATCTGGAAATATTTTAGATACGAAGTATTTATTATTTTACGCATTTTTCTGGTCTCAAAAAGAGGAAATGTCCGGGTAAAAGAGGACATCTGCTTGGTGTTGCATTTGCTAATGTTTGACTGTTAGGAAAGTTGTTGTCAAGCTAGCTAAGACAGCTACAGGGCTGCAATCTCAGTTTCCCCGTGTGACGCACACGCTTTTGCGTCTCACGCTAAAAACACAATCTGCGCTGGTTCATCTCCAACCTCGCCGACGGTAAATGGCTCATCTGCGACTATTCGCGCATGTAGCGTTCAAAGAAGCAGACGCGAAAGCACTTAATAGTAGCATCAATGTCCGTGTTATAACGGCTGCTAACATCGCTAACGAGACGTCTTGCTATCGGCTAAACTTAGTGAAACCTGTTGAAATCCGCTTACTTTGTTTATGACAAACCAGGAAATCAACGTGCAGCGTCACACGGGGAAGCCGTAAGAGATGGCAGCCCTGTAGCTGTGTGTGTTCAAACATCAAGCAAGTGCAACACAAGACAAAGCAAGACGGCAAATAAGTTACTGAATAGTCCAACAGAATATAAAAATGCAAAATGACCTGCAGTTTCACTCATGTGGGTCTATGTGGTCATGAGGTCAGAATGCACACCAAATTGTACAAAATAATACACACTAGATGCAATTTTGGTGTAATTCATACTTAGAAACATGGAATAACGATTTAGTCATATAGATACGGACAACAGGTCTACATAGCTGTGTATAATCAATGCTATGATTTTACTATGTCGTTTTCATTAATATCTTGCTGTGGGCTAATACTAATATGAATGACATTTGTTAAGTGTTCACAAAGCTGGGCAGGAACAGGCTGGTAAAAAGGGAACCGTACAGATGTTTTATTTATTACAATCATAGATAAATATTCCAGTATCTTATTTGTGGTATCGTATCAAAATATTTTGCCAGGTATAGTATCGAAGTCAGAATGTTGGTATCGGAACAACCCTAATGCGCGCGCACACACACACACACACAGTGCTTAAAAAAAAAAAAACTAATAACATTCAGAGATGCAAGATTTGATTCACCAAAGTAGAATTTACAGCTTGGATGTTATGCTATTTTAAATGGTATTATACTTATGTTTGTGTGGGCTGTGTTATAACCGTTCAAGGCTGTTCATATTTTTCTATTGCTTGAAACATTGTCAAGCCCCTAATTATGGTTAATAACTAAATGATTATGATTTGTGTGTTGCAGTTTGTAAGCACACAATTCTAGGTTGACTCGATGTGGATTACTTAGCTCGCGTGAGGGTGAAAGTCAACACCAGATTCACTCGTTTTGGAGCAAGCTTTGTCCACATCCATGCTTTTTATCTGGCACCACCACACAATTGTATTACACAAGTCATCAGAATTAGGGTTATTGGTCACTTATGCTTAAACATAATTTGGCGGGGCCTTTTCGTCGGAAGCCTTTAAATTACCCTACTCATCTATATATATATATATATATTTTTTTTAAACGGTTGCTAAATCCATAGAAGTGATTTATAAAGTCACCGTTGCTTGCTAACCTCTACCGAAGTGTGACACTTGTGTTTTTTATTTTTTTTTATTTGCCCCTGTGTTTTAGTGGGTTCGGCTGTGTGTGTGAGTGGTCAAGGAGCTTGTCCAAACATCAAACACTGCAACATCAGTGACTGTGAGAATGTGGGTCTGTACATTACAGATCACGCACAGGTAAAAGTTTCTTCTTCCGCCTCGAGTTATTTGCCATAAATAAGCACACAAACTTTCCACAGTCTTCTGATTCTCTTCTCATCTGTTCCAGGGCATCTATGAAGACAATGAAATCAGCAACAATGCGCTAGCAGGAATTTGGGTGAAAAACCACGGAAATCCCATCATTAGACGTAACCACATCCACCACGGTAGAGATGTTGGGGTGTTCACCTTTGATCACGGCATGGTAAATACACAAACTGTGTCATGTCATACGTTTCACTCAACAGAATCGTCACTGGCCATCTAATTGGACTTCTTTGCTGTGTTTCAGGGTTACTTTGAGAACTGCAACATCCATAGAAACCGCATAGCCGGCTTTGAAGTGAAGGCCTACGCCAACCCCACAGTGGTGCGCTGTGAGATCCATCACGGCCAAACAGGGGGCATCTACGTCCATGAGAAGGGACGGGGACAGTTTATAGAAAACAAAATTTATGCCAATAACTTTGCCGGTGTGTGGATCACGTCCAACAGCGACCCGACGATACGGTGAGGCACCACGCGTCACTCCAGGCATCACCACATCATTTGTGTACAAAATGTCAATTGTGACTGAAAAACGTGTCGCATGGCTTACACTGATAGACACACACACATGGTCATGTGTTAACTTTGTGTCCCTCTTTTTATGTCAAGGGGAAATGCTATATTCAACGGTAACCAGGGAGGGGTGTACATATTTGGAGATGGACGGGGTTTGATAGAGAGTAACGATATCTATGGAAACGCCTTGGCGGGAATCCAGATCCGAACCAACAGTTGCCCCATTGTCCGGCACAACAAGATCCACGACGGGCAACACGGGGGCATCTATGTGGTAAATGCAATCCTCGTTTTGGTTTAAATGTAATTCTTCTCGTGCAAATACAGAACAAATCTTTTCCTGTTTTAGTTTTTTAATAAAATCTCTAACGCTGCACCCTGTTTGGAGGATTTCACTGCTGACTGCGTTTCTGTTTCAGCATGAGAAAGGCCAGGGGGTGATAGAGGAGAACGAGGTTTACAGCAACACGCTGGCAGGAGTCTGGGTGACCACGGGCAGCACTCCTGTCCTCCGCAAGAACCGCATCCACAGTGGAAAACAGGTAACTGTACCGGGGTCATCCTACACACACGTACACACCCATTTATAAATCTTTTATTTCCTCAACTTGCTTTTTCACATTCAAGAGGGGGACTCGGCGTTGATGAGCTGCTACGTCCTGACTGTTTGATTTGAGTAATAAAAATGCTGCACAACAAAAACTCAGTCATCCGATAAATGCGCCGGTTCTACATAGTAAAATAACAATGGAGTCTCGTGCCTTTAAAAAGAAAAACATTCATTTTAATCCTCCAATAAACAGACTTTGACAGCCTTTAGTTCACTTAATTTACTTGTACTGTCTACTTTACAGTCTTGAGAGTTTAAGTTGCATGATGAATCTGCAGATTATGTTTGCAATATCCGGATGTGGCATTCTTTTGTAGTAAAAACTATTTTATTATCCTTTTATTTTATTTAATCCTTTAAGGTGGGTGTGTACTTCTATGACAATGGGCATGGTGTGTTGGAAGACAATGACATCTACAATCACATGTACTCTGGTGTGCAAATAAGGTAAAGACTGACCTTTTTTAAGCAGGTAATGCGCTTAAACATACAATAAGTTGTCTTCCCCATTCTTTTTGTATACAATACAACTATTGAAATGCTGTTGAATCTTGGCAGGACGGGGAGCAACCCAAAGATCAGGCGCAACAAGATATGGGGAGGCCAGAATGGAGGGATTTTAGTTTACAACTCGGGTCTGTATTTCTCACTCTGCCGCTCTGTATGTCTCATACCGACTGAATGTGTTCTTGCTGTGTGGCTAATGCGCTGTTTAATACAACAGGTCTTGGCTTCATTGAGGACAATGAGATCTTTGATAATGCCATGGCGGGGGTGTGGATCAAGACTGATAGCAACCCCACACTGAGACGAAATAAGATTCATGACGGCAGAGATGGAGGCATCTGCATCTTCAATGGAGGCAGAGGTACTTAAACACCATCTGTTGCCAGATACGAAACTCGAGACTCACAATATGGCTTCTGGAAAAAAATGAATGGTACAATCAACCAGGGCATTCAACAAATATTCTGAATTCAACACTATTGGTAGTTTATTTTATTTCCGTGCCCACCGTGAGTGAAGGGAAATGAGCCTGTTTTTGAAGCATATGAGATCACAGATTGACTGGAAGCATTAATCAATCATTGTATGTATGTGTTAAAGACACATGCGGTGGTATATTTTGACTGTTAAACAGCTTTTTATGCAGATTATGCATCTACACTTTTTTGGATGACCCGTCTATAGACTGATACATTTTAATAAAATGTATCACATACCTAATAAGCTTTGTGCTGGAGATCAGACTGGAGACAAAAACCTTTTTCAAAGTACGATATTTACTGTAAATGACAAAACATAGCCAACAGCTAGTGGGACGTTTCAGCGATCTCCCTCCAGCAAGCTGTCCCCTTGTTTAGGTTTCTGTAGTAAACCGAGGAGCTGTTACAAAGTGCAGCTTCAAATGTTGTTGCCCTGTGTCGCGCTGCAAAAAGTAGATTCTTATCTAATCTACAGCTTGAATCATATAATATCCTTCTCCGTAGGTCTACTGGAGGAGAACGACATCTTCAGGAACGCTCAGGCCGGTGTGCTAATCAGCACAAACAGCCACCCGATACTGCGCAAGAACCGCATCTTTGATGGCTTTGCTGCAGGTAAGCTTCTTTCTTTTTGTTTGCCAACTCCACATGAGCAAAACAGACCCCTCTGCTTATATCTCCTTCTGGCACTGATGAGACATTTACTTCTCCAGGTATTGAAATTACCAACCATGCCACAGCCACCCTGGAGGGCAACCAGATCTTCAACAATCGCTTTGGAGGCCTGTTTTTGGCCTCAGGAGTCAACGTCACGATGAAAGGTAACAAGCTGCTTTGTGGGCACAAATTTTGCCCAGGTACAAGCTTTTCTGAAAACTCCCCCCTAATCTATCTCTCTCGCTCTCTCAGATAATAAGATTCTCAATAACCAGGATGCCATTGAGAAGGCGGTGAGCAGAGGACAGTGCCTCTACAAGATCTCCAGCTACACCAGTTACCCCATGCACGACTTCTACAGGTGAACTGTGTTCAATGAACCATTCAGAAAGTTGTTTTGGAGTCTATGACAACACAAGATTCATCTGTAACTCTTATGATCAGTAATTGTAATAATTTTACAAAAGAAGCTTCAATTTAATCGTTAGTTGCAACCCATTATTTAAGAAGTCTTATTGAATTTCTCTTTTGGATACTACTACATTAGTAATTGGCAAAATCTACAAGTTAGGACGTCTTCTTTTAAACCATTTAGTTTCATCTAATTGTTATGTAAATTTATGTTTTTGTATTTTATCCTGCCAGATGTCACACCTGTAACACGACAGATAGGAATGCAATCTGTGTAAATTGCATCAAAAAATGCCACCAAGGGCACGATGTAGAGTTTATACGCCATGATCGGTAAGACCTTGTTTTGTCTAGGAGGGGGGAGAATGACTAGGCATTTATGTGTAGGTTGATGTTTAATATTGACCCAACTTTCTCCACTCAGTAGTTTTATCTGTACACTATCAAAGCGTCACTTTATTTCCTCATAGACATTGCATGGCTGGGCTGTGGATATAATCCCTAATGTCTGTTTCCTTTAGGTTTTTCTGTGACTGCGGAGCGGGAACGTTGTCCAACCCGTGTACACTGGCTGGGGAGCCGACACACGACACAGACACTCTGTATGACTCGGCACCGCCCATCGAGTCCAACACGCTGCAACACAACTGAAGGCATCTGGTCCAGTTACACTCTGTCACATGAGCATATAAGGACATTACATTGCACACAACCATTCACACTCACACAGTTTAATACACACATCCACTCGCAGCCATAAGGACCCAGAGAGACTCTGTGATTGCAGCGCTCTAAAGCGGGATACTGGTGAATGAGGCTGCAGAGGAAGCAGCTTCCTGCCTGCTGCAGTCAGACAGGCTGCAGCAGAAGCAGGCTCCACTAGGGGGAGCAGTGGACCTGTCAGAAGCTGCAAGGGGTTCCTCACCGAAGCATTTCTGATTTGCAGTCTGTAGACTAAGGAGATGAGATGAGAAGGGCTATGCAGCTGTCAATGGTGGCCTTTGCCTCTCTGGCAGTGCATGGATGCCCCCCACCGTTAATCCTTGGCTCCCAGCCCTCCTCTTTCTCCTCACAAAAACTGTCAAGAGACTTCCTGCTTCCTCGCAGCTGCCATCACCATTGGCTGCCCGGACTAGGTAACAGATGGGTGGATGTTGCCCTGCTCTGTTGTGTGTGGATAAAGAGAAAGATTGTGTGTGTGTGTGTGTGTGTGTGTGTGTGATGGAGCACTTGGGCTTTTTAAGAAGAAAAAAAAATGTTCTCAATGGATTTTATTTCAATGCTTTCTCATGTAGTTTTGTATTTTCAAGCAAAAAGTTGAGTGTATTTGAATGTCTTTTATTATATATTATAATTATTTTTCTTTGGTTAGCACCCCTCCTCCCATCCCGACCCCAAGGCAGAAAGCAGACACTCAAACGTTCCAGTGGTGAAGTTCTTTCTGTGAAAGAGAATTTAAACACTAAAAACCCTCTCCAGTATATTAGCTTAAATGGCAGGTGTGATTGTTGTGTACAGTGGAAGTTGTGTGTATATGTTTAAGTTGATGCAGTGTTTTTTGGAGAGGGTTTCAATAGGAGGCATTGGAGTTCCTTTGAACTGGAACTGAGTCAATCTGCTGTCCCTCCCCCTGTGTATCGTGGTGACTGTGGCGCCTCATGCAGCCTGAATCGTATGCATGTACCATAACATCTAGACTTAATATATTGTGAAGTACTCAATAACCATTATGTAGATGCTAGTTGGAATTCAAAAAGGGGTATACTTTCTTAGAAAGACAAACAGGAAACTGGCCATTTCTAAGAAAATAAAGTTTTATTAGATCATAGGTGTCTTGTTTTTAAATTTGCAGTTTCATAAAAAGGTCTGAATTGATCAAATAATAACCAAAGTGTTACACAACCACCCCATGCTGTGAAATTTCAATATTGTGACAAAAAAACTAATTGGTTATAATTATTTATTGAAAAGCTATACAACTGCCACAATGGAAACCGTTTCAAATCAAGCTGTTTTTGCCAGAACACAATGTGAAAGGATCTCTTTGATATAGGTGTTCTTTTTGGCAACAAGTTCCTGCTTCATTTTCCTGAGGGCATCCTTCACCTCGTCTTCACTCATGGTGGCAGCAGGAAGGGATTTGGCTTTCTCCAGGAAGTCCTGGATCAGGTTCTCCCCAACCTAAATGGATGGAAAAAGTGCATTTATGTTCATATTGGATCTCACTGTGTACATTTCTGCCAGCAATATAACTCTTAGGGAAGGGCCCTGTTCATGGTTAAACTAAGCTGATCAAGAGTCCTATTAGCCATCTTAAACTATCCCGGTGATTGAAATCAGGTTCTCAGTTGCTCAAAGCTTGAGCCGCACACAAACCAGATGTCAGACATCAGCCTTTCTACTTCAAGAAGGGGTCAAGTCAATTTTACAACAGCAAATAAACTCAAAAGGAAGATCCTCTTTTTCCTCTGAACGCATTTGAGTTAAAGACCATAATATGCATATTTGAATCACTTCAGGAATTGAACGTACTGTACATCTTTTTGCTGTTCAAGATTTACACAGGACACCCATCCCGGCAGATCCTCTGCAGTTATGCATAAGGTTTCTACCCATCAGTTTTTTTTATTTGAGGAGTGTGTCCTATGAGTCTCGGGACAGGGGATGTCACTAGAGCCCTCTGAGGCAAATTTGGAATCTTGGGCTATAATTAAATAAATTGACTAATCATTGCAAATTCTCGCCAGAAGGGCTGGACAGAAAGCGTGGCAAAATATTTAGTTCAAAAAAGTGTTGGGAAATTAAATAAGATATATATATTAAAGTGTTAATTTATAGGCTTTTCCTGTTTGCAAATAGCGACGATAAAGATTGTTTGGCCAATCAAAACATTTTCTTTTCCTATTCAATAAGTATCATTCTTCAGCAGTTTACGGGAGAATTCAACTGTACTTGTCTGTCTTTCCGTCGTCTCTTGGCCTCTGGCTCCTTCTCCTCCTCAGACTTCTCCCCTGCAGGCTCCTGGAACTCCTCCAGTTCCTCTGCCTTCTCCTTTGCCATAGCAATCACTGATGGTGGGAAGCACGCCAACTCGGCAACGTGGATTCCAAAACTCTGATCACATACACCTTAACACACAAAAACGATCTAACTTCACTTAAAATCACGTAAATATAACGAGAAACCTGTGAACGTATGTGTGGCGTGCTGACCTGATTTGACCCGGTACAGCATGGTGAGCGTGTTGTGGGAGGTCAGTGCCGTGACATGCAGGTTGTGGACAGCGGGCTGCTGCGCTGCCAGTGCCGTCAGCTCGTGGAAGTGCGTGGCGAACAGACAGAAGCAGCCGATTTCGGTGGCGATGTGTTCGCTGATTGCCCACGCCAGGCCGAAGCCGTCGTATGTGGACGTGCCTCGGCCGAGCTCGTCAATTATGATTAGCGAGTTCTCCGTGGCCGAGCTGGAGGGGCGACGGGCGCGATGAGCCAAGTTGCGCATCATCTGTGTGTGTTTTAAAACCAGCTCGTGTGTCTGTTCTTACCGCAGGATGGCAGCCGTCTCCAGCATCTCAGACATGAATGTGGACACTCCTTTAACCTGGCTGTCTCCTGCTCCCACCCTGGCCAGGATGCTGTCAATGACACTAAGCTCCGCCTTTTCGCATGGCACAAAGCAGCCAATCTGAGCCATCAGAGCAATAACCCCCACCTGGCGGATAAATGTCGACTTGCCACCCATATTTGGGCCTGCAGAACAGGGGAGAAGAGTCTTAAGTATAAAAGTGAGTTTCGTCATAAGAAAAGGAACTACACTTAAGAATTAGACGGAACTAAACGTCTCAGCACTCTTTGTTTCAAACTCATTGCCAAAACCGTGAAAGATGCGTTTGGAACGTTCAACACAAGTCCAACACAATTTTCCACACATAAGAACACAACAGAGCAATTCTTTGTTTTTCATTTTTCTGATGCAGGACTGATGTGAAATGGGTGACAAGGATCTTTTTCAAAGATTCCTTTACAGGATTATGTGGTTGGTATGCAAAGGGATCACGCCATCTCTGTGGAAATTTTGATTTAAAAAAAGGACATGCCGTCTATGGCACTTAACTATAAAACCACCTATTATATGCCTAGAAACTATGATACAATTATTCCTGCAATAAAGCAAACATCTTGTGGTCTATTGTAGCTCGACGATGCACTCTTTATACCCGTTATAATATAGAAGTCCTTCTCTCCCTGGACGAAGGACATGTCGTTGGGAATGAAGGCAGTGTCTGCGTCCGTCTCCATGCAGGGGTGTCTGGCCTGCCGCAGCTCCATGCGCCTGCAGCCGTCCGCCAACAGCCTGGGTCGAACGTACGGCACGGGAGCGGATACTGACGCCACGGCGAAACTCGCCACAGCGTCTATCTGCGCCGTCACGTCGCTCAGCGTCTGGAGGGGATCCACGTAGCCTGGTGGTTCAAACGGTCGTGAATTGCAGCATGCGAGTAAAATAGATTACGAATAACTCAAATTGATCGAGGAAATCATGCTGAGAAGCTGTCTCTCACCTGAGGCGATGTTTATGATCTCTTTGACAATGGCATTCTGGGCCTCCACATACTCCTCTCGGTTCTTTGTGTACTCCTCATTCAGAGAGCTCAGCTTACTGCAAACACGGCACAGAGCACATGCGGGCTATCAGCTGACAGCACGAGTGCCATTTAGCCGAGATGCGACACGCGAGGCGCATGAGACGGACCTGTTGGTGAAGCGCACTCCGTTCTTCTGGACGTCCAGGGCGGTGAATTTCTTGTTGTTCCTCAGACTCTTCTCCTCCTTGCAGGTGACTCGCAGGTAGAAACCCAGCATGGCGTTGGACTCCAGCTTCACCGTCTTACCGGCATCCAGACCTGAAGCGCACAGGCAAAGTGTCAAAATTAATTAGTCAAAGTTATGTGTCTCAGTGTGGCGCTGTCCCAGGGACTGAGATGTATTGACACAAGGCTGATGTTGGGTTAAAGGCCACAGCCTGCTCATTCATAGGCCGATGCATGAGCAAATTATTTTTCTGCAAATTTTGTACAAATTTTATTTAAGTTAGTTTGTCATGTCTCATTTGAAATTAATAAGAAAAAAAAGGTCAAATTTATGTGAAATCTTGACTGAATCTTAACTTCGAGGAAGGTTTGACAGGTAGCGTTGCCGCTCCCCTACGATGGCAGTTTGAATGTACGGGCTAACTGGAGCCTGATGGCCCGGGTAGACAAGCATCAAATTCTTGTTACTGAAGCCCCAAAAATAGACTGAGACAGCCTTCATCCGAGTATGCAAGGCAACTGTTTTTTTGCAGTTTATCTGGGTCCAAGCCGCTGCAGTAGCAGGCAATGCAAGATGACCCAGATGTTTCCCTCTGGTCTTTGAGCTGGAGGGATCTGAAGTGTTTACTGCTATTAGTCGATCTACAGGAGTGTGACGGATGTAGCAGCTGAAGTCTGAGTCAAGTCTTGAACATGTACTGTTGTCGCTGGAGTTTTTGAACCAACATTTACTACACTGCACCATATGATGAGCACATGGTGTAATTGAATTGCTTTGGAGTTTTGTCACACCTCATATTTAAAAGGAAAAGAAACTCCGCAGATACACGCCATTAGTCACACCCTTGAAACAGAATATAAACCGCTTTGCATTGATCTGCATCTGTTAGAAATAAATTGTGTCTCGGTGTCTTCACCTAGTTCTCTGGCTGCACCGCTGAGCACCGCCTGCATGCTCTTCTCCAGAGCGTCCATGTTTTCTCTCAGCGCACTCAGCGCTGGGTCGAATGATGCCTTCACCAGAAACTCATGGTGGTCAATCTTCACACAAGATGCAAGGAGAAAAACACGTTAATGTGGGAAATAGTCAAACATAATAGGAGTGACAGATATTCACATGGGAACATGAACTACAAAAGCAAAGACCTGGTTCATGTCCAGCGTCGTTTCGATCATCTCCTGGTACTTAACAAAGTCTGTTTGCAGATCTCTGAGAGGAGCGACGAACACCGCCTCCAACAGAACCTGGTAGCTACCTGCAACACAAAACTTAGTATGAACAGACAATGAATGCACTCGTGTGTGTGCGCGCGCTACGCATGCATGCATATAAACTTCCAGTTTAAAAGGTCTATTACCAGCTTTAACTCTAACTTAATGCAGAAAATCCATTATACCAACACCAAATACTCCTTTTTACTGAACAGAGCTTAAACACATCATACGGTAACTCAATGCAATCTCAAGTAACGTTTGCTTTGTCAATTAGTAGCCCAATAAGAAAGCGATGGGCGGGTTGGCAGCATGCATCCATCAGTACATAAATGTACCACAGTATCTCTCCAGGGCCGAGACGAGGGCCGGGATGTGGCTCACGGCCTGGTAGACGCGAAAGCAGTCCTGGAGTGATGCGGAGTAACGGTGGAACTTCTTGGCCAGACGGTGAAGATCAGGAAAGCGCCGTAGCAAGTCCTCCTGACAAGTCTGCCTGAGCTCGGAGTCACAAACGAAGCTCTCCACCAGGTCCAGCCTACAGATCATCATCATCATCATGAGAACCCTCATCAATATGCAGATTTCCACATCCAGATTAGTCACTGTGTTTCACTCTGGGCAGCATTTACTATGACACAAATAAAAACATTTGATTAATAACAGCACGTCGTTGATTAATTAATATGTATATGACAAATTGACAGCTTCAGGCTACTAAATACTAGACGTACAGATTAAGAAATATCAATACTTTTATAAGTATTAATTAATGTCCTGTTTAAAGATTTTATACCGGCATCGACAATTACCTTTCCTCTATTTTGGTTTTGTCCATGAGTGGCTGTTTGATCCACTGGTTAACAAGCCGCTGGCCCTGCGGGGTACGACACTTGTTCAGTAGGCCAGCCAGTGAATGAGCTCCGCTGATGTCGTCAGGTGATCCCTGCAGGATTAAATCCAAATTGTGTTTTTCATGCCAATAATGTGTTCCCATGGCCTATTTGACAGCCTGATCTACAAAGGAGAGGCCATGATTAGGGTTGGGTATCGTTTTAATTTGAACGATTCCGATTCCTTGTTTCGATTCCGGTTCCCAGCGATTCTCGATTCCGATTCTTTTAAGAGGCAGGGTCAAAAAAGTTTAAGTTTAAGATATTTTAAATGAGCTAGCTAACCAAGGGTCTTTCTGAAGGAAATAGTCTGACCTTCTCCATCAATGTTAATTCTATGAACTTTGTATTAACTTTACTATGAATTTCTAACAGGGCTGTTTTCAACTACAATATAAATATCAAACTATGAACTTGAATATTGTACAAACATTATAAATTATTAATATATTTTAACAGGGGTACACTTTCCTCGAGAGCTTTATTTTTGAAACCTCACAAAAACATTTACACATGAGTGTATGATACTGCAGGTACTTAAACGTTACCTTGCTTCCACTGATGGGCCCTTGGAGCCAGAGGAAGAGGCAGCGGAGGACGGTCGGCGCAGCGCGTCAAAGACGGGGCACACTCTCCCAACCCCAAATGAGGGACACTTTCGCTGACGGGGGGGGTGCTAGCGGTCGACGCGGGGAGTGCTACACAATCTTTTTTTTCTTTGCAGCGCCAGCTTCACTGCTCATTTTAACAGATAGGACAGCTCCGCTCGGGCCACCCGGCACCCGCGAGCGCACACTGGTCTGAATCGTCACAAATTCACAACAACCGAGCGGTACGGTACCCTTTTATTTGTGTCTCCACTGAGAAAAGTACGGTGGCCGAGAAGGTTCAGACAAATACAAAAGCCACAACACACCCGCAACTGCCACAACACGAACGCGACAACACAAAATACAAATGCCACAACACAATCGCAAATGCCACAACACAACCGAACGCCGCAACACAACACGAACGCCGCAACACAACACGAAAGCGAAAACGGAAGTAGCTAAGTAACTGCCCACGGGAGCGAGCGTATTTTGGAGGAACGCCCACGGGAACGAGCGTATATTTGACGAACGGAGCGTGAAATACATAGTTCTGTCAGGTTTTCTATTGCCCCAGTAGGATTACTCTCTTAATAACATCTAAATGTATACGATAAAAAAACTCGTGCACTTTGCGAGGGTTCATCTGTGCTCTTTTTTTCTAAAGCTTGATTAAATATATTTCTACTGAGCAGAGGTAAAAACTTTGCATAAACTATGCAATTCTCCCTTCATACTGATGTTGCTAATTACGTGATTGCTTAATCCCCGGTGTATTCTAGGATTTCAGGTTTGTAAAGCACTTTTTTAACCATGTGGATATAATGTGTAAATAACTAACAAGCATCGCGAAAAAGCACCGATAAATATGTATGAAGTGTTTCGCGCTACGCCACCAAAAAAAAGTTGTCTTGGCTTACCCTGAACCAAAAGATGTTCTTGCCACTGACGATGTGGAATTTTATGATAACTAGTGAAATCAGCAGCGGCACTTTACAGCTCGGTTGGGCGACGGCGTAGCGCCGCCGTCTGATAAAGTGTTGCTGTTTTGATCGACTGCATGGGTTCGAATCCAGGTTGTGGCGATCTTTTAATAAATGTATGTTCTTTTATTTATTTCTTTATACGTGGCAGTGATGTAGTGCTCACTTATACAATCATAATCGCTGCATTGGATATGGGATGCATTTTGAACATTTTCAGCAATATGTTTGTGAATGTTTGACGGATCAGGTGACCGAGGCAGACAACATCTGCCGCTGTCGGGGCAAAACAAACACGCACGAGTAGCCAAACCAGTAGGTTCAAAAACCAGTAGGCACGTAACACCGTTGGTCAAAAACACGCTCGCTCCCGTGGGCAGTTACTTAGCTACTTCCGTTTTTGCTTTCGTGTTGTGTTGCGGCGTTCGTGTTGTGTTGCAGCATTTACGATTGTGTTGTGGCTTTTGTATTTTGTGTTGTGGCGTTCGTGTTGTGTTGTGGCATTTGCGGGTGTGTTGTGGCTTTTGTATTTTGTGTTGTGGCGTTCGTGTTGTGTTGCGGCGTTTGTGTTGTGTTGCGGCATTTGCGATTGTGTTATGGCTTTTGTATTGTGGCGTTCGTGTTGTGTTGTGGCATTTGCGGGTGTGTTGTGGCTTTTGTATTTGTCTGAACCCTCTCGGCCACCGTAGAAAAGTACCAAAAATCCGCACCGTACCGTACCACTTTTGGGTACCCTTCCGTTGGGGTACCTGGCACAGTTGTTTGGTACTAAAGGGTGGAGCTAGACTCACTGCAGAACGTTGATTGGTTGAAAGAGTGTCGTCATTTGCGCGTGCCGCAAGGGGAAAGACAACACACGATGCGCCATTTTTAAACTACAACACCGTCGCAACAATGTCGCCGCGCAGCATTTACTTTAACAGCCACATATCGAGAAGCAAGAACAGGATCGGCTGTATGTCCTCCATTGTTTGCGGTTAGCTTTCAGTTTTCGCGCGATCGAATGACGTCAATCTACTTTCCGTCCAATACCGCGCCTATCAAGTGACATTACCACTACTTTCTGGAATACACCACGCCTATCAAGTAAGGGTACTGTTGGCGGTGGAAACGCTCGCTATCATGGTTAACAGACCCGACCCGTACCGTACTGCTCGGTGAAAACGCGCCAAAAAAATTCACAACAACCGGGACGCTATCCATGTTTGATCGCGCTGTTATGCCAACACTTCCGGTGGACGCTTCTTCGTTGGTGTTCACCGGTTTCTATTTCTGGTCGGCGCCGCGAACTGAGAATCGAAACTAGGAATCGAATTTTAAAATTTGGAACGATACCGGGTAAATCGCAAAGCTAGTCCCGATTCCAATCGATTCTCGATTCCCAACCCTAGCCATGATATCCACAACCATGGACAAATAAGAGTCATTTAGCTATGTCCTAACCAACAGTTCTACTTAATTTATTCTCTCCGCTGGTGCTTTGTCGTAAAATTTGTGAACAAAATGTGGCTGCATGATTGATTATTATAATAACAACAACAATAATGCAAGTGCACGCTTTCAATGATCAATGAACTAAATTCTTAAGGACATTATGACAATATTAATATCCAAAATTAAAAAAACACAACAAAAACAAATAAAAGTGACTCTCTGCCTCCATTAACAGAAAAGACTTTCTACACAATGCCCCAGTCTTATAACAGTAAAGGAAATTAAATGAATAATGTAGTCTGTAGCACTGTGTCCAAGACCAATGTAGCCTTTCGGAACCATCTTGCATAATATCATTGATTATATATGTGATTTGTGTGAAGTGACTCTTTAGTCAATCCGGAGTGATAGTGCCGCTTCTGTCACTGACCTGGAATAGGTTAAGAGCCCTCACTGCAGCATTGTCCAGCCTCATGTACTGACCCAGGTCCAGTGTGGTGAGACTGAATGAGTTGAAGTTGGACTCGTCAGAGAGCAGATCGAGGAAACGCACCACTGCAGCCAAGCATGACATGGCCACCTGGAAATATAACCACATACAGACTGCTATTTAAACGGTAGCTGGGGCTCATTGTCCCACTTCCTTATGAGTTTACTAAATACTAACTTATCAAATGGATTGATTATTGCATTAAAAAAATAAAATTATGAATCTCAGCAGGAAGAAAACAGAAGCTGTTGAATGCCACATTAGTGTATCAAACCTGCAGACTGTACAGGTTCAAGAGGGGCCGTTTCAGACTTCTAACCTCACTAACAATGAATATGTACGATCAGAAGCACTGATGTTATGTTGTTGTTAATGGAGCGGCATGTCACGGAGGATTTTGGTGGAATTGTTGAGTTTCTTCCTCTTAGCGTATGTCAGGGTTCTCCTTTTCCCTCACCTGTTTGTCCAGCTCGGGCAGTGTGTTGCTCGCCACAGTCTCTCCTCTCTTGGCCCTTAGCAGTCTGTTCAGATCCTGGATCATATTTTTGCTGCTAAACTCCGCCCTCTTCCGGTCCGAGATCAGTATGCCGCCACGTTGTACCACCTGAACAAAACACCATTACAACAATGTCTTCTTCACTATGGTTGCAGCTTTCTGGGAAACTTTCTTACATTCAAAATGGTTCACTTTCTGAAGATCTTGGTCCACTGAACCGTACCTACCTGCCCTTAAAACAACATGTTGTTAATGGTCACTTTAATTGTGAACAATCATAAAAAGCTATTTGCAAAAACCCTTGTGTTCAGTCGTATTGAAGACTATTTATTTTCCCTTGAATTCACAGTTACGCACAATTAGATGCCAATACTGACCAGTGATTTAGTGTTTGCTTGTTTGCGCTCGTTTGCTTTGAAGATACATCAGTGAAGTGCAGTCACCAAAATTAAAACTTTTTTTTTCAGTGATCGCCACCAGATCCTGAGCAATAACGTCAACTATAGCGAGCGAGAGAGAGTAGTAATAGTGATGTCATCCTGATAAAAAAAAAATCCCTTCATTTTGACCGTGCCTACGCGGCGCTTGTGCATAACGTTTATGGTTTTGACTAGGGCTGGGGGATTTTATTGATTCTGGGATATAAATCGATATTTCTTTTCCAAAGAAAGTATTGATTTTTTAGCCGCGAGTATCGATACATACGTCCCATTCAAATCCTGTGTTTACCCCCGTTCGCGTTGCAGGAAGAGCGATTTGGTCAGCCAGTCGCTAGTCTTGCTGTGTAGAGCAAGTTACCCGTACTAACTTTACACAGACGTCTACCTCTTCCTGTTTACCAAGGATAGTCAGAGAATGGCAGCGAATATAAATCCGGCATCCGATTGTACCCACAAGTTTCCATCTGCTTCACTAAGGTCGCAGAAAATTACAGAGTACATTGCCTACTTTATTTGTCAGGATTTGAGACCGTATTCAGTGGTGGAAAACCCCGGCTTTAGGCGCATGGTGAACGTGATGGAGCCCCGCTATCCTATTCCAACCCGCGAACACCTTACCAAGGTTTGCATTCCCCCGGCTGTACGCTCAGACAAGGGCACACGTTAAAGCCTCCCTGGCCAGCACGGAGAGAGTTGCCCTGACGTGCGACGGATGGACCTTGCGCACAACTGAAGCATATGTCACCATCACGGCCCACTTTATCAACGAGGAATGGGAGTAGATCACCAAGTAGATCACTTGGTCCGCAGTTATGTAGAGATGATAGTTTGTTTAGTGTTCACTTAAGGCCTTAAGCCACTTTGCTAAGATGGGAAAAAAAAATTTCAACTTGAATTATTGTCTGGCTGCCATGGTTTATTTTTTTTCTGCTCGCTAGACTGGCTACCTCACATACGTATGGGCTTACAGGCCTTAAAATACTCAGCTAAGTTTTAAGTTAAATGTTCTTAGTGACTTGTTGATTATTTGATGTTTTGGAGAAGCCACGGTACTACTATGTTTACTTACCTGGCGGCTAGACTGGCTACCTCATGTTCAGTGTCAAGCTAAAAAGCTGTCAAAAGAACAGGCCACTTTCACTCTCTATTGTTAATTGCAAAGTTGCACTTTATTAGGGTCCTCGCTACGACTAGTCGTAGAGAAACCTATTGTATTTCAAGGAATAATTATTATTATTATTATTCTCACAAACCGCAGGCCTTTTTGGGGCCTTTATCATATTTTAAAAGTTGTTAAATTTGGCATGGATATCCGGACTGTTAAAAAATTTGATAATTTTTGGGTCTCACGTTTGGGTATAAATAAATGTCTCTATAGCGCCCTCTAGAAATTTAAAAAAGACCACACTAGGCCAGTTTCCGTCCCCTATGTCCGATCAACTTGAAAGTCGGCACACAGGTCCTCTTCGGCATGCTCTACAAAAAAGTCAATCATGGTATGCAAATGCGCCTTACTTGATTTTCCGCCATTTTGAATTTAGTGAAAAACACATTTTTGGCATATCTTCATAATTTCTTAGTTGTAAAAGACCGAACTCCTCCCAGGGATTAAACCAGATTCTTTTCAAATCCACGCAGTGTGCTATTAAGACCTTGGGCTTTAAATGTTGCATTTTGCCGGAAGAAATATTAAACTATGTGCGTAGGGCGCAATTCTAAAAAAAACACCTTTTAAAAGATTTCGAAGATATTAAATTCCAAGCCTAGTGGAAACATGAACTAACACCACTGACTTGCGAACGCCACAGGCGTCCTCGACCCCATTTCTAACCATATGGCCAGTGCCCAAACGTGCAAGGAGTAGCGAGGACCCGTCCAATCTTAAAATTTTAAGATTTAAGTTTACTTTTAGGCTTACTTTTTAGGCTTAAAAACTATTTTGTCCAGCATTTATTTTGCAAGCTGTCTGATATTTGAGTTTTCATTTCCATTAATCCAAGTAAATGTAACACTCACAAGATGTCACCAAAATCACTCTGTGCCCTTTAAATCTATCAAAAAATGATGTAAGCGTATCGAATTATATATCGTATCGTGAGCTGAATATCGTGTATCGTGAGATTAGTGTATCGCTACAGCCCTAGTTTTGACGTGTTAGCATAGACAACAAATCAGGTAATCTGGCTTTCATAACTCAGCGCCTACCCTCTTATTGACATCACCGCACGTCACTGGGATACATTGAACATACCTCCCGTAGTTTGACGCTGTCTGTGTTGCTTTCGCCCTGAGCCAACAGACACTCTTTGGGACTGATTTGAACTAGAATGGATTCCAGATTCGAGAAGATCTCATTGTCCGGGAACTCGCACACTCCCATCGTCTTCTGGGCCGCGTCCACATAGCCGAACCCAACCACTCGCTGTCCATCTGCTCCGGTGGCGAGCCGCACGGCCACGACTCCCGTACAACCCACTGCTCCGGTTCCGCCACCGAACAGGATCTCCTCAAACTGAGTCAAGTTTCCCGGAGAGGCCTTAGAGTGAAAAGGAGACTCACCTTTAATTTAATATGGTATACTTGTGATTTACCTAAATCTATTCATTCAGCAATTGAGGAAAGCAACATCATCCTGTATTTAGAGTTCTGGTTCTGAACACCCAATGAACGTGAACAAGTAAAGCAGTCGGTCTCTCTTAACGTTTTAGGACTAGGGTCAATAACATGTATAGATACAGCAAACCACTTGTACGATGCCAATCTGGCACAAACCAACACGGACGACACAACTGATGTAAATCGTAAAAGGGCCTTAACAGACTGCGGTCAACTCAGCCGACACTCTGATATCCGTGGTCAACTCAGCCGATGCTTGAATTTTAGTATATGTTTATGCTGACATTTACGGTATTGAGCAAGTAACCGAAAAAAGGTCTATTTAAATAGAACTTGCAAAATATGACTTTTACTTTGAAGATATTTTAAAATCTGTACAGTAAAAAGGCTTGATATTCATCATGGTTGTAGTCTGAGAGGTCTTTAACACCCATGCATTGGTCTTTGTATGGAACTATTGAGGAATTTGGTTTAATTGCTGCTCAAATATGTAGACATTTTGAACTAGCAATTATAGGGCTTTTTACTTGAGAAATCTGAATTGTACAGTCAAATTATTTCATATTCCTCATCCTGGTAGTACACGAGTAGTCAGAGAGGTCCTGTACATACACACTTCTATCATTGTCCGGAATTTACTATATAAATAGACTTTTTTCGGTTACTTGCTCAATACCGTAAATGTCAGCACAAACGTGCACTAAAATTCAAGCGTCGGCTGAGTTGACCACGGATATCAGAGTGTCGGCTGAGATGACCGCAGTCTTAACAGACAGAAAACACTCCACAATCAACACGGTACCTTGTAGTCAATCTTCCAGTCGTGCTCCTTGCTGCTCCTGCTGTGGTTCTTGTACACTTCTACTCTGTACTGCCTCACAAGCAGCAGGTCTTTCACAAAGGCCTCAAAGTTCAGCTTGCTCAGCACCACACTCTCCAGCTTGCGGGTCCCTGTGGATCAAGATTTAAAAAAAATCAATCGGTGCGATTTAACGCTAAGCTAAATATGCAGTACATAGCAAGGCCTCGGCTAATGGATTGCATTTGTGGCTAATTTAGCTCCTCGGCTGACTCAAATTAGCTAACCCTGAGCTATTAGGGGAAAGGATTACCTGAGCCCAAATATTTGATGACCCCATTCGTCTTGAAAACTTCCTTCGCCGCGAATATGGCGTCCTTTCCGTGAACCGTGTAGTAGTCGTTGCGGTCGAATATCCTAAAAGTAGTGTCCGGTTTCTCCGGCATGGAGAAAACGAAGCTTAGAAAGCCATGCTCGGCCGGACTGTCCAGAGACAGGTTATGTTTCGGATGCACCGCCATGCTGGAATCTCCCGCGCTGATGTCGCATCGCGAGCGAACCGGAAACAACGTTCTTCTTCTTCTTCTTCTTCTTCTTTGTGTTTGCCTGAAGGTGGCAATGCAACGCGAAAAGATTCTTAGCGCTGTCGTTTCATGGCGTTAGAAATCCGAAAAATCATTGTTAAGAAGAGGGGACAGCCACAATATAGGAATATTTCAAATGTTCTTAAGATGTTTCATCGTAGAAATGATATATTTTGTATTACATTTTTGGTGAATCACTGAATCACTACCAACTATAAAAACCTACAGCTTTTCATATAACTGTACACATAAATTACCTGAGTGCATGATGTGGTAATAAATGATGTTGGCATGCATAGCATAAATTATATAAAATAAGTAATGATTCAATTCATCAGCTGAGGGGAATGTCCCAGACACAGTAGTAACTGTTGATTTAGCGGTAAAACAAGTTAATTACATGCTTGCATGTGAGAATATCAACTCCCTTTTTCCAGAACCTGTGCCATCAAGTTTCCAAGAAACAACATGTCATCAGCAACAGCTCAAGCAAAAAGTTTCCATGACAAAAGCTGAAATGTATGTGCGTGTGAGTTTGGTTTGTCCAGGGTGGTACTTCACAGGATGGAGTTGAAAACATTATTTCAGAGGACACGGTCTTATAAACAATCAGTTGACATGACATGATTCCACATATCGTGTCATACACATATCATGTCTACACGGCTATCCTCGCCATACCGCTCCTCCTGTGCCTATGTCCTAATCCAAGTATGGTGCGTCTAGTTTTCCCATGCTCCGGGATTGCTATCTGAAATCAGATTACTATCTGAAACCACAGTGCAACCTCAGCCTGGCCACAACACTCAGCCACGTCTTACAATAATACCACAAAACCAAACATATTTAAGATGTATAAGAATACATTTAGAAGTGAAGGGAATAAGTGAGATTTTACATTTTACAGTCCAAAATAATTAACATGTTGGCTTCAAGTCTTCAAACTGAATGAATCATAGTTGACTGAGAACAATTCAGAATCAAGAGACAGAATTTGGCTTGCAGGAGCTAAAAGTCATTATGAGCTGGCCGGTACAGCTATCCTCGTTTGCTGTGAAGACTTTATTTTCCTCAGTAAACAGCGGTTTACTCACCATCAAAGACCATTTGTTTCAGATTTATTCAGCCAGCCTTCTATTACCTTTTTAACCACTTAACTGTCGGTCTGTCGGTCTGTCGGTCTGTCGATCACAACGACTGGCTCGATTGCCTTGGCGTGGAGGAGGTCCCCGCAGGATGAATCGTATTACCTTTGTTGATAGATCTTCCCAGACTTTTTTTATAGCCACATCAGCAGATTATCGCCAGTGGCGTTTTAACTTAGATAAGGCAGGATAGGCACAGGAAACACAGATGCTTTTAAATACTAAGTTAGTCTTCTTAGTGTACTTGCATCATTTTTCCTCGCTTGACCTAGAAATAGTTCCCTCTCCACCATCATGGATGCACCAAAGATTCACCTTGATATTCTGTTTTTAACTGAATGTGGGCTTCATCCAATTAAATGATTATGACATGTTTACAATTAGCAAATAGCTTCTGCCTTTAATCAAGGAAAACATTGTCTCTCATTCAGCACTGATTTCATGTTGTCGTGAGTAAAAGATATAAATTGCTCAATTACATAAATATGTCACACATTTGTGTTGTACAAGCAGTGTTTCCCACAATAAAATACACTGAGGGTTTAATGTGTCTCTGCTCCAATCCCTCAGTGGAGAAATTTGAGGAGACATGTTAACATGTTGAAAAAAAAACATGCAACCCTACCACTTTGTTAAAGTGCATGATATGTTGTGGTACATACTGAAACTGAAACACATCCTCCTCACTTTATAAAGCCAAAATATTTAATAACGGTGCTGAATTGGGACGACTTGTCCACTCTAGTTATGTTTATAAACATAACTTTATAAATTAATCAGATGACCCAGAACACAATGTGCCTCTGTGCGAAAGAGCACAGAATGACTAAGGTGAAACATTATTTCAGTTTTTACAACATTTCCCACCTGTTTAGTTTATTAAGTATACATGCTAATCAAAAGAATAAAATAAAATTGTTCAAACAATTCTTAACATTTTGCATAAAACCAAAACATAATTTCATCACAATTCGCAATTTCCGACTGATAAACCATTATTGTCTCATAATCCAGGGTCATCTCATCCCCACTGGGCGTGTGTGTGTATACGTTACTGGGATACGCCCACCCCCTGATCTTCCCCTCCTCCACCGCCGATGAGAGGCCTCCCTCCTCGGCTCTGATAACCACATTGGCATTGTAATCACACGGAACGTTCTTATAAGAACATTAATGTTAATGTTTCTTCTTCTTCTTTCATTGTCCCTGGTACAGCTCCTCTGCTGCTCTTGTCAGGGCTCGTTACTTTGTCAGCTTGTAATTCAAAAGTTTTGCTTCCTTGACGTTTCATTTTCATTGGCGGTGCCAAGGGAAATTACCGCTGGTGGCTAGTCCACATCAACATCCACTTGAACGTGTTCCTCGTATGATAAAAACAAAACAACAAAGTTCAGTCTACTATTATCTATCAATTATATATCTTGATTTACAGTTTTTATTATTTTTCTTTTGGTTTTAACATTTAAGCGCCTGATGAAAATACATATGTCTGTGTATATTTATGTAGATATTTTATTATTATTATATCCTTAGCAACTTTCTATATTGGTCTTCACATCCCCTTAAATGTTTAACATTTCCATCTTTGACTTCAAGAATTTGCCAACTTCACTTTTAAAACCTTCCTTCATCCACTTTCATAACTTCCATCATTCATCACATCTATTGAAATTTCCATCTTCCCCCAAGGTCTCTTTCTACCGTTCTTTGCTGATAAGCGACCCCATTCTAGATTTGCAGTCTCTAGTTTCCGGTTCCAAACCGACTAAAGACTGTCCGAAAGCGCTCTAACCCGTAATTAAGGAAAACACCGGTCCGGTTTCGCTAGTAAACAGATCTCATCACTCTCCTCCAACTCAAGCGGCCCCTGGCCTCACAATTAACCAAACTAATCGTGTAACAGACTAGGACTTTGAAAAGAATCCACTCGATGTAGACAATCATCTTGGCAGATGACCCGGAACACAATGTGCTTCTGTGCAAAAGAGAACAGACTTACTGACAGGTGAAACATTATTTCGTTTTTTTCCAACAATTTACATATACTTTGTATTAATATTAATTTCCTTTATTAAGATTAAACATAATACTAAATTTCAGCTTTGTTGACCTTGCCTTAAAATTATCTGTGTTAGTACATTAAGAGCAACAAGAACAAAGAAACATAATAATTAAAAAAAAAAATTAAGTAAAAGATTCCATATGATTTTCCCCCAAATTCAGGATTTGCTGCTTTTGTGTGCTCTCTTTGTAGTTTGAACTGTTGGTTACACAAAGCAAGACGTTCGCCTATGGGGAAATTGTGATGGACGCCATGCTTTAGTCGCAATGCGAACAATTAATCGAGCATTCACTGAAAACAGTGTTGAACCGCAGCAACAACATATCCATTCTTCCTGCATGGCAGTGCCATCATGCACACTGTAACGTCTGGCCTCGTGTGTGTGTGCGTGCGTGTGTCTTTTCCCTGGTTGCACTGCCTCGTCCACCCAGCTGGCTCCAATTGTCTCATCACCCCACATATAATCACCTCATTAAATCTTTATTAAATATTCCCCTAGTGACAGTTCCCTGTATTTTGTTAATCACTTTGACTGCCCCTTTTTGTGGAGTTTGCGTGCTGCCGATTGGAGTGGTTTTGAGTTCTCTTTTTGTTCACCAGTAAAGAACCACCGTTTTTAAAAAGTTAAATCTGGTCTCCAGTGTCAAATCAATGTGTTGTGTCCTCATCCAGCCGTGAAACGTGACACACACTACGATAGAATAAATTAAGTCTGATACAAACACAAACCATCAAGAAAGGAAGACAATCAGTCTATTCTCTAGAAAATGAAGATATTCAGAACGAATGGCTGGAGAGGGACAATGATACACTACGTGTCAAGTGATGAACAAAACTCGAATGCACGAGGGGGCGGGGGGGTGATGACATTTAACCTGCTGACGAAAATAAAGGTTTGACGTAGGCGGCAACTTGACAGACAATGCGCACGAGACACCGGTTTCAGTCTTTATAAACGCGGTGAGCACAAGGATCCAGAGTAGCCGAACTCACCGGACCTGCAGACAACGACAGCGTCAGGACTCCGCTCATCTTTCCTTCCCATCATCCAGAGATAGAAAGAAAGAAACCCCCCTACCGACCTCCGACATGTACGGCCACAGCAACGGGAAGGTCAACGACACCGTGGAGGAGTTCCACCGCAACAACAGCTTCAAAGACCTCGTCATCGACACCAAGAAGTCCGCCGAACAACGCCAGCACGGGACGTCCCACAAAGAGGACGCGGACGAGTCCCGCTTACCTGCGCTCGAGGCCGCCTACACGAGCATCCTGCGGGAGCTCGGAGAGGACGCGGGCCGCCAGGGGCTGTTGCGCACGCCGCTGCGCGCAGCCAAGGCCATGCAGTTCCTCACCAAGGGCTACCACGAAACCATCGAGGGTGAGTCTACGGATGCTTCTCAGTGGGAGATGGACCAACGTGATATAAATATTTATTAAGAACCCATCACGCTGTAGCACAGTTGTATGTGCTAATTTCACTTTTAATACGTGTAGTTTGTGGCGGTGGCATCTACATCGGATTTCATTCATATCGTCTCTTCCATATATGTGTCTCTCTCAGGCACTCAATTTAAACTTTTTGGAAAAAAATCAATACACATTTAGAGTCAGGAGAGCTGAGTCTACAGCAAAGGGGAATAAGTTTCTTCTTCAAATATGTCAAAATTTGATGGGTTTCTATGCTTTCTAGCATGTATTCTCCCATACTTCAGACTCTAACTTTTATGGTGGCTATTTTACTGGGATTTTTTTGCGTTTAAACATATCTTTGTAATCCTCCAGACATCTTAAACAACGCTATATTTGATGAAGACCATGATGAGATGGTGATTGTGAAGAATATAGACGTGTTTTCACTCTGTGAACATCACCTGGTTCCCTTTTTTGGCAAGGTGAGTGTGTGCGTGGGTGCATGGGTGCGCGCGCTTGCAGGGGGGTGAGCTGCTATGAAGGGTTTTCCAGCCAAAAGCTAATATTAAATCATGTGTCTGTTTCTAAACATATGGTTAGCATTGGATTTGATAATTAAAAAGCATACACTGAATCTGAACTGAAAAAAGCAAAGTGTCTTAAGGTGAGCATTTCAAGTGCTAATTTTTGCCATTCTCTCCAGGTTCACATCGGATATATTCCCAACAAAAAAGTGGTGGGGTTGAGCAAGCTGGCAAGGTAACACACGCACATCATACCCTGCCGCTGCAAATGTTGCTTTGTGTTCCTGGCGTTGCTGCCGGGTGGCTGCGTTCTTCTGTTATTGCACCGCATTGACCTGTAGGATTAAGTCAAAGCCCAGTGACCATCATCTAGTCCCCTCATCAAGCACACTGACAGTCTGAACTCTATCCGCTCTCGAAACCATGAGAAAATCCCTTCAGACCTGTGGGAATGACCATTATTATCACAGCCACTCTGTCTGTCTCCTTCTTCCTCCCTTTCCTAAAATATCACACCATCTCTGAACATAGGAAGCCAGAATAACAGTAAAAGAGTCAATGTCCTTTTTTTCTTGCTGTTGTTGCACGACACAGAGTCCTGTACTGTGAATCCTTCACAGATCATGTACAGTTGGATGGTCAGAGCTCAAACGATTAATCATTATTATGCCTGATCTTTAAGCTTGTGGTCTGATTTCTGCAGGATTGTGGAGATCTTCAGTCGGAGGCTTCAAGGTAAGCAGACACATAAACAACTTGATGTGCATTTAATCAACAGTCCTTTTCTACTAGTTCCCTCCAGAATATGGGGTGAAATCTGACAACATCATGATCACATGTTTTGTCTTTCAGTTCAAGAGCGTCTAACCAAGCAGATTGCTGTAGGAATATCACAGGCTCTGGAGCCGAAAGGTGTTGCTGTGGTTATTGAAGCAGCGTAAGTACACAAATAAACTTAATTTCATCCTTTAAAAAAATAATTTAAAACTACCCTCCTAACACACACTTGAATTTAAAAAGGTCAGTGTACAATAATAAATAAGACTGTCGCTACATGCAGGTTCCTTTTTACGACTTTCCTCAAAAGCTCCTCCTGAAAAGCTGATGTGCCATTTGTGTCTGTTTGCAGGCACATGTGTATGATCATGCGTGGTGTCCAGAAGATGAACAGCCGTACAGTGACGAGCACAATGTTGGGGGTTTACCTGGAGGACCCAAAAACCAGGGAAGAGTTCTTGGCTCTTTCAAAGAGCGCCTAACAGATGTCATTCCATGCAGGGCTTCTGTAGCACCTCGTAAAGGTCCGGCATAACAGTAGATCTGCGTTTGACTTTAAAGAGCACATACAAGCTAATAACAGGAAACATAAGGCTGCTGTTTGATGCAGGATCCAAACTGGAAATTTCCCTCCAGCTGCAGAAATCCATCACTGTGAAGTTTATAGGAAATATTATATTCCTGTTCTTGGTGCCTTTGGCAGATATTTTACATTTAAAGTCTTATATTGAGATGTTGTTGCTAATAATTATGGAATATGATTTTGGCACATGCCAATACTGACTTTTTTTTAAATGGGAATGTCATTGGTGCATTCTCAAAGTGGATATTTTACCATCCCTCACTTTATTATCCTACTTACAAACCATCTATAGGCATAATTTCATTCACTATTTGTAATTGATAATGTATGACTTTTCTGAGATGCAAATTATTATATCTGCAATCCAAATCGCAGAATAAGTTATGCATTTAATATAATTATTCTCTTTTTGATGATTTTGAAGATTCTTTGCTTAAATAAAATGATAAAGTTTTCAGCCTTACTTTGTATGTTCATAAGTAGGCAGGCAAGAAAACTGTTCAATGAACTATGTGTAATTCATTGAATTACAAATGATACCGTTTCAATGTTATACTAATACAGGATTTAGAGTATGTAGTGCAAGTGAGACTATTACATATCATATACATGAGGTATCTATGGATGGCTGTTAAACAGCTAAAAATAGAATTATAATACTGATGTTCCTGAACGCACCACAACACAGAATAACAGGAGCAAAGGGACAGTAATAAAACAAGCGGACTAGATGATCTTTAGAATTATATAACCAGTTGTAGTCAAAGTCACGTTTAACCAAAGAAAACCACTACTGATTCTATTTTTATGCAGTGGTACAACATCATAAATCAATAAATGGAAATAAAAACAAGTGTGCAGAAATGGCTGAGGGGAGAGCAAGGCCTTTTGATAGGAAATGAGTCTGCCGCCAGACAACATGTGAACCATGATCTTTATCTGTGACATGAATGATGGGGGGGGTTACACCTGACAGAACAGAGTAAACCAATTATTACAGGCGTACAGGAAAAATTGAGTATGTTGTGCGTAAGAGGATAAATTGTAACAGTTATGGCATCATGCAGAGGCAAAAGATTATCTTGTCACATGCGCTTCATTTTGAATGGTTTAATTCTGTTTAAAAAAATGCAGGACTTGATATACATACAGAAAATAACTGTTCATAAGAGCAAAATCACACCCATAGGATTTAATTTAAAATATACAAAGAAAACTAGAAGCCCGGACTTGTGAAACAGGTGACTGGTTGTGTATTTGGATCCAACAGTACTTCCCTGTGTATGCCACTGAGATAATTCTAGTGGCATTCTATGACATTCTTAAATAAGAGGGCATAGCCAGCTCCAAATCTCTCTTTCACATAAGGTGGGAAAAAAAACACAGAAGAGCTAAACGGAATGATGACAAGAATAAACATCAATCTCATCGTCACATCGGTTATTCACTCGTACAACTGTTCACTGATTATCACACTGATGTCTGTTTGTAGTTTTTGGTGTCCAAAACTTTCCTTCCACACATAGCACAGATTCCTAGATAATACAAAATGAGGAAAGAAAAGTTTTTAGTTTCGAGGGAAAAGCAACATCAGGGGTCATTCACAAATTACACGGAAAGGACAGTTTACTAGATTTCGCTTATTAACCTCAACCTGCTTGCATTTTTTGTGAAAATACTTTTTTGGTCATGAGGGGTTAGTGCAAAATAATAAATAATAACAATTTTGCCAAGTTGGAACCTGGCCAGATGAACCCCAAACTTTACATAACTACTAAAGACAAGATAGTCTTTTTTTGCTATTCAAAATGATGTTTGTTACTGGACACAATACAGATATGTTTATACTCTAAACTACTACTGTAGTGAAGACATGTCCATGGGAAAGCTATAACCTCTGTTACAACAGCCTCGGTCAGACAATGTATGTTGCAACATAGATTTTGTTTAATCTGTGAATGAATTGCCAATTCAGTTTTTCTTTCTTTTTAGTTTAGTAAGTCCAGTGTGAGTAAGTTTATACCTTTCTTGTATGCACAGCCCTGACAGTAGTGTGATCCAGACTGATGAACTGAGCTCTTGCAGATTCTGCAGGTAGCAAAGCCTGTCTTGCTGTACGGGTCAAACCTGATAGGAAGATATATTACAGTAGCTTAAATAGAAATGCAGCAATAGGAGTTTTATCCATGCCAGTGGCAGGGAATAAATTACCACAATAGATGAGTAAATAAAACATTTCTGAGATTGCCCTTAAAAAAAACAAAATGTATGGCATTCAGACTTTAGCAAGCTCTCACCTTGCTTTTTTAGAAGTCAGCATCTTGTTTTCATTCAGCTTACGGCCACCACCCTCTGAAATGGAAAGAAGCAGAAGGAAATCTCGGAGGAAGGATGTCACAATAGGCTATGGGAATTGGCATGGGAATGTTTTAGGGGTGTTGATCTTGCAATTTATTATAGAAAACGAGATTATGTACGAGTATGAGAACTGTCTCTCCTTTTGTCACAATTTTTTTGTATGGACAGCTATAAATTAAACCAAAGCATATACGCAGGTTTATGACTATAATAACGGTTGACAGATCAAGCAGACTCGCTCTTGGTTGTGCCAAAAAAGAAATGCAGAACATTTCAAATATATTCTGGAGACTTGAAATGAATTATCCTAAAGCTGATCACATCAGAGAGCCGTGTCCTTGAATAGATACTTCATTTCCGGATTTTAATTGACCGCAATGTGGCCACTCACTGTAAACAGTAGGCCGCATAATCCCAAAAAACATATTCATGGACTTTGAGTGCTCAATTTACCTGTTGTATTACGTGCGCCATCCTTCCAGGTGTCAGGTGTGATGACTTTACCAAGCTTCTTCTCGCCTGAAATAATGAGTGACACACAATTTGTAGATACAACGTTGTAGCAATTGTAACATGTCTAACGGCCACGGTTAGTGCTCACAGACCAAAACAGCAACGACAACAGTTAGCTAGCAAGTTAGCTTTCGAAGGAACTCGCGACTTCCCTTATAGCACAATATAGGTTAGATTTAAATGTGGTCAATATCTTAACAATGCGATACGTACACTTTTCACAAACCATTTCTTCTCTGTTATTTGTAAAACGATGTTTTTCAGCTTGCTCAGTTGCTCAAAATGAGATAAAAGTGAATGTTAGCTGGCTAAGTCAAGGTTTGTAAACTTCCGGTCGTTTCGTCGTCTTTCGTACTTGACGCACATTGATTGGTCAAAACTGGAACATTCTGAAATTGCATAGGCTGATACTGCCGTCCCTCACAAAAAAATCCAGTAAAACGTCCCGCCCTTCATATTGGGTGGAGGCTGACTTGAATATGTAGTTACGCAATGACGTCAAGTATTCGGCGTTGGGTCACAAGACCCTACCCAATTAGATTACTAGTAACTCGACGAGGGGTTTTACAAACGATCAGCGCCCTAGTTTTTTAAAGGGCGTTTTTTAAGAGAAGATTAAGAACGTAAGATACTGAATAAAGTCAGCAACACATAATGGTAAACGCGGCATGAACAGAAAACTCATTTAAACAAATGATCTGTCACAATATCAATATAAAATAAATACAAGTACTTCGAGATGGAGTAAAACCCCATTATCTTCATGGCTCAAAACAATTAACGTAACCTAATATTTATCCTACAAACATTAGTGAATGGTACCATGTTTGGCCTTTTATTTTCATTTAAATCCCAACCTCGGTAATGAAGCATTGTGTTGCGCTGAGGCAGATCAATGTCATTAATATCCCAGTGGCATCACAATGACATATTTCATCACTTTTGAATTCTCTATTATTTTAACGACTCTGTGTAACCTACAAAAATATACTTCCTGTTTGCTTCTATGGTTTCTTCAAATTAAAACCCGACTGGACGTGACTCTTGCATGGGTTGCATTCATGGCCATATTTATCACACGTTTAATTGAGCTATTTGAGGGAGCAATTTTGAAAGGGTGTCTCTTGACTGGCATTAAAAACAAATACGTATTTAACTTACCTTATCATTTAAAAACAATAGTAATATATTGTTTTATTTTATTTATTGTCATAGCTGAGACAAGCTTGCATTTTGCATCACTTACTACCAGACTTTTATTGTGAACTCCAAACGGAAGCCTTTGATACGCCATGTTTACGGAAGACATGGAAAACTCAGCCATGAATTAAACCTTCTATGAGCATCGGTTGCTGAATTAACATTTTAAAGTATTGCGTTTCAACGTCCGTCTCTCGTCTTAGTCTCATTTCGCAGAGAGTCACAACCTTCATCATGTGGGACCATGAAATCAGAGCAATGGCGTCCACTCACGCCATCATTGCCGTCTCTGTGTTCATGGCGACCGTCCTACCTGCGGCGATCGTGCGCGGGTTCTCGGTGTACGGCACGCACCTTCTGTGGCTCTACTCGGTGTCCGGTGCGGTCACCGCCGTCAGTGTCTCCGTCTTCTGGCTGCTGGGCATTTCGCCGCCCACCAAGAAGCACACGCTGGGATACAAGGTATTAACGTAAAGTAAAAGTAAAAACTACCGACACATGGCAAGTAGAATACTGGCTATGCAAAGTAAAAAATAGTGACCGCAGTAACTGATTCAATGTAGAATATGAATGCATTAATGTGTAAGTATTATTTTAGTATGTAGCTGATGTAAGTGTAGTTGGTATACAGCTGTTTATTTCAGGAGTTTCCTAAATCTAGGTGTCAGGCCTTCTCCAAAGGATCACAAGACAAGCTAATTTATCTTAAAGGAATCTTATAAAACAAAAACAAGGCCGTTTAAAGTCCTGGAATATAAAGGATATACATTTTTTTGTTGAATATAAAATATACAAGTAAGGTAAAGTAGATTACAACCGACTAAAGTGGCGGTTAGAATGACAGTGTTATACTGTATGATACAGATACATTCATGTGGATATAATGCATCAACAACCCCAAAAGTCCAAAACCCTGGATATAGCAAACTGAGGCTGCTAGATCTGAACACTTCATGTCTAATTGATATTATACCAGGGAAACAATGTTTCTAGCTTTCATTTCAGAACTTTTATATTATTTAGATTTAGATTAGATTATTTAGAACATATTTTCCAGGATTTCTCTCGCTTAAACGTCTTTGTCCACTTTCTTTCTGCAGCTTTCTCGGGTGTTTCGTTCCTGTCTGTACTTCTTCCTGTCGTGCCTGTTTTTCCACGCTGTGGTTGTTCTCTATGGAGCTCCGCTGATTGAGTGAGTATCTGGTTATGCTCATGTAAAACCACTGCAAGTAGTATCACCCACACAAAACAAAGTGTGTGCAATATAAGTATTTTCACACTGTCAGTTATATTACTTTAAATACATGGTACATATTTGCTGTTTGTCGTTCTTGTCTGTTCATTTTTTTATGCATTACGCTTTAATTCACACCCAAAGAATGTCTGTTTTCTTTGCTTTGTGGCATCAACACAAGTTCTATTTGCTTCCATAAATCTCTCAAAGTATTCAGCCATACAATCTCTCCTACTTTGTTTGTTTCAGATCTGCCTTGGAAACATTCTCCCTAGCTGTGCTACTGACCTCTTTAACCACATTGAGGTGTCTCTGTGTCCTCGGCCCAAACGTCCAGGCCTGGATACGAGTATTCAGCCGGCACGGGTAGGCCCAAATCCCTATTTTTTTTAACCTCTTTCTCTCTGTGTAATATTGTTTGTGCTCATCTTGAGTCTATAAATGAAGATAGATGAATATATTAACTTTGTGTTGCGTTCCTCTGTCTCCCTCTCCAGAGCTATGTCTGTGTGGGACACATGTCTGCAGATAACAGTGGCCTGCACTTTGGTGGGAGCCTGGGTAGGAGCCTTTCCCATACCACTGGACTGGGACAGGCCTTGGCAGGTCAGTACACAGTAAAACATTCCCATGAATGGAATTTGTTCTGTTGGATATATATATATAAAATTGCTCATGCATGACGCCCTGTATTAGGATCTTCATGACAGGGCGTCATGCATGAGCAATTTTTTATATTCACTGTAATATTTATAATAATAATATTTTTATGTTGCGCTTTTCTATATACCCAAAGACGCTTCACATCGGGCAAAGACACAATATAAAAAAAAAGAGAAATATAGGAGCAAACAAACAGAACATGTGAAACAACATATATCCTTCAGACCATTCATCGTAAATCACTTATTTCAGCGTGATGAAGACCACTTGTTCACGAGGGGACACCATTCATCACTGTCATAATGGATGCCCCTAAAACTTTTATTTGAGGCTGCTTTGTCCGAACTCTCCGTTGGAAAGCTTGCTTCGTAAATCAGGGATTTATTTAAACCAAACCAGAGTTGGTGGAACATGTACCAAGGACGTGTTTGCTAAGTTTAATTTAGTTTCTGTCCAGGTTTGAATTAAATGTATTTTACGATGAGTTGACAAGTCAGTTGAGCCATTCTTCTGTGTAGAGGAGAAACTTGAACTCGGAAGGTGTACGGTTTAATTTTTTCTGTTTAGGCGTAACAATATTTCCTTCATTGGTGTTTTGGGAGAATTTCACGGCGGCACAGCTCCACAGCAGGACAGCTCAGCTCATAAAGCCCACGTTGGGGATTTATTTTCTCACTGCACTGCATTTACCATCAGCCCTGATTGTACATCCACATAAAAAGTGTTGAATTTTTCCTTCGAATTATATAATTTTTTAAAGAATATTTTTTGAACCAGTCATCTTGCTTGACTTCCTCAGGCGCACAGTTTCAGCCAGTACAGCATTATTAAACTGTCATCCTTAAACTGTATTCAATACAATCTCATGAGTCTGAAATGATCAATAAACGCATTAACCATTAAATCCCTCTCCTTATTCAATGAATGAGTTAGACTTTTTTTGCAAAAGGCTGGGGGAAAATGCAAATTAGGCTCTGTGGTAATTGGAGCATAACTCTGCAGGACAATGTTTTACTGCTGTCCTTTTTTAAAAGAAGTTCCTCTTTGAATAAAACATTACAAGTGGAAACACAGAAGAAAAAAGGATAACGTTTTATAATAGCTTTTCTCCTCTTGATGTATCAGTGCAGCAGTTGGACTCACTTGTCTTGCTTCTCGTAGGTTTGGCCCGTTTCCTGCAGTTTGGGAACTACTATCGGCTTCCTGACCGGCCTTCTTGCAGCTCCTGCTTGGATCCACTACCATCGCAAGCAGCTCACGTACAAGTGCAAGTGATGGACAGATGTAGGCTTGTTTGCGACCACAAGGGTATTTTTCTCGTATTCCTGCTGTATTCCTTTAACTTTGTACTGAATATTTATTGGGTGCATTCCCTCCTCATGCTGCCTGTAGGAAAGAAGATTATGCATACGTTATTAAAATGTAAGCATGGAGGCTGAATATTTTCTTTGAACAGTTTTAACCTGTATGAAGCAATACTTTGGATTTCTTTTTTGATTAAAAGGTTGGAAATATCAGTCATTTGAGTGATCAGCAGTACTCAGAACTGTAGGTGGTGCTGTTGGATCACCACCTGCATAAGCTGTGTGTTTGTGTGAGTGTGTGCCTGTGAGGGTTTAAATGAAGAGAGGAAATCAAGGCTCACGGTAATTTACAAAGTAATCAGTATTATGGTTGGGTGGTAATTTATTGAAAGAGATGTGACAGCAAGTTATGACAAAGTGTACTTCCATCCTGACATGCACATTGAGGTAATTTTGCACCTGCAAGATGAATACTGTTAGTTACCAGTCCAGCTTTTCAGATCCTCGGGCCACCATATCGATTCACTTTCATTTTAGGTGCATTCATTTTTCTCCTTCCATGCTGCCTACATCTGTTGCTCTCCCCTCGCAGCCTGGTGACCACAATGAAACATCTTGCATCTTTCTGCATCACAGTGTCCGACTGCGAAGTAAATGACAAAGGCTGTTTGCAGACAGATTGTAGCACAATGAAACTAAAGTAATTACGTGCCAGTTTTGTCACAGAGCCAGAGGCGAGGCAGTTCAATCCCCCTGTCTTTGAACTCTTACATAAGGCAGTTGCCAGGGAAAGACTGAGGAAAATAGCCTGGAGAAGGCAAAAAGAGGGAGAAGAAAATAATTTGGAAAATCTATATAGGGAGAGAGATTTTCAAGCCTTTTAAATGCACTTACGACGCCAATCAGCACACCTTTTTCATCGGACTTCATGCTGTTATCTCCATTATCCTTTCATCCGACACCTTCTCGAGAAGACTCCTGGAGAGCAAAGGGTGTGCTGTAACTGATTTCACCTCCAGCCGGCTCGTGCTGTGTGTCATCACACCGGGCACGTCACATCTGGTGATTCTCGGAGTGATTCGTTTTTCTGTCCCTTGAGTCGTTCGCACGGGCGTAATCGATTTATTTTGAGGACTGAGATCTGTTTGGAGTGGCTTTGTCTGTGTGCTCAAGCCCACTAGTGGCGCTTTCATCTGCGAGACAAGAACAAGGCCATTCGATCCGACATAAAAGACACTGTTTCTAAAAAATATTCTCTTCTCATTCTATCTCAGAGAACTTTGTATATTCATTGTTTGTTCTCTGGCTGTGCTCTTGTACCAGGGCTTTGTGAGGTAATTTGTCACTCTTAACCCCTCTTTCCTGCAAGGCCATTGTTGTAGGCAGAGCTGTTATGTTTCTGCAGTGATATATTCTCTGTGGTGTTTCACCCAAAATGAAGCCTGGATAATCAATTATCTTTAGGGGGAGCACTGAATCAAATGACTTTGCAAACATATTGCTCAGGCTGCAGGGAATACAACGAATCCACATCCAGCTCTGCAGTTACTACATCATGAAATTAACCTTGAGATTCAGCTTCATGACTCACACTTGAACTCTTTTGCATGTCTCCACGGTGAAGAATATTTATCCGTTCATATTAGATGACTAGATTACAAATTGAAAAAAAGAAAATACTAATTTTAATCACAACTGAGAAAAGTAAGTAATCCAATAACAAACACATTTAGAAAACAATAAGAACACTTCTACTTCATCATTGTTTTTGCATGCATGCCTCTAATGAGGCAATATATTTCCTTTTGTGTAGTAATTTCTTTATCTTCCACCCATTATCTCCAATATAAATATGTAGTATAGATCAGAAAATCCCCCAAATAGGTATGCTTAGAGACAGTGTGTGCATCTAGCAGCTAAGCTGACAATCAGCTCAATCTTCTTTTTCCAAGACCGCAGTGGCTTTAATGTGTTTTGCCTCACTTAAAGGTTATAATTACCAATATTAACAGTACTTTAGATACAAGGCCTTACAAAGGGGTCGCTCTGAGCTAATGTAAAGGCAACAATTCTTAGATTCAGGTTATTACACTACAAAATGATTTACATTTGAAGATATTGTTAATATATAATAATATAATTTGGCATTTTGTGGATGGTACAAATTGGACAAACAAAATCATCAGCCATTTAAAAGATGTATGCCACCAGAATAATTTGAAAAATGAACTAATTGTTCACTGACTTTATATTGTTTTATCTCAAGAAGGGATTACAGAAGGACGGTCGAACAGGATGGATGTGTCCTCGGACTGCAAGACGCCATCAGTTTCATTGTAAACCCATCTGGAACTGCTGAGAATGCAAATAGGAGTAAAATGGGATTATATTTCTAAATGATCTACCGCCATGTCACACCCATCCTCCACATAACAACCTTCTCCTTACGCTCATCCACCCCCTTCCTCACACCCCGGGTTGCTTCCTGTGTTGTTTCTCTTCTTTTTCGCGAGGTTTCCTGTGTGGTTCCCCCCCACCCCCGTTTACAAAGAGTGCTGGGCTCATCGTGAACGTGTTATTGCGGAGCGATCAGGTTTCTCCTGTGGATTCGAGGGGAGACAACAAAAGCATCCATTGTGACTGGGGTGGGTTGTCCTGACGCAAGAGGGATAAGGGAAGATCGAGGGAGGGATTTGGACGTTTTTTTCGATGAAAGGCAGGATATTAGGTTAAAATCATGACAAATACATTTGTGCACGTTTGGACAAAACTATTCAATGGATTTCCATTAAAGGTTGTGCGCATCTGGGTCAGCCACAGTGGACAAATGCTGCAGACTGGTGATCCGTAAGACTTTTATTTTATCAGCAGATTGACATTTGTGGATTTTCCTGAAAAGCCTCAACAAATATCAGATGGTATCTAAAAAGATTATGTCCACCCCACAGACATTCGAATGTCTTTATAGACCATACTCATTATCTTTTCCCACAGAAGGTCAAATTATTCATTTTTAAATCAGTGCTCTCATCAATTATCCATCATATGATTTTCCTCAGGGTGTGAAGTATTGATGCCATGACAAAGGGAGGTCCACTGTGGATTCTTGCCCACATAGGAATGTGCCAGATTTTAATAAATAAAGATCTGGCACTGCAATTAGAAATAATAATTAAAGTCCCTGGAAAATGCACTCCCCACTAATGTGCAGCTTGAGAAACATTTTGATATATATGCACGTGAGATTTTTTTGGCTTAGTATTTTATGTTTTGTTCTATATATCATTTGTTTTATATTTTCAGCTCTTATTTTCTTGTGCACCTCTCAGCCTACTGATCTGGAGAGGTTCACTATTTTATATTATCTTAACACTTCTAACTAGGCTATATATATTTTTTTTATAGATCAAGTAACTTTGCAGATTAATAATGCCAATTCTACGTTCAGATCATTTCTTGATCATGACTTTTGCAATTTTACTTCAGTACAAAAATGTTTGTACCAAATTAAGACAATCAGCAATCATCCTTCTAAATTCAAGAAAATACATCATACACAAAGGCAGGAGAAAATACAAAGACTGAGATTATCAGTGTTTCAGCAGCTTGATGTGGCGCTGCAAACATGTCTTTCTGAAACAACCTCCCTCCGAACTCGTCCAGAAGCATCTTACATCACACCCAAGCCCACACATGTAAATACTGTATGAGACCAGGCTTAAGCCAACTGAGCAGCAGCGATGTTCTAGATCTCCAACATGCTTTCTCACACACACATGCTCAAGAACAGCTCTCCACCCATTTGAGTTCCATACGTGAAGCCTGTGTGCATCCCTTTGTTTGTTTCTTTCCATGACATAATCTTCAAGAAAAACAGGATACACAAGCATGTATTACCTTTGTTTCCCTGTTTATTAACTTAGACATTTGATTTACAAAGGAGATGGACGCTATTATTGTTATCAGAGTATTATTGAGTGTGATGTCATAACAGCGAGTCCCAAGAGGTGGCATGGCGAGGGCAGACGGAGGCTGGGAATGTTGGGTTTGATAGCAAAGATCCCGGGGTTTGGCGTTGTTCACTTATTGTTGGGCTGGGCTGCAAAGTAAAGAGCCACCAGACAGTAGAGCGCGCCTCCTACAGTGAGAGCCATGGTGGTGCGGTACAGTAGTCTGTCAGGGACACCGCGCTTCAAATGAATAGGGATGCCGTCTGGTGCCTGTGAAGATGAAACGGGAGGGGGGCGGCACGGGAAAATTGGAGCAAGAAAACAAATAGGAAATACTCAAATAATGAAATTGTAACAGGGAGTGCAGGGAATCGTTTGTAATTTGCGGTGCCAAAAAGGCCTACAACAGATTTTTGTCCATAGCTTTAGGTGTTCTTTTTTCTTTCCTTCATAACACACGTACGCTTTTTCTACCTCAACTCAACTATTTGAATTATTAATAATGCATATATTGTTCCAATTTAAAATAAAAAAATGTATAGCTTATGAATTATTTGGTCAGCAATTGTTTATCTCTTTAACACCAAAAAAAAGTTCCTGCGACTGGCTAAATTGCAGCGCTAATTACTGTGGTTTCCATTAGTTTTGAGTGATTGCTGTGACCAAGTTCACTTACTCCCCCGCCGACTATCCTGTGATGAATACTGATGTAAGGGGGCATTGAGAACAGAATAAAGAAGAAATCCCCAAGGCTTTGACTGATAAAGTGAGCAGCTCACTTGAGCTAAACGTAAAAGCTCAGACTTACATTTCAGTCTACTATATGCATATATGTAGAGGTTATATAGTTACCTGAAAAAGTCTCTGAAGCTCAGGAACCCTGTTTGCTCCCAAGTACTCCACCGTGGACCCCGCCTCCGACACCACCTTGGTGGGTGTGGCAAACACCATGGTGGGGGACTCTGCTGGCACACCTGGCCTAAGCCCCTAAACCAAAAGAATAAATTAAAAGAACTGCTCAAAAGGCATTCATTTTATTCAATGTCAGTATTAAGGGAAATTTATGGACGTTTATCAGCAATGAGTAATGGAAATAATTATAGCCTTGCAAAGTGTAAACTATACAGAATCTAAAAAAGTATTTGTTCTGGTTTATAAATTTGACTAAAATAAATCCACATAATTTTTGTAGGAGCTTAATGCTGCTTCCTAAATCTAACTTGGAAAAAAACAATACAACAAACCTTTTGTTTAATCATTGCGGAACTGCTTAAAATTTACCCTCTGAATCTAACCTACAGTAGGTTAAGCAGTGGACCGCTGTAGAGAACCCGCTCCAACCAACAGCGACCCCAAAGACGATTCAGCTCATCTAGCAACATACGACTCAACTTGTGCCTGTTGAGGTCAATATTAAGGAACACCAAAAACACTACACTACAAAAAGTAGTTCACCATTAAAACAAATTACAATTTACTGTCAGCCTGACCTACTCTTCTTATTTTATCAGTAAACAATAAAAGCATTAGTTGGGCCTTTTTACATTTCATTGACCGGTGGTAATTTTTCTCCAAGACATCTTTTCAATTCTATATTAGTGTGATTTGGAACAGTAACAGCAGTACAATTCAATAGAAGTGATAAATGCGGGCGGGCGGGATCCTCGGCCTGGGAGCGGCGCGGCGGGGTTGCGGGGGGGTTCCGCGAGGGGGGGTTTCGGCGTGTTCCGTTTCCTTGGGTTCCTGTGGGGGGGTCCGCGGGGTTGCGGGGGGTTCCACGAGGGGTGTTTTGTGTGTGTGTGTGTGTGTGTTTGTGGGGGGGGGGCGCGGGTGACCGGGGTTGCAAGGGGAGGTCGGGGTGTTCCGTGTGTGGGGGAGTTTTCATTTTGGGGGCACTGACTATTTTTATGAAAAAATGATTTGGTTTTGAAGCTTAAGTTAACTGTTTTGGTTGAGATATGACCTTTTGAAGGTGATCTATGTAGTTGTGCTAAATATAGTCTATTTTACCAAATGCATTAAGAGCTTTGAGAATGTAATTTCTGTTTCAAGAATTGAGCCAAAGCAATGGAGAAAAACTGTAAACGAGATAGAAATGTAGTTGACACATGAGTGAAGTGTTTTGGGAGAGTTATGTGCTTTTGCAAGTGAGCATTAGTGTTGTGCAGAACTGTAAGACTGTTTTGCCAAATGCATTAAGAATTTCTGTTTCAAAAAATGAGCCAAACCAATGGAGAAAACTGTAATCTAATCCATGAAGATCGGAAGCTCTGTAAACCTTGCACTACTCCCAACTCACTGAAAGTGCTTTGCAGAATGTCAACTTTCTCTCTTGTTTTTACTGTCTTTACTGTCGGACACGGAACACCCCGACCCCCTTGAATTACATTTCCAACTAGCGTGAAATACGACAGGAAACTACCGATTAACCAGCAATCTGCAGGTATACGACATCAAGGAAACCACATCACTCTTGGGAATTAACACACATGTTGTACATTTAGTCGATTGCATTTGAGACCTTGGAATAATTATGCTATCAGCTAACGTTGCAGTAAAGACAACGATTATCCAACGGAGTGATATATGAAGGTCATCCCCTACGGTTACCGAATTGGTCTCTCGATGATACACCGCGTCCTTGTCTTACCTGAGGGCTGTAGGCGGCCGCCGGAGCGGACCCTGTCAGTTTCTGGGTAAACCCGCTGAATTTGTAGTACATTTTCTTGCTGAAGGACAGGAAAAGCTTCGTCCACAACAAAAATCACACGGTAAAAGGTCTTCCTGCGACCGTCGAGGAAAAGTGACGTCACAGTCAGTTGGCTTGACACTGCCCGTTTAAAATTATGGCGTAGGAATGGAACCCTTTTCTAAACTACACTGAAATACTCCACTTTTTTTTTTAAATACCACATTTTACTTTGTAAATGTACTGCACTTACTGTACTTTTATTTTTCAGGTGCTACATTTTATTCTGCTCTCAACTTATACTCCACTATTTGCAAATCATAAACTGCAACGTTTTGTAATATTGTCATACAAAAATAAAATTTGAATGTATACATCATTTTGATTTAACTACTACATTAAGATGTATTGCTGTAGGTTTAGCTAAGGTTAGTTACTAAATACAATTAGCTAACCTCTATCCTATACAGTCATTACGCCCTATTTTTTACAGCTCCAATACTAAAGTGATGTAATAATGCATCTTGATTATGTATATTTTTTATTTTGTATGAATGTGTAAATTGATGATTCTCACAACATCCATTAAAACATATTGTGTGTTGTGACCATTTTTGTCCACATGTGATTGTTTTCTGCCTCTCTATACAAGGCGGATTTCACTTACGCATGTTTTGAAAATAGCTTTTTAAGAAAAGGTCAAATGGAAAAATGTAAGTCCAGAACACACATGGACACTGAAATAACATTTTTTTTGTTTAGTTATTTCTGTTCCCTAAAATATGAATCCTATGGACTTCAGGGGTCCTTTGACTTTGCCTCAATCTCTACAAGCAGATCAAAGATCACATCTGGATTTTTTTTAAAAGTCCTGCAAAATGAATCATATCAGCCTCAGCTGTGTGTTATTTGCACATACATCTATGCAATCAGGCGTGACTTAGATCAGTGATTCTCAAACGTTTTTAGTGGGTCGCGGGCCTTTGCATGGGAAAATAAAAAAATTTAAAAAATAAACTTTTTGCCGGCTCATCCGTCCATGTTTTTGGTCAAGCGCGGCAATTAGAGGATAAGACTGGCGCCGCAAAGAAAACTGTTAGCACCAACCCCCCCCCCGGCGACACCGACACCGCTAGCACACCCCCCCCCCCCCCCCGGTTGATGACACCGCTAGCACCCCCCGTTGACCGACCGCTTTGGGACGCGTAGCACTGAATATCTTCTCATGTGTAGTAAAACACCTTGTTATGATATCCCCAATCTCAGTTTTTTCTTATAATCTATTTTTATTTTGTCAAAAAAGATTTCATTCTTATTTCCATCGGGTGCTTAGGCCTACTGACTGAGGGGTTGCGATAAGTGAAACACAAGCCTTTAAAGCTTAGTGACAGATGTGCAACATGCTTGGAAAGTCTGGACCCTAATAACACAGCGGCAGGAGTTAGATTAAGCCAATGTACCTTTACAACAGTTTGTTGTAAACAAGGCCGCAGCACACTCTTCACTCCAGTGAAAATCCAATGAGCGCACTGAATGTCCTCGCCAAGAGGCTCAGGTGTTTCTCACATTGAATGCAATGTTCTACTGCCTGTAAGAGGCCAGGGGTGTAGTGCGTCATCACATCAAGACTTTGAATTATCAAACTCCATCTGCCAAAACCTGCTTTTTTCATGCATTGCCTCTCTGGGTGAAGGTTATTGTTATACAGTTTGATTACAAATGAGCAATTATACATCATAGACATTTTGATCTGAGACATTTTATTACAAAAGGTCATACAATAATCACACTAATCACAAGTTCATAGTCTATTGATGAAAAAGTTTTTGATTGATTGTTTCAATCAGGACATGCCAAGATTCACTAGGCTATAAGCTATAAACTGTGCTGTATGCAAGGTAGTAAAATAGGGATTATCTCTCCTTTTTGTGAGTACCTAAAAAAGCACATTGATAACACAACAAGAACAATAACAAACTATCTTCTGAGTACAATGAACACTGAACACGTACAAGGCTGCAGAGTTTGTGAGAAAATAACCGATTAGACTTTAAATTCAAGGCGCTACAGTCCATTAACCAACTGGTTTAATGTTCACCACAGAAAAGCATGAGAGCTTGTCGGTGTGCATGTGTGTGTTTAAACACATGATGGTTGATGGTAACAGGAGGAGAATAAATGCAGAGAAAGACTGTTGTGTGGGAGAGGTGTTGACTTGTTTGTTTGGATCATGTGCCTCCTGAACAAATCACATAATCTTGGCTTAACCACGAGTAGTGGAAACATGTCTGAATCATGAATGTTGGTCATTATATTTTCAGGCATCATTCTTTCCCATTATTCTTTTTGTATATTTTGTAATTCAACAAATCACATAATGCATGTTTCCTGATAGCTGTAAAAACAAAAACACCAGCCAGGAGTTTTGTGCGTGGATGTTGTCTATTTGTGAGCACAATCGACCACTATTATGATTGGCATGTTTGAGGATGCAGGTTGCCTTGGAGACACAGAAATACAAAATGTCTTATATTGCAAATGGAGACGTAACACACTCTCCGTCTATTCATTCTTTGTGCTCGCTGTTGCTCCACATTCTATCTCTTTGTCATTTTTGTCCCGGGGATCTTTTATCAACCATCTCACGCTCCATCTGCGCTGTCATATCTGTCATATCTGTCATATCTGTCATAACTTTAGTTTTCCACCACGTTGTAGTCCTCGCTTCTGACCTGTCTCTATATTTCCATATCTGACTTCATGTGCTGTGCAACCCCTCTGCATCCTTCTTTCCCTGTCACATGTTCACTCAATCAGTCCATATCTCACAGGTTTAACAGAATGCATCTAGGTCACACATCAATATTTTGTAACTGGCACAATCTGGGCACAAAGCTTAGACAAAGTGAGGGCGAGACAAACAAACACACACACAGCCCTGAATGTGGCAGACAAAAAAGCAGCCGTCTCTGACAATGTTGTAGTCATGGAAATACAGTGTAAACAGCAGCTGGTGTAAAAACTGAATTGACTGTACCTGGGTGTTTAATAACTCATTCCATTATCCAGTCCAAGTGGTGAAAATGGAAGCAGGGCATGCTGGCTAAAGACAATAATTGGAGATCATCAACACAACAGGCAGGAATGAGACAGGCCAATTACAATTAGGCGCATCTCGCGCAGGAAACGGTGTAATACGTACAGTGGATTGCTATTTGACAACAAGATTAGCAGCTGGTTTGTTGAGTTTTTTTTCTGGTGAGGGCCGAGCTGAATGTGTTTTGGTCTGGATTCATGCCCTCTGCAGTATCTCCACTGACAAGCTGCGTGTGTATCTGGCAGAGCGGAGTTTGAGTTCGTGGTAGCACTGTACAAAACTGTGGTAGATGAATGTGATGGGCAGTGCCAAGAGAACAATGCCACTCACGACACACATTCCCCCAAGCACCCGTCCCCCGAGTGTTACAGGGTACACGTCCCCGTACCCTACCGTCGTCATGGAGATGATAACCCACCAGGCTGCTGCGGGGATGCTGGAGTAGTCCGGGTTCTGCGTCCCCAAGTCCAGCCCGTACTCCAGCAGCTGGGCGAGAGCACTGTATATTGCCATGGCGACGAAGACAAACACCATCAGCATGACCATCTCCCGGTAGCAACGCGTGAGTGTGAGCCCGAGTGTCTGCAGCCCCAGGAAGTGCCTGGCCAGCTTCATGAGCCAGAACACGCGCATCATCCTCAGCACCCGGAGCACCACCCCGGCAACCCCGAGACCAGCCCCTGGCACCCCGGCCTGGGCCAGCGCCATGGTGACATAGTAAGGGGTGATGGAAATCACATCAATGATGTTCAACGGCCGCCGGATGAAGTCCCACTTGCTTTTGGCCACTAGAAAGCGCACTATGCATTCTGCTGTAAACCAGCCGATACACACGGCTTCCACTGTCCTGCGGAGAGAAGATGAGGAAATTAGCCGAACTGAACTGCGAACAGGGAACGGGAGAGCAGCAACAGATGTGGATTATAGTAAACATTACCTTATTATCAGATATTAATTGGAAAATCTGCTTATATGAGTAAGAAGGAAGCACACAGGGGGGGGGGGGGATTTATAGGAAATACACAGGACATCTGACGCATTTCAGGGTAGACACAAGTAAACAAAGAGAGGAGGAGACTGGAAAATTCCCGGTAAACAGCACAGAGTGAAGGATGCAAACCCGTCAAAGACTGTGTGACCGAGACAGGATTATTCTATAGATTAGCACAGTGGAGGAAATCAAACCAAATTAAGTTGAGGTTGTGCTTGTATTTGATTTAGAAACTGTAATGCAAATGAAATAGCACAGAGCCCGTATGGATCACAATGAGAAAAACCACATTGTTGAGCAACCGAGGGGAATTGCATCATCTACTGGCATGGAACTAAATTGTAATCATCTTATGCCTGAGAATGGACATTTAGTGATTACCTAACCACTGTTACAGATCTCGAACTATGTAAACATAACCCAGCCTTATATAGAGGCTGCCCCAGTCATACAAAAAGGACATGTTGTGGAAAAAAGAGAAGTGGACTTTCCACCTTGCATCCAAGAGGTACAGCCAAAAAGTCCAGGCGCTAAAACAGAAGTACCAATGAGTGGCTTAATTTCTTTTTGTTTGCTTTCTCTAATTGATAATCCCTCACTACACATTCTTCTTCCAACCTATTACTCGCTGGAATATGATCTAGCATATATGTCATTAATCTGATGTCTGCCCACCCTGTGTACCGTGCAGTGTACCCTGCAAGCCAATGACACTGGTTAAGAACGGGCAACATAAACGCATCCTTGTTATGTTCCTGCCTGTTGAGCTCATGGCATCAAGTCACTATTGACTGTAACGCACCAGGTTTTAGAGCAGAGCCTCAATTGTCGGATACATATTTCGCTGAAGCATTTCGCCGCGTCCTCGTGAGGGGGGGGGGGGGCTTTTATTCCTCTAAACTTAACTGACCCCTGACGTTCGCCTACCTGTGCTCCTCCACTGTATTTCTCTTGGCTGTATCCCAGTCCGGCAGGGTGCTCGCACACATCATTATCATAGAAACGAGCACGAATATCACAGACACTGAAGCCAAAAGCTGCGCAAAAACGGAAGAGTTGGGCTCCTCGAATGTCTTGCGCATCATCTCGAGCCATTTTGCGCGACCGGTGAGCCGCTGCACCGGTGAGCCACAGCTCTGGGACTCATCCCCCGATACTCCGACGTCCAACTCGGACAGAGTGTCCAGTCCAATCTCCGACATCCTGTCGTCCAGGCGCTTCTGGCAGCAGGAGTCCAGGTGCACGCTCTCCAGTCCCCAGTAGAGCATCTCGGTGTAGAATGACAGCTCGCACACTCCGGGCACAAAACGGAGTTTACCGGAGCGCACGTAGAGCATGATGAACACGAAAGCCTGTGCGTGGCGGTCAAAGAAAAACTCATTTCGGTCCCGGTCGTAGTCATCGCACAGTTCAAGAACCTCTTTTTCCGTTGCGCATGCATGCAGCCCGCTGACGCGCCGAAGAGGGAAATCCCGAATCACCTCACGGGTGAAGGCGTACCGGGTTCCCCCTACGTTGAGTACGCAGATGCTCTTCCCGAACTTCATCCTGTCAATCTGTGACCTAACTACAACTTATCTTCGCAGTCCACTGTCCCTTCCATCACAAAAGCGTTTGGACACTTGGGTGCCACGGTCTCCACTGTCCCCACCCGTTCGTGGAGACGGTCCTGCGCTGATGGGAACTCAACCTTGCGTCCCTGACTCCTGTAGCCTCTCCGTGGCCTGTAGAAGAGTCTCTCCTCCACAGCCGGGGCGAGCCGATCCCATCAATGATGTCACATGCGCGCGCACGTGCGCACGCATCGTCGTAAATGTCGTGCAGGAAACTGAGGCTTAAAATCACACACATTTGGCTTATAGTTCGAAATCGTCGATATAATAAATATTACATTTTGTAAGTGTTAGATTCGTATAGGCTATTCCCTCCAGCCAGCCAAATATGAAAAATTGTTTGTTTTGAGCACTTAAGGGCGTTTGAACATTCTAACTATATTTTAACTATCGGACTTTGGGTTTATTCTGTTATTCTTCAGCACTGTTGGAAGAACAAAATTGTATTGATCACGATGGCTTCACTGTATTTACAATAAAGAACTTGAAATATTATAATAAGTTGTTGAGAACAGTTTACTTCTAACATAAAATTACCTGTATGGTTATAAGTAAGTATTAGAGTCATGGTTGCATTTGAAATAAATAAATATGATTTGTTAAGGTTAAGTGTCTGTGTGTGTGACTGAAATCGTGCGGGTATGTGCATGTCTGTGCGCGTGCGCGGCCCTATTCTCAACGTCACCAGTCAGTGGTTTTTCGGGTTGATCCGACTTCTTTTGGCTGCCGTGAGTTCACTGTATTGAAAAGGGGACTGTGAATCCTAGAGGAGGAGGAGGGGGGTTGATTTGGCAAAAAAAAATCTCCCGCTTGGGTACACATCCGGAGTCTCGACGATCATAATCCATCGCACCTTTTACCTGTTAAGGGTCTAGACGTTATTGTTTCTATTAATTTATTGTTCTTTCTTTTAGTTTATGGTTTACGTTAACACTCCGGGAGGGCAGAAATGGCGGCCAACATGTACCGGGTCGGAGGTATGTATGTCAATGTGGACCTTTTTTTATCAAACTGAAACCCTTCCAGTTTCGCAGCCCCTGGGGATCATGTCACACAATTTCTTGCTGGTTTGCGTGTAATAGTGAATCAAGGCCGTGCTACACGCATAGAAATGCATTCAGTTGGACCGCTAAGGTGATCATTTCTAAATATTTTGGATTCAAAATGGGTCAGGCCTCGCGTCTGTCGTGTCCACTGCAGCTAGCCGCCAGCTTGCTAAATAGCTAGCTCACAATGTAAACATATTTCAACTGTCGGCACCTTTGTTGTTCTTTGGTTTTCGGATGTTTGGACCGGGGCTACAGGTAACGGAAACGCCGTGGGTCTTCTCGACTAGACGTGTGTGGCTAAAAAGGTTCAAATGTTGCCACAGGCAGTCTGAAGCTGCCTTTGTATTTGCCTCTTCTGGCATGCAGCCATTAGTGCGAGTCCTTATTTAGCTAACGTTAGCACCAGTAATGGATTCGCTGATTAGCATTATTGCGGCTGTGCCGCTCGTTTAACGTGAGGAGGAATTCATCTTTACAATCCTGGTAACACAATACTCTTGGTTTTGGCACACTGTCCACAAATATTTACAACAAGCACCATTAATTAGAATAATGATTTTACCTGCTAGCTAGCTTGTTAGCAGTGTGCTGGAATTCAGCATCTAATTATTGTCTCGATTCATGGCGTCGTTGCGTAGGGGTTTGATTGAATCTTACACCTTTATTACCTCGTAGTTTTAATTAACATTGTGACTAAGCTGTGATGTCATGCTCGACATGTCACACATTAATAATCATCCCTGCACATGTGATAATATCGTGGTAATAGTACAACACAGGCGTATCATTGTCGTTACAACGTATCAGTTTGTTGACCATATGGTCACCGTAGGTGCAGTTCTTCTGCTGCCTTCAAGTGTTATTTGGAAACTGTAACTCCAAGAACGTTAAGAACTGTGGAGTGGTTTTGATTTTTTGGTCTTTATTACAAATGAAGAGATCTGTTTTCAAATATGTCTTTTGTAAATGTTACCTCTTCATACGTATAGCGGAGTCGTTCTAGTACAACTTAATAAAGAGAAAAATATATATGTCAAGGCTGCAATTGATCTTGTAGGACAGTACCCCGCTGGGCATGAATTCACTTTCGAGGTGGATGACTGTAGTGTTTATATGCACTTACTAAATGTCCAATCATGATTTACCTCTCGCTGACTTGTTTGTTTTTCTTGTGCATAGAAATTACAATATTTCAGAGAGCACTTGAAGGCAGCACTCCCCATGGACTAAACTTTGACAAAGTTACTGTATATTCTGCTCAGGTAGAGCCGAATCAGCCTCTGGCTAGGAGTCTTATTTATGCTGATTTTATTGATGAGCTATGCATGGTCATTCATTTCAATTAAATATATCCATGTCCCCAACATATTTATCTTATTTAATCATAACTGTGGTCAGTGCACGTATATTGCTTTTGCCCATAAGAAATTCTCAGTTCATTAATAGTCTTCACGTCTGTTTTTAACCTCTTCCTCAGTAGGAAGTTCAATGGTTGCTCAATGGCATACTGGGAATGGGAAAAACTGCAGTATGTCACTGAGCCAATTTCCTGTTCCTTGATTTTTTCTGTAGTAAGATGGGATTGAAGTAGTGTTGGCAATATACAAGTGTAGATGGACTTTCACTCCCTGGTGATTTTTTTATTACACCTACACAATTTAATGCATTCCAGTGCTTTTGACTTTGCAGGTTTACCTAATGAAGTGGCCGCTGAGTGTGTTATTACTATAGAGGATAAATCAATCGTTACCATGAACTCATACAGTGTGTTTTTTGTTGCAGATTATGTATTCTTCGAGAACTCCTCCAGTAACCCTTACCTGATCCGGCGGATAGAAGAACTTAACAAGGTACAGAAGTAATTGTGTGTCAAATTGGGAGTCTGTTTCAGTTGTTCTATGCCTGAGGGTGAATAGATAGGATTCCTCACTATCCCTACCCCCCACTTCGCAAAGTGTGTTTCTGTGCATTTTGAGACAAAAGGGTATGTAATAGGATGTAACCTGACAGGTACGTCCCTGTCTCCTAACTGCAGTTTAATATCACAGGACACACCTGTGGGAGTGTTTGTGTATGTGTAGGCAGCGGAGATTGTTAAGAACTTTTCAGCTCAGCTTTAAACTAAAGATCAACTAAAATTCTCGAAAAGCAAAATGGTCTTATGCATTGTTCTGGGCCAAACTTTTGTAGAGTTAACTGTTTGAAATGATAACCTTTTCGTGGCACATTTAAAAAAATACCAAGCAACATTTTTCAAATACTACACCAGCATCTTGGACAGGTGAGCCCAAAAAGCCTTTTCTGCATTTGCGTGAAGAAACGCAGATAAATGCAATGATCATATTGTGTGGGTGGGAAGTTGTAAAACTTGTAAAGACTGTATATTGCACTATGAAGTCAGAAGACAGTGTTGTTATACTAAGCGATAAATAGGGGTGGACATAATAACAGGAACACCCTATAGCATTATGTAATGTAACACAGTGGTCCAGCAATAGAAATGGCCCATGTGGAGCTTTTCATTTTCTTCTCTTTTTTTGTTGAGGCTGAAGAAGAATGCTTGATTCAACGTGATGAATTTTTTCGTGCCCGCAGCTAATGTTTGTATTGCAATATTTGTCCATATCCTGCCACTGCCACTAAACACAGCTGCTCTTATCCACAAACTGTTTCGTAAAAACAGCAGAGGTTGGAGGCAGTTTTCTCAAACCCCACATTCATTCACTCTCAATCATTCACGGAACTTAATACTGGCCGAGTCTTTAAGCCTGTCGGCCTAATTATCAAGCGAGACAATCAATCAATCATCTGTTCAAATAGACTGTTGCGGCCCTGATCATACTGTCATAGCAGCATAGCTTGATGAGCAGACAAAAGAGCCGGGTCTCATGGGAAATAAGAGGTGTCTGTTGGAAGGTGTTGCCAACGCTGACAGTCAACCTGGATCCCTCTACTCTCACTGTTTCAGACGGCCAGTGGGAATGTGGAGGCGAAGGTAGTTTGTTTCTACAGAAGGAGAGACATCTCCCACAGCCTCATCCAGCTCGCAGACAAACACGCAAGTGAGTAGTGATTCTGTCACCCGCCATGACACCATTTTTTTCAGATGCCAGATGTGAATTAAATTTGCTTTCAAGCAATTGACCCCTTGCTAAACCCCCTACTGCTACTCCATTTATATTTAGAACAATATGAAAAGAATTGAAAATATTTCCATGTGAGACGGGAGAATTGGTATTGGAATTGTGGCATCTTTAGCTAAAAAGCACTTATGCAATTCATCTTTTATTGAAATTGTTTGACATCCTATGGTTTTAATTAGTATTTCTAGCCAGTGAAAATTACATTATGGTCCTTCTGGTGGATGTCTGTAAAGCAGACATCACTGAGCAAGTCCTGTGCTCAGTGTAACATTAACCATCGGTATAATTTTCCTTTTCCTGTTGATCAGAGCTCCAGAGTGCAATTATTTAGTCACATGCATAGGTGCTCCAGTGCAACGTTAAAATATGCAGCTATTCATACATCACAGTAATTTCTTAATAATTTATATTGTGTGGCTACTTGAGGAGAAGAACGGAGGGAAAGGAATATGTTTTTGTCAAGCTACCACCTCTTCTAAGTGGGTAGCCTTCCACCAGTTTCACTTCATCCATTGGTCCCAACAAATTAAATCGTTGATCACTTTCTGGTCATTAAAAGCTTCTCGCCGCCAAAGCAGTACCATGAACGTAAGGATGAACATTGATAGAAGATGAGTCCGAATTACCATAGTTTATGAAAAACAATTCCATGTGTGAAATATTTTGATGTAATTAAATTAATTCATTAATCTTAGTAATGTATTTAAACAGCATTTGTATGGGGAAGGGTTCTCAAATTACCGATAATCTGCATTTACTGGAAATACAGGAATGTTTTGTGCTTCTAATTCTCTGCTTGCTGAAACTTTGTTGAAAAGAGGTTTTGGTCATCTCGTTGGACACATAAACTAGACAGTATGGAGGGACATGTGCACTCATATCAGATACAGATACATATCAGATACCTACTAAACCAAATCAAATTGTGTTACACAAATTATTTAGAGTGAGCAATAGTTAAACCCAAGTTTTCTGGGGAAGATCCTAAATACCAAACGCACGGGATCACAGTGATGAAGGCAGTGTGTAGTGCGTGGAGACAGCAGCCTCAAAACGCAGCCGTCTAAGTGAGAATCGACGGTTCAACATGAAACAGACCGTTTTGAAAAAGCTCACAGGCAGCTTAATGCGTGAGATCGGGACAGTGGAAACAGGGAATCTGGGGCTCTGTAGGATTCTCCAACTGGGCTGTGAAGCTGCACTAGAGAGGGAAAACAACTTGTGTTATGATCGTTGCTTGCCAATAGCCGATGATGTGTATCTAACTGTATAAAGCAGATTCCTTAAATATGCAACACTGACTTAAAATGTCGACTCAACTGCAGCCAATCCAGTTTTTGTTGATAAGCGCCGTGTGCTTAACATTAAATAATAGCTTGGGTGTGTTTAATGGACTCCAGCTATAGTTTGTGATTGCAAAACCCTTTTGAGTTATTGTATAACAGCTGAAGGCAGCACAGTTGAAAAATATCATGTGGTGTTTTACGAAATCATGTAGATATAAGGATGAATTTGAGTGAAACCATGTGACTGTTATCTGTCACTAGTAAATCACCGTTGTTCATATTTCTTCAACTGGCCTCGCTTACTTGCACATCATAATTTTCAAACGTCTTCTCGTGTCTTTTGTGCCCTCATTTTCATTCATGTGTGCCTTTCTGCAGAGGAATTGGAAGAAGAGAAGGAGAGCCCGATAGAGACAGACCTAACAGACAAACAGAAACACCAGCTCCGGCACAGAGAACTCTTCCTATCCCGGCAGTATGAGAGTCTGCCTGCGACACACATCAGGTACTGTACAAAAACACACACACACACTAGACAACACGTCTCATTTGCAGGCAGTGCCCATGGACAGTCACCCATCTAACCATGAATAGACAAATCAAGTGCTGCTCACTTCCTTGTGTGTTTTTGAAGCGGCTTGTTCACTCTCTCTCCCTCGCCCCCTCTCCCTCGCCCCCTCTCTCTCTCTCTCTCTCTCTCTCTCTCTCTCTCTCTCTCTCTCTCTCTCTCTCCATATCAGGGGGAAGTGCAGTGTCGCATTATTAAATGAGACTGAAGCTGTTCTTTCATACCTTGATAAAGAGGTGAGCCAAAGAAAATAACTTGATTTGTCATCGCTTGCTGTTTTTTTCTTTTTGAAGACTGTGTCATAGCAAGTTGATTCATACTTTCCTGTCAAAATGGAGTGAAAGATAAAGGCTGCAACTGCCAACAGCTTTAATTGGATTAGTCAGCTGATTATTTTCTTAATTCCTAGTTTAACTTTCAAGAAGCTGATCTAAACAGTACCTCAAGACTGGGAATGTCCAGATAAATTATTTTTAAACCTTTAGAATCTCTTCTCCGATACTTATATTTCCTATATAATAAAGCTGCACAGTGCAGACTTTAAATATGTTATTGAAACCAATACCATATACATGCTTTAAAATCGTACAGCACCAAACATGAACAGATCATGATAATGTGATAATTTACCTCCATCTAATACTCATTTTAACTGACTTGAGGCTTGAAGATGGAAGTAAATGCAACTTTTGTTAACGTTAACTGCCTAGCAATGTGCTTAAGTGTGTGTGTGTGTGTGTGGGTTACTGACTGGTTTAACATAAAACTTTCTTTAGGCTGATGCGTGTAAATGTGGGCAGAAACATGAAACTGACCCACTGGTCAGTGTTCGCGACTGATCAATTGAAAACCAGGTAGAAAGTCTGCTGACCGATCGGTGCGTGTCCCTTAACATTAATAAATTACTCGTATTGATTACCTTGCTTGCGGGGCTCTAGTTGCAGTTGCGAGGCGACTGTTGTCAGCGCTGCACAGCTGTGTGTCTGTGCACCGTAGAGTCAGTGAGCTGAAATTGAAAACAAGAGCACAAAAAGTAGGCAATATCATAGACAGGGTTTAGGAGAGACAGCGGAGAGAGTTGATGGCAGATGCGCTTGAATGGGAGCTTCACGCCTGGTTGACAGCTGACGTAAAATGAAGAAATCACTGGGCATAAAATGTAGCCAATGCCGATAACCGATCACTCAAGTAAAAACAATTAATATTCATATTGTGACAAAAGATTAGAAATAAGTAAATGCGCACATATTTCTGATGCTAGAAACTTTGTTTACCTATACAAGGTCTCAATAATCAACACAGTGGCATATTGTTTTTCCATTTCAGCTCTAGAAAAGTATTGTCTTCTTTCTTTTGTTGAATTGTTACATTTGAAATCAGTGAGTTTCCAAAGTAATTCAATTGAGGGTTCAAATGTATAAATGTTTGACAGTAGAGTCACTTCAAATGCAGGGACTGATTGTTTTGTCATTCTGTTCAGGATACGTTCTTCTACTCGCTGGTGTACGACCCCACACAGAAGACCCTACTGGCCGACAAAGGAGAAATCAGAGTGGGGCCGCGCTTTCAGGCAGACGTACCTGAAATGCTGCTAGAGGGTCAGTAAGAACGTGCAATGTATTCAATTGTACGTGCAAGTCTTGTTAGAAACCCCTAGTTTGTATGATCATTCTTAAACGGCCGCAGCAGAAAGAAGTAGTTGTTCTTTGCAGGAAAGAGAATGTGCCAGGACAACATGACATGGACAACCTACTTTATTGTTCCTTTCCTTGATTGAGCGTCTTTCACACATGCAATTCGACTACTTTACTAGTATTAATGGTAACATAAGTTGAAACTTTTAGTTTGGAAAGGTTTTATTCCTTTTTTACTGTCAAAAGCACCCTCTTCTCTCCTAATCCATCATATCGTTTGTGGACATTCACAGATGGTATCAGAATACATGCAGAGCTTAAACTACTAGCTCTAGCAGACAAGTCTTTCAAATAACCAAATGATTTATTCTGTCCTGTCACCTTGGGCTTGTGCTCGAGCTGCTGCGCAGTCTGTCAACTGTTGCTTCTGTGGGTCCTGCAGGGGAGGCAGACGACAGGGACCAGTCCAAGCTGGAAGAGAAGCTGTGGTATCCAGAGTGTCCGCTCTCCAGCAAACAGATAGACCAATTCCTAGTGGTGGCACGGTAAGACCTTTGACCTCCGACCTCTACACTTATAGGATGTAATGATTCCTCTAAAGCTGCGACAGATTTGCAGTGAGAGTGTTGGATGGCAAACAAATTCATTAAAAATCTGATTAATGCACATTGTTAATATAAAAGGGATACCTCTAAAGTCTGTCTCTCTATTTTAAATAGTGAATTTATTTGTGCTCTATTTGTGTTATTTCTTTGTTTTGGGAAAAAAAATCTTTGTACGCTCAAACGGATTGTCGCTAAATGTTTTTAAAAATGTTCATATGGAAAGCATTCGTTTACAGTGATTTCTTAACGATGTTTTGCATTGCTTCGGATTTGTAATTGTATGAGTCATTAAAAAGAACCAATCAGCCTCAGCTATTGAGCTTCCAGGCAAATGCAACCTGGATTTTATGGTGTTTGTTTTGTAGCCCAACGATGTAATCAAATATGACACCATGCCCTCTTTTTGACCTTGTTGCTTATGACAAAGTAACACAACGCAGCAGTGAACTGGCACAATGAACTGGCACAATGAATCCCAATGGATCCTTCATGATCCGCCCGTTTTTAATGCGTGTGTCATTCTGCAGGGCGGTCGGGACCTTCGCTCGAGCGTTGGACTGCAGCAGCTCAGTGCGACAGCCAAGCTTACACATGAGTGCAGCTGCAGCCTCACGAGATATCACACTGGTGAGTGGATCAGACCGGGATAAATGCACTCTCACTCTGCAGGACTTGTGTACCGTCCGTGATAAGTTGTAACCCCCATTCTTTGTGCCTCTTTTTGTCGCAGTTCCATGCGATGGACACGCTGCATCGCCATAATTACGACCTCTCCAGTGCGCTGAGTGTACTGGTCCCAGCCGGCGGCCCGGTGCTCTGCCGGGACGAGATGGAGGAGTGGAGTGCCTCGGAAGCCGCTATGTTCGAAGAGGCACTAGAGAAATACGGAAAGGACTTCAACGACATCCGACAAGACTTTGTAAGTGTGTTTGTATGACTGAACTTGAACCTCTCTTCCCACTACCTACATGTGCTGTACAATACAGACGGGATATGGGTGTACATGGTGGCACCATGACTACTTATTAAATGTGTGAATCGCTGTGTGCGTATGTCTGTAAATGTGTGCGTTTGCGTCTGGGGCTCAGAACCAACCAATACCGGTAGCTTCCCGCCGCTCTAGTTGCGACGACTCGCATTAATATTTATGAAGGCTTTTGCACCCAGATGGCAAGAACATGAGATATTGATATCATTAATTTGCTCTCTTTCTCCCTCTCCCTTTCTCTCTTTCCCTCTCTCTCTCTCTCCAAAATGTTTAATTTTTTTTTCTTGTGAAGCTGCCTTGGAAGTCTCTGACTAGTATCATAGAGTACTACTACATGTGGAAGACCACAGACAGATATGTGCAACAGGTGAGACAAAATCTGTACTTGCCAAGCCAGTATTTCTTGAATGACTTTCTGCTGTTCTTGGGACATTGTTAAGGCTCTTCGGTTTTCCTTTGTCCTGCTTTTGGGTTTTTCATTTGTGTTTACTTTAAGTTGTCTGCTCATATGTTACATGTGTTACAGATATTTAGTATTCCACGAAAGTTTGTGAACTTAATGGTCAGTATGAACGTATCAGAAGCTGAGAAATCTTGTAGAATTTCATTCTATACAATAAATTAGACCTATCGAATTAGGCATATCTTCCATTAGATCACCTGCCTGGTAGAATGCCCTGTATGGCTCAATTTGGATGAGAGAATCAGCAGAAAATGCAATATGAAGTTTTTATTCATTATGATTACCAGGGCAGTGTGACTGCAAACACTCAATAAGAGAGTAAACAACACCCTTTGATATGTATTTATGCATTAGATTTTAATATTTGTAATGATTTGTGTTGTTATTAATGTCAATCCTCTGTGTGTCTCCCTGAGCAGAAAAGGCTTAAGGCAGCAGAGGCAGAGAGCAAACTGAAGCAGGTTTATATACCCACATAGTAAGTCACTTTATCTACTAGATATTTCTAGATGCAGGAATCATTTGTGATACAGCTTTTTTATGCATATTTAATGTTTTGTTTCAAAGCAGGCAGCAGCCCTGTTTGTAAATTTCTTAAACCTCCTCCTGCTTTTCTCTGTGACAGTAACAAGCCCAACCCCAACCAGATCTCCATGACCAATGGCAAGATGGCAACAGTGAATGGCGCGGGCCCTGGGGCCTACCATGCCTCAGGCGGGGGCCGAGCCTGCGAGAGCTGTTATTGTGAGTTTTATCTGTGTGTGGAAAGTTTAAACTTTAATCACAAGGGCGTTGAGCAAGGGTCATTTAGAAATATGAGGGAGACTAATGCTGATGTCAGGCAGCTAAAGAATTATATTTCACTACTGAGCGCTGATTCTGGAAGAGAATCACTGTGTTTCTGCTAATTTATTTTTCCAGCTGCTCCTAATCGAGTCATCAATATTTCCCTTCACTTTCAATTCCACTTCTCTATTCCCCTAAGCATGGTTTAGACCCGCAAGGCTGCAAGAGTGTTTTCTATAAATTGTGAGAAAATAAGTTAAATGCCCATCACAATGTCACATGATGATGTCTTCCAATTGCATATACAATTTTTAGAGTGATATAACACAGTTAAATGGAAACCTTCAAATTGATGAAGATGCAGACAAAGAACATTTGCATTTATTTGCTCTGGTAAATGCAGTCAACCATTAATCTATAGTTACTAAGTTGTTACATTTTCTGTCAACTTGTTTGACAGAAACAGAGGAGCTATCACTCACAAGCATCATTAAAAATAATAGCTAACAGAAAATCCAAACTACCCGAGACCATCATTAATTCATGTTTGGTGATGTTGCATCAACAGCCATGCAGTCGGCCCAGTGGTACTCATGGGGTCCTCCCAACATGCAGTGCCGCCTCTGCGTTTCCTGCTGGATGTACTGGAAGAAGTACGGAGGCCTGAAGATGCCAAGTAGAGCAGAGGCCCCAGAGGAGAGGACCTCACCCAGTCCAGCAACCAATGTAAGCCCTGCAGAATGCAGTGACGTTTTCTTTAGGTCCATCTTAGGTTGCATGAACAATCACCAGAAACTCTGGAATAACTCACATAAAAATAATATTGCAGCAGCATCATTTATTAATACAACCGCTCTGCAGTAAACCCAGTTTCATGAAGGATGTAATGTGAAGTTCTGCTTTTAAGTGTTTTTGAACAGCTGCTGATTCAACCTGATGGTAATTTTGGACAGTGAAGTAACCCTCATTGACACTACCAGGATGGACAAATATGTTACAATTACGTCTCTGTGTAGCTCCAATAGAGTTCAACAAAGTGTTCTTTTGTTCATCACTAACTTATCTAATAAGTAGTAATTAAATAGTAATTTAATTTTAGCACCTTGTTATCTATTATAATAGTTTATCTTAGTACACTTTTGAAATAATGGACATGGAGGTGTGGATGAAGATAAGGGGCCAAAGCTGGGCCTAAAAAACGTTCTGAAGGAAGCAAAAAATTCTAATCTCTCATGCCAAATAACCAAAACTGCTCCAACTTTGGCAGCAGTGGGAGTTTACCACGTTGCTCAACGGTAGATGAAAAGGGTTTTCTTAAGCACATGAACTGTCTTTTAATCATCATTGATGTTAGAACTTTGTTCACCGGCCTCTCTTCTGCTCCTCTCCACCCCCTTCCCTCCCAGGAGCATCGCTCACGGGGTCACGCTCCCCGCCAGTCCAACCACATGGTGCCAATGCGAAACAGCGGCAGCCCGAAGTCCTCCATGAAGACCAAACAGGCTTTCCTGCTGCAGGCGACGCGCCTTACCAAGCTGGCCCGGCACATGTGCCGTGACATCATCAGGCTGCGCCGCGCTGCGCGCCGGCCCTTTGTGCCCATTAACTGTGGGTCCATAAAGGCAGAGTGTAAGAGCTCTTTTAATTCCTCCTAACTTCTGCCACATGGACACACAAACACCTTCACACACGCAGACAAAACACAACAGATGCCGACACACACACACACACACACACACACTCTCACCACCTTTCCTCACCCTTGCTGCCCCACCATCAACACCCCATCTCCCCCCCCCCCACCCCCCTCCATCCCCAACCGTTTGTCCCTTTCTGTTTTTATTATTGTTATTATTATTATTTTGGTTTTTGTATTCTCCCACCCCCTGTTTCCAATAAAGACTGCCTGTCCTCATAACTATGAGTTTTGATCATCATTTCATTCGTGTTTCTTTGTATTTTGGCTTTATTCCTCTATCTGTGGAGGTCCTTCGTTAGTGTGAACTGAAAACCACTGTTGTAATCATACTCAAAGATGTATTGGTTAAATAGGGCTTTTTTACACTTAAACACCTTACACTTTGAAAGCCACTCACACATAGGACTGAATTTGCTCTTGTTATTAACCAGTATCCAATAGAACTCATATCCTAGTCTGAGCTGCGTACTTGCTGAAGTTAGTTTGTAGAGAAGATGTATTTTACTATGAGAAGCTCTATTTTGCACGGCTCCCCTGGTACAGGCGAGCCCACTCGGGGCTTTCAGGGCAGAACCAGTTGTTGCAGCCACAAATGTTTATCGTCAATACTGAACCTCGGCTTCAGTTTGTTCACCTTCACCCGTCTTATTTTTTGTTTTTGTTCTTTTGCGCACTCATTTTTCCTCATGCTGTTAATCACGTATGTCAAATGAATTGTGTTTGGGTTGCTAATTAGCTTTAGATGAGTTTTGCACTGATACAACATGAAAGAAGGGAGGTTGACAATGAAGTAAAGACCTTTGTTTTTTTGTTTTGTTTGATACAATTTATCACAAGCTGCTCTTGACTTCTTTGCTGCTAGGTGCATCTCCATTTCATCAACTGGACCACGTCCCCTTGGATGGTCCCTTGCTGTGTTAAATCATGCAATATTCATGTGAATCCATGTTGCCTCTGAATCCTGCAGACAGGATTTGCCATTCAGAGCCATTTCTCCCCCTCCACTTTGCCTTCTCTTTTCTAACAACTGTTACAATATATTCTCATCCCATCTTCTACCTATTTTTGCTCTTTTCTTTCATCACTGTGTGAATGTGTGAGTAGACCTCCAATAAAGTCACACCTGAAAGCATCTCTTCCGAGTCCTTGTGCTTCATGTGTCTCGTGTTATCTGTCCATCGACTCCGCCGCAGTCAGAGAAACCATAAAGCCCCCCCCCACCCCCTCCTCTGCCCCCTTCAGTGCCTGCCGTACCTCTGTGTAATGTGTGTTTATTTTTTTTACTGTCTGTTTGTTAACATGTTGTTACCATCCCTGAAAGTAAGGCACCATTTACGTTATTCCATCATTCATTTGAAAAGTGTAGAGGTTATTTTACATAGTTAATTTACATTATGACATGTACGCTTTTGCCAAACTATTAAGACAGATTCAATACACAATTGTATTTTTTTTCACTTACCACACAGCCACACAGTATGTCACTGGATAGAGACGATCGGAGGGAGATCATAAGTCACTGGTATGCTGCACTGGTTTTGTAAAATGTATGTGTGTGTTTGGTTTAGACATGTCAAAGGTGTCGGAAGGGCAGGGGACTCGCCTGCCCAAAACCAGAGCCGCCCAAAGGAGCACTCTGACCAGTGTTGTACAGTTTCTAGGTAAATTAACACACACACACACACACACACACACACATGATTGCGGTTGTACTGAATAACAATCACATCCAAAGTGATAAAAGTAGACATTGGTCAGATGGGAGCCAGTTGATGCAGCTCCAGTGTGGTGTTTCTTCCAGAGTCCCGTCCAGCAGCCCACGCCCCTCGCTCCCACCGCACCCATGGCCTGCAGACGCCTCCTCCACGACGCCTCCTCTCCTCCCTGCCACACGGGCCCCACGGCATGCTGGGAAAACGCAGCTACCATCACCACAGCAGGGCTGAGCCAGACAGACGCGCAGGTACACACACAGACACTTTTCTTTAACAAATCTGCTGAAGCAAGCCAAATTATTGTGATCTATTTGTCAATAAGAGGGTTATTGCTATACTTTATCCTGCCTAGAAGCAAAAAGTTGTTCACTTGTTTTCGTCTGATAACCACCCCCCGGAAAACAATAATTTGAAAATTACTCCTGTCTTGCTTTTAAATGAGTTACTTGTGATGTGAGTGAACCTTGTGTGGAAGTTAAGTGGAAACTCACCCGGAGCTGATCACCTTTTCTGCCATTTCTTATCTAAACTAGCTCGCTGGAGAGAATGACAACTAATTCTAATGAAAGCGAATCAGCAGATGGGGGTCATTTGGATAATTTGGATGATTCAAATTCAGTAATCAATACTATTCATAAGTGACAGTTCCATCATGCACACTTTGCACTTTTGCAGATAACACTGGTACAACAGGTGGACCCCTCGTGGTAGGTGTCTTATACTCTTTAAAAAAATATTCTGTACAACTGCATAACCCCTTATTGTGATCAAATTAAACATATAATTGCCTTTTTGTAGCATAACGGCCGCAGCAGCAGCAGTGGAAACCCCCGAGGTGGCGTCATGATCCGCAAGAGACGCCCAAACTGGATTGATGCCCCTGATGACAGCTTCTTCCTCGTCACCCGGGAGACCAGGTAAGCAAAGGTGACACTTTTCAAACCTCTGATTGGCTGACTGTGTGTGTGTGTGTGTGTGTGTGTGTATGTGTGTGTGTGTGTGTGTGTGTGTGTGTGTGTGTGTGTGTGTGTGTGTGTGTGTGTGCGCGTGTGTGTGTGTGAGCCATGGCAGATGTTAACTTTGTCCTCCGTGGACCTGTGGTGGACAGTGGTGTAGTGCACACAAAAACACACAAAACCAAACAGATGATAATCCTCGTACACATTTTGTTGTTCTCGTGATTGCATAAACATGCAGTTATGTTTTATGCAGAGAAAATGAGTTTATATACATTTTTCTCTCATGCAGACACACACTTATGCACACAATGAGTCAATGTTCGCACGCCTCAATATGAGGGAGAAAGATGATCTCCCATTAAGCTTGTGTCTAAATGAGCCATGGCGCCCGGCCTTCTTCCCCGCCTTCAGTTCGCAGGAGGCTTAAATTAACGCAGCTAACTGGTTCGGATGTGCCAGCGAGGAGCCAGGCGGAGCTGGGCCCTGAGTGGAAATATCATTACCAGATTAACCATGGCTGCACTTGTATGGATCACTCATTCACCACTTACATTATCAACATGGCTGTGATTGTGTGTGAGAGAGATGTCATGCTGACTGCTGTCCCTCGATTATATTGCTCTGTTATTTGCTCTGCTCTGAAAGGCAGGTGCTAATGATAGACTGTGGTGGGGGAGGGGGGTAATTTTCTCTCCATATGTGACTCTTACTCAGTGTGATGAAGAGCAGAGAAAAGTAGTGGGAGTCAGGGGTGCGAAGAGGGGCAAAAAGATCAAGAAACTGAGAGGGACATAACCCTTTTCTTTGTATAAGTCACACTCAATTAAATCTGCTAAACAGGAAAAAAATAAGATGAGAATGTAACAGAATCGTTGACCTGATGATGAAGCATCAACATGGAAAGTGAGGAAATCAACAAAATTTGGAAATTAATGCCTGTACCTTATTTCATGGTAACTAAAAAATATCACCACATATGGCGCTCGACGAAAACGTTATTAGGATTCATCCACTGGGAGCCATGTGGATGAATTTAATAATGTTGTGCCAATCCACACTCCTCTGGAGACTAAAACAATCTAGAAGTGTCATGGCAATCTGTCTAATAGTCAATATTTATCTGAACAACAAATGTAAAAGTCATGATAGGGCAAAGTCAGAGGATCAAAAAAATCATTGGATTCATCCTCTGAATTTTGGTAGATACTCTCATTGTAATCCTTAAAATACTTGTTTAGATCTTTCACTCTGGATCCAAAGTCCTTTTACTCTCACTGAAGTAAAGAATCTGCGTAAATTTTCCACAAATATAAAATGAGATTCAGAGAAGTAGAATTTGGGCAAAAAAAACGGGGCATATTAGAACATATTGTAACAGAACGAGAGAAAGCAAAACCAAAATGTAAATGAGACTGCTTGATAAGTTTGACCGTGTTGGATTTACGTTTACTCTACTCTTGCCAAACGCCAGCTGAACAGACAAACAGCCGGGCTTTAGTTAACGCGCCACCAGAGCTAACTCTCTGCTCTTCTTCTCTTGTTCCTGTTGCACTCTGACCCCTGAGTGACCTTACATGTGTCGTGCTGTGTCATAATCCGTGAGTTCATTGTATGCTTCAGAGATGCGTGTTCCGAGGCCCCTTTGGGCCTATTCATACTATACTTGGATGCGCAGTCTTCGAGTCTTCACAAGTGCTTATTTTATCAACAGCTGGGATCTGGAGGGAACGGATGTGTTTCCCTGTTCACAACACAAGAAAAGCATCCATGGTGCTGCTGAGAAAGCAGCGAACGAGGAAGCAAAGACTAAGGCTGTGCATTGAGTCTGAATGTGAGCGCCTGAAGCAAGCCATGAATCACCTATGTGTTGTGGTTATGTATTTTCGTATTTGTCTGCCAATGAATTCCATTAGTGTGCGTGTGGCCTTGTGGCCTTGTAGTTTAGTGTCGGTCGCTGCATGCTGTTACATAAGCCTTGAGGTAGCAGCTTAAAGTCAACTGCAGTCTGGAAATTACCAGCAAGCTCCTTTATATTAATCTAAAAATCCTACAAAGAAGTACCTCTCTCTTCCGCCCGTGACAGAGATGTGTATCCTTCATCACTGCTCAATAAATAAAATGAGAAAAAAGTGTTTGTTTCTAGTTACTTTATCAGCAACTTGAGAGCTAAATTTGGTGCCTTCACACTGTTTGTTTTAACCAACTGAAAGTTTGCATTATTATGTCTTTATAAGTTTCTCCTTTTACGTCTTGAATGCATCAGATACTGCCTCCGAAGTGAAGGTGTTTCTTGTTAGATGTGCAGTCACTGAGAGACGAAACACTGCTAAAGCAGTGCAAGCAGGACAGAAATTGTAAAACCAGCTGCATGCATCACTGTCACCAATAGCATACCTGACAAATGATGCATTTAGTGCAACTGACAGCCCAAAGACCCTCCCATCAATGTTTTTATGCGTAGGCAGTCTTTTTCTCTGCAGGCTGCAAACCTGTCATCAAATGTGTTGTCAACTCCATATGAATAATGTATTCAGACAAATAATACATGAAGCTTTGGTTGTGGGACTTTAGAAAGCATACTACGGAGATGTAATCATGAGCTATCAGCTACTGTATTTCATAAAGAATGAAACTTTTCTTCGACAAGATGAAGTGTATCTCCACAGACCAAACAATCAAATCCGATCCAATTTCCCCAAATGCCAAATTATTACCATTTTTCAATGTGTTAAGTCTACTAAAATTTCTGTTAGGACTAGCTACTAACCAAGGTCCAATAAAGAACTGTCAATTTGGTGTTTTTTTTTACTGACATTCGCTCGGCATTCGTGTGTCTTCTTCTGCACTTATGTCCCGTCTCGTCTCCACGCCTCCAGGAGGGCCAGGCGGCTGCTGTCCCGCTCCCAGCTGAGGCACGCTTGTCGGCAGCCGTGCGAGCAGATCGCCCTGCGCAGGGTCACCCAGGCCCCACCGCAAGGGCTCGTCCTGGCCCCTCCACACCCTCACCCGAGCCTGAGGATGCGAGGCCCCATTGTCATCCACGACTGACCGGTGGGAGGGGGGGGAGGGGGGAGGGGGGCGTGCAGATCCTCTGACACCCCCACGCCGCATACTTACTAGAACACTCCCACCTCCTGTTCTCATTAGATCCCCTTTTTGTTGTAAAATCCAGAAGACTTCAAAAAAGCCGTCTCTCAACTGTTTGGCAACAGAAGGGTGTGCCGAGCTGTGATGCAATAGAAAACACACACTTGACCTGACTGCAAGTGCAGCCTTTCTGAAATCCTGAGATTGTGTAAATACTGTATCTGGGTGCATGCAGAGAGTGTGTGTTTGCCTATGTGAGAGTGTGTGCGAGTGTGTATCTGATAACGCCAGCAACACATGAAAGAAGGAGTGGATGTTGATGTGTGCAGTTCTTAGTCGTTGTGGCTGGACATAAACGGAAGATTTTTGACTTTTTCTGTGTTGATGTTCTACTACTGTGGAGTTATTTTGGGTGGGGAGCATGGTGCTCGTGGGTGGGATTGGATTTGCAGGGGTTTACTGAGGTTCATTTAACATTGGAGGTGAGGCAAATATCTAACGCTGTCTTTAAAAAGAAAATGCACTATGAACTGAACTGAACAGCTGCTTTGAGTGAAATGAAATGACTCGTTTAGTTTTGGAGAAATCTGCAGCTCTGAACATATAACAAGGCAATGAAATCCAACAGCATATTCTTCTCCCATGAACCAGTGTAAAATATATTGTACATCTCATTGAAGCTCTGTAAATATACTCATCCTATTTCTATGGCCGACTGTACCCTAACATGGGAACTACAGCTCTTCCTTTGAAACAGAAAAGGGCATAGATCTGTCATGTTCTCCTCGAGGCTGCGATGTACAGGCAACATTTTGAAGCAAAAAAAAGGGCCAAGGGCAAGCAGTTTGCTACATATTTCATCATTGTTCCTTAAAACCAACGATCAAGTTTCTCCGGTTTTCAGGTCCTCTCTCGATGCTGCATGTTGCCAAAGGGCCTTGCCTCAAAAAGTTGCCGGTGAACCCATCCGGTCTTCAGATGTGTTTGATTATGAGTTTTTAAAAACTGGCATCGCCGCCGCATGTCTTTGAGGTGTGAGCCTCCGCCAATGATTTCTTCTCTTTCATTCAGAATGTTTATGTTAGTGTTTCCTGTACGTCATGTGTTAAATATTAATAAAAAATTGCAGGATTATGATGTACAGTCTCAATGAGTCATTTTGTGATGTTACATCCTGAAAGGCGGCCCCTGTCTCCGACCCACCTACTCTGTCTCTCTGGCTCTCTTGAGGGTGTGTGGTGGGGAAGATAGATGGAGCCTCTGCTACATGGCCTGTGTGGTGATGTCATAAAATACCCCCACAAATGATGGTAATTTGACACAGCGATGAGGAATGAGGAGTTCTCTGAGTATACAAATCGTATTAATGGGAGCTTGCCTCAAAGTACTTCCCTGTATATAAAGATCAAAAACATGGTCAGAGTCAACTGTTGAGTGTTTTTGTTTCCACCATATGTAATATTCTGTCTTTGGCCTTCCCTAAATGTAAAAAAGTGCAAGGGAGAGTGTAAATTACATTATTTAGACTGGCCGCATGTTGTAATTGGATTCGTCTTAATATGCATGTGGGGCTGCAGGGGATTAGAAAAAAGCAGATTTAAAATGCTCGTCATGTCACCTGTCTCCTCATAATGTGATGGCTACATGACATTTTTACATAGTATGTAAACTATATACAGTGAGGAAAATAAATATTTGAGCACCCTGCTATTTTGCAAGTTTTCCCACTTAGAAATTATGGAGGGGTCTGAAATTGTCATCGTAGGTTCATGTCCACTGTCAGAGACATAATCTAAAATAAATCCATCACAATATATGATTTTTTTAACTATTTATTTGTATGATACAGCTGCAGATAAGTATTTGAACACCTGAGAAAATCAATGTTAATATTTGGTACAGTAGCCTTTGTTTGCAATTACAGTTGTCAAACGTTTCCTGTAGTTTTTCACCAGGTTTGCACACACTGCAGGAGGGGTTTTGGCCCACTCCTCCACACAGATCTTCTCTACATCAGTCAGGTTTCTGGGCTGTAGCTGAGAAACACAGAGTTTGAGCTCCCTCCAAAGATTCTCTATTGGGTTTAGGTCTCGAGGCTGTCTAGGCCACGCCAGAACCTTGATATGCTTCTTACAGAGCCACTCCTTGGTTATCCTGGCTGTGTGCTTCGGGTCATTGTCATGTTGGAAGACCCAGCCTCGACCCATCTTCAATGCTCTAACTGAGGGAAGGAGGTTGTTCCCCAAAATCTCACAATACATGGCCCCGGTCATCCTCTCCTTAATACAGTGCAGTCGCCCTGTCACATGTGCAGAAAAACACCCCCAAAGCATGATGCTACCACCCCCATGCTTCACAGTAGGGATGGTGTTCTTGGGATGGTACTTCTTCCTCCAAACATACAGTGGAATTATGACCAAAAAGTTATATTTTGGTCTCATCTGACCACATGACTTTCTCCCATGACTCCTCTGGATCACCCAAATGGTCATTGGCAAACTTAAGACGGGCCTTGACATGTGCTGGTTTAAGCAGCATGGCATGGAAGGTTCTTCCATGCCATGCATGATTTCAAACCATGACGTCTTAGTGTATTACAAACAGTAACGTTGGAAACGGTGTTCCCAGCTCATTTCAGGTCATTGACCAGCTCCTCCTGTATAGTTCTGGGCTGATTTCTCACCTTTCTTAGGATCATTGAGACCCCACTAGGTGAGATCTTGCATGGAGCCCCAGTCGCATGGAGCCCCAGGGCGATTGACAGTCATGTTTAGCTTCTTCCATTTTCTAATGATTGCCCCAACAATGGACCTTTTGTCACCAGCTGCTTGGCAATTTCCCCGTAGCCCTTTCCAGCCTTTTGGAGGTATACAATTTTGTCTCTAGTGTCTTTGGACAGCTCTTTAGTCTTGGCCATGTTAGTAGTTGGATTCTTACTGATTGCATGGGGTGGACAGGTGTCTTTATGCAACTAACGACCTCAAACGGTGCATCTAATTTAGGATAATTAGGAGTGGAGGTGGATATTTTAAAGGCAGACTAACAGATATTTGAAGGTCAGAATTCTAGCTAATAGACAGGTGTTCAAATACGTATTTGCAGCTCTATCATACAAATAAATAGTTAAAAAATCATATATTGTGATTTGTGGATTTTTTTTTAGATTATGTCTCTCACAGTGGACATGCACCTACGATGACAATTTCAGACCCCTCCATGATTTCCAAATGGGAGAACTTGCAAAATAGCAGGGTGTTCAAATACTTATTTTCCTCACTGTAGTTGGCAAACTTATGTTGAACTATACATATGTGAGTGTTGATGTGAAGTCAGTCCAAACATTATTGATGGGTCCGGTAATCAAATCTCATTATCATTAGTTCTGTTCTAACTATTAAATCGTGTCTGGTTTTTTCAAAGGTGGACAAACTTAAACACTAAAGTCACAATTGTTGGTGTTAAATCGGAGCTTTCTGAGAGGTACTTGAACGCAGCACATTTTCTGCCGGACAGTGTCACCACTGGCGTCCACGAGGTCCCCAGAGGTCTCCAGTATATTCAACGAGGTACACAAGTAGTAGGCTAAATAAAATACCTTTATATGCATCCTTCAATTAACCACCTGATTGTTGTGTAGGCAAATTTCGACCCTCGGTCGACCAAGCTCCAGTGGCGCAATCGGTTAGCGCGCGGTACTTATACGACAGTATTCAGCAAAGCAATGCCGAGGTTGTGAGTTCGAGCCTCACCTGGAGCAGACGTTTTAATGTGAATCCCTAGGCATTCAGCATTTTCCACTATCCTTGTATAGTTTAGAGTCCTCCTTGTAAATAGTAGTTATTATAGAATACATTTACTACCGATGTCAATACTGCAATCTCATATTGACTTTAATAGTTCTGTGACAGAAAACCGCCGGCCCACATCACAGGTGTGGATACAAATACATAGGACAGACAGAAATGAGTATGTCACAATACTTTTCTTTTTAGAGATGTATAAAATATGTCAACAGAAAGATAATACGTGTACAAGGAAGAATATATTAAGAAACATGACACAATGTAGAATAAATATTCAAAATAATACAATAAGGTATTTATAAAGATTTGAAAAAAGCCACTTAACATGTAACATTTTTTTAAAGCAGTAAATCTTTTTTCTACTCTAGTAGTTCTTATAGCTCTGGTGTCATAAATCGGGTTGAAATGAGGTCTGAACGTCTAAGACCTCATTTCAACGTCTTTTCAACCGGCCAAAAAGTGCGAGAAACCTCAACGTGCTAGAAAAGGGTAAATTTCTCGATTATGTGTCATGTTGTCACGTAAGGTTGAAAGAGAGACGATAATATCGTTAAGATTATCATAATAATGAATGAACTGGTCGGCGAAATTTGGTCTACGCAAAGACGTGATTTCAACGCATTTAAGATTTTTCTTAAAACGTCATGAATATGGAAATACAGAGTGTGTGTCATTAACAATATGCTTTAAGGACAAAAAAAATGCGGGCCGTTTCAAACATTAGTTGAAAACACGTAACTCGGATCACATCTGTAACGCGCATGCGCAAGTTCTTAGACGCTTGCAGAGCTTCCACCGGGTGCAGCACGAGGGGAAGTGTGTCCGGGAGCAGAGCGACGTGAACGGGCTGATACAACCACGGCTACCGGCCCCAATACTCTGTAAGTACGTGAGTGTTTGAATGAAGTACAACTGGAATTATAACCAGTTATTTTACTTGTGCTGCCCACTCGATACGGGAAAGACTGTTATTTTGGTAAGCTAGTTAGCGTTAGCGCAGATAGTTGCTAGTTAGCACGCTAGCTTGGAGCATGCTAGCTCGGAGCATGCTAGCGTTCAACATGAACTGGACCAAAAGTAAACCTCATAGAGTATTTTCCGTGTGTTTGGTGTTGCTTATGCGTTAGGTTGTTGCTGTACCCATATCATATTATTGCCGTTCCCATTTCATGTAGAAAATACACGTTTTTAAAGCAACGCGGCCTAAACACAGATCGCAGCTGAATTCAACAAGTTGTGGCCTGTAAACAAGCTAGCCAACACATTGTAAGTTACTGCATGCTTAAAATAACATTGTAAAGTATGGTACTGTATAATATACCTGGAAATGTTACTCCAGAAATGCCATAAATTGTTTATAATGTCATAAGTAAACAATCTTTAAATAAGGGTTCTCAAACACCTGCTGCTGTTATCATTATTAAACTTCTTGATACTATGTCGAAATGGAAACTATGGTCCAGCAGTGCCCTCTGGCGGTAGACAGCTGGGACAGCTGATTTGTGGTGAAACTGTCTTCTCGCCACTAGAGGGTGGTAAAACTGCACCGCACAGAGTTCACGGCCCCTTTTGCTTTTAATACATCGGAGGTTCCTAATTTTTCCACAGGTTCTGCCTACAGCAGAAAAACGTCTCACTGGTCAATTAGTTTTACTAAATCTATTTTGTGATGTTCATCTTTGTTGTATAAATTTCCATGTCTTCTTTTGACCAAATGTGCACACTGCTCTGTTTCTTCACTGCATAATCCTTTTCAGACACGCTTTTTTTCACTTTAAACGATTGTTACGTTTTACAAATAGGGCTACATCTGAGTCCTTGGACGTGGATGTGTGTGTGTTTTGTGTGAATGTTTGTGTGCAGGCCTGTCACTCTAAGCCCCTTAAAGCTGGAAATGAACAAGCAGAAGATTGCAGTAATGATGTGACCCAGATGTCCCGGCTGCAGATCTGCAGGCTGAAAATGAGAGTGCAGATCAGGGCGCCATACCTCCCGTTGCCCCTTTGCCCTCCCTCCTCCCTCCTCCCTCCTCCCTCCCCCTCCTTCTATCCGGCTGGCCTGGGACACAATCAGTGTATTTATGTGTGTATGCATGCATGTAAGTGCATGTGTGCATATCAATTGAGGGAATGTTTGTGTGTTTTTAAGCTCCTCCAGATCCATGTAACACAAGGGATCAGATTTTTTCAGCGTGTGCCACTTGTTCTTGGTGCTCCGGATTAGACAAAACAGTTTTTTAATTTACTCTCCTTAGTGGCCTCCATAAGAGGCTAAGGCTCAGCATCTCCCCACCAGGGACCCCCACCCCAAGCATCTCCTCCTCCTCCCCCGCCACCCTTTTTACACACCCATCCCCTGAGGTGACCAGGTGGCTGAACAATCACACACACTGCCCCGCCAGAGGGCTCAGCGGGCCACTTTGCTCAATGAGAAGCTTGGCAGTTAAAGTCTGTATGTGTGGAAGTGTATGTGTGGGGGATTGAAGTGAAACGGGGGGGGGGAGGTTGAGAGTTTAATATTTGGTATAAGCTTGGATTGAACATCCTGATCAGAGCAGAATGATCAAATTCTGCTGGTGGTAATCCCCCATCTTGGTAAATGAAATACCATTCTGCTGCTCACTCACACACTCTATCTGTATGTAACATGCTCACGCACACACACACATGCAGTATTTAAACAGGCTCTTAATCTGCCCTGTGTCTCATAACCCTGCTTGGTTCCTTAGGGAACTGCTCTGATATCTGATGAGTTTTTCATTAACAAGACTCAAGTCTAATCCTGAGAGAAAAACACAAAATGACAACGGATAAGCCCTGCTTTCCCCTCAAACACACCCACACACACACATTTGGACGCATAATTCTGATCCACAATCTAGCTAAACATCTTTACACACATACTCATACCAATCCCAGTTTTATGCACTCTAGCCTACATGTTATTTATTTTATCGTTGAAATGTATACTCTGACTGTAGAGTAAAGGGTTCAGTCGACTTGAAAATAACCAGGCTGGCTGTGTAAGTGTTTATTCCTGTTCTGAAAGTCCTCATTGGAAGCCTCCTCCTTGACACAATGCATTGTGGGAAGGCATTCATGGTTTGAGACTGGGCTTGCCCAGCTGTTGTCATATTGCCAATTAACAAAGCGAAAACTTTTCTTCGACCAGATTAAGTGTATCTCCACAGACCAAACAATCAAATCCGATCCAATTTCCCCAAATGCCAAAATTATTACCATTTTTCAATATGTTAAGTCTACTAACATTTCTGTTAGGACTAGCTACTAACCAAGGTCCAATAAAGAACTGTCAATTTGGTGTTTGTTTTTTTACTGACATTCGCTCGGCATTTGTGCATCTTCTTCTGCACTTATGTCCCGTCTCTGTTACGTGGAGAACCGAGAACCCAAATGCAGAGGTACAGCAAAATGTCTATTATTTCTTCAAACTATAACTAAGGGGGACTGCCGTCGGCAGACGCAGTCCGGAATCAAACGAAGTCAGTGCATTCCTCAAAAAGCAGCCACCATCTGCAACCCTCGGTTCCCGAGGTGACTCACAGCTGTGAGGTTAGTGGAGGTCCACAGGCAGCAGGTGAACAGGGCAGAGGATACAGGTGAGTCTCCAAAAATCACATTCAACTAGACGTAACAGGACTGGACCAAGGAGATCTCAAAGAGACACCGCTGGGCTGGTAACACAGCGACGAAGTGTTCAACAATAGTCTGACAGAGAGGTACTTCTTCTTCTTCTTCTTTGGGATTTTACGGCAGCCGGCATCCAATAAGTTGCATTGCTGCCATCTATGGGCCTATCCCACTATTACTTTACACTCTGTCATACACTCCAGCATGACAGAGAGGTAGAGAAAACAGTGGCTACAAGTAGTCAAACAAATTAACCAGTAAGCAGAAACAGGTGAGTGAAGAATCAGTGTGAGTGTTGATTGGTATGGGAAGCGGCTGTGGGCGTTTAGGGCGAGTAAAAGCATGAATGGGAATGAGGAGGTGTGTTAATCAGTCTCAGCTGGGTGTGTGTGTGTGTGTGTGGGTGTGTGTGTGTGTGTGTGTGTGTGGAAAGAAGACAAAACAAAAAAGGAGGAATCCGGATCATGACAGGCTTGTCTCCACGCCTCCCTTTTTTCAACTGCCATTTCAAAATTTTCTTAAATGATAGATAGGGTTGTCTAATACATCCAGATTTGTATTTAAGATGCAGATTGTATTGTTTGAATATTGAACACCTTCACCTTTAGCTCCAGCCCACTGTTAGTGGTACACAAAACAGAATGTTAAACTCCAGATGTTTCTTGAATAAATGCCTACAAGGAGCTGCAACATTTCCCCATACATTTAATGTAAACAAGCGTGTGACTTTAACTTGTCCTCAAAAAAAAAAATGGTTGTGTTCTGAGGGTTTAATGCCCACCCAACCCAAAGGAATGCCTCAACTGTGAGTCATGTTGCATTCTCTGTGGAGAAAATGAATGCGATTCTAACTTCCAAAAACAGAGACTCCTGACAGAGCTCCACCCACTTACTAAATTTATTCTGACTCTGAATAAGCTTATGATGCTGCAATGATCTGATGAAGTCAGTTTGAATCTTTTTAGAGCCATCTAATCGTTTTTGACTAATTGAGGTATAAAATACCCAGAACGTCAAAAACAACAATCCTTCTTTTGCTATATGATGACAAGGAAACAAGTGCTATATTATAACCTGTTCATACTTTCCCCAGGGTGAAGGTGTTTTCTTTGCCTGTTGGTAATCCAGACTTGGCTTCGCTGTCAGTTTCCATGTATTACAGATGATGATGCTGTGGCAGGTCAATGTGTAAAACTAGATAAACCAAGAACACATTATAAGGAAGTCATTTTCTACAGAACACACAGGAGCAATAGCATATAATTTTGGCTCATACTGTTTCAGATCTTTCGGAGCCGAAAGGGTGAAATTATTAGTCTGATTATTGTAGGATTTTTAGAGATGCATATTTTTTTGAACTTGTGTTTTTGTCTCTCACTGATTAAAAACATGAATTGTCATGAATGGAAATTAACATGTTATGTTCCAATACATATATGCCTCCTGCATAAGCAGCCACACTTCCGTAGCAACAATGCAGCAATTACTGCAAAATTTAAATAAAGCTCAAGCAATAGGTACCATATTCATTATATTTAATTAAATGTATTTTCCCACCTGAGAATATTGTGTTCATATTTCATTGTGTTTTGAATTGTGGGACTTGCTGAGCAAAATATACAATTTATACAATTAATTAGTTGTTTTTTCTTAATGTCTTAAAATAACGAAATTTCTGGTGAGTTAATGGTACAAGTCTTACTTTGAAGCTCCACCTGAGGCTCCAACCTTCATTTCCTTCAGCATTAGTTGCGCTTGTTATTAACTGCGGGGCATTTGTGTGAGTGGTGACTTCTAAAGACACAAGGGATGAGTATATCACAGTATTTCAATTGTAGTCATGATGTAATTAATATCTTTAGTCTAGGACAGCAGGCTGCGGTCCCACGACGCCTGCTTTACTTCGGCGTACGCCAAAACCAGTTACGAGTGTATTTCGACAAAACCACTGCGTCATAGAGCTTCGGTAATGGACCAATTAGAATGGGGTTTTGGACTGGGGCAGAGCTAAGTGACAAAAGAAGCAGCCAATTAACCGACGTTTCGCCCTGAGGTTGTAACCAATCACTAAGCATGAGCCAAAAATAACACCTTCTCTTGTTCAGCACCCAAAGTCGAAGGATAGCTCTGGCCTTTCAATTGAAGAAAGTGCTAGATTTGTCAGTGTTGTATATTATAACTAATTCTACCGCGTCCGTATTTGCTTTGGAACGATCGGAATAGTCTTCATTTTATGTGAGAGACAGAACTGGCGTCAAACATGCGTAAAAATCAACGCTGTCCAAGCAGGGAACCACCGAGAAAGGAATTATCGCCGCTCATCTGAGGCCGTTTATTTTTGTCAAATAAGGAAACATAACACAGCTAGCCAGCTAACGTTAGCTCCGTAGATAGCTAGGTTACCGACATATCTTTACGCAAAAGCAGAATCCAGCCGATACTCAAGATTGGATCTACATTCGCAACAGCAGGAAAACGTAAGTAGCATGCTAGTTTATGCGCTAACGTCATTAGCTTGACTTTGACAAACAGGGGAATTGCGTTGGCAACAACGACAGCTAGCTAACGTTAACGTTAACTGTTGAGTTAACATTAGCAAGTCGGCTAACATTAGCTCATATCGACATATTAGCAAGCTGGGCCTTTCCGTCGAGGGAGCAGTGTTCAGTGCAATGGAGTTCAGCATGTGGTCACTGGATCGGTATTTTCCACAAACGCATTTACAAAAAACTATCGATCGGTACATTTAGCCTAAAATGCGATGTGCAGTATCCTCAGTGTTCAACAGACCGTTTTCAAAATCAAAACCCATCCACCATCTGAAGTTTGAAATAAACGTGGCTAATGTCACCGCCAACGTTAGCAAGACCATTTTGAATTAAGCACATTTAAAGTAATACTTGTGTTAACAGACAAACGACACGTTGTCCTCCAGTGCTTATTCTGGTCCCTTGTGGGCTAATCTAGCATGGCTGCACTAGCTATAACCAGCGAATGACAGTTTAGCGGACTTCGTCATATGGGTGTCCATGGTTAGCTATGCGGTGTTAGCTCGGCGGTGTAGTGGTATTTCTAACCATATAACATTATATATACACAATCCGAACCCACATATCGTGTTGATTTCACGAAGAAACGTCCGTGTAAACTATTTAGCGGGATCCGTATGCACAGGTAACGTGTGTCTAAGGAAAATCTATGGTTAGCCAGTTGCGATGGCTAACGTTGCCGTGTGTGCTGTTGTGTATGCAGTGACCTTAGAGGATAATAACACGCGCGATCCCCCATTTTCACTACCAGTTTCCTTTGTTGACGCACGTGAAACCATTCCTTACAAATTACATGTAATCTACGCAGATGGCACTTGACGTTAGTCACAATATGGCACGGTGTTTATAACTAGTCTTTTTTTTTTACTGCGGCAGTAGCGTTGCTTCAACACGCCAACTCCGGTTCTCCACTATCTCACTTCTCTAAACTAATATAATATTAACTTGTGCTATGCTTAAATGCTGCAATGATAAAATTATGTATGGATTTATAGATTGAATACTTCTCTAAAGGTATTGTGCAGCGGATGATATAAAGATTAAACTATAATGTATAGAATATATTGCATTTATTCTAAACTTTATTAGGGAGGGGCAGGTCCATATGCTGAGGGCGACAGGATTGCCTGACCATAAACATGGCCTTGGTGGGTAACTCCCAACTTTCCTATATGAGCACAAGGTTTCACGATTCACAAGTAGTACATACTAATTAATGTCAGCTATTGATTTTAGGTTTTCATTGTTGTTGATTCCTTTTGAGAGGATTTTTTCCAACATTACAGTGGGAATTTTTGTGCATGTGTCTGTACAAACACCAATTTGTATTACCTTTACTGTTTGAGAAGTGTACAGAATATTATACGATTAAACCATTCAAAACCTCCCTGTTTTGTTCCAGCAAGTTGGCTTTTGATACATTTGCATCTCATCATCAATTTTGCATTGTACAGAACTCGAATGTGACCTTGCAGCAACCCTGCTCGCCGTCATCGGTATATCAGATTGGGATGAGGTGCACAGGTGGCCGGTAATACATTACTTGGCGTTGGGCTTGTGACCCACTAGCCAGATACGGGAGGAGTTCACTAGCTGATAATCTTATCTGAGTAAGCAGTTAGTTTGACAGACCGTGGCAGTCTTGGCTCTTCACTGATGGAACTTGATGTGTCACAGGCTTTACAAACTGTGACAAGCTTGTTTCAGTTTCCACTGGGATAAAGCTGTTGGACTGCAGCTTTCTCAGTTGGTTATGTATATTATTAGGATTATGAATGCATTTACCATCAAGCCATGCTTTTTCCATTTTGATTTATATTGACGTAATATTCATCAGTGTTTCCCCTACCATTTTAACATAAATGTACTCCCCCCCCCACCCTTGAGAAAGTGTGCAATTAAAAAAAGAAAAGTTTTTTTCCTTAAGGTAATATTTTCTAGGTCCAGCTTTCTTTATTTGTTTCAGATAGTAAACTAAATACAATGGTGTTTTTTTTTTTGCTCCTGGTTGGGCAAACAAGACATTTGTACACATCACCAGGAAGTCTTGGACTCTGTTATTTATACCTTGTGAGGATTAACACTATGGCTGTGTCTCTTGATAGTATCTCATTACCTGGACAATCTATGCTGTCGTTTGTAAGTCACCTGTGAAGGAAGGTGCTCTTGGTTAAAAAAAATATTTTGTGAAACTGCTGCCAAGTCTGTTGAATTACATTTTTCTTAAATGGAGAGTTGGCTCTCTGTCAACAGAAAACCTTTTTGTAACTGTGTTTGATCGCCTCTAGGACTGAAACAAATTGAATTGATTATTCAATCGGCTGAAAATTGACTGTTTCAACATGTTCTGACGCTAGCTTCCCAAATAGGTTTTGCTGCTTTTGTGTTTGCATCATGGGCTTGCCCACTGTATGTCAATGATGATGTGATATACGTTTGTGAAGGTTGCCGTGTGGACACCGATCATTTTGAAAACAATGCTACTTTAAAATGATGCTGTTTTGAAAAACAAACGTTTTCATACAAGTAGTGTGGATGTAGCCTCATAGTCCCACTTTGTTTGTAATGCTGCATTCACACCAAATCGGGCCATGACTGACCCATGGATCTCCGGTTACATGCTGGTTCGGCACAGCTTGATACCAGTTTTCTTTTCCCCAAAAGTTCGTTCTGTAGGAACCTTTCACTGCAGGTCGTTGCATTATTTTCAACGTCCCCTTCCCACCCTACCGGCGCACCCCAAACCTATTACATGCCTTCAAACGAATAGAATGACAGTCCAGGGATTGATTTAATCGGATATATCTTCAGTCAATGGTTACACTTTACTGATATTTGAAGGTCATCCGCCACAGGGCGTTTGTGACCACTTACGGGTCACCGAGCGCTGCAGTAGGAGAGCATGCTGCCCTTCAAGAAGACATTCCGTTAACGGACTACATCGTTTTGAAACCCTCTTTACACCATTCAGGTGACAATTTTCATCCAAAAGCTTTTTTGTGTCATCTCACCCTTGTGTAGTCAAAATCTTACTGAATGTCACAGGAAAACCATGCAGGAGAGTGACGGGTTTGATCCAGTAGTTTTATGTACGACCTTGGAAGCACTCTGCAGCAGATCAGTGCATAAAGGGGATACGCTGTAATGAAGGGTCAATAATGTATGTTGAAGTGCTGCATGTTGGATTTGCACAACAGTCTTTGTTCTGTGTGTATTAAAATAAACATAAGGGAGGCACGTTAAATTGGTTCATCAGTTCAGATTTAAAGACAAACCTGTTACACTAATGGGTTTCCGTTGTATGAGCAGACACAATAGAAGGGTGTGGTTTTTGAAGTCATAACCTATTTCAAGACCGAATCCGCCATAACACTGCGACTATTCCACGGCTTCTCCAAATGCGGCTGTGAAATGTGACCCGGTGTATCCTCTGCAGGCCTTGCTTGCTGTCCTGCAATCCACTCCTGGTTTGTCAGTCTAATGATGCAGTCCCGTGGTCCTATTCACCTTGTAAATACGGGGAAATATCACGTGACCGTCCGTGTCATATTTATCGTCTATGGAAGTAAATCAGTGTCATCGGGTTTTGAAAGAAAAAGGTGATTGAATTTCTAGCACTGAATATTTATGCATTGAAATTATGTATCTGAATGTTTTTCAACTTTAAAATACTGCAAAAAATTCAACTGCAAATAATTCTACGTTAAAATATTCAACCGCATAATATCATCATCATGTTTTTTACGAATACTTGAATAATCTTGAAAGCCCACTTGGTTAACCATTTTTCTAGCTTTTGGTGAAATGTTTTAACTTTCACAGTCAACTCAAGGATCACTGAACCATGAAACCTTTTTTTTGTCAATGTTTGCCATATTGTTCTGGTGGATTCGTACCCATGTGCTTGATGTATTTTGTCTCTGTGAGACAGGGGAGACTTTTGGAATGCAACGTGGATGTGGGTCTGTTTCACCACAATCATTCTGCATCATGTGTGCTTTGGCATGTCTTGAGAGGTCATCATTTAGGCATTTTGAACTTTAATTATATTTTCTGACAGCATGGTGTTCACAGTGGTTGTCAGAAGAAAGGCGGTGGTTTGTCGATCTTGAACGACTAGTCTTAACAGTTAAGACGCTTCTCTGCTGATGCATTGATTCACTGTTGTGCTCTTAGCCGAGCTAGACCACAGGTCGTCTGGTTAAAAAACACCCATAACCGTGTTTGTCCAGCATTGTTCTCTGAAGTCGTCTAGAGGTGCGTTTTTTAAGCTGGCCCTGAGCTCGGCGCTTGTATGTTTGTCTGGCTGGTGAAGCAGAGCCAACAGCATTGTTAATTTGCACCTGCTACCCACACTGCAGCGGGACAAAGCCAGGTGCCAAAGTGGAATGGCAAGCTGGAAGCTTATGTTGCACTAGCTGGGAGAGTGCAGCGGGGAGGCAACTCCCCGTTAACTCTGTGTAACCACAGTGCTCGGCCTTTTGCACACTGCGCTCGTCCTTTGGCCTCAGTGCATGTGACCGAATCAACAATAATAATCAAGATCATTTTCACTTCAGAGAGCCGAGGCTTGTGCCTGTTTAGTAACTTGGTAAAGATTGTAGGCATGAGTTTCTTTTCTTAATTGATGGTTTTCAATCAACTATCAATATGGTGTTAATCAATTCAATACAGCAAGATGTTTGACTTGTAAAGTATGGTCATATTTAAATTGAACTAGACCCAGCAAAGTATGCATTCGGGTGTCGCTATCTTGTTACAGGTCAGTAGTCTGGAAGTTGTCTGTGATTTCATCTCACAACATTAATAACTCTGTTTTCAGTTCACAAAAATGCAGCAATTCCTGTTACAGAAAAAGGCCTTGTTCAGCGATCTGCTTATCTCTTGTGTTGATTGGTGAACCTGAGGCTTCTGTATTTGTTGATTTGGCCTGATGAATATTATTTCCCACTATACTATATTAAGCTGCAGAAACATCACGTTATTTGCAAAAGCACCACCAAGCCAACCACATCAAGGTCTATGTCTTGGAAAATACTTACTTCGACTTATCTTCAAGTTTATAAAAGTAAAAAAAAAAATGCTGCAGACTCAGACTGTAATCAAATCCTATAAGCAGCCACCCATACTGCTGTTATCACACTGGCTTGATATTCAGGTGTTATTGGGTGGGTCCTGGTGTATTGCAACACACAGAATTAATTTGTGTATGCTTGGATAAGGATGGAAGCTTTTTCTGAATCTCGCTGACTGTTTGGCGCAATTGTGCAGAACGCCTCTCGGGCTCTCTGCAGCACTGTGTAATCCGCGACCTTCCACTTCCCTCTTCGTAGCTAGTGGTTTTTGGCAGACATGTGCATCTTAGTATGAGGGGGTGTTTGTTTCGACTTGTGGTTACAGCCGGGTGACAGCAGTTTTGAGGGGGTTAAGTGGTTGAGAGTTCCTGGTTTCAGCCTGATGTCCCAATGGAGATATTCTCTGGGCTTTTCTGTGTTCTTCTTTCCAGCGGTCTATTGTACCACTGTCAGCCAGTGAAATCTCATAGTATCAGCATGTGTTGCAGTCTGCATGTCTCCTTTCAGGGTCTGGCTCCTGTGATTGCTTAAATGGATAGATGATGCAACTACTCTTTCCTCTCTATCAAGTGTGTGTGCTCTTTTAGAGCGGGGGGGGGGGGAAGAGAGAGGGGGGGAGAGGGAGAGAGAGAGAGAACGCTGAATGAAGCTTAGCCTGGATGTTTGCCCTGCAGGGAGGGTGGTTGCTAGGCAATGACAGTGTGTTTGTTTTATTTTTAGAGAGAATCACTGGTGGTGAACATAACTGATTTCGCTTTCTCTCTTGTGTGTGTGTGTGTGTGTGAACACAGTGTCCCACCATACATGAACATATAGACTACCTAGGAGTAGAAGAAAAGCGTTTCCCACTGCCTCACCCTGGACATGAATTCCAAACCGGCCTGTCGTATTTAAGGAGCGTTTTTTTCTTGCACATCGACTGACACTGACTGCACACATGCGCAGAGCAGACACCAACACGCACGCACACGCATGCACGTTCCTCTGAAACCAGCTGTAGTCACTCCCTACATGTATCAGCCTTTTTTGGGTACATGCCTGTCATGCTGAGAGTGTGCTCACGTGGAAGGTAACACTAAGTAAGAAACCCCGAAAAATGTTCATGGCGCTTTCGACTTTTACCGATGTTATCCTCATTAGAAGCCTTGTAAAAGCCTGTGCCTAATTCGAAATCTTATGTTTCAATGCTGAAAACTATTGATCTCTTATTCAGTACTTGGACTTTTTTGAAACTTTTAGAATCAACCTTTTAATTATTAACTACGTTCTTGCAACCTGTAACAAAACAGCAAAGTGTTGTCTACTAACGAGTTTAACCTGCCTCAACTTCTGCTCGACCACAATGCAAGGCGCTGCGACGATCACCCAGGTTTATGCAGATGAACTTTGCTCGTAGATTACTCTGTAACAATAATGCTGTATCTTTCTACAGCTTAGATTGTGAGCGCCTCCAATAAAAGAAAACAATTGCTCACATAATAATTTTCAGGAGAAGTAATATCCGCTAATGACCGCTAATGGGTCTGTTACTAAAACTGGACTTGGACCGGGATTGCATTTTAGCTTCTAGCAGTACCTGGACCAACACAGCACCGTGGATTGTTTTAACACAACTGTTCAGTCAGGATGGACAACTTTATGGTTTCAGGGAGAGGCAAAGAAGAAAAACACATTGCAGGGGAGAGTTTCAACCCCCTGCTGATTCAGTAATGTCACACTTTAAATTGTGCTAACAAGTTAACTAATGCTATTAACTTGTGTTCAGAGTGAAAGAGGCCATGTGTGCTCAAAGAAGCTTTACTGCTGCGGTGTAATCCTCAGCTCTGTGGTTCCACCCTTGCTATCTTTGTCTTGTGTCAGGATCACCGTCTTTGTAATTAAAGCGCTCTGTAATCACAGAACAAAGTAGCCCACTGAACATACAATGGGATTTATTGTACAAACTATTAGGGCTGTCAAATGATTAACATTTTTAATCAAATTAATCAGAATTTTCAGTGGATTAATCACGATTAATCACTATTTGCAATTACACCTGAATCCTAACCATTTTTTCTTTCTGAAATGCATACCAAAGATAGATAACCGGACATAGATACATAATTATCATTATTATTATCATCATTATTATTTTATGTTATTGATATTTGACTTCATTCCAGAAAATAATCAAATCAATGTTATTTGATAAGTTACACACTGATTTCCCTGCATGGCTCTAGAAGGGTCTCAGGCCTCTGCAGTTTATCCCACTCTGCTGCGGTCGGCAAAACGAGTTTGTGCTCCTGATGATCCAGGGCTGCGATGACCAGACATGTCAACCCTCCCAATATTTCCGGGAGACTCCCGAATTTCAAAGCCCCTCCCGAAAATCTCCCGGACCGACCTTTCTCCCGGATTTCCACCCGAACAACAATACTGCTACAACATCCGTCACTGGGGGCGCCGTTTCAGACCGAACAATACTAAAAGTTACACCTTGAAGTAGAGCGCGGCAATTAGAACGGAAAAAGATAAGACTGGCGCTGCAAATAACACTGCTAGCACCGCTAGTGCATTCCCTAGAAGAGGAAGAGGTTCTTTCCGGACCTGAATAATTTGTCACACTGCGCATGCGTGAAATGTGTTAAAAAAATTGACGTAATTAACGACGTTAATTATTGTTTGTTGTTAACGTGCTATTTTTGACAGCCCTACAAACTATACAATATAATGTGATCTGACAATGGGAGTGAGTTTTTCTTGTTATAGACCTCAAAGCTTGTAATACATTTGTAATTTCTTGAACTTTTCCTTTCCTGATTCTTGTTGTTGTGGCTTTGTACCCGTGTAGTTAAATGCGCTTATTGTAAATCAATTTGGATGTCATCGAAATGAATGTTATTCAGATTCTGGTGTTAAGAGGGGTGTTGGTGGCGCGTGGAGTAGCGTGATGCGCTGGAAGCCGCAAGGTGTGTAATTCAAATCCCGGCTGTTCCATGTTCCATGTCAAAGTGTCCCTGAGCAAAACACCCAACCCCTAATTGCTCCCCAGGCAAAATGTAAGCCATGGGTTAAAATGTAATGTAAGTCGCTTCGGATAAAAGTGTCAGCTAAATGACATGTAATTAAGATTGCACCTCATTTACGCATCTCCTGAATAATAATTGATTTCAGTTCCCTCTCAGGGAACTTGAGCTGCGTAAAAACGCTCTGGGAATGCCTCTGCGTGACCGCGTCATGAAGCACGTGTGAAATTTAACCAATGGCGAGCTGGTACGTCATAGGCGGGGGACGCCGGGACCAGGGCGCTATAAAGGGACCCGAAGGGCAGGACCATTCATCTCTATGCCTTTATAGCGGCTTATACACAATAATAACTAACCAGAAGCCGCAGCAGGCTAAGACATGAGGGGATCATACTAAAGACGCGTCGCACTGAAGTATTTTAGATGTTAGCTTTTTACTCCGTTTCACCGAGAAGGAACATACGCCAATCACTTACTTTGCCAGATGCATTTTATTGGTCAAGAGAGTATCAACAGCACATGAAACTCCATTGAAGTGACGCTCACCCTGCAGCCATGCTCCAAACAACCTGCCACCACAGGTGAACAGACACACACTAATATACACACCACACCCCCTTACGGTGTCGTGGATACAAATGACGTCACACCACACGCACACATACAAACAATGTAGAAGGAAAGAATAATCAAAACCCGATGTATGGCTCCTACAGCCTTCATCTAGTGCGGTAAGAAGTTTTTCCACCTAGTAATGGCTGAGCGGTTTGTCCAGTGTGTCCCCCCCCCTTGCCCCCGTTTTATTACGGGCAGTGACTCACACGCCTGTGTGTTGTCTGCTAGGGGGCTAGCTGAGCCGTCGAGCTCTTACCTGAGGACGGCTCAATGAGGCGTGCTCCCCGCGGCTCCGGTCCAACTTGTGCCGAGGCAGAGCGCCGGATGTCTTCATGGGGATCACAAATGGATCTCGCGGAGTATTCCGGGACCGCTCCGCGGCTTCCTCCACCCCGGACGAGACGCCGCTCTCACGTTCTTCCAGCTCCGAGGAGCTGGACGTGGTGAGCGCAGAGGCAGCGGAGGCTGACGCCGAGGCGACTCATTCCCCCGCTGCCGCCAAAGAACTGCTGGAGGTCCTCACCGAGCCGCTGACAGGTTCCATATCAGCTGGCCGGCGGGTAAACAGCAGCCTACTGCTTCCAGTAAGCTGCATGAACGGTTTCTGCCTTCCCGTAGAGTACTTCCGCGCCGGTGCTTGCCTTTCTTCCCGGACGTCCACGCTGAGGTGTTGGCGTCCTAGGGATTTACAGCTCGCGTTTACAGCTCGCGTGCGGCTTTTTATTCGTCAGTGGCGGAGGCTAAGCGACATGGCTATGCGGATGCGGCAGTGCAGGCGGCTTCTGCCTGCATACGATGGTGCTACCTCGTAAGAGCCCGTCTGCGCCACGTCCGCTTGAGGGCGTCTTCAGAGAGACCACTCACTGTCCTCTGTGTGCCCAGGGGCAGGATGCGCGAGGGAGATGCAGTGCAGGTGCAGGCATGGCCGAAGTCATGTCTACGCCTTTTCCCCGGTTGCTCTGCGACCGGTGGATTCTGGAGAAGGTCAGTCAGGACGGTGGCCTACTGCTTGTAGCCCCGCTCTGGCCGGCACTAGATGGTTCGCGGACCTTTTGTCGCTCCTCGCAGGCCCTCCGTTGGACCCCCATCAGGGTGGACCTGCTGTCTCAGGCGTTATATATAATATAGTATATATAGTTCTACGTAGAATTGATTCAACAAGGTGCTGAAAGCATTCTTTAGAAATGTAGCCCATATTGCTAGGATAGCATCTTGCAGTCGATGGCGATTTGTGGGATGCACATCCAGGGCACGAAGCTCCCGTTCTACCACATCCCAAAGATGCTCTATTGGGTTGAGATCTGGTGACTGTGGGGGCCATTTTAGTACCGTGAACTCATTATCATCTTCAAGAAACCAATTTGAAATGATTCGAGCTTTGTGACGTGGTGCATTATCCTGCTGGAAGTAGCCATCAGAGGATGGGTACATTGTGGCCATAAAGGGATGGACAAGGTCAGAAACAATGCTCAGGTAGGCCGTGGCATTTAAACGATGCCCAATTAGCACTAAGGGACCTAAAGTGTGCCAAGAAAACACCCCCCCCCACCATTACTCCACCACCACCAGCCTACACAGTGGTAGCAAGGCATGATGGATCCATATTCTCATCCTGTTTTTTCTGACTCTGACACCCAAATTCTGACTCTACCATCTGAATGTCTCAACAGAAATCGAGACTCATCAGACCAGGCAACATTTTTCCAGTCGTCAACTGTCCAATTTTGGTGAGCTCTTGAAAATTGTAGCCTCTTTTTCCTATTTGTCGTGGAGATGAGTGGTACCCGGTGGGGTCTTCTGCTCTTGTAGCCCATCCGCCTCAAGGTTTTGCGTGTTGTGGCTTCACAAATGCTTTGCTGCATACCTCGGTTGTAACGATTGGTTATTTCAGTCAAAGTTGCTCTTCTATCAGCTTGAATCAGTTGGCCCATTCTCCTCTGACCTCTAGCATCAACAAGGCATTATTGCCCACAGGACTGCCGCATACTGGATATTTTTCCCTTTTCACACCATTCTTTGTAAACCCTAGAAATGGTTGTGCGTGAAAATCTCAGTAACTGAGCAGATGGTGAAATACTCAGACCGCCCCGTCTGGCGCCAACAACCATGCCACGCTCAAAATTGCTTAAATAACCTTTCTTTCCCATTCTGACATTCAGTTTGGAGTTCAGGAGATTGTCTTGACCAGGACCACACCCCTTAATGCATTGAAGCAACTGCCATGTGATTGGTTGATTAGATAATTGCATTATTGAGAGGTGTTCCTAATAATCCTTTAGGTGAGTGAGTATGTATGTATGTATGTATGTATGTATGTATGTATGTATGTATGTATGTATGTATGTATGTATGTATGTATGTATAACATGACATTTTCACCAGATGTTGGTAACAACCCATGTAATAAATACATACATACATACATACATACATACATACAATGAAACCAAAACAAAGAAGTTCAGAAATAAAGTTATGTGTAACAATGTGAAATGACACAGGGAAAAAGTATTGAATACGCTTACTGATATTTATTCAATACTTTGTACAAACGCCTTTGTTTGGTAATGACAGCTTCAAGACGCCTCCTATATGGAGAAACTAGTCACATGCATTGCTCTGGTGTGATTTTGGCCCATTCTTCCACACAAACATTCTTCAAATCTTGAAGGTTCTGTAGGCCTCCTCTATGAATCTTGATCTTCAGTTCTTTCCATAGATTTTCAATGGGATTTAAGTCAGGTGATTGGCTGGGCCATTCTAGCACCTTTCTTTCTTTGAAACCATTTGAGAGTTTCCTTGGCTGTGTGTTTAGGATCATTGTGGGAACATCGTGGGGGACATTACATTACATGTCATTTAGCTGACGCTTCTATCCAAAGCGACGTACAATAAGTGCATTTCCACGTAGAGATACAAACTCAGAAGAACAAGTAACAAGAAAGTACATTTTTCATCAAATAAGCAGTTTCAAAACATGTTATTGAAAAGTGCCATTATAAGTACAATTTAAGTGCTACCATTTGTTAGTGCTACAGTTTGCTAGTGTTTTAGTCAAGCTAGAGTCTAAAAAGGTGTGTCTTGATTTTCAACGGAAGATGTAGAGGCTCTCTGCAGTCCTGATGTCATCGGAGAGCTCATTCCACCATCTGGGAGCCAGGACAGCAAAGAGTCGCGATCTCGCCGAGTGCTTTTCTCTCAGTGAGAGAGGAACAAGCAGCTTGGCAGATGCAGATCGGAGTGTGCGGGTTGGGATGTAGGGTTTCACCATGTCCTGGATGTAGACTGGTCCCAATCCATTCACAGCATGGTACGTCAGTACCAATGTTTTGAACTGGATGCGGGCAGCCACTGGTAACCAATGAAGAGAACGGAGGTGTGGTGTGGGAGTATTTCGGAAGGTTGAAGACCAGTCGAGCAGCTGCATTCTGGATGAGCTGCAGTGGTCGTATGGCGGTACCTGGGAGACCTGCCAGCAGAGAGTTACAGTAGTCAAGGCTGGAGATGACAAGAGCCTGAATCAGTACCTGTGCCGCCTTCTGAGTGAGAAGGGGTCGTATTCTCCTGATGTTGTAGAGCGTGTATCTACAGGATCGTGTCGTCGCTGCAATGTTGGCAGTCAGGGAGAGTTGGGAGTCAAGTGTCACGCCAAGGTTCCTGGCATTCTGAGTGGGCGTTAACACGGAGTCGCCGAAGTTAACGGTCAGGTCCTGAGTGGGCGAGTTTTTTCCAGGGAAGAAAGGTAGTTTGGTCTTGTCGGGGTTGATCTTCAGGTGATGAGCGGACATCCACTGGGAGATGTCAGTCAGATATGCAGAGATCCGTGCCGCCACCTGAGTGTCCGAGTCGGGGAAGGAGAGAATTAGTTGGGTGTCGTCGGCATAGCTGTGATAGGAAAAACTGTGCGAGCGAATGACGGAGCCAAGGGAGTTGGTGTAAATTGAGAAGAGGAGGGGACCCAGGACGGAGCCCTGTGGAACTCCAGTAGTAAGGGGACAAGGTTCCGTCACTGATCCTCCCCAAGTTACCCGGTAGGTGCGGCCATCAAGGTAGGATGAGAGAAGAGACAGCGCGGATCCCGTGACACCAAGTTCCTGAAGGGCGGAGATAAGGATCTGGTGGTTTACTCTGTCGAATGCTGCAGAAAGGTCCAGTAGAATGAGGATGGAGGAGAGAGAGGCGGCTCTAGCAGCGTGGAGTTGCTCCGCGACAGCGAGGAGAGCAGTCTCTGTGGAATGGCCCGCCTTGAAGCCTGACTGGTGGGGGTCAAGGAGGTTGTTACTATGGAGGTAGGAGGAGAGTTGGTTGAAGATGGCTCGTTCAATTGTTTTGGACAGGAAGGGAAGGAGGGATACCGGTCTGTAGTTGTTTTCTTCCGAAGGGTTGAGGGTGGCTTTCTTCAGGAGTGGGTTAACTCTTGCTTCCTTCAAAGTGTTGGGGAAACAGCCAGATAACAGCATTGTTAATGAGACATGTGAGGATGAGAAGAAGATCGGGGGCGATCGACTGTAGGATGTGGGATGGGATGGGGTCAAGGGGGCAGGTGGTGGGACGGGCAGAGGTTACCAAGGTAAGAACTTTGTTAGGGGACAGGGGTGTGAAACAGGGAAGTGAGGGCGATTGAGGCGATGTCTGTGCGATATAATTAGAAGGAGGTGGGTTGGAGAAGGAGGAACGTATGTCTATTGCTATTATTATGCTATTTTTCTGGCAAAGTAGGTGACAAAGTCTCCTGGAAGAAGGGTGGAGGGGGGAGGAGGACTGGGGGGTTCGAGGAGGTTAGTGAAGATGGAAAATAGTTTTTTGGGGTTGAAAAATGAGGACTCAATTCTGGATTGGTAGAAAGCACTTTTTGCAGCGGAGATGGAGGCAGAAAAAGATGACAGAAGCAGCTGAAACGCATGCAGGTCATCAGGTTGTTTGTATTTTCGCCATTTCCTTTTGGATGCTCGCAGAGTGGCTCTCGTAGCACGCACCGGTTCAGTCAACCACGGAGCTGGAGGGGATCTGCCAGCCCGTCTGCCTGTGTGTGTGTGTGTGTTATACATATATTGATACATATATTTTCAAAATTTGAACTGTCGTGTATTGTTGCAAAGACATCAAACCTGATTCAGCATATTGTACCATCATTTTTGTAACCAATGGGTGAACATATCCACTCGTCTTCACTATTCATGAGTAGTAGTGCATTGGGATAAAAGTGGGTGAATTATCGTCGTCTTTTCCGGTGCTGGTACGATCTTAATTCGGTTTGTCCCCTCTTTCTCTTGGTCAATCTCTAGCTGTAGGCAGCAATGGGTGCATTCCTGGACAAGCCGAAGACAGAGAAACATAGTGCCCACGGCGAGGGCAACGGGCTGCGCTATGGCCTGAGCTCCATGCAGGGCTGGCGGGTGGAGATGGAGGATGCCCACACAGCCGCGGTGGGCCTCCCCCACGGACTCACCGACTGGTCCTTCTTTGCTGTCTACGATGGCCACGCCGGCTCCCGGGTTGCTAACTACTGCTCCGGCCACTTGCTGGAACATATCTTGTCGGGCGGGGCCGACTTCAGTTCAGGATCCGGCTCCGTGGAGGGAGTGAAGGACGGCATTCGCTCGGGCTTTCTGAACATTGACGAGTACATGCGCAGCTTCGCCGACCTGCGGCAGGGCCTGGACCGCAGCGGGTCGACGGCCGTGTGCGTGTTGCTCAGCCCGAGCCACCTCTACTTCATTAACTGCGGCGACTCGCGGGCTGTGCTGAGTCGAGACGCCAAGGTGGGCTTCTCCACCCAGGACCACAAGCCCTGCAACCCCCGAGAAAAGGAGCGCATCCAAAACGCAGGCGGCTCAGTCATGATCCAGAGGGTAAACGGCTCCTTGGCCGTGTCCCGGGCCCTTGGAGACTACGACTACAAATGTGTGGACGGTAAGGGCCCGACGGAGCAGCTGGTGAGCCCCGAGCCCGAGGTGTGTGTGTTGGAGCGGGCGGCCGAAGGAGACGAGTTCGTGGTGCTGGCATGTGATGGAATCTGGGACGTCATGTCCAACGAGGAGCTGTGTGATTTTGTCCGCTCACGGCTGCTGGTGTGTGATGTCCTGGAGAAGGTGTGTAACGCGGTGGTGGACACCTGCCTGCATAAGGTAAGCCTCAATTTCTTATGTATGACGTACAACATACGACGTATGTTGTACGTCGAAGGTGAAAGTTTGTGAATGTAAAAGTATTGATTCTTGCTAAATATCACTGTGTATTTGGGGAACAGGTTATTAGAGCGGTAAAACTAGCATTACAATATTCACTCTGATGTTTCACATTGAGATATCTGAATAAAAATAGTGCTATGGGTACCCACAAGTCTACATGTCCACTTTATGCTAATCCTGCCAACAGTCACATTCTGCTCATCTGTGGAAAAAAATGGAAGGTACATAGTTAAGCAGGGAAATTGTCATCATATACCTGCAGCATAATATTCTCAGCCCTATGTGCTAAACTTTCACTATTTAGAGAGGTGCTTAATCAAGAATAGTTACCAAAGATGTATGCTCTGGGTAAATGTGGTGGACATTGTTTTCTGAGGCTTCAATACTATTAATCTATTGCTCCAGTGAATAATATTAAATTATGAAATAATACTTTTATTTATCTGTTGGCTCTCCAAGTCACAACCTCATTTTACAATATAAAAAAAGCAGTGTTACTGTAAAGATGGAGTTTTTGTGTAAAAATATACAGTGTTACTCGCCACAACTAATTGTGTGGATACTTGAAGTCCAACCAACATGTTCAATGCATCCCCTTCTTAAAACATTTGTAAAACCTTTTTTTTCAACCATTGTCAGGATTATGTATTCCATCAGTAATGCTTGTAAAAAATATAAAATATTTAGGTAACCTTATTTCTGTGTGCTGGGTTAAGATCAGCTGATATATATTATTTTATATATATATGGCTACATTATTCACTAGTTGTTTTTCTGTGTGTTTTGCTTTATTTTGCTCTATTTTCTTAAAATATAATTCATAAATGAATGTCCTTCTTATTTGTTGTGTCTCTTTCCATCGTCGTCTTGCAGGGGAGCAGGGATAACATGAGTGTGGTGTTGGTGTGTTTACCCGGAGCACCCAAGATCTCAGAGGAGGCTGTGAAGAAAGAAGAGGAATTGGATAAGTACCTGGAGACTCGTGTGGAGGGTCAGCGCATGCAACAAACATGCACAACAAATACACAAACAAATAAAAGACAGGCTGTATGCATTTATAATCGGAACATTAGGGACTAGTGTTTATGGCCATCGAACACTTAGCTAGCCTCACAAACGAAACAGCTGGTCACTAATGCGCTCACAGCGCAGACACAGCGATTTACACAGAATTCACACCTCAAACAAATGCTTTCTGGAGCAAAACTATTTGGGGTAGCCAAAAAATAATGGGATTTTGAGAGACACAATACTCTACCGAACGCATAAGTGTAGCTTTCATGTCTCTGTTTTAAAACTGCTCATATATCAGTTTACAAAACATGTACCTTCTGTTGTTTTCAGACTTTGTCCACACACACCACACACTCTAAATTCGAAAGGGACCCAAAAACGAATGAAACATAATTAGTGATTATGAAAAGAGTATAATAGATATCAACAAGCTGATTTTTTAAATGAAATTGTTAAGACTTGTGTCAACATTTTGAAGTTTAAATGGTGTCTCTAGCTGAACGATTGGAAAAACTGAAAAAGTTGAAGAAGTTTTGTGAGGATTTGAAAATTTAATCCATTGGAAAAAAAAGTTGATTTTAATTTATATTAATTCAATTATAAGAGCTAAAAAGTTGAAAAGTCATAGCACCCCTCTGCATCACTGCATTCCAACAATAAAAGTGTAAATTGCAAGTCAACAGGACATGGCACCATGTTGCCCTATTTTGAAGTGAGTAACATAACGTGCCTCCACCAGCTCTTCTGCTGCTGCTTACTTATCCAGCCTGACAAGCCAGAGAATAGTTACACCTAAAACTTGTAGCATGAGGTACCATGAGCTTTCCTCAGTGCTCCACACACCCTCTCACAAACTTCTGGTCCTCTTTGTGTTTTTGTGTGTAGAGCTATTGGGGAACTGTGGGGAGGCGGGAGTCCCTGACCTGGTGTCTGTCCTGAGGAGCATTGCCACAGAGAACATCCCCAACCTTCCACCTGGCGGAGGCCTGGCCAGCAAGTAAATATACAGCATTGGAATGCTTCCAATTTGTCAAAGTCGCTAGTCCAAAATAACTCCAAACACTTACTCTTTCAAATTGATGCAGTCTCTTTATGCATGAAGAGCAGATATGCCATTACCGACTCGGTCTGGGTTCCATTAAAACGTTAATCAATATACATTTGCTAACAATGAGTGGCGACTGTTTGTGTTGCGCATAGAGTTTTCCTGCCCTCTAAGCAGCGAACTGTGTGCCGATTGTGTGTTTGCAGACGGAGCGTGATCGAGGCCGTGTACAACAAGCTGAATCCTCACAGAGAAGAGGAAGGGGTGAGTTGATCACTCTCCGAACCAGTCACCTCACCACGCTTTCACCCCCTCGCCCCTTCAACATGTAGACACACACACACACACACACACACACACACACACACACAACCACACAAGGACACTCTTTTATGTGTGAGAATGAAAGCAGGCGTTAAGTGTGTAAGAGTGTGGAGGAGGAGAAGACGTGGCAGAGTAACCCTTGCGAGTTAAGGGAAACTTGTTTGAATTCATATTGAAAAGCATCAAAGCAATGTGGCCGTTTTTGTATTAACTATTGAAATAGTATACTGTAAGAACTCCGGTCAACAAACGCACACACAACTTCACCAAAGGATTTAAATAGCCCGTCTAAAGATTCCCCCTGCACATAAAAAATGCAGCTTGTAATGATAAATGTAAGTTTTGTTTTGTTTGTGTAGATTCGGCCCACAAAATCAGTCTTTACAGGACAAATATTGTTGATTTTCATAAGATTAGCTACCGGTTGACACAAGGAGCCGTGGGCGTGTGTGTGTGCATGCTTGAGGCTTCACGTTTCTGCATCACACACGTACACGTTCGTACACGTCTTGAAAACAGAGCTCAGAAACTCTTCAGGAAATGAATGTGAAACGTGTTTTCTGGTGCATAACTAAGCTCATACCTCACCCTGCGCTTTAGAGAAAAACTGGGTTTTTGAGTTCAGAGGGTTCTTTATAGATTAAAAAAAGTCAAAATTTGTGACTGAGCATCTTCTCACAGAAACTCGTTTTGCATTTTCCGGTCAAAACTCTACCGAACTAGAATAAGGTTTATCTAGAAAGAATACGAATTTATTTCATTGATGATGATTTTGGATGCTTAACATTGCCACCTGTTCTTACTTAAATCGATTACGTCTTCCGAACACTTAATACAAAACCCATATGCCGTCGTAGGAGGAATTCCATCATCTTAATCAAATACCTGCCAGGATGAGATCCGCTTCAGCTTTTTGTGTGTGTGTGTGTGTTTTTCATATTAATGTCAGTGGAGTCTTGACTTGCAGGCCCCTCCACATGCCCTACCTGTTCTCTGTTACATCATCCAGTGAATATCACAAAGGGTTGTTACTCACAGGGTCAGAGTTGTGTTTGCATGGGCTTGTCTGACTGGTGCAAGAATGTCCTTGACATCGTCACGTTAGTGTGAAGTAGATATTTGTGTGTGTGTGTGTGTGTGTGTGTGTGTGTGTTCATGGAGTGTGCCTGCAGAGTCTGACCCCTGGCGTGTCACCTCAGGCCTGTGCGGGGGGAGAGGAGGAGAGTGAGGAGGGAGGTGGCAGCACGGCGGCTCATCTGCTGGAGGCTCTGCGGCAGTTCCGCCTGCACCACCGGGGGCAGTACAACACGGTGCTGGAGGAGTCCCTGGCCGCCTACACGCTGCGGGGGGAGAGCACCGTGGAGGGAGCAGGGGAGGGCCGGAGGACCTTGGATGACGACAACGGCGGCCAACGGCAGCCCGCCTCCCCTCCCTCTCCCCCCTCGCCCCCGCCCTCACCTGCCACTGCAGAGCCGGAGGCTAGCCAAGATTCACCTGCCCCAGAGTTCGATCCCTCCTCTGATTGAGCAGCGCGTCCGCATACCTTACGCAACCCTAGAGCTCTAGTCAGATGTGCCGTGACCTCTCCTCCTCATCACAGAACTTGAATTGACACATTGGCCACTTCCGGCTGCATGATGGTCTGCACCTCGTTCATGAATATTTTAGCAATGCAATGGTAATAAAAATGGCCCCTCTGTCTATTCAAGTACTGTCTCCCTAGCCACATGTACACCTTTAAGCCAAGAAGGCTGCTTTCTTTCCCCCTTTCCTCTGATCATCACTGCTATGATTCCCTCATTGCCAGCCACTTTTACATAGAAAATAATCAGTAGCAAATTGTTATTACCTGCAAAAGTGGCTGGTGAAGAAAAAAAACAAACTTTGCACTCCATGGCCTACATTTACCTGCTTTGGCTTCCGGCTGATCTCCCATTTGAAACCCGTACCCCTCCCCCCACCACCCTCACCCCCTCTCATTCCCCAGCCTCACCCTCCTCCCACACACGCTTACATTGGACAAACTGACAAAGAAAAAGGAGAGCCTCTGAACTGCAGCTCTGTTCAACTCACTGCACTGTCTGCCTCCTCCATCTACAGACTCAGAACACACACAAGAGAGAGAGAGAGTGTGTGTGTGTGTGTGTGTGTGTGTGTGTGTGTGTGTGTGTGTGTGTGTGTGTGTGTGTGTGTGTGTGTGTGTGTGTGTGTGTGTGTGTGTGTGTGTGTGTGTGTGTGTGTGTGTGTGTGAAATCATTAAGGGAACACTTGTGAAGGGGCGGGGTTGGTGGGTGTGTACTTTTAGTGTCATTTCATTCATTATCATCCAACATTATGCTTATTTCCACATCAGCCCATTTTAGTAAGCTGGCACCCACAAAGCGGTTAAACTTTGTTTTGTTTTTTTGTTTGTTTTTTTTCGGGTGGATTTCAATGTCAACAGTGTACTAGTACCAGGTGACCTTTTGGGCCATCAAAGTAATTTGTATTAAAATGAGACTAAAAGAGAAACCTTTACTAAGAAGGGTAGATGGTGACGCTAGAAAAGTCCTATTTTTCCCCCCAAATTAAACAATAAGGTGTGTCTGTGCTTGTTTTCATAGACATGCGGCCCCCTGCTCTACATTGAGTGACGGGGATCAACGCTTGCGTCAACGTTAGCAACGCTAGTTAGAAAACCCTACCGTTGGCAGAGCTCTGCTCCCAAGAGATCTCCCCCCCCCCCCCCCCATACATGCAGCTGAAATTTCATCCGTGAGGTCAAACTACTGACATAGCTGATAATGTCATGGCATTGAATTCTACTGAAGGCATTCAATGTGTAGTTGTTTACACCAGGACAACATGTGTTCAGTATGAGAGGGTTGCGTGTTTACCATCAGCCCACAGTGAAACTGAACTCAGTAAACCAGGTATCCAGAAAGCTCCCGCTGCTGACGCTGACAGCCGTTGCTCCCAAATTGTTGCAGGATGTTTCAGCTTGAGCAGTTCTTCCTCTTTTGAAAGCAGGTGGAGGGAATGTTATTGTAAGCCAGTGTAAAGCCCTGTTCCCAACAAACCTGGTAGTGCGGCGTGCGGTGCACTTATCTTTTCAAAAATATCTAAGGCACTTAACTACCGGAAGGAAGGTTATGCTAGCACTGCGCATATGTGTGTGTGTGTGTGTGTTTTGTGAATGTTTGAGTTGTATTTCTATGCGGTTACGTGGGCCAAATCACTCCCACACAGTTAACATGACAAATGAACAAAATAAAGATGTTTTGAGGTATAATGCAGTGATTTGTGTCAAATGTATGAGTACCACTCTCTGTAGTCTGACTGTGCAGCTCTGTTTCTTCTCTTTCTATCCTGTCAAATGTCTTAAACCTTGTAAATATGTAGATCAGGGCTCTGATAAGGCACACAATGATTCCTTCACCTAAAATCCCAGACATACACATAAGGCGGGTGCCTTTGACTCAGGACCTTTTCCTAGGGTCTCTGCCATATTTAATGTGTTTCTGTGATGTTTTCTGCTCAGTCAGAAAATGAGGCCTCACCTTTGCTACCCTCGTGTCAGCTACCATCTGCGTCTCGTAATTACACATCCGCTGCTTGAAGACACTTTAATCTTTTGTCTCCTTTTTTAAAACAAAAGCAGCAAAAATAAATGCCTGCATAGCATTAGCTGGCTGCAAAAGAAGCGGAGTGGAAGCCACCTAGAATATAGGGACTCCATTTCTCTGTTTTTCAGTCTGTCACTTGGCCTCGTGATTCTCCGCAAGGTGAGTCTTCAGAGGTCCGGGTTCTGGTTGTGTTCATGGGCAGGGGAATGTCACTTTACTTTTAACATTATCCATTCAATTTCAGTAGATTAAGGGGAGGCAGAAAGGTTCAAGCTTACAACTGTGCAATGAGAGACGCAGCAAAAATGAAAAGAAAACTAATGCACACGTTTCTCTCCTACTCTTTTTCTTTTTGCTCACCCAGAGTGCCGGTGAGCTGGAAGACCCCTGGTAGCCGTGGCAACAACCTCTGTCTCCTCCTGGTGGTCTGTGCAGTGGGACAAAAATGACAACTACACACACACACGCATACTGCTTTAAACCTGGAGAAAAATGAAAATCACTTTTCAGTAATGTCAAGGTTTTATGAACTGATGCATTGTGTGGTAGAAATTAATTTTACCATTAAGATGTAAGATGATTTTTTTTTCTTTTTCTTGAATGTTGAACACATGACTTCACAATGACATAAGGACCTATAGTGTGTGTTTGTGTGTGCGAGAGAGTTTCTGTCTGCAAGTGTTTAGATGAGGGCCGAGAGAAGACAGACGGTGGATAAAGACTTTCTATGTAATTCTTCTGGACTTTTCTGTGTTCCTGGGTCTGATATTTGCCTAACACTTTGGCTTCTCCCCTCTAAAAAATTAAAAAAAACTCTGACACACAAACATACCATTTAAAAGAAAAAAAGAAAAGATAACACCCTTCCCTCTCTCCCCCCACTTCCACCTGTGCCCGTATGTGCCACCTTCGCAGGACACTGCATGAGGGCTTTGGTTCCACATGGTTTTCAAGTTGAAATGGACAGCTATTGGTAGAGACTGACTGAACCCGAAGGACCTTTGCGTTCTGACTGGCTCATGCTGTGTGAGAAGTGGAAAAGATTTGAATCCTTTTTGTTTTGTCGTTGTTGTTGATACTTTTAGGATGGTAACGATGATAATCATGATTGGGGTAAATGGGAGGTTATCTAGTTCACTGAAGAGCCAGATGCTAGTGGGACTCATGGACGGGGGGGGGGGGGGTGTTGGACTTCCTTTAGGAGAAGGTTATGGCAGGAGGGTGGTGGGTCAAACAGGCTTCCCCACCTCCCTCGCCACATGAGTGTGGATTGCCTGGACAGGTTTTTTTATTTTTTTTATTTTTAAATGTTGTCCATGAGGTTCCTAGCTGCTGGCTATGTAGAGTGAGTGAACTCCCTGTTTTAACCCACTTCCTTGTTCTCAGACTGCATTGGTAATGTTTGTATTGCTGTTGTTTGATTGCACTCACATTTGATTACAGAAAGCGTCTATATATGAAATAAAATACCTGCCAAGGATCCAGTGGTGGCTCCGTAGTTTAATAAGAAAGGTCCTCTCATTTCTGGATGTTTGTGTGGGCTCTTTCTTTTCCTCTTTCAGAGGCCTGTATCACAAAGCTAGACCTCAGATCACAGGAAAGCTCCACAGCATCAATTGTAACAATTGGACTTTTAGGTTCACAATAAATTACACGTCATTTAGCCAACACTTTAATCCAAAGCAATTTACATTGCATTATAACCCATGCATTACATTTTGTCTGGGGAGCAATTAGGGGTTAGTTGTCTTTCTCAGGGACACTTCGACATGGCACATGGGGTAGCCGGGATTAGAGCCACCAACCTTGCGGCTCCTAGCTCATCACACTACTTCATGCGCCACCATTGCACAATAAAATACTTTATTATTCCATTTCAATGTCTGGGTTTAAAACAAACAGCCGTACGGTAGTTTGACACTGTATCATAGCTGCACGTTTTTTCCTAGAGAGATCCGTTTACGTTCTGCTCACATCTATTCATCTGAGAATAATATGAACAGTTTTATCAGAAAAGAAATCCAGACTTTGAATTGCCACCCAGGTAATTAATTATAAGTAATATTTTCCTTCAGATGAGACCTTATGAGACAATTAACTTTATTCAACTCCTTGCCTTGTAGTGCTTTTAATTTAATCATAACTGTTGATCATGGGAATAGAAAAAAAGGAACAAAACAAATGCTTGACTAGACAAAATCTACAAATTCTATTGATAACTATAAACTATTGATATTATTTATTTTGAAGAATTGTAGCAGCATACATGAGCTGTACAGAGCATACGATTAAAAATCGAATTTCTCAAAATATTTACCTACTTTTCTCTTAAAATATAACTATCAAATGAAACCTGAATGCATTGAAAGGATAGGTATTTTGTATGAATGATTGTACATGCTGCCCTGGCACCGCACACTCAAACCCTGTCTAATCTGTCACTCTGTCATAATTTGATCATAATCCCTAATGATAATCACATTGTATCTTAAAGGTGTTCTCAATCTGGAGAGGGATTATGGGATTGCGGAGCATGTGTGTTGTAGTGTGAATGAGAGATCCAAATATGTCATGGTGGTGCATATGATGTGTGTGTTTAAGGGGTTGAAAGGGGTGAATTTAATTTGACGATGGGGGGTGTACAGGGTGCACTCGCTCACTTATTCACCCACTGAATCCAGTTCAAGCCTGATATTACAAAACAATACACTGACCTGTTAAAATGTGTTCCTCTACTCTGCTCATCTTTAATCTCTTTCGCTTACATTTTTCTATCCACGTGACATAAAACAAAACAAGATAAATCCAAGATCTACGTCCTCTTCGGGTTATGTTTAATATTCACAAATCTTTTATCCAGCAAGTTGTTGGTTGATCGGTCCACACTTTGCCAAGACTGAAATCTTTCAGCAAACTATTTGATGAAATGCCAGGAAATTTTCATCCAATGATCATAGTCCCCAGAAGAGGTTGTGGTTGCAGATCTTATGGCTTTTCCTCCAGCCCCACCTGCAGGCCAGATTGTTCACTCATCTACTGAAATATCTATTTGGATGAATAAAGTGTCTTACTCAAGTAAAAGAGTTGAAATTGTATAATGCATCATATTACAAAAAACTGTTTCATAAACTTATATGAAAAAAGTATTACCTGCCGAGAAATGAATGTAGAAAAATGAAAAGTCAAATTTTTGCCTCTGTGATTCGTGATCCCCAGAGGATGGATCTTACAGACTTTGAATATCCTCTAACTTTTAACACCATCATGTTGACACATGAAATATGTATTATGGAACGGATTGCCATACAACCGTTGTAATCCGTTGTTCTGAATCCATCAGTTCAAAATTTTAATTTGTCCAATATTTTGATTCTGGATGGAAAATTTGCAAAATGACATCACCATCAGCCTCAGCTGTGGACTTGTGTGGTAGTGCTAATTAGGAAATGTTAGCACTGAAACATCATACCTGGGTGTGGAGCGTTGCTGCCATGGATTTAGACTACCTAAACATCATTCATAATTGCTTCTTTCTTATTTTCCTCTTTCAGCAGCTTATGTTAAAACCATGTAGCTTTTCATTCCTTGACCTGCAACCTGGAGCTGTTGGAAAGGCGGCCGCTGCTTCAGAAACTCCATTTACAGGCCATATAGCAACGCCGAAACTGCTCCCATGTTACAGCTTAATATGAAATATTTGTATGTTTTGCAGCTTTTTAAAGCATTGTGTTTATTCCATTTTCCCTTGAAAAGGTCGCTGAAGGTGTTCAGTACAAATGGTTGTTTGTGCGCTTTACCTCGGAAGGTCAGCTAACCTGACTGTGACATGCAGAATAACACCAATAGAAAAACCAACACCTTTTTCCATCTGCTTCCATGCACTCTTTTCCCACCCACTCCTCTTATTACAGCAAAAGCATTTGCCTTCTGTGGCATTTACCTTGGGCGAAGGAAATATTGACCAGGTGATTATGCTCCGGCATCATATTCAAAATGAGATGTCTCGCCTCTGAATAAGAGCTTATATAATAAGAGCATTATTCATGCACGGTGAAATATAATTAAATATAATATACTGAAGGCCCTGTGTGTTTGTGTGTCTCAGCATATGATTTAGTGGAGTGGAGTAATTTAGCAGATGAGCATGCGGCCATTGTTAGAGGGATAATCTGGCTTTTGCTGCTCAGATAGGTTAACATGCAGCATATTAGACCAGATTACCCCCAACCACACCAGACAGGACAGGAGCTAGCCCCCCCCCCCCCCCCCCTGTCTCCTACTAAGCCGACCCTCCCCTCTTTGCTTTGCTCCTCTTTTCACTAATTATGACCCCAAAATCACTTTATTTCATCTGCTCTTGGCTTTTTATTCTTTCATCCTTGTCCAGCTTTTTTTGTATACAATTTATTAGGCTTTCCTCATGTCTAGTTCCATTTATTCCTACCAGTAATAATCATTTCTTCTCTAATTAGAAAAACACTAAATTTGCAAATAAATCTATTTCAAATATCAAACCTGTATCAAAAAGACATTATGTATAATTAAATATCGGATATAGGTTAGATACAAAACGATACAATGAACAGAACAATGAACCACCAAAGAAAGTGTTATAAAATAAATTAAAATATGACATTTGATAACAATACATAATAAATTAAGATAATGCAAATCAGAAAACACATCAGAAATAACACATTTTGTTTATTGCAAATGTACATAAACAATATTTGTAAATGAATTCAGTCGTCACCCAGATGGTGTTTCATAAAATCAATAGTATTTAGTAAGGAATGAATAGACATGAACTCATTGATTGATGCTTATTTTCACTTGAATCTTAATGGCATATTTCTATCTGGACCCCTTAATTAACATCTAATTTTTTTCAGATACCTCAGTGTTCACACAATCGGACTCCACGCTCGTATCCCGCTATGTTTGCATGATTGTGTGTAATCAGGTCCTGCTAGTTGTTCAGCAATTCTGTGTGTGTGCGTGTGTGTGTGTACTTACTGCATGACCCTGTGTCGTTGCAGCGGCGGACCCAACAGCCAGACGTTTGCTGTGGTGCCAGCTGTTTGTATTTTTGGCTGTTGACGTTTGTTTGTCTGTCATCAAGCTATTAATTAAAATGATTTGGTGCGATGACACCAACAAAACACAAGATAATGATGTAATTTCTGCCTTTACATCTGCCCCAGCTGTCCCAATGTACTAGTCTAGTCTAGAAAGCAGGGCACCACATGGGGAATTATTAGTTGAATTAACCAATGTTTTGTTATTTCATCTGTCACTAAGGTGTTTGTGCGTTAATGACGCTGCTCGTCATCCATCTGTCATGTTTGGACGATTGTGAGAGGCTGCGTGTGTCACAAACCTGGTTATGTGTTTACATGTGTATTTATGTTTCTGAAAAAATTAGTCTCCAGTTGTTTCAGCACTCACGCAGCTGGACTAAGGCCCCACCAATCAAAATAGCAGGATTAACTTGTTGGGTGTTTGGTTACAAACCAATTAGGGGGCAGGATTAGTCTCTCAGGTAAAGTTACTTGAGTATACCTGTCCTCTTCTCTGTGTCAAATGGTGACCACACACACTCAAAATGTTGCTCAAATCCCTGTGTCCACATGTGAAGCCAGCTTTTTTTTTTTACTAATATTCCAAAGCCAAAAGATTTGCAATTGACAGAGACTAAATCTTCATATTTGAGAAGATAAAACCAGCCAATCTATTTTTCAATGTACTTTAAGGGATAATCATGCCAAGCCACGCTAACTGTCTCCTGGCTGCAGCTTCGCATTTAAACACAGTGGTGTCCTCTCGTCTAACTTGCAGCTAGAAAGGAAATAAGTACAAATTGTATATTTGTTGCCATAATTGTTTTTTGCAACTTTTTCCTGGTTGCAACTGGTTCACTATCAAACAGACCCTTAACCTCCCACTCTTTCCACCCACCCTCTATCCACGTCTAAATGTTCATCCTTCTCAGTCCGCCACATTTACCCCTCCATGTTTTTTGGGGTGCCATTGTGCTCCAAACTCTCCTGGATCCCTGTAAGAGCACAAAAGCAAAACAAAGACCCAGGAAGTGATTAGTGGCCTAACGAGGAGGAGGCTTTGCAGGCAATTGCAATTGGGGGCTGTACGGGCTCTTCCATGAGAGGAGGTGATGGGGTTAAAGTTTCAGGGCTTAAGAGGTCAGTGTTAAGTTGTAGAGGTCAGTGAAGAGGTTAATTAGGAGCAGGGGTTTTGTTTACGAGCTATAAGGAGACGCAGGAGGCGATACACTTTGTGTCCTCGTCGTGTCCCTCCAGCCACCCTGGAAGATTCAACCACCCGCCAGCCCCTGCTTTCCTCCCTCCTCCCCACCAATTGTCCTGACGCTGAAAGGAGATGTAGCTGAATTAACTTAATTGTCACCATTACAACAACCTCGCTGCCTCATCACCACACCACACACACACACACACACACACAGGCACCTTGAGTATGTTTCGTCCGTCCATCCTGCTTCAATTAGGAGAATGTCTTTTCAACTTGGAGTAGACCTGGCCATGACTGTTGTGTGTGTTTTTCCATTGTTTCTGCTGTTAAAAAACACACACACAGAGAAACGTGCTGCGATCCTCTAAGGGCCCCAGTACCTCAAGTAGAGCCTGAATGAGCCTCCCGATGGGAATGTGTGCAAAGAAGAGGAGCTTAACTGACACAGAAACATCTTTCTTGGCTGTGACATCCGTCCTTGTCGATCAGGGTTCCAGCAAGCAAGACGCCGTGTGGCCCAAAGTAACTTCTTCTCATAGATTGATGTTGGTAAACAGACATCTGTAATCCAGTGAATGATAAAAATATAAATAAATCAACTGCACTGTACGGGCACATGAAGAGCTGTTCTATAAATAATTATGATGCAAAGTTTTAAAATGCACTAATAGCCGAATCCAGAGTTATTTTCCTTCCTCCATTCATGTCAGGGTTGGGAAGGAGGCGAGGTTAAAGGAAACGCTCTATGAGCCCCAAGGATGTGGGCCAGCGGAGGTAGATCCCTTTGACCTCATGTACTTTAATTTACAGATTCTAGTCTCAAGCAGAGATTAGGAGCAAGCTCTTTCTGCTGCATTTTCTTTCCCTCCATTTTCAAATCTTCAGTGGAGTTCCCCTGACTGAAACAGTGCATTATATCATCGCTATAAAGCGGAATTGATTTTATTTCGAGAAAAGAGAGATTACCACCATCATTGGGGATGAAAAACTGGCACATGACTCCTCACACTATTCAGAGACATCTGTCTTTTGGGGGTAATTGGCATTAACCCTTTAAGCTGGGTGACCCCCTTTTCCATGCCCAACACATCTGTACTCAAGCCCAAATGTGTGTGTGTGCGTATTTGTTTGTGACAAGATAGAATAAGATGGTTCTTGATAAGGAAGTGTATGTTTTTGATTTCTGAACCCAAAAATATCCACCTCATGTTGATCTTTCACAAACACACACACACACATTGGCGCACTATAACTTGCACAAAGAGTGGCACACTCCAAAACATATGGCCCAGATAAAATGTGTTTATGCTGATTGAATATGCTGCTCTATTAGACTAATGTTAGCAGGCTGTGTAGCCCCATGCTAATCCAAGGTGACAGAATGGAGCTAAAGCTGTGGCTTATCTCTGAATGTGTGGATATTAGAGAATAGAAAAGTGATTAGAAAGTGATGTGGAGGGAGACCACTTAGAGAAGCATACGCTTTCAGGTTGAAATAACTGCTATTATTAATGACGCAAGCAGCTTACTGGAAGAACCTCAGAGGTCATGAGCTTTATAGCTAATAGAAGTTAAGTGTGTTTGTGATATCAGTTTTTTTAAGGTGTTACTTTTATTATTTTCATATGACACAATAGCATCATAATAGTTAGTTATTAGTTATTCAGTTGACTTAAATGAAATAAACCAATACAGTGTAGACCTGCATAATAATAATAATTAGCCAGAACTTTTTCAAAACCAAGTTACAATGAGACAAATACAACTATTCAATCCGAAATAATAAAAATATGAAATGTTTAATATAGATTAAAAAATAATGTTAAAAAAGAACATTGGAAAAAAACATAATGTGCTTGTAGCATTAATATAAAGCTTGTTGAGGTGGTTTATAAAGTTGTCACGTGTTCTATAGTTTACATCTGTTCCAGTAAACATCTTATAAACACTGGTGACTGGCCACAGGGCAATGGGGCGTCGGTCCACCTGGAGCGGCCCTCCTCGAGCCCGAAACGCCACTGCATATAATAATTCATGCCTATATTTACAATTGTAGAAATAAAGTTTCTCAGTTATAGATCTTCCTCAAAAGTTCAACCGTAACGCCATCTAGCACGTTTTGTTCATGGTGCCGAATTTGCTCATCTCATTTGACCCCGAATGTGTTTTTATCACTCTCTCTCTTTTAATCCGGTTTAGAGATCCCGCGAAAAGCGAGCTTTATCGTTTTCGGTTTATTGAAATGTTTCCCAATATTGTCAGTTAAGAATTAGACGGCATGTGTCCGGCTTGTGCGTAAAAGAAGGGATACATCTACTGTGTTTGATTGACAATGCTGGCTTGACAATCCCCGCATCAGCTCCAGGTCATCCAATGAGGAGTCAGATCCAGGGGCCCTCCCTGACTCCTTTAGATGAGCTAAAGAGCCAGACTTCGGCAGATCTCCCTCAGTCCGTTTCAGAGACACATTTCGTCTCTCCGGTTTCACTCTGACGTCCAGATGGTATTTAGGTCGCCGCTCGACTTTTTCTCAGCCTCCCGGATCCTCCGGCCACACTTTGCGGATGGGCCCCCGATTCTGGCGCACTCGCGGTCCCCCGAGGACCCCCCCTCCGCATGTCCTCCGCTGGCTCTCCCGGGGTTGTGCTTCTCCGCGGCGCAGATCGCCAGCGTCTGCGAGACCCTGGAGGAGACCGGAGACATCGAGCGACTGGCCCGCTTCCTGTGGTCTCTCCCGGTGACCGCGGACGGTCGAGACTCTATCTCTGAGCACGAGTCCGTGCAGCGGGCTCGCGCCGTGGTCGCCTACCACACGGGGAGCTTCCGTGAACTCTATCACATTCTGGAGACGCACCGCTTTACGCGCACTTCGCACAGCAAACTGCAGGCGATGTGGCTCGAGGCTCACTACCGTGAGGCAGAGAAGCTACGAGGTCGACCGCTCGGACCTGTTGACAAGTACCGCGTGAGGAAGAAGTTCCCGTTGCCGAGGACAATCTGGGACGGAGAGCAGAAGACGCATTGCTTTAAGGAGCGCACACGGGGGCTGCTGAGAGAGTGGTACCTGCAGGACCCGTACCCAAACCCCGGGAAGAAGCGGGAGCTGGCGCACGCAACCGGACTCACGCCGACTCAGGTCGGAAACTGGTTCAAAAATCGAAGACAGAGAGACCGGGCGGCAGCAGCCAAAAACAGGTCAGTGACTTTTTCTTTTTCAAGTTGTTACAGTTGTATTATATTGTGAGCTAGAAGAAATATACCGGTTGTTGAGCGGCGGAAATTAATAGAGCAAGAAAACTATGATTGCTCACTGACTCGTTCACCGTCTCGTCGAGGCAATTTAGTCTCCACAGGCAGCCAAGGCTGTGCGCAAAGGGGCTGTTCATGCATAAAGACGCACGGCCATTATGCTGGTTATTCTTCAGTCGGTCTGAAGTTGCTACTGCAGTGGATACTGTAGCGTGTCTGAAGTTCGAAAATGTATATGGTTCTGTTAGTGTTAGTGTTGCGTGGACCAGGGTTGGGGTGCCGCCCCTTTCGGGGGTTTGGGGCGCGAATGTTGGGGTCGGGTGGCTGGAAGACCTGTGTTTGGTTAGTGTGAAGAGAATAAACCCAATTCATTATAAACCTGGCTCCTTATTGGCACGGAACGCTACAATACTATTTATATCTTGACTGCTGTTTTTGATTTCCTTAAGTAGTACTTTAAGTAAGTTTGCAGAAGTCGCATTTTACATTTTGGACACATTTGGGTTCAAGCGTAGCCTTCTTCTCCGCTTTTAAGTCTTTGCTCTTTTCGTTTCGCAGGTTGCAACACCACCGGATGTGTCCAGACGGTGCGCGGTCCTTTAGCGCAGGCGAGTGCAGTCCCGACGAAAGCGGGGAGCGCGCAGATGGAGAAACTCTTCTCACGGACAGTGACTCTGACTTGGATGTTTGAGACTCAAATATGAAAAGGACCTCGAGGCCTGAGAGAGTCCGCCGCGGGTTACCCATAGAAGAGAGGATGTATTCGGGTAAAAAAAAGGCGACTCAACCTTTGGGTTCCAATAAACGTTCAAAACAGCTTCATCAATGTCACCCCAGCCCACCAAGCAGCTGATGTTCTAACAGATTAGATTTATTTTTTCCCTTTCCCCTGAAAAAATGATAGATTTTTGTCCATCAACACATTTTTGATTTGTGACTACATCAGCGGGTGGTGCGGGTTTCACATCTGTTGACCCAGTTTACAACGACAACCTGATTAAACAGACATCGCGCCGTGGACCCCTTTTGGAATCTAACCCAGGGACCCCCACATGGGAGAACCTTAACGGACTGAAACCTGCCAGGGAGATAAACACTATTTTTTTCTCATTATAAGTCATTTTTGTTATTATTATTATTATTAGTAGTAGTAGTATTGTTTGAATAAAACTGTTGGAAGACCCCTGGATGTCTACTGCTAGACAATCAATACGCACTGAAGCCTTGGGCTGTTTGTATGTTCATGAACTTTTTGTTTCTTTACCTTCACTTTTATTTTATCTTAAGTGCAGAGTCGTCAGTCTGCGTGTGATGCTGATATTGTACTTTATGTTCAATTTGATGCTGAGTAAAAGTTTGTTATTTTATACAAATAAAAGTATTTAATATATGATACTGTGCCCGCCCTTTATGACATCATCGCTGTCCCTTGTTTGACTTCCACAATGAAACATAATGACACGGTGTAATCATTGATCGCACATGTGATACAGACCTTAAAGCGAGTTATAGCAGCATGCACTCATCTGAGTTTAAGCTATTAATACATCTTAAGTGAGTCTGTAGAGTTTGATGAATTATGTTTGTTAATTCCATAATAAGTAATCTTGTCAATAGAAACACAATGGATGACTTTTACTTGTGTTACTTTGAGTAAACAAATTCAAAACATGTGAGTATGATGTAAGCAGCTGCTATTTTTTTGATTGAGTACAGCGTTAACATTTTCGAGACTTATTTGGGATTAACAGCTTTTTTTACGTACTGTAGAATTTTGGGATGGTGAGTATGTCCATTATGTGCGGCTTTATTACAATTCAAGGGAAATATAGTTTATTATGTACTAGTTGTTTGATAACTTCTTACTTTGCAGATTCAGCTGAAGGCAAGATGAATTAACAAATACATATTAAATATATGTATATTTATATCAATGTATATCAATATTATATAATCAATACAATATTGTATTATATGATAATTGAAATGAGAATCAGCTTTGCTATTAAAATATTTAGATTAAAATAGATTGGGGGATCAATAATTATAATCCAAAAATGTTCCATACATTATTATGAAATGGGCTATCAGGCATAATGACTGATGTGATGCTAATAATTTTTAGTGAAGGAAAATTAAAATGAAGGACTTTTATTTCTTATTATATTGTAGTGTACTTTTAAGTAGAATATCTAACAATTTCTCCACCGCTGCGGATTGGGTTTGGCTACTTTTCTCCGTTCGTCTTAGATAATTCGGTAATTGTTGCCAAGACGTCTAATGAGTAGTTTTTCGATTCAACGACAATTGCAAACTGTTCATTAATAGAACCAAATCATAAGATGTTTAAAAAAGATCCCTTTAAAGTAATTTTAAAACTTTTCAAAATACACATTTGTATGTGCCATCTGACACATCCACTTCTGGTCCTGAAATAATTTATTTCCACTCATGTGCTAACCAACAGTGATTTTTCTGGAGCGTTGTGAAACACATTCTGCCACAGTGGTCAAAGACCCCCCAGTGGTCAAAGGAGAGACAGCAAAGTAAATTTAAATCTATGAACAGTTAGAAGGAATAGACTAGGAGCCAAGCCTGGGTACGAATCGGGTTGAATCGGATGCAACACGTCAGATGGCATTATTTAATTGGGAATAGGGGTGAAATTAATGTAGCAAGAGGTCAAATACGTGTTAACATTAAGATCATTGATTTCAACCGGTTGCGCGGGTCAAGCATCAAACATCTGTGCCTGCTCACTTCATTTACACTTACATGTCCTTTGCTCAAAACATAAAAAACATTAGAAATAGACTGTCTGTCTATAGAAGTTTCTCCAGAAAAAGAAGAATCAAAAACCATAGACACAAATTCCTAACCAGATTAACTGACACCTCGTGTGTTAAATTGCTTTCTTTAAACATTACCGTCGCACATTTATACAACTCTTTGAATCGTTGTGTAGAGATTTTCACCGTTTGCCCAATAAATAAATACATATCTAGGTTTTTTGGTCTGTACTTGATTTTAATAAATAATTCCACCACTGATAAATACAAATGCAATGATCAGTTAAAACAAACTGGTGTTGTAATACAATAAAATGAAATACTAATATAATATACAGAATGATATTACGGTCTTGAGTTGCTTTTCATTTTGAGTAGCCTACGTTTTGCTGCTCATCAAAATATACTTTTCCGAGCAAATCAGTATGAGTAAATTAATAAACTTGAAAAGAAGTATGTTTTTTCTTGCATCCACTATTACTCAGATAAAGGATTTGAGTACTCGCATACATTGATATTTTCTACAAAGCAAACTAAACTCATAATAAACTCATCATAAATTATGATTTTCTCAAACGCATACCCCCTCGATTCCAGTCGCATCACAGATCTACGAGGAGCACTTGAATGCGGCGTTACCTGACGTCACATCCGGGAAGCGTCATTCATCCTGGCGATATGTCTCACAAGCCAGCAGGTGGCGCAGCTGGCCAGATGCTGTGCCGGGAGGAGAAGATTAACGATGCTCTCTATTGAACTTTTTTTCTGTGCAATTCAAGCTGTGGGAAGGCACATGGACATATTTGAAATACAGGTTTTAAGGACATGCTAGTCAACAATAAAACATCTCGAATATTATTTTTCTTCTGAATGAAGTATTTGAAATCTCTAGATCTACTGCAAGTAAACAGGAGCATTTATCTCTTCTAAACTGTATACCCTTGGTTTTTGCAGGTGTTTATTCGTCATGTAATCACGAATTGTTTACAGAAACAAATATAGAACAATTACCGATTAATTTGTCATTAACCAAATTCCGTGTTTGTGTGTGACTGAGTTAAACATCCGAGTTACTCATATCACAATCCATTATAGGTGACAGTTGCCATGGTAAACCACTTTCATTAATTGCGGCCTGCGACCAATCAAGCGACAAATCGTGGAGGATCCGAGTGATGACCTCTATGACTCTGTCACATGTCATGTGTATGTTGTTTATAATATATACCATAATAATAACGATATTTATTTTTAGAGCATATACAAAATGTAACAAAGCACAACTGTAATGCACCCATTATTTATTTATAATCAACATTATTACAGCAATACAATACAATCAAACGTGCACACGGCAAGTAGCTGCATTGCAATTACATAATCTAATATTTTTAAATCTAATATTTTTTAAATCGAATGCATAAACAGTTAATAGTGTCATTTTAACATTTGTTCTGTCCCTTCAGACTCGCTTCTTTAGTATTTGTGCGTTTGTGCATTAGCGTGTGTGCTGTCTGTGTCCATGCACGAGGACTGACTTATTGACTGGCTCTATTGGCAGCCCGGCATGATGACACACACACACACACACACACACACACACACACACACACACACACACACACACACACACACACACACACACACACACACACGCACACACACACACACACACACACACACACACACACACACACACACAAGGTGCCTGCGGGTGAATTCCATCCCCCTCTTCGTCTCTTGCGCACAAAAAAACACGGACGGTCTCTCTCTCTTCTCTCATCCGGCGCAGAGAGCGCGGTGACGCGTTTTGCGCATTTCCTGCAGCTCACGCTCACTCAAGGATTCAGGAGAGAGCGAGAGAGGGGGAGACGGGAAACAACACAGAGAGAGAGAGAGAGAGAGAGAGAGAGAGAGAGAGAGCGAAACCAACAGGAGCAGCGATATGTGTTTGAGGTGCTCTTGAGTCCCCTAAAGACTGCAGTGAGGGGCTAAAACAAGAAGACGTTGCTTTCCCGAGAATACGCGCAAATATCGCGGTAGCGTGAGGTAGAAGCGAGGAGATTAATCCCGTAGAGGAGCGAGCGAGCAAGGGGCTGGGAAGGGAGCACCAATCCCGGATGGCTAGGCGCGGCTGCGGGAGAGAGAGTTCAGCAAAGCGACCTCCGAAGGGTGTGAGTCTGGGTTGTTCCTGCGTTTTTCAGCCCAATTACAGATCAGCTGTTCGGTAGGCGTGCGTGTGTGTGCGCGCTCGCGCGCGCGCGCGTGTGTGTGTGTGTGTGTGTGAGGACATGGCTATACTACACTGAGAGTCCGAGGAGCCAGCGGCAATATGCGATGTAGCGGGACTGTGCAGTGACCCCGCTCGTTGGAAGGAAACACTCCGTGGTACACGAGCAGGAACAGCCAGACCAGCCCGAACACACGAACGCACACGTTCATCTTTTCACACACGCACGCGAAAGCCCGAAGCCATGCCCGTGTTCAGTGGTCTGTTGAAGGTGCGAGTGTGTGAGGCGGTGGACCTAAAGCCCACACCTTGGGCACTGCGTCACGCCGTGGGGAAGAGCGGCTCTTTCCTTCTGGACCCTTACCTGGCGCTCAATCTGGACCATACTCGGCTTGGCCAGACCGCCACAAGGACCAAGACCAACAGCCCCGCCTGGCACCAGGAGTTCTGTACGGAGGTCCGCGAGGGACGCAGTCTGGAGCTGTCCGTTTTCCACGATGCGCCCATCGGATATGACGACTTTGTGGCCAATTGCACCATCCAGCTGGAGGATCTGCTGCAGAACGGGACCAGGCACTATGAGGACTGGGTATGTGCATGACTGTTGCTGTGGGGCTCCAATACCCACAGAGTATTAGGAAAGAAGTCTTTGTCGCCCCCCCCCCCCCAAAAAAAATCACAGGTTCTGCATTTCCATCTGTGAAAAACATGCGTTGAAGATTTCAACCGCTGTCTCTCCAACCACCCTGCTGTTGCATTGTCTGCTTTGCATATTTGATAGTCCTTATGGTCACTTGAAGGTATGAGGTATACGTTCAGTTTTCTCAGGCATCACAGAACATTTTATCAAGAAGTTTTTTACTTATTCACCCAGGAAACACACTGATTTCTTTTTTTTGCATAACCAAAATTCATTCATTTACACAAAGACACTGAAACCTTAGTGGGTTCTTCCCAGCACAGTTGCATGACCAGTTGGGGGAGCACAATGCCTGGCTCAAGAACTGGGGTGCTCTGATTGAACTTGTTTTCTCTTCGGGACAGGTCGTGATCCCTCAACTACTGACACTGAGTTTCAGTAACCCATGTTATTGAGGTTATTCCCTTTAATTATAAAATCTATAGAACACATACTTTAGTTATGAATGAGTGCAACTTGTTGCAAAATCTGTATTTGGCGTCCTGTAAGGAAAATAACCAACCCGTCTACTAACTCAACGTTGTGGCTGAAAAAAAAGCCCTTTCCTGCTGGCCGCTTGTGCTCCTGTTGTTGTTAGCAGCTTCTAGTACTTTTATATCCTGCGGCTGAGCCATTCGGACTTGCAGGCGATTGGGGCCTTTCTCAATCCCTCATATTCTTTGTGATGAGCCCCTATCCCCTCCCATGTATCAAGCAAACACACAAACAACGCAGATGCTGTGGCACTTCACCACAACCTGGTTCAACGTCCTCAACAAGTCTCCACTCGCCGTATGCTGGCAGACCGGCTCGTCTCAATCATGGACGTTTTTTTTGTCAGTCATCTATTTGCGTCGGGTCTGTGATGTCGGATTGTGGGTCTGTGTGTAAGAGGGTAATAAAGGGCTATTTGTTTGGAGTCTGCGAGGTTTGTCTCCAGTTTTAGCATGTGATCCCGTTCCAATTCTGCGCTTAGTTTTTATTTTCCTCTATCTTTACGTTGGATAGAAGGCCGATGAAGGCCGAGCCTGCTGGGAGATGTGGACACACGCTTTACTGTCGACTTTAATAAGAGCAGTTAGTCCGTAGTCTTTGTTCATTCAAATACAAAAATCAAAATAAGATACTTAAAATGAACGGGGTTAGGTAAATGCTTGATGTTCTTATTACAATAATATTGCTATACATTCTGTCAAAATGACATTATTTTAGCATGGCAACACTGTTCGGAAAACTCCTTAACATCAGAGATTTTAAAACAGACTCTGCCCTCATTAGGATTAACATATGACTATGACCTAATGTAAAAAAAGAGAGTCAACAAAATGTTCATTGTGGTGAGTTTTGTAATGTCATTTTTGAAGCCTTAGGAAGCTCATTTTCATTCTGAAATGATGTGACAATGTAATTGAGCTTTGCTAATGCATGTTGTAAGAGTAACCATGGTCATTTGTTGCAAGACGTTGTGGTTTGTTAGGAGGGGTTAGTTACGTAATCCTACGCCGTATTGGTACAACTGGCATATAAATAGAGAGAGAGAGAGACACACACACACCTTGTCTATCAGACATCCAGAGTGAGGTCAGAGCATATGGATCACTGTGTTGATTGAGCACATCCCACATTGATCAGACTGTCGGCTCACAGGCCCTCCCACTTCCATTCCCTCCCCCTCCCTTCATTTCTCCGTTACTCATCACTACAGACTCCCGTGTCTCCCCCATCCTCCCATCTCCAGCAGTGATTCCCCTCTCATCTTCCTGACTTACCCCCCCCGACCTCCTCCTGCCTTCATTTACCCATCCTCTTCCTCCTTCCTGCCTCGGTCGTGTACCTTGCACTCCTTTTTCATCTGCTGCTCCTCCTTTCATTTACTCCTCAGTCTCCAGCGACGGAGAAGTTCAGACTTTACATCCTTCAAGGAAGTACGATATTATATTTAATATTATGTGAAAGTGGGATCAATCAAGGCTTTTTTTACCACCAGACTGGTACTGTCATATTACCTTTACTCATTGACCAATTAGACGCTAAATATTTTCTTCAATTCCCATCTTACTTTTCCAGAGTCGAAGGTGAATATTGAAATGGCTTTTTTAATCCAATCCAACAGTCTGAAATCCAAAGATACCTCTGCAATAAAATAAAAATGAAAAAAGAATGAACTTTTGACGTAGGAAAATACGGTGGAAATATTTGCTTCATATATTAGTCTGTTGGTCAGTGGTGTCTCTCGGAATCAGTAATTAATCAGAAATTAATTTAGTAAAACAACAGAATATTATAATAAGAGTGAGTTTCCTCAACATGAAGCCATCAACCTGAAATAGTTGGTATGAACGCTGGGGTTTGTCTCTCTCACATAGGCCCTGTTATTCCCGTCTTCTCTGCTTCAGGTTCTCATTTGCGTTCGCCCGCCGCTCCACGGTACACCTCCTGTGGACCCGAGCACTGTGGGCCGGGGTGCCGCTCTGCGCCGCTGGTGAAATATTAACCAGGCTTTGATGCTTATTAATTGTCCCACTCAGTAATTGAGCTGCTCTGTGGAGCCCATCCCCATGGCGACAATGACAGCCCGTCCCCTTGGTGACAGCCTCTCACTCACGGAAACACCAGAGAGAAAGAGAGAGAGTGAGAGAGATGGGTGAGTGAGAGTAGAGGAGATGGAAGGGGGTAAGGAGAGAAAAAAGCAGTGCAGGACAGCCCTTTATAATTTAAATTCAAGGCCTTCAAAGGTAGAGAAACTCTATGTGTCTTGTCTGTTTGTTATAAGTTCCAGTTTACTCACCATCACAATTGTGGAGATTGTATTTTCCACCTTTAAGCTAGACACATCATTACAATGATATTTAGTGTGCCCACCAAGCTCCACTCAGGTTTAAAAAAGTTTAAACGATTTATGCAACAAGTTAAACGTAACATGGTTGAAGTCACTGACATAATGTCACCGGTTCATAGCTGTATTATTAGCAGTAATGATATTCATTGGTGCACACAGTTAAAAGCAACAACTTCCCTTTATGTAAGCTATCATAATAATCAAAATCCGTCTGGCACACTGTAATATATTTATGTTTTCACTACTTTTGAAGTGCATGTTGAGTCTACTTGTAGTGAAATGTGCTACGTAAATACAATTGCCTTCCACTGTCTTTGCATTCCTGTGGTAAATATGGAAGCACTAAGAGAGCAAAGCAAAGGTGGATGATAATATTATTCATTTTACTTTTCACTATTAAATAAGCTGTTCAGATAAAAGGCTTATTATATTTAACTGCCCTCCAGGTGTTATTGTAAAGCCGTCTGTTTATTCCATTGTGTCCACAATGCAGCTCATGATTTAAAGGGGTATTTTGTGCAATGCTACAAAAACAATCATTTAAGTATTGTAATCCTTCTGTCAGGGGGGACGCGGTCGAGGGCAAGGAGGGAGGACTCAGATGCGGAGTTGAAAAATAAAAGACTTTAATTGTCAAAACTCAAAATCAAAATCGCTCCAACCAAAAAAGGGAGGAAGGAGGAGAAAACAAAACAGACAAAAACAGGGACCTGGACTTGAAAACACGAAACAGACTTGACTTGACTTGACTTGACTTGACTTGACTTGACTTGACTTGACTTGACTTGACTTGACTTGACTTGACTTGACTTGACTTGACTTGACACATGAACGTTGACATGTAATGACCCCACACCAGACAAGGGACTCACAGGGCTTAAATACACAAGGGAGGTGCAGGTGATTGGACACAGGTGGAATCAATCAGGCAATCACAGGACAAGGCAGGAAGTGTAGTCACCCAGGAACACAAGAGACATGAAAACTACAAAATAAGACAGAGCAGACCCAAACCGTGACACCTTCTATCATACAAAGCATTTAAGAGTAAGTTTAGTTTTGCCACGTTGCCGCCTTTAGCCGACACTATTTACATTTTTTCATTTATATTTATGATCTTCTTTCTCCGCCACTTGGCTTTTTATCTTTTAGCTTTTTTTATATTTAGAGTCATTCACTTTTTCTTCATAGAAAAGCTGTCATGCACATAAGCTGCTAGTGTCATTATTATTATATTTTGTCAAAGCAAAAAAAAAGGATCCCTCGCAAAGTTTATTCAGGATGCTCAAAATAGGACTAATATGTAATCGTAAAATATAAAAAAAAAATGGTTCAATAATTCTATTTGGCAATAGGCGTGTTTAGTCCGGTCTCTGCTGGTTTTAAAACATGTCTATAGTGAGTAAAATGTCTTCAATTAAGGCTTTTGAAATCAGGCCGGTTTTGGAGACGGGCAGACAGAAAAAGAGTGAGATCAGAGGAGTTAGAAATCAAGGGCAAATTTGGAAAGGTAAAGAGAATGAAAATACGTATAATGGAAAGCGGAGAAATCTGTGGAGAAGAGGAAGATGGTGATGAAGGGGGAGATCAGGAGAGGAGGTGTAGAAAGAAGCCGTGTGTACATATAAATAAATCAAGCTGGAGGCTTCTAGAAGCTTCTAAGAGACGTGATGACCACATAGTGTAACGTTTCCTCTCAGGGACACGGACCACGTCAGATGTCAGCCAACCGCTGTTGGACACTTGGCATCAACACACACTCACATGCTCATACTTACAGCAGCCAGGATTAAGGACAGAAGGACCACAATAAGAGGGCAGTTCCCCCGTGCTTCATTAGGGATTTGTGACCAAATGACAGATGCAAACAGTGTGAAGCTTCTATACATGTTGAAATGAATCCATTGCGCTGCACATAATTATGATTTTGATATTAATAGTGAATTTTTGAAAAACTCCTCCTTGGTCACCAACTGGTATCTGAACTGCACGGAAAATTAGTACAGTAACTATGTCACCAAACTACTGGCTCTGGCTATTTTGAAAACACAGGTGGACTTTCTTATATGTCTCGGCCTTACAGTGCTGTATTTCTTGCCATGGAAAGAGAAGCTAAACATAAATCATCATACCTTGTCATTAGCCCGTTCCTTCGCTGTGACAAGTTCCATGAGATCATAAGCTCCAGCCCTAAGTGACCTGCTGCTTAAGTAGGACAGACAGGATTTAAGATGCACTGTTTCCACTGTTTCCACTGTGACAATACACACACACACACACACTCAGATTCACACAAAAGATAAGCAATGTGCTCTTCTCACTGATGCCAAATTAGGTCAACCTTTGGTGTGTTTGTGTGTGTGTGTTTGTATTCTGGGACATGTTTAATGCATGTTGTCTGCGATGGGCAAGAATTGGGAGGATATTGGAGCACTTTGGCACAGCAGGTGAAATTAACACTGCCTCGGTTTCTGTTACTTTTTTTTCATATCCACAAGGAAGATTTTGAGCAAATCTTTTTTGAATTTTGGCCATGGAAAGATAATGGATAAATAATAGTTTTCTCAACGCAGCAACTTTTTCACTAGATCAAGATAACTGTAAATGGGCTGGTTGCATAGTGAGATCTATTCCTAATGCAAATAAATACTGTAGAGAGCACCAGCAGACAGAGTACTACCCTACATTGTCATGTTTTATTTTGAATATGCCTTTTTCTCTTTAAAACTTAACAAATTAAGTTTATTTTCCATACTTGATACAAACTTGTTTAATACTATTTTGAAAGGCCTTGAGTTGGATACATCTCTTCATGGTTAGAGACAGGGCTTCCTTTGGCAGCGTAGGTCTTCATGAAGTGTGTTTTCATTCATACAGCGTTGACAGCAGTAGCCGGTCCACCTAGATATCACACACGCATCTCGGTGTGTTTGTGTGTGTGTGAGTTGTAAAGACGACTGAAAAGAGAGGGAAATGTGTTGTCCACTCTCTTAAAACAAATTCACCTCCCATCCAGTTTCGACGCTATTGGGCGATCTGCCCTGTCACTCAGCAGGGCGGGGCCTGGTTGAACACCCTCCCCCCGTCCTCACCGTTCACCACCGCCATACAGCTCAGCACCTCTTACATTATTAGCCATCTGTGATGTTACATTAAAGATGCATGAATCTCATGTTGTCTCACTCAGCATGGTCCTCCGGTGCGGGTCTGCAGGCGGACACCGCTCTCTCTCTCTCACACACACACACACACACACACACACACACACACACACACACACACACACACACACACACACACACACACACACACACACACACACACACACACAATAGAAGCACACGTTATTGTGTGAATGTGGTCGAGCTCTCTCAAAGCCGAAATTTGTAATTTGACAGATGGATGTGGGAGGCTGTGACTGAGACTAAACGCTCCTGAGAGAGCTGTCTGGTCGGGCAGAGATAGCCAACTGGATGGACGGAGAGTGGGAGGGGGTTAGCTCCACAGTATTGGTATGATACAAGCTCTGAGTGCCTTGTCTGCTTGTTTGAGTGCTTCTCTGAGCCGCCGTATGTGCTGTGTGTGTGTGTGTGTGTGCGTGTCTATGTGCTGTGAAGGGACGAGCGCAAGAGAGTTAAGCTTATATGTGTGTTAAATGCTGACCTCCCTCCCAAGTCCATTTTAAAATCCCCAGACACACACACACACTCACACTTGAGCTTCCTTTATGTGTGTGCAAGTTATCCGTCCACCTGGCTGTATTGGTGTCCTAATTGGACTTACAAGATTAATGAGGCGAACTAGATTCTCTAGCTCTCTCTACTCACATCTTTTTTTGTCGGCACAGGGAAATGCACAAGTGTGTCTGTGCACTATCGTTAAGTCCAAGCCAAGGGGTAGTGGTCAGACATCCTCCATCCCCATTCCCGAGTTGATAGGAAACAAATCAACAATTTTGAGGAAGTATTAGTGGTTTAAGCTGACGTTAAAACAAAAATAGTTTATCTTTGTACTACTTTTTGTCTTTGGGCTCCTGGAAAGTGCAAAGGGCCCTTTAAATTAAGTGTCAGCGTTAAAGGGTGAACTTTTTACCAACAAATCAAGGTTCTAAATGACATCGATGCTCAATATTGTAAATCGTCAAATGCCTAAAGGATGTTCATTTGTACATATTAGCTGTTTTATCTTGAATTACCTGCTGAAGGGTTGGGCTGATGTAATGACACAATGTTTTGTGACAAATGGAGACAGGTGAAAGTGTGAGTTGATTCGAGTCACAGCAGACATGTGGACTTTTCAGAGCAGATAAAGCAATAATGACACAATAGGATATCTTTATCCACAAAACTGCCATTAGTATCTCCATTATTTTAGAAAACTTCATGTCAGGGGGCTCCGTCAACAACAGAAAAACATCCATTTCCAAACTAACTCAACTCATGCTGCATAATCCAAGTCATGCATTCAGTCCAATGCTCACTGCTTTGCCAAACCCATTCTTTTTCTGAAGTCATGTTACTAAAACACTTTGGACGAGTCCAAACTCGCACGGGTGAGTAGGGTGGCTGGGCATGCGTGGGAGAGTTTATGCCAAAGTCTTCTTGGTTCACCATGGAGGAATGCAACCAAGGCCAAGTTCTCTTCACAAAGTGTCACGTGGAGAAGTCCAGGACCTGAAACCTCAAACGCAGACTTCACAAACAAAAATACTTTATTTCAAGTTCAAATAAAAAAGGCCTAGGGGAACACAAGCAAACAAACTAAGCTACATAGACAAGACACTCACTCAGACAACTCAGGACACTCAGATCAGAAACAAGGGACACACATGGTTTAAATACACAGGGACGGTCCAGGTGATGATTGGACTCAGGAGGAAAACAATTAGGGATAAGGCAGACAATCACCCACAGGAGAAAACACCATGGCAGGAAGTGAAGTTAACCCAGGGACACGAGAGGCAGGAAACTACAAAATAAAACAGGAAATGAACCCACACCGGGACACAAAGTAGCACAGGTTGAGTAATGCACATAGTATTTCAATCTTAATGACATCATTATTATAATTATTTTGACTAATATCACGCAAATAAGAATTTATCTTCCGATTCTGTAGGTAGTTTTCAACTAAGTAAAAAATAGCACTATAAGACAAAAAATATGTACTTTTATTAAATTGAGCATGTAAGCTGTTCCTTATCACAATAACATATTTAGTAACACACAACATAAGGAGCAAATATAAGTAATTTACAATGTCCCATCAAAAAATAAAGCAGCACTGTAACCATAGAAACGTCTCTTCCTAGGATACATGATTACACTGTAGTAGAGCGGTAACCATAGAAATATCGGCTAACGTCATTGTCAGCTTTTAGAAAAATGTCTTTCTTGTAGCATTTCTGAATACGCTCTCACATTCTCATCGATTTTAACAGCCAGTTATTCAATTCATTTCTACGACAAAACATAGTAAATGTTTCAAAGTAATCAATGCGGCGCTGCCTTTTGGATGGATTTAAACCCATTTTTGTTCCACCGCTTCAGCATACAAATCATAGTTGTAATAATAAATGAGACAATGACTATGCTGGGTTATGCACTGCCTGTCTAAAATGTCTTATCTGTCTCCTGAATTCTCGTGGATTGTTTCACTATGGAATTAGAATGCAGTCAGGATTTTGTCCCGTCAAAATAAATAAAACAACACAGGCAAAGATTTATTCATCTTCAATTACACATATCTGTGTGGTAGTGTTTCTTATTGGCTTGGATAGCAAAAGCTAGTAAAAAGCTTGAAGGCAACTCACAGCCCAAGTGGCGGGTAATTGGTGATGTCAGCGCAGTGCAGTTTTTTTTTTAGCTGGCATACAACCTCTGGATCCAGAGCACTAAATCAATGTTGGTGCTGCCTATTTGCTCCACTCTGTTCCAAATCACTCTGATCTTTCAGCTGAAATCTCTGCCGAGATGCACCGTTATGCAAGAGGTTACAATTGGGGATTAGCACATCATTTTCAAGGGTAGACATTGAGAATCCAATGCCGTTTATAGGCCGCAAATCCCATGCAGTTGTTATGTGCTATACATGCCACAAAAGGATGATACTGCACATATGAGCATCTGTGCTACATTGTCTGTGCGTTTTTACTATATTTAAAGTTCAAATTTCTTAACTGACGGCATGCAACTAATGGTTGTTCTCATTAAATAAGGAAATTGAAATATAAAAATACCAAGAAAACTTTCCAAGGTGACGTCTTCAAATGTCTTTTGATTCCATTTGATTAAAATTAAAAAATAACAAAGGCGTTCATCCTGCATGGATACATGACAAAGGAGTGCAGCACATTTTTGTTAAAAAAACAACAAATCATTGTCAAAGTAGTTCGTAAACAAGTCTTCATTATCATTTGACCAACTGCTTCTGCTCTACCTGGCAGAACAGGCTGCTGTCTGCGGCGTGAGATGAGGCTGACCGCCCGGTGCTGGGGGCATCAGATGGTCCAGTTAACTACACCTCACGTCTCCGACATCCTCCATGGAATTTTTTACGATGGCTGAATGTTAACAAACCGACCGCAGAAATGTTGCTTAAACACCTAATTTCTCGCCTGAAAACGTCCTAAAATGACATTCCGTCCCTTGAATATGGTAGTATTTATAAACTTGGACGGGCGAGCGCAGACTTCAAGGCATATGAAGGAAGGGCGTATGATTGCCGCATTGCTGTTCAAAATCAGCGCTCTTTGCTTCCGCCTTCCGGTGTAACTGAGATTCTCTCACACTGTATACTGAGATTCTCTCACACTGTATACTGAGATTCTCTCACATTGTATAGTGAGATGCTCTCATGTTGTATAGTGAGATGCTGTCTGAGTGTCTCAATAGTGTGTATGAGAGTGTCTCAGTAGTGTGTGTGAGAGTGTCTCAATAGTGTGTATGAGAGTGTCTCAATAGTGTGTGTGAGAGTGTCTCAGTAGTGTGTGTGAGAGTGTCTCAGTAGTTAAGTCCTAAACGGCCCCTCATAGTTTTCAACTACAATATAAATATCAAACTATGAACTTGAATATTGTATAAACATTATAAATTATGAATATATTTTAACGGGGGTACACTTTCCTCAAGAGAGCTTTATTTTTGAAACGTCATAAAAACATTGACACATGAGTGTATGATACTGCAGGTACTTAAACGTTACCTTGCTCCCACTGATGGGCTAACCCTTGGAGCCAGAGGAAGAGGCAGCGGAGGACGGTCGGCGCAGGCACACACATAGGGGGGCGCACATAGGGGGTTGCCAACTCTCCCAACCACAAATCAGGGACACTTTCGCTGATGCGGGGGGGGGGGGGGCTAGCACAATATTTTTTTTCTCTGCAGCGCCAGCCTCACTGCTCATTTTAACAGATAGGACAACTCCGCTCTGGCCACCCGCGCACACACTGGTCTCATGCGTCACAAATTCACAACAACCGGGAGTTTTTCGCGCGTCATTGACTTAGGAGGCTGGAGGGGAAATTGCCTATAATTCGGGATGTCCCGGGTAATACGGGACGGTTGTCAACCCTAGGCACACATTTACTTCCACTCCATGACCTCGGAGGTGCTTAATCATATTTGACGTGCACCCTCTTATACCCTCTTTTGCCGAGTTTTCGGGTTTGTTTCGAAAAGTAACACACTTTGGACCGCCGACGCACGCTATCCATGTTCGATCGCGCTGTTATGCCAACACTTCCGGTGGACACTTCTTCGTTGGTGTTCAGCGGTTTCTATTTCCGGTCGGCGCCGCCGGACTGAGAATCGAAACTAGGAATCGAATTTTAAACTTTTGAACGATACCGGGTAAATCGCAAAACTAGTCCCGAGTCCAATCGATCCTTGATACTCGATACTCAAGCCTACATACGAGTCCACTGTAGATTCCTCTCCTGGTGATTCTGTGCCTTTACCGCTGAGCTGCTGATGCCGGTGTCCATGCAATCTTTGTGTCCCATGTTCAGCAACGCATGGACATCTATGTGTGTGTGTGTGTGTGTGTTTGTGAGTATGTGCGAGTTTGACCGTTGCATAAGAGGATCTGCTGCTGTCCCAGAGCTTAACTAAGGATTTAAACCTATCTTTCTCACTCTCTCTTGTACTCTCTCTTCTTGTGTTGTCTGTCTCTCTAACGCTCTCTGTGTCGCTCCCTCTAATCTCTCCACTTGTATATTGTGTATATACATTACATGTACATGTACATTAGCCTCTATTTTGATGACAAACACAAATAACCCATTATGACTGCTAGTTCAAGATGTTGTTAATAAATATCCCTTTTTATTAAATTTTAATGATTTAATAAAAATCATCAGTTTCAGTTGTTGGTCAATTGGATTATAACTCAGGTACCCCTGCAGTTATCATCCTTTTGCCTTTTTTGGCAACAGGAGAGTAACACAAGAAATCAAATGTTACCATCTTTCCTGTTGACACAGAGAGGACTGGGCGCGGTGGTGATCTGAAAATACGAAGGTCGGATGAGACTCCACATTACTTTGTCCAACATGCGATGCTGCAAATGTGTTGGTTGCAAACTCCTCACAGCACAAGAACATTTAGTCAGAAAAGCTGCTTCGACTTAGATTATTTTTAATTAAATTTAATTAAATGTTTTCATTGCTGCTCTAGTTAACAGTAACATAATATCTGGTATGATTATTTACAGAAAGTTAATGTTGTACCTTATTCATCTCAGTATGAAAATGTTATCCATCCTGGAGCAAAGGAGAAATGAAAGTTTTGAATGATTACCACCTGCACTAGATAGGAGGATAAATACACCTTTATTAATTTATTAAACTCAACTCACATTGAGATTTACAAGGAACGGGGAGACGCTAGTGAACACCAGGTGTAAACTCAAAGCCCTGTTGTAAGATTATTATCTGCAGATAACATCTGAGATACAGAAATCATTCCTGCGTTCACTGTTCAGCTCACCGATTGTCTTTGGGTCTCTGTATTTCTCTCCCTACTGCAGATTGACCTGGAGCCGGAGGGGAAGGTGTACGTGGTCATCGATCTGTCTGGTTCCTCTACTGAAGGTAGACCACCACACAAACACCCTGTTATACCAGTGACAGGGAAGCTATTACATATTGAAACACAGTACAGTACACCTTTGTTTGAAATCAGCTGCCGAGCATTCTAAGAAACTTTAGCATTCATAATGTCATGTTTATTGGCACCCGGCAAAAAAAGTCCGATGCTCGCTTCTCTTTCAGGTCTGGTTTGGTTTCGGCCAACTCTTGTTGGGAATATTGGTCTCTTCCGCTTCTAAGTGTGTCACCATGTGCACCGTTTAACAAAGCTGCTGCCCCCGGTGACCAAATCAGAGCCATCACATTACGGTTTGGGGTCTTGAAAAGCAGATGTCATAACGGGGTGGCAGAAGCAGGACTCAAATGCAGATTTCTTTATTCTTGATCCCCAAAAATCCAATTGCCCATGGGCAAACTGCAGATCGGGCCTCGCTGCCATGGAAACCATTTTGACTCGACAAAGCCCAAGCAGCACACATGGCTTAAATACACAGGGAAGGTGCAGGTAATTGGAAGCCATCAGAAACCATCTGGGGACACGGCAGACAATCACAGGGGATGACAGGACAGGGCAGGGCAGGGCAGGAAGTGAAGCTAACCCAGAGGCAGGAAACCACAAAATGAAACAGGACACGAAACTACTCTGTGACAGCAGATCGATGAGCTGAAAGACGCTTAAAGCACTGCGTAGAAGAAAGAAAATGCAAACCACAACTTCTCACACGTTGCCATTTGAACCATTATTAATCTAAACATACATGCAATATAACAATATAACTAATATCTTATTATCTTAAAAATAATTAATTGTATCCCATAAGTGATTCATAATAATATCCCTTAATGTTGATTTACTTCACAATGAGCTTAAAGCAGCTAATTAGATTTTTACAGTGACAAAATTTCAAAGGACCTCATTTTACGAGTGGCTTGTATTGATTATCGTATTGATTATTATCGCTGGAATCTGTACCTGTACTCGCTTTGCAAATCCTCGGAGTCTCACTGTTTAGCCGTCAGGCCCTAACTTCACTCTTTAGGTTCACACCCGCGATTCTCGGACCACGACCCATGACGCCCAGGCTAGTTTCAAAGCAACCCGCCACATCTCCTAAAACATTGAAGAAGAAATGCATTGTGAGGAAGTATATGTGTTGCGCCATTAGCCTTGTTTACGCAAAACAAAGAGTGCGATGAAAAGGTTACTTCGTTTTCCTAAAAAGTTACATATCAGATTTCATAGCTTTCTCTTCCTCCCTCTTGTTCTCTATGTCCTTCTCCTCTCTTTGTTTGTATTAATTAAACATGGAGACATCTCTCTCAATTAGACCTTTCGGGCACACACACGGTCAGTCACATGCTGCCTGATAAGAGGGGTATTCACCTGCACCTGTGTATCTTCACACCTGGTTATAAATAGAAACTGTTCTGTCTTCCAGTAAAAGTGAGCATATATATATATATATACCTATATGTTTTTTTTTAAAAGGATCCCCATTAGCACAATTACTCAAATATATCATATATAAATACACACAAAAGACAAGAAAAAGTAACAATTCTGCATATGTGTGTATGCATGCTGCAGTATAGCACTATAGTTTCTCTGTGGAACGACAGATAAAGCGGGCACTAGAGGGTGGAGAGAGAGGGAGTCGATTCTTAAAATAGGAGGTGAGATTGAGCCACGGATTACACAAACACACGCATGCAGACACACACACACGTACACATACATATGCAGACTCAGGCGTCAGTGTCTTGCCCTCCTCATCGATGATTGGACACTCTGCGGTGACCTCACAACCCACTGCCCACCCACTCCTGAACTTCCTCCCTGAGTGGCATGAATGCTGATGATGTTAATGTATGCTGATGAATACAAATGGTGTGTGTGTGTGTGTGTGTGTGTGTGTGTGTGTGTGTGTGTGTGTGTGTGTGTGCGTGTGTGTGTGCTGATAGGAAGGATGGAGAGATGGACGGTGAGAACTAGAGGAAGAGGTGGTATTTTTAGCAGTTTCTTTTTTTTCCCTGGTGCAATCTGTTCTCTTCAGCTTCAGAGGCTGGAAAGAGTTGATCTTCTCTTTTCTCCTCTCCTCTCCTTGAACATCTGTTGGTCTCAGGAAGCGAATGAAGACAATAATCTGACCTAATCTTACCATCTGCAGTCGCTCCCTCCTCTGTTTCGTCATCTTTTTCTGCTCCATTTAAATATTTTATTCACTTTCCTCAAAGCGTAAAAGATGAAAAAATTAAATCATAAAAAAGTGTCTTCTTTTGCAATATCTTGTATTGATCTGTTATTTACCATTCACAAGTACTTCCTTTTTGGAAATGAATGACCTAAATTCAGTAAAAGATTTTGATTCCTCTACAAATTGATCATGTAATATATATATTTAATACAATAATTTGTGCTGCAACGATTATTTGACAGAACTATATTCACCAACTATTTTGATAATACCGAGTACTTCTTGAATAATGGCCTAAAGTCGTATTCACAACCTCTCAAATGGGGAGATTTGTATACCATATGTAACTGAATATGTTTGTATAGTAGCTGCCCTACCAAATATCAAATTATCAAAATCAAAGTCATTTTTTTATTTTTAGCTTATTAGAACATTTAGGTCCATCACTCAAAAGTGCTCAGGGGCATCTGTCTTACAAATACATGATAACATGAATGTTGCTGTGATACAAAACAAGACAGAAGTATTACAATCTTAGTGGGACTTTCTTTCAAATGTATCAGCAGTGTTATTCAGGATTTTAGAAAAGTATTAAAAAAATGCAGCACTTTTTCAATTTAATTTACAAATTCTATTCTCATAATTCTTAGTTGAATATTGTACATACATATCAATGTGAAGAAAATGTTGCCTTCCCTAGTTTAGAACTGCCATGTTAGTACTTTTATCAATTTTTATCACATTTGTTTTCATCGCAATCTGTAGTTGTTGTTTCTTCTTCTCTGCCTTCGCATCTGCTGGTCTTCCACACGTTTTTGCCAGATCTGAATCTTCTGTCCCTCCGTATGTGTGTGTTTATTGAATGACGATCTCCCAGTCGGTCATTCAGCTGAACCATGCAGCGTCTGTCTCCACAACGATCACTATTAACTGTTGCTATGCTTAATCGGGACGCCTGTGCGTGATAGGTTGTGTTGATGTGTGTGTGTCCAGGACAGATGGATGATGTATTATGTAAAACAAAGTGATCCCAGTAATGGCCTGTTAAGCTGCCCCACCCCCTCCCCACCAACACCACCATCTCACACACACACACATCCAGTCCCTAGACAGCCTGCCTGTAATCGAAACTCAACAGTAACCACATCTATAACGCACCCAGGAGAGAAAGTGGTGTGTGTGTCTGTGTGAGTCTGTTTCTTTGTGTGTGCAAAAGACAGGCAAACTAGGGCAGGAGCGCGGAGGGAAGCGGTGCGCGTGGGAGTGAGAGTGGAGGTGGATCTCTTGTCTTAAGATTACCCTCGGAAAGATTCATTCTTTCCGCGGAGATGCAGTGAGGACGCGAGCGGCTGGTTGGATGCAGCTCGCTGAGGAGGAGTATCTTAAATACGCTGTACTTCGTTTTAGTGCCCACACATGAAAGTATAAATAGCATTTATCTAGTAGGTGTGGGGTGTTTGTGTGCGAGGAAGAGTCAGGGGATGCGAGGGGGGGGGGGGGGGGGGGGCGGCAAGGAACTTGAGGCAAATCTTCCGCATTTGTACAAAGCAAATTTAGAAAGTTCAATCACTGGGCGGGAAAGAAAACTTACCCTGGAACAGAAAATTGTGACTTTCTTTATTAATAAAAACTTGATTGTTTGTGTTTTTTTGTGTTAATCTGCCAGCCACAGGGACCAATGACAATGAGGAGCGGGTGTTCCGAGAGAGGATCGGACCTCGCCGGCGACAAGGCGCCGTCCGAAGACGCGTCCATCAGGTCAACGGACACAAGTTCATGGCCACCTACCTGAGACAGCCAACCTACTGCTCACATTGCAGAGACTTTATCTGGTAGGACACAAAAATACACGTTAGACCCAACGCACCTGCCCTCATGTTTCCTTCATCCAACCTCCTCTGTGTGTGTGTGTGTGTGTGTGTGCTATGATAGGGGCGTGCTGGGGAAGCAGGGATACCAGTGTCAGGGTGAGTACTTTTCTCTGGTGGCTTCCAATTGCTCTGCACATCATTTATTATTCAAGCACGAGAACTCAAGAGGTATTACATTTAGCTGAGTGACAGCTGTGATTTGGTCTCAAGCCACCTTCACCCAGAGCCACAGAAAAATGCTCATGAACATCTCAGTTTTGCTTTTTCGTACTTTGTTTTCTTCAATGGATGCAAACATTTAGCTGGGAGTCAATGTGCTTATTTGCACTTTTGAGTTGTATGACCAACTAGCATGGCTTCTTTGCTTTGTGTAATCTAAAGGGGCTACAATTTACTTGATTTATATTGTTTTTCAACACGAGCACCAATAGCTTTGTATTTTGAAGTAGTAGTAGTAGTAGCTACGGTGATAAAAGCACAAAACTCAGTGCTGACAGTCATCGTCCTTTTCACTCCTTTTCACTAAGTTTCAACTTAGAGCCTTTTTTGTGCGGTTGCCTAAAACTAGGCAACTGCACAAAAATGGCTGGTTGCTCAGAAAAAACACACTCTCCTTTTTGGAGAGCCTAGTCTTGAATAAAAGATGATGGAACAAATCAGTTAGTTATAATAACAATTATTTGACTCTTATATCTACTTTGACGCACCTGAGGGTCACCACCATACACCATATATGAGAAGTGGACGTTGTTTGGTGGACGGATGTTTTACAGTCGCCGACTTCGAAAACGGTCGCCCGATGAATGTTTCTGTATTCTGAGTGCGTATTATTGAGCTAGCGACAGCGACTTGTTAATCCTACTTTTGCCCTACCTAAAGAACACTTTGTTTTGTGGTCTATCTTACTGTGAATAGGACCATTATTTACCAAACATCACTCATGTTTTGAAGACTTGAAACTAGCGATTGAGACCATGAATTTGTGTTTCAAATGTTTACAGAGGTAGTAGATCAAGTGAGGAGTAGGGACATTGTCCCATAGACGTCTATTCAATCTGACTCCTGGAAAAGGAGGGTTCTCCCCATGTTGGTCAATAGGAGAGAATCCACTTTTCAAAACACGTTGGCTTCATTCATCAGAACCTTCTCACTTCGATCACCATGTGTAGCATATAATTTCTGTATATGAGACATTGCAGCTACCCAACAAAAAGTTTGGATAGCGCTATTTCTACATCGGCTTTTAAAGTGGGTCAGTCACATTCAGCTGCTACCCAGCCCCCTTAATAAGGTCAGTGTCACTAGAGGACATAACTTTCATCCATTAAATCTCAGGGACATCAGTAGTGATAACATCAGATATTGATTATGACAAAACAAAATTAATTTGATGAGATTCAGCAACATACCTGAACACCTCATGTTGATGCTGTGCTTCCAGTGTGCACTTGCGTCGTCCACAAGCGCTGCCATGAGCTCATCATCACCAAGTGTGCCGGGATGAAGAAGCAGGAGGACACACCTGAAGAGGTAAGTGCTCTGGTTTATTTCAGAAGAATTTGTCCACTTTAACATATTATGTGTTGAAAAACTGGATATGGGCACCAGTCAGACTTGAGGAACATGTGTACAATGTGTTCTAGCCACATTGCATTATTCCTCCAATAATGCAACGGTGACCTCTTTGTAACACGTGTGTGTTTGTGTGTGTGTGTGTGTGTGTGTCTCCCTCTGTAGGTGGGCTCGCAGCGGTTCAGTGTTAACATGCCCCACAAGTTCAGTATCCACAACTACAAGGTCCCCACCTTCTGCGACCACTGCGGCTCCCTGCTGTGGGGCCTCATGAGGCAGGGCCTGCAATGCAAAGGTGAGTTCACATGCAGTGAGGAATTCTCAGAGTCAGTGCACATGGGATGCATTTAGAAGTGCTTTTGTTTTACAACATTTAAGCATACATGTGCATTTAAAGTAAAAGTTACAGTGAAATTGAACACAGTTTAATAGTAAATGCCAAACACACAATGGTGTTTTCTGTCATGCTGAAAAATTGTTGAAGCAGAAATTTCTCGTAAATCATAACTTTCAACTAGCGTTATGTATCCCATGAGCATCTGTCTAGTTTAAATGAACATTTTTTTTAATGACTGACAACCATTCAATGAAAAAAATATTATTTTACGTTTATTTCATTCATGTGGTCACTATTTAGGTACATTTTCTACACTAAACAATACATTTAAAACATATTAGTCGTTAAATCAAATCATTAGTTGCAGCAATTACATCCCAAGATGACATCTACTGTGTTGCTCCTGTACATTGATACTTCAGCTGTGTATTTTTTGAATAAATTCAAGCCTTTAGGCCTGAAAGTCTTCCTGGGTTTTACCTGAGCCATTTCCATGTTCCTTTTTTTGAATGTAGTATGTAAGATGAATGTGCACAGGCGATGTGAGTCCAATGTAGCTCCTAACTGTGGTGTGGACGCCCGAGGAATCGCTAAGGTCCTGGCCGACCTCGGAGTCACGCCTGACAAGATCTCCAACACTGCGCAGCGTAGGAGGAAGGTAAGCGGGTGATCACCATAACCGACTATTCCAATCCTTTTATTTGTATATTTATTTAATGCGGCTATTTTATGGACCATTTCATAACACGGTACAGCCTTTTCAATCAGTTTTGAAATAACCCCACATTATGCATTATTGTATACATCCGTACACATCGATTTTTCTGCCTCTGTCCCCATGCATGTTTGTTGTTGTTTGAGTCGAGGAAGCCTGAGAGAGGTCTTTCTGTCTGCTATTTTTTTTGTCTTTAAAAATCTCATGTTTTGTCTTTAAAAATCTCATGATCACAATTACGTCACGAAACGGCAATTAAACTCTCAGATACAAAGGGTCTAGCCCAAAAGAACGGTCATGTTGTCTCTCTCTCTCTCTCTCTCTCTCTCCCAGTTGACACCAGGGCAGGACCCTCCCCAGTCTCCTCCTGAGCTCTCCCAGGCTGAGGACAACAGCTTTAGCCAGCCAGCTGTCCCCACCTCCCCCTCACAGCAGGGTAACACTGCACACAACACGCACACACCGTCAGGAAACACTGATTTCACACAAACAGGCATTTCAAAACCCCTTGAGATGCGTTCTTTGCAGCATGTGGTTTTAATGTGCTCATTTAACCAGTGAGAGGTGTTATTTCTTTGAGTAATATTGTTCCTCCTTTTAAGAAGTTTCCTTCTATATATAAGACTGAAGGTACATTATCTACGATTTATCCCCCACCGTCCACCACCATTGGCATGTCACGGTTAGTCATCGTTCTCTCACACTTTGCAAGCTCAAAGTTAACTTTCTCTTTGTGGAATGGTTCCCATTTGTGTTCCATGCAGCCAAATGTTGATGAACACCAACAACACTGCTGCTATTTAATCACCCTGTTCAGAGATAATGGACCTTAGTCATCGCCAGTATGAACAGAGGTCGCGTATAGTCATTTTCAAAGTTTATTCAGGAGACAAATGACGAGCGACATTTAGAAAGAAAAAACGAACAGCATCCAAAAAGACGGTCGGTCTGTTTTCGCCGATGTCTGATCTGCTTCTTGCGTCGACGCCCACAGACTTGGCACAGTTAGAACGCCTGCAGGACTCGCTGTCGCTCGACCAGCAGGGACCACAACACTCCTCCTCCTCCTCCACCACCTCCTCCTCCTCGTCCTCTTCGACGGTGAAGGAGAACGGACAGATCCAGAGGAGGAGCCTCAAGGACTTCAACTTTATCAAGGTCCTTGGCAAAGGCAGCTTCGGCAAGGTGCGATGACACAGCGGAGGCATGCGGCAGTTTTTGTTTGTTTACCGCTCATTATATTCACAATTGAAACATGGTGGTTTTTTTTGTTTGATTAACACCCTGTTCATCATAGTTCCCATTATTCATGGGAGACATTGGTGTTTTCAGTGACAGGAATAGAACAATTCACATGTCAATTATGTTGTAAGGAGGCAGCTCCTTTTACACATTTCCTTTCCCTGTGTACTGTACTAAACAACGAGCCAGACCTTTCCTGGTATTGACAGGAAAACATAATGGTGAAAATATGTATAGCATGCAGTAAGGAGGTGCTATTAAAGCTGTTTTTTTTTTTTTTAAATGCTCTGGTTTTGTGCCTGAAATTTTACTGTTGAGTTAAGATTTTCTCATGAACGTTGTATTTCTAGCAAAAGGTGGATGTTTACACACAAACAAAATGCTCTGATGAAGTGATAAACACTACTGGAATAGCCAACATGCATTTGCATTCCAACTCGTCACTAACAGCGGCCTCTTAGTCCTGTATTTCTTTGACCGACGCACCCTCTGTGGGTATTTCTGATATTCACACACAAGTCATCGCACTCTCGGGGCATTTCCTTCTAATGATGCTGCACTAAAGGGCGCCTCATGAAATGGTGCCGAGGGGCCTGACAAAGATTTGGTATTTGGCGCTCTCTGAGTGAGAACAGCACAAAGCAGCTGACAGACAAAATTAGCTTCCAGCAGCTGAACATTTAGTTGTTCCCGAACGTCCATCAAGTCATCACAAGTGTCCCAGTCAACTTATTTAGATGTCTTGTTTTGTCAGACCAACAGGCTAAAACAAAAATATTTTCTGTTTACTAAACATTTTTCATGCTGCAGTCTTGATTTGACAAAGGTCTTCTGATGCAGATTTCACACATAACTGTAATTTCCACCCTTATTCGCCCCCCCTTCCCCCCCACCTCGCCTGTCTACCAGGTGATGTTGGCGGAGCTGAAGGGGACGGAGGATGTTTACGCCGTCAAAGTTTTGAAGAAGGACGTGATTCTGCAGGACGACGACGTGGATTGCACCATGACCGAGAAGCGCATCCTGGCCCTGGCCCGCCGACACCCCTACCTCACCCAGCTGTACTGCTGCTTCCAGACACGGGTAGGACCACCTGCACATGCTTGTGTGATTGCTCATCTCTGTTTTCCACGTTCCTTACCTCTCTCTCCCTTTTATGTAGGACCGATTGTTTTTTGTAATGGAATACGTGAACGGAGGAGACCTGATGTTCCAGATTCAGCGATCCAGGAAGTTCGACGAGTCTCGCTCTCGTTTCTACGCCGCCGAAGTCACCTCAGCCCTCATGTTCCTGCACCGCAACGGGGTCATCTACAGGTGTGTGTGGTTCAGCCAAGGACACCTGGAACTGCTAGATCTATTATGAAATTTCACTAAATGTGGTCTCACCAGGAACATGTTAGAGGGTACATGACAACATGTTACACACTTTGATTTCATTTCTTGCAGTGATCTGCCATTTCTTGTTCTCAAATGTCATGCATGAGATGATGCTAACCCTTCGTCCGTCGGTTTGTCTTTGTCTCCAAGGGATCTGAAGCTCGATAACATCCTGTTGGATGCGGAGGGACACTGTAAGCTGGCGGACTTCGGCATGTGCAAAGAAGGCATCAAGAACGGAGTCACCACCACCACGTTCTGCGGCACGCCTGACTACATCGCCCCTGAGGTGAGCTGACCGGTCCAGACCATCAGTTCTTTACCCTGGTATATACTTTGTCGTCTGAATTACACTTACTAGTAAAGTGTCAACTCACAAGTACTTTTACTTTATTTAATCATTAATCATTTCACCGGGTCAACAAACAGTATTTAGATGGGTTTTGTTGTTTCTTCCTATTTTCTTATACTCCATTTTGTTTCTTCTTTACTGTCCTTCATGTCATCTATATTACTTTCGGTTTTATCTTATCCTCAAATTTTGATTCTATTGTTAGAATATTTCCTTCACTTTCTGTAAAACAAAAGACTGGGAATCTGTTGAGTTTTTTAAAACCAGTCCGCCGTGGTGCACCTGTGTTGCAGTATTTCCTTTCCCCCACGTTGAACCGTGTCCTGTTGTCGCATTCAGATCCTGCAGGAGCTGGAGTACGGCGCATCGGTGGACTGGTGGGCCCTCGGGGTGCTGATGTACGAGATGATGGCGGGGCAGCCTCCGTTTGAGGCAGATAACGAAGACGACTTGTTTGAGTCGATTCTCCATGACGACGTCCTCTACCCCGTGTGGCTCAGCAAGGAAGCTGTTTCTATCCTGCGAGCGGTACGAATCGTCTCTGCAGCATGACACATTCGCTTTGTTCGATTATTACCGTATTTTTGCGACTATACGGCGCACTGAATTATAAGGCGCACCTTCAATGAATCGCCGATTTTAGAACTATTTTCCTATATAGGGCTCACCGGATTTTAAGGCGCATAGAAGATACTGCAGTAAAACGTTTGACTGGGGCTCCGTTATGCATCCACTAGATCGGGCTGTGCTAAATCAAACGTTATTAAGCGCTCTGAAAACTCTTCACTCCCATGGTAACGTTGTTCAAACGTTAATGTGGATATTAACAATATCTCTGAACCTCCAACTTTCGTTCTTGATTAATGAAAACATTCTTGGCAAATGCTTTCGTGCATCTTGCACCTAGAGGCAGCGCTGGAACAGATGGTGGTGCCTCGCGGCGGACCGTCAGCGCGATCCCGACATCCAACTACGAGCTTTAATATACTGTAGCGACTCTCGCTATTGAATCTCTGGACAATGTGCTTATCTTCTGGTTTTATTGTCGAGAAACAGGCTACTGTCGGGCGTACGCCGAACAAAAACACACCATCGCTCTCCAAAACAACAACAATTCCCGCGTCCCCATAGGTGGCACTAAGATGAGTGACGTAACATTGTACGCCCTTCACTGAACATCCCAAAACTCTGTAAAGTGCAACGCCGCTCCAGAACATGAAAACACAGTCCGTTACAATACGCTGTTGGAGCTGGAATTACCGCGGCTGCTGGCACCAGACTTTCCCTCCAATGGATCCTCGTTAACCAGTATGGATCAACCAATTGATCCATATATATGGCGCTCCGGATTACAAGGCGCACGCGTCGCTTTTTTAGAAAAAAAAGGATTTTAAGTGCGCCTTATAGTCGCGAAAATACGGTAATTGAAGAGCTAGCCAAAGGCGTATGGCACACTAAAAAAAACTTGGATTTGGTGTTTTTATTCAGTAGTTTGTTCCAAATCAGATAACGGACTGATTTTTGTTTGTTGTCTGTGTAGTTTTCAGTTGTTTTTATTTCCAAATTAACATTCACAAAATCTTCAGTTCAGACCAAACATTTCAAGTAATGAATAATTCAAAAATCCAGGTTGTTCCGCAAACAAATCCCACAATTATGTTTGAACAACAACAAAAATATATAAAAAACTTGAATCTTAAAATTAACGAGGGCGGTCCTCGCTACTCCTTGCACGTTTGGGCACTGGCCATATGGTTAGAAATGCGGTGGCGCCTGTGGCGTTCGCAAGTCAGTGGTGTTAGTTCATGTTTCCACCAGGCTTGGATTATAATATGGATGTATAGAGGGTAAGGACGTTTTCTTTGCCATGATTTAAGATTTCATTTAGTCTATCATGAACATCGTCAAAGGTGACATTCTTTCTGAGTAGATTGTGATGTCTTTAATAGAGCAGCAATCAAGAGGCCAATGTAACTCTTGATGCGCTGCATAAGAAATACAGTTTGGAGTTTAACACCAGTCATGTGGGAGACACTGCAAACATGTGGAAGAAGGTGCTATGGTCAGATGTGACCAAAATGGACCCTGAAGCCAAAACTGCCCATCAGGTGACACTTATGGATAACCAGGACATTCTGATGTTCCAACCCAAAATGAAAGCCTCTCAAAATACCATACAAGAGCCAATTTCCTTCAATATCTCAATCACCAGACTACATTTGGTCATTTTCAGATTAGATTTAAATGGAAACAATTAATATGTTCATGTCCATTCCACTTCAGGCAGAGAGTACACATCACCATGGTGTGACTTGGTGATAACCGGGACATTCTGATGTACCAGTCCAAAATAAAATCATGGTCAAAATACCATATATATGCCAATTTCCTTCAAAATTTATCACCAGACTACATTTGGTCATTTTCAGATTAGGTTTAAAAGAAAAGAATCAATACTTTCATGACCATTCCACTTTAGGTTGATAGTAGACATCCCCAACTTATGGATAACCAGGACATTCTGATGTTCCATCCCCATATAAAAGCCTCTCAAAATACCATACATGACCCAACCTCCTTCGAAATCTTTTAAAAGGTGTTTTTTTTAATTGCGCCCTACGCACATAGCTTAATATTTTTTCTGGCATAATGCAACTTTTAGAGCCCAAGGTCTCAAGAGCACAATGTGCGGATTTGAAAAGAATCGGGTTTAATCCCTGGGAGGAGTTCGGTCTTTTACAACTGTACGAAAATATGCCAAAAAGGCACATCTTTAATGATTAAATGCATGCTGCACTTAACACAGCGGTGTCACACCTCCCTTTGCTCTGATACCGAACAGAATGAAAAAAAAGTCAGTCAAAGAGGTTTAAGTATTAACAATGCGATCATAAAACCAAACTGCTCTTACGATACTGAGTAGACGGCAGAACAAAAGAGGCTCCTCTCAGACGCATAAATAACACCGGCACTCTGCTGACCCGTTACTCTGCCACTACGCCTCTTTGTTTGTACCACACAGCCATTAACGACTCGCTCTATTATTAGCACTGAAATGCTTTTTGCTTAACCCCTCGTTCCGCTTCTGTCCTCTTTACTTTATGGACAAAACCAGGGCTGAGTGTCCTGTTTTCAGAGGTATCACCCGGCGGCGGACATAATAAACATAATAAGTGTCCTGATCAGACTGAACACGTTCTTTCTATATACACGAGGGCACACGCGTGCCTGTGGTTCTCCTGACGTGGAAACAACACTGAAGTATTTTACAGTTAATATAGGTCAGTTCAGCCTACCTGGACTGCAGACGAGGGAAACTGAATGCAGCTATTTTCTGGGCAGCTGCCAAGATCTGGGTGAGATTTTGGACTCTGGGCTTAACCGACTGTAGGTGGGGAAGGTCTATTTTAATTATTTTTTATTTCATCTTCATCATAGTAGGTAGTATGTCCTGGATGTCTTGAATGAAAAATGTAATATTTAGCGTAGCTAAAAAGCAGCGCACGTTCCATATTGATCATGAACTAGGATATAAACATATGTGTGCTTTACTTTTGTTCTCTACTCTAATTTACTGTAATTACTCCCACACTCACACACAGAATTAGTTTGGAAAGCTGCTTTCATTTTGACAGGCTGTTGTATACCTAGGATTCATCCCACATTGTTGAGCTTCCCCATTGCTAACACTAAACATTATGTCGAGGGTAACACTCAAAACCTTCTGGATTCAGGACTGATGCAAGATAGATGAATGCAAGATAAAAAAACAGCATGTGCTTTGGATAAAGCGCATCCAATAAAATGGTGATAATAAATCACGACCAAATATGTTTGACAATAAAACTGACTTCTCCTTGGGGCGGGGGGCTGCCTGGTTTCCTGGAGGATACGCATAATGCTGGTGCAACTGTAATGAAAGTGTGTATTGTGCGTTTGTTTGTGTGTAGTTCATGACGAAGAACCCGGCCAAGCGCCTGGGCTGCGTGGTGAGCCAAGGCTGCGAGGAGGCCATCAAGACCCATGCTTTCTTCAGAGAGATTGACTGGGTGCTGCTGGAGCTGAGAAAAGTCAAACCCCCCTTTAAACCGCGTATTGTAAGAAACACACACAAGCACACACAGCCATGTGTTATTAATTGGGAATACAAAACTGTCAACTTTGACGATCTATTGGTCTCCATGTGTTCATGGCATTTCATTTGTGAGGCTCACAGAGGTTCACTGAATCTTGATTCTCCGGACATTCAAAACTTGTTGTCCTGCTACAAGAACACTCAGCAACACAAGCTCCTTGTGGCTTTAGAACAGTTTACAAAACATATAGGGCCGAATAGAAAGTAGGAAGCAGATCAGAAACGCTTGTTAGGGAAAACCCTGTACGGGTTTTGAGAATAATTAAATCAAGCAATTCACGTGAGTATGCAGTGATGCACATGCACTGTACGTTAAGCTGTTAAGGAGGGAGTCGCCACTTATTGAGAAAGAACAGACAGGAAAAGAGACTGATTCAGTGTCACTGATTAAATCCATGCTGTACCAAATTGAAAAAAGGATGCAAGCTAGAACATTTGTAGCACCAGTGCCACCATTTAACCCTTTGCTCAGGTGTGTGTGTGTGCTCAACAGAAAAAGCAGTAAGTCTCAGTGGGCAGAAGGTGTCGCTGTAACGTCACTTTTGAAGCACTATAGAAGTAAATTATCCTCCTCTGACGTCTTTCCCTGTGTGTGTGTGTGTGTGTGTGTGTGTGTGTGTGTGTGTGTGTGTGTGTGTGTGTGTGTTTGCTTCTGCAGAAGACAAAGCGTGATGTGAATAACTTTGATCAGGACTTCACAAAGGAAGACCCAGTGTTGACGCCCACGGACGAGGCCATCATCCGACAGATCAACCAGGATGAGTTCAAGGACTTCTCCTACTGTGCCCCTGAGGAGACACAAACCTAACACACATACGCACACACACTCACACACACACACAGAAATATCCAACAACACTACACCTGGCACGCATGTATGCACACTCAGCTGACATTCATACATGTCTAGAAACATAAATCCCTTTACAAAACACACACAACCACTCTTTTACTTTGAAGCTATTGGTTGTTGTTACTCTTTTGAATATTCTTTACTTGCATTGTGTTGTTCTTGTTGCCTGGGTTTATTATGAATATAAATATGACTATGACTATGAATATACACAGCTGCACACGCTCTCGCACACACAATCCCATGTTGCACATTTTTTATGTAGGTTTACACACACTACAACCCCATGTTACACATATTTAATGTAGGTTTGTACACACTACAATCCCATGTTTTACTCTCTGCGCTCACTACACATGCTCAGACAACCAAAACACACACACACACACACTTACTGCTTCTCTCCCCCAGCACCAGGACTGTGCAGTGTGTGCTGGGTGCAGAGGCCTGTAAATAGCCTGTACTGAGTGGCTGTATTGTGTCAGTATCGTCCGTTGTGGCGCATGGACAAGCACCCTACCTGTGTTATTACTGTCCTTATTGTGGAGCAGTTAGGGGCAAATATTTGTGCAATACCCTGACTATCAATATATTTGATTTGTTTCTTGAAGTGTTATTTTTGTTTTTTGTTTTTTTCTTCAAAATGTTTTTGTGTGTGTGTGTTTGTGTGTATGTGGTATGATTGAACCCTTGTGCTCATCATGCTTCCGTCTTGTGTGTATATAATGTGAATGTCGAGCTTACAAGTTACAGGTTATTGAACTAATTATGTGGAGCAGAAGAGTGTTACAGGCGGCCTGTGTAGCAGCGTAAAGCCAGATTTCCAGCTACTTCATCCATCTGCTGGTTTTCCAAGTCTGTCCCGCCACCGGGAATGTTCTGGCCCGTGGTCGTTATTTTTGTTGTGAATGTACATATTCGTATGTGCGAATGTATGCCTGATTTTTCTTTCTCTCTGTCGGTGTCACTTTTTGTCCTCAGTGTTTCTGTTTCTATAGTTACCGTCAGTGTTTCCCCCCACCCACCCCAACCCCCGTGTCCTTCCCCCTTCTCAAAAGCCCCAATTCCCCTTTCCTGCCTCCAGCAACCGTCTCACTCAGCCAAAACCACTTGCTTTTCTGACTTTTGCTTTTTCTTTCAAGAATGGCTTTTCACTCTTACGGCTCTCTTTCTTTTTTATCATATGTATTATTGTAAAGTGTATCCGGAGGAAACCTTTGTGTATAATACTATAACTATACTATCATAGTTCTGTTACAGCCGGGCAAAAAGAAATGTGGAAAACCAGCAGCTGAATTACCTCTCATTTCCAATACACACACACACACACACACACACACACACACACATACAAGCAAAACACCAAATACAAACTCTCTCCTTTACCTCTTCCTTCTTATTATCCTTCTCTTTCTGACACACACACAAACATGCAAACACAGAGAAGGACTGTTGTCGCGTGTACTGTAAAGTGAACTGAAGGTGAGCTGGTCGCTCTGTGTGCAGTAGAGTCGGTGTGTAGTGACGCTTTGTGCACCCAGGGGTAAGGCTGTTCCTGGTCACACTATCTTACTCTGTGCCAAAATGTAGTGCAACAGCCGGGCTAGTCCTGTCTGGTCTGATTCCAATAAAACACTGAGCTGTCTACATCACTCCCAGACTCCTCTGCGTCGTCTTTTTTTTTTTTTTTTATCGATTCTTGCCTGCTGTTCACAGGCAAATCTGTTCTATGGGATGCTTCAAAGTTTGTGCGAGAGAAGAAGAAGTGACGGGGGAGGTGGAGAGAGGGTGGAAGGGGAGGGTTGGGGTTTTGCTTTTCCTGGCCAGCTGACCTATCATCATGCTCAGCTGTAGGGGCCCTGTAGGTGATGCACACGCAGAGGGGAGAGGAGACACTCACCGTTGAAGTCATCAGCACTGCGGGGGACCCGCTTGCCTTTTGACATTTGGCACCACTAATTGCTAGTCTCATTAATTAAACTACCTGTGATGGTGCAAAGTGTAGAGGGGGCATTTACTGCTGCGCTGTGAACTACTGCTACTTTCTGCATCTCTTTTGTTCCAAGCCAACGTTCACCATGACAACGGATAGAGACACCCGTTGGACCCAATGACAGGCGACAAGGAAAAGAGGAGGTAAAGCTGCATGTTGCTTCATGGTAACTGTTATTTTGTCGGCTGTAATTGAGCGTTTGGTTGGTAACTGGGGTGATTTGGTGAGCCCAAAAATGCTGTTGTGGCCACACTGGGCATCAGTGTAACTTGTATCTTGACCACAATGCAGAACACTATATAATTTCCTGAGAGTCTCACCTGTTAATATGAAGTGTGTGTCATCACGTGGAAAACAAGTTTTTGTTTAGGAGATACAGTGATGATTTTGGGTAATGGTAATGGTAGAATTTGAAATTATAGGTATAGTTATTGGTAAACAAAATTACAGTAAAAAGTAGTCAAAGGTGCAGTATTCCCTCCTTGAAGTCAACTAAAACTGAGAAAATGCTATTCTCATTTTGATTCTGTCAAATTTCTGGTCCATAATGACAAAACAAACCCTGTAAGAATGTTCAGTAGAACAGAAAGTTACATTATAATTTCAACTATGGTGTCATAATATTGTTTATGCATCTTTTGTATATACAGACTTTTTCATCTGTAGTAATGCAGTGTGAGTTTATGCTGACTTTATTGCACTTTTTCCTCTGCAGGGCGATTAGCCGCGAGGCAGCCAGAAGGAGGCGACGGGTGGAGTCCGAGGTGTTTGAAGATTTGTCTCGCCTCCTGCCGCTCGAACCGGCTGTCCAAGCTCACCTGGACAAGCCCTCTGTGATTCGCCTCACCCTCAGCTACATACGCATGCACACGGTGCTCAAAGGTACGAACAATCATCGCACACAAATCACACAATTTTAGATGGAAGGATAGGACAATAAACAGCAATGAGTTTCAGCTTCACTGTGAAAAGCATATGTGTCAAATTAGGAACCAAAACAATATGCATGTCATAACAACAAGTGAAATAGCATTTTGAAACAGATCTTTTTGTTTTTTAAACTGAAATTAAGTTTCCAACCCCAAAGAAATGGTTCAGTCAAAATGAATCTTTAATGTGACTGCCTGCTCAACCAACACCTAATCTATAATTAACATGCATTAGGTTTTCAGAAACTTGGGGATATCCTAAAAATGTGAAAACACAGCAGTATTACATTTTCCAGAGCTTTGCCATGAATACAGATTTCATACAAATTTCAGTGAATGGCGTGTAAACACTTTATATTTCAATTGCACCTTTGAACATACATATACAAAGGCATCTGTTTGAGAAAAGTTTATGAATTAAAGAGGCTCATTCTTCTCAGGATCAACTGAATAGTTTTTTTTGCAGAGGAATATCTTCTGCTTCAGAAAAAAAAATAATACTTCAAACATACAAACTCAACAATATTTCCCATTATGTTTTGATAGTTCCCTTACTGAACGTTCTGTAAATGTAGACAAAAATAGAATGGTTCCTCCAACTTTTTCAAAAAAGCAACTCACTCTCTTGCGCTGTTTCAGGAGAGACTCGGACAAAAGCAGAGGTCAGTCAAATAGCAAAATATGCACAAGCGATGAGAGGTGGAGATGAACTTCGCAGCTGTGATGGCGGACGTGAGGAGGTGGAGGATGCGGAGGCCTCGGGGGAGATAAACTTGTACCTGAGGATTCTGGAGGGATTTCTGATCGTCTTATCCTCTGAAGGAGACATGATCTACCTGTCTGACAACGTCAGCAAGTACATGGGTTTGACACAGGTACACGCACGCACGCACGTACACACACACACACACACACATTTTATATGTGAATGACGTGTATTCATATTTTCTCTCTGACAGAATGAGCTGATTGGACACAATATCTTTGAGTTTACTCACCCTTGTGACCACGACGAAATCAGAAATAATCTACGTCTAACAGCAGGTGTGTGTGCTTGTTTGTTTGTGTGTGCAGTGGTTGTGTGTTTTTTGGGACACGCCTGCTCAAAGTGTCCATGTAGCTTTTTCAATTTGTAATTCTCTTTTTAGAGGAGGTTTGGTCGGGTGCAAAGAGGGACTTTGTTGTGAGGATAAAAAGTGCTCCGACATACAGAGGAAGAAGCGCCAATCTCAAGTCAGCTACGTGGAAGGTCGGAGAGAAACAGCCCAACCTCCGTTCCCGATCACAGTCATTTGGCTCATTTTGATCAAGCTCCGTCTGTCGTTTCAGGTTCTCCACTGCCAGGGCCGAGCGAAAGTGTGTGTTGTCTCGTCTTCAGTTTCCTGCCTGCTGCTGACCTGCCAGCCTCTGCCCCTCTCACACACACTCCTCAGCACACACACCTTCACCAGCCAGCACAGCATGGACATGAGGTTCACGCACTGTGACCAGAGGTGATTTAAACAAATGTTACAGCTTATTTCAACTTAACTGTTTATTTATTTAACCTTTGTGCAGTTAACAAACGTCTTGTATGTATGAGTTGTTCGTTCCTCTGATTTGGTGAGAATTTTACATTAAGCTTAAAAGGATTATCTCATTTTATGATATGAGCTGAGAAAGAGCTGTAAGAGAAAGCAGATCACCAAGAGGAAGTAGTTACTCTGCTTGTGTAACCTTGAGATGAAGTCATATAGCATGGAGGAGTTCTGATTTCATTTTGCAATGTTGTACGTATTAGCTGTAAAAAATTATCATTATCTTTTTCATAATAATCTCTGCTCCACTGATATTTGTTCTGTTTCCGTTGGTTTCATTGACCCATTACAATTCCATGCTGTACATTAATTACACCCACCTTATTTTAAATTCTAGTGGAGATCTCAAAGTTCTCAAAGATAGAAATTATGTGAGGAAGATTTTTCAGGGGTAATGTGTACAAAAAAAACACATCACGCCGAGAAAAACGTTATTTGTCTGATTGACACAGTCGTTAAAAAGTATAAACTGGCATTATATCTAATAAATACACCAATCAATTCATATAGTTTATTATTTGTGTGGGTTTTGGCAGAATTACTCTGCTTTTAGGTTACAGTGCTGAGGAGCTTCTGGGTCGTTCCATCTATGATCTCTGTCACACACTGGACGTAAACCATTTGGCCAAAAATCATCTAAACTGTGAGAAGTGATGCACCCCACCCAACCCCCCTCTACACACACAAGCACATATATACACTCACATTACAGACCTGTAGATATCTCATTCCACATCTCTCTCTCTGCAGTGTGTTTTAAGAGTCAGTCCGTCAGCGGTCAGTACCGGATGCTGGTGTCAGGTGGAGGTTACGTTTGGGTGGAGACTCACAGCGCCGTCATCCCCAGCGTCCGGCCATGCAAGTCCAGACCTGGAGCCCACCAGCCGCTCTGCATCCTCTGTGTGACCTATGTGCTCAGGTGTGTTTGTGCCATCGCCATGCAACATCTGTCGGACTCTGATTAATCTTGAATTAATTTCCATGCCTCAATGTGATTGAAGGCATTCCATGCATGCCCATACAGGTTTATATAAGGCTACAGCTTCTGATCATCTTCATTATCAATTGTTGAAATGTCAGAAAGTTTTCCAAATCTCCATTTACAATTCCTTATTATGTCTGACCAAGTGTTCCATATTCAATTTGCAGCTAACAAAAAGGGAGAAAAGCGCCTTGGATTTTAGGTGTTATGATATAGATGAAATTCTTATTATCTATCGATGGTTTCATGTGTCCATTCATATATGTCTACAGCGGAGTGGAGGAGCCATCCTTGCAGCTCTCTGTGGACCAGATGGTACACATTCAAGTCTGAAGAACAGTCTGCGAAGCCGGCATCTCCAATGAAACCACAACAATCCTCTCTACCTCCATCTGAGAATTATTACCACTTACAATCAAACGTTTAATAAACACAAAACTTTTGCCTTCCAAACTACTTTCGGTGTGTTTTTGTCAAACACTGATATTTCTGTTTAGTATTCGGGTAAAGCTATGAAAATTTTGAAAAAATCTGTCAAGACTTGTGTACCAGACAATTGAACCAAATCTTGGGAAATGATTGTTCAATTTAAAGCTTCACAGTCAAGTTTTTGGCAAAATTGTTTCAGTAGCCCCAGTTTTGCCTTGCCGTTAAAACAAAATAGAAAGCGTTGGGTGCAGACTGTGGTTGACAGACAGTTGACGGGGCGTTGTGAGAGTTGAAATATGTTGACGAAAGCAGGCACTGTGACTTTTCCCTGACCTTTCTGGGCCTGACCTCACTTCCTTTGGGGTTTCCTTTTGAGCCACCTAACACGTGGCGTGACAACTGACTGTCAAACTTAATGTACGCACACACACATACACAAACACACACATACACAAACACACACATACACAAACACACACATGCACAAGCACACAGCGTTGTGCTGATGAGAAGATGTGAGCACAAGTCAAAGCCACAGCTTCCTGAAAGAAACACTTGATAGGAAAGTTCTCGTGGGAACTTATTTAACTTTTTACCTCTTGACTTCTGAATTCACACAAACGCACAAGCACACGCACACACACACACACACACACACGCACCTACACTTTTTTCAGATTTCAGTTCTATTGGTTTTTTGAGAAAACACACATTCCTACCTATACAAAAGTATAGCTAAACCGTTAGCATTTAGGTACTTCCCTTGAGTATCTCCCTTTCATGCTATTTTATACTTCTACTTCAAAACATTTCAAAGAAAAATATAGTAGCTTTGTCTAAGCTACATTAATGTGATAACAACAGTTACAAGTTACTTTGCAGATACACAACATGTAATGAGCTCATGAATCAGCAACTCACACAGATATGCTCTGAATTCCACATAAACACATGTGTATAATGTGCACAGCCTACAACTCCCTCCATCCTCAGTGAGAATTTTGATGAAAGGTCCTTTCTTGATATTGGTGTCCTTTTCTGGTTAGAGACACACCAAGCACCATACAACACACACACACTTTGGTCGTTTTGTTTACATTACAATTAGAAGACCCTTAAATCGTATGTGACTGGGTCATGTGTGGTGGGGTAAGAACCTGCTTCCCCTCAACACCAGTTTAGGGCCAATAGAAATCTTTCCTTTTCTGTCTTACAAAATGTTATAAAACATGATATTCTTCCTGATGTTTTTCTTCCGGCCTGCGGGCTGACAGAATTGCTCCTGCCTTTGCAAACGCAGCGCTAATACTTGACCTGTGATCTGACAAATAAATCTTCCAGAACGAGAGAAGTTGTTCGGCTGAATTCTTTCAGACGTCCCCATCCCCATTTTTGAACATGTTCCTTCGATGCATTTGTTCGTTCGCTCCTTCTTTTTTTATTCTAACAACGCTGAACTGGTTGGTTTGCCCAAATAACAATAAACCATATTTGTTACTCACCTCTAATAGTATATAAACCGAATTGTAAACACATGCTTCTGTCAGCGGTCCAATGCAGTGCAGGTGAATATCATTGATTTGGGCCACTCTGGATAATCCACCAAGCTTACTGTCAACTTCTTACACCTCAGTGTTATTTATTTCTATCGTTTAGTATTTCTTACTAAATCACATGGCTAAGAGTTTGAAAAAAATAGCTCAGTTTGATGTGAGTGCAATGGACATTGGTGGATCTAATTTTCTCACTTTTACTGATTCTGTCACACAACAACATGTAGGGGAAAACTCTTGCGCCATCTAGTGATCAATGGGGCAATCATTAAAATTTCAGTGTGGATTGATGGAAAGAATGGAAAAAAATAACATTTTTGTCTGTATACAATAAAGAAATGACGTGGAATGTTGCCATTGTCGCCTAGTTTGTAATACTGTAAATATATACGAACACGTTGGTGTTGCCTCCTTAGGCGACTTAATAGGCATTCATTTAGATGGAAAGTCTTTGAGATTGTGATATTACAGTAAGGTAAGGTAGATTATATACAGAATAGCATAATTTAGATTATAATTAAGGGAAAATAAATTTTTGACAGTTTTTAATACATTTTTTTAGTGATTATGATTAAGTCAGGGAAATAAGATTTGTAATACTCAATGTGTATAGTACTAGATGATAAAGATGAAATTCATGTTTATTCTCTCGTTTCCCCTTCTCCGACCATTCTTTGATCCTTTGATACAAATATTCTTTATATATATCTTTAGGATTAGTTTACATGTACTGCTTAGTTGCTGCCATTCTGGTTTTCGAGGTGACCTTCGTTACCAGCCATCAATGGAATTCCCAACCCGGCATGTTCTTTCTGAATCCTGATTTCTCCTGTGGGACCAAGTTTGAGGTACAAGAGGACGGAGATAACAGGTCGAGGAGGTCAGGTGGTGGTGTGACGGTTACATGTCATACTAGTATGACCTTACCTCTCGATGGAGCTCGCTCAGAGACAAACCACAGATAGGAAGAAAGCAATCTTTAAACTCCCATGTGAGCGAACTGAAAGGCCCTTGTTTAGCTCTTCTTTTACCCTCCTCTCCTCCCCCGATCATACCCCATATGGTTGGATGGGTGTTGTCATGCTGTCAGCCAATGCTACGACAGTGCTCACCCTTTGAAACACAACCATGGGAAATCGGTGTCAGTTCAGAAAAGAGAGTGTCGATAAAGGCTGTTATTGTATGGTCAGAGATAAACGGGAGGCACACTGAGGAAAATACTTGTAGGGCAATGAAGGAGAGATTGTATACTTGAAGTACCATATAAATGTGATTTATTGGTCATTGTTCAACTGCGTAAGCTTAATGGGTATAACTACTAGATTTTTTAAAAATCCCATTAATACAGTTGCATGGAAGTGTCCTTTGGTGTAGAGGGCAAAGATTCAACTGAATCTTTTGTTGCTTGAGATCTAGTTCAAGAAATTTTTACAGGAAGTTTGTGGAAATTAAACATGGGCATTTGAATATTCAGACAGTATAAGACTTCTACATGTGCTTAAAAAATACAAGTGAGAAGTTTCATTTCAGGATATCCACAGAAAAAACATAGTAAAGCTACAGGGTTCTTCAGTGTGGAGAAAAATCAATGGGGAATTAAGCCCTATCATTATTGCATTAGTAATACAGAAAGCTTGCCTTGACTCTGTGCCAGAGGCAGTGGATGGTTACTATTGATTACTCTGTCCTACTGAAATCAGAGCGACGATAGCAGATGTCCAGAACATTTAAATGCACAGCTTGACTGAACCCAATTTATGTTTTTACATATGTAATAAATGTGCAGAAACTTACCCATTTGAGTAATAACATTCACGTTGCGTAATCTCTGTTTAAGCAGAATAACTGCACCTGGGGGCATGATCTAATCTTATCTTCTGTACAGAGTCCACAGGTGTAAGCCCAGGTCAGGGCCTTCATTCAGATGAGGTCAGCACTAAGAGTTTTTGTCTAGGCCATGCAGGCCAATAGAACACGATGGTGCACCATACGTGTTGTTTCTGAGAAACAATGGGAATATGCATGAGAGCAGAGTTATGTGAGAACCACGCTATCTTATCGAGGACAATATGAGCATATGCTTAAACAGGCAATAACAAAATTGGTCACTGTTTCATGAGAGCGTTGCTCAAACGCCAGAGTTAGAGGTTACACAAATGCAGGTTTTCAAAGCAACATTTCCTGCTGATGGAATTTGAGTCCTTGCTGGTTGTTTGAGATGACTGATTACTCCGGTACGACAAAGTCTGAGGCTCAAGAGGGCAGAGATTAGAGGAGGGAGAAATGGTTTTAGGGTTTAATATCGTACCACTGTAGTAAGAGCGTACAATAAAAAGGAGCCAGTTCGGACACAAAGCACAAACAGGAAGTGAGTCGATGTTCTTCTAAACTCCCATGTGACCCGACCCACACTGCATTGTCAGCTACTGATATAGTGTTAGATAATCACAGCAGATACTTACTGATCCTACAGTGTCAATGCAGCGACTCTGTGAGGCTGAACTTTGACAAAGCCAGAAGCTGCTATTTGCTTAGCGACATATCAAATATGCCAATGCTGATGTGCAGCATGTATTATCACTACAATGTTATTGCCAATCTTATTTCAAATACAGTTAAAGCGTCAACATTTTTTAATTGGCATCAACCCCAAAGTACAGCTGAGGATGATGGGATACATTGTTTTGAGGACCATGAATGCCAATCATCTGATAGTAGTTGAGATATTTCAGTCTGGAATAAATCTGTGGACAGACATCATGACTGACCATTATATCTTCTCACTTGGACGTTTATAACTACATCCACATAAAATGCTTGTATAGCCGTGAATGCACCATAGCATTGGCACACATTATTTACAGAATATGCATACATTGATATTTGTTCAATTTGCATTAAATGATATTTCTACTAACTGATTTTTCACTTTTCCAGTAAAATATTTTGAAATCTAAAAGATGGATTAACACATTTTGTTGATATTTGTGGTCCTCAGAGGATCAAGCCTGCTGTCCTCCCCTGAGTTTTCCTGTGATTGCTTCTTTGCATTTGTGGTTTAAGGTAGAATTTCTTAACAACTTTTGAATTGATACAAATTGGATGAATTGCTATGAAACTATTAAATATTCATGTCCCGCTTAAAGATAAATTGTAATAACTTTGATGAATTAATTTTATCCAGGTCCACCATGTGGTCGAAATTTCAGTTTGTCCAATACTTTCGATTCTTACCAAACATGCCAAAAGAAACCCATCAACTTCAGCTGTACTTTGTGTATAAATAGTATTAGTAAATGTTTGCACATCGAAAATATATAAACATATATTTGTACGTCGGCAGGTTGATATTATGGTGGCTTTCAGGTGGTTGTTTGGTCTGAAATGAACACTACCGTATTGTCTCTCAAATTACTAGAATAAAACGTATTGTTTGTTCAAAGGGTAGAAAGAAAATCAATGCTTTTGGAAATTAACAATACTGTAACTGAACAGTTCATGTTCATTGTAAATACATTGTGTATTAGGATTTTTCTTAATTATTAATTTTTGTGAACAAATATATTTGCTTTCTTGGTGTTAAATACCACTTTTACGTCTGTATGCTAAATTCATGTACAACCAAGTTTGACATCGAAAATATAAAACATCATTAATCAACACATTTATATTTCATTCAACTGTTTTAATTTAACTGTGAACTATGTTTCCATGAAAACCATCCAGCACAACCATCCACAACCCATCCTTTAGTACATTAAATTATATGTAAAAAGAAAAAAAACCTTCCTGATTTCAAACTCGGGAACGCGCGCTGTCAATTAACTCCCGGGGACGCGCGCCACTGTTGGTCCTCCTCTTCCGCCCGCGGGAAGCCCCCCCCCCGTCCTCCCCTTCCCCCTCACCCTCCTCCGTGGCTCCTGCTGCCTTTTAAGTGAAACACAGTTTGCCATTCCCCACTCGGCCAGAGGACGGAACACGGTGAGGACTGTGTCGCTCATTATACCGTCGCCGTCACCACCAGTGCCCTTGTGGTTTAGTTTGCCTCTTCATTAGTTCATTTGGAGGGTTATCTACGTTAGTTTCAGTCATGTATCGGTATTTTGGGGAGCTGCTGAGCCGCTCCGCGGGCAGTGCCCTGGCCTCGAATTGCGTTGACTCCGCTCTCCCGGTGTCCTCGTCCCTGATGCGGGTCCGTCGCTACGCAGACGCAGCGGAGAAGCCGGACGATCCCAACTTCTTCCGGATGGTCGAGGGCTTCTTCGACCGCGGCGCCAGCATCGTTGAGGACAAGCTGATTGAGGACCTGCGGACCAGGGAGACCCCCGAGCAGAAGAGGAGCCGTGTGCGTGGCATCCTTCGCATCATCAAGCCCTGCAATCACGTGCTGAGCGTGTCTTTCCCCATCAAGAGGGACAACGGAGAGTGGGAGGTGGTGGAGGGGTACCGCGCCCAGCACAGCCAGCACAGAACACCCTGCAAAGGCGGTAAGAATTTAGCCCAAACGCCCCCCCCCCGGGTTAGCTAGCGTTAGCTTTAGCCAGCTACTTAGCCGTTAGCCCTTCAACTACAAGGAAGCCGCTGTCATCAGCAGCTATTGATCCCGATAACCGTATACACACTGCTTTACTGCTTTATCCGTGGCTCACTATGCACTCAGCCACACCCGTGTTTCTTAAACGACCACAAGTTAATAGTTGTAAACCTTCTGTTTACTGTAGTCCGCCTGTTGCGCACTTCTCATACTTTTTGTGCAGTTTACACCTTCCACCTACTTACACCGTGTGTGTGTGTGTGTTGGCATGACCGAAACACACCCACTATGTTCCTCACTCATTCAATGACACATTCTAAAGCTCATTGTTAAGTGTGTGTCTTAACCTTGGGCAGAGGAGGGTATGCAGCATGACTGTTGCATCATGGTTCAAAGCTGAGGCATTATGGGTTACTGCTGCTGTGCACTCTGGGAGTTTTGAGGGATATGAGATGTATAGGAGGTCAGAAGGCCTGAGGACTTGGCAGGGGGCAGTTTTGTTTCCAGGCGCTCCTATTTGTTAGCTGTGTGCCAGGGAGGAGGAGGCCCTCTCTGGAGAGACCAGTTACAGACATGCTTGAATGGTGTGCTGCCGATATTACCTTGGTATTCACCCCCTGTGACGCCCTTCCATTGTACCTGCTCATATTTCTGTTGAAGACCGAGCATGTAAACTTCTTAAGAGTGTCTATTATGGAACATCTAAGATGCTTTTAACTTTTAGATTCTTCCATCAAACCACTTAGCTGGCTGTACAGGCTGCAGATTTAAACCATTATCAAAGAACGACAAAATGGTGTTCCTCTAGTATTTGTATATACCTTTCTCTGTTTCATCTAATCCAGATCGAAGTCACAGGGTCTCATAACACACCAATGTTAATTCTTTATCCATTTTTTTAAAACTGTGGACTGTTACCATTATTTGTTGTATTGGCCCAGCAAACAAGTCTGATTGGCCAACCTTCTAGATTACACTGCTCAACTGGGAGTAAGATCAGTTATTTTTAATTTTTTTCTATGAGTTTAATCATTAATGTAGCGCATAGACCCCTGCCTGTGTTCAAATCAAAGTGCAAAGGCTGATACGTGTGTGTTTGTGTGCACGCGCTTGTGCAACTCCCTTTCGGAGCGACAGCTGCATTTGACCGAACCCTGTCTACAGAATGAACGTCATAACTCTGGGATATCATGCAGCGCTGGGAGAGACATATACATATTGTCATATTTGATTGAAGTTTGTTTTTTTTCTGCTAAGTTGTCACTCCTTTCTGCTCTCCGTGCAGAAGTTGGTGTCACTTAGTGTCAATCTTTTGTACAGTGTACACTTAAAGTGACAAAAATAGTAGATGAAATGCCTCTAGCTAAGCTAATGGTATGAATAATATTCTGCAAGAGGTTAATACTTTTGCAAGGAAACATCAGGCAAAAAGTGCTAACGACTTTAAATAGTAAAAGCACACGCCCCAAATGTTTTAAAAGGTTCTATATACATGGCTGGTTATTTTAGGCCCAAGAGCCTCTGAAGCAGTTTGCTCTGTGTCCCTTCAGGCCTGTCCGTTGAAGTTTAACTACCCAGCCTGCTGCAGGAACTTCAGAATTTCAGTGGAGGTTTCTGTCTATTTCCAAAAAATCTGTCCGCCATTACAGAGGAATGTGTTTACCGACATGTTTAGTTGCTCTGCTGAGCAGTTGGCTGGGTGGATACATGAATGGTTGGATGGGGGATGGGTATATATGTAGTTTAGACTTTTCTTTCTTATAATTTGATCGGAGCGGTCCACAGTCTTGTATTGGGCCCGAGGTAGCTCAGCTGATCCTCAGATGAAAGGGAAGGGGGGGCTACAGCAGCCCTATTAAAGATTTGTTATTGATTCTTTTGCCCCCCCCCTCTCAGAACTCTTTGTTACCCCTCAGCTTTGTACGGTTTGCCCTTGGCTTTCTCTGCAGAAGCAAACTGGATGAGCTATATTGGGTACTGCAGGACAAACTTGCACACACGCACTATGCCAATAAGATGAAGTAGTGGTACTTGGGCGCCCTGGCTGTATGGTCTCATGTAACGCCGCAGAGAGGCTGGCCCACACTTGTTGCCACGACTACAGTAGTAAACACCTCACAACAGGAGGAGTCACAAAGGGGAGCTGGGATTGGTTCTTGAGGTTTCCACCCGCTCAATGCTGCTACCATGACTGCCAGGCACAATCTGTGATCTCTGACCCGGTCATGTGATCTTGCGTTTGTAGAAAACACGCTGCAATTACTGGTCCAGAATAGTAGTCTCTGCTATTTATTTACCATTTCGGTTGTTGAGCTGCATTTGTGATGATGCCCACATGTTGCAATCGAAACACTGTATACAAGGCACTGTAAAATACCTTTTTTTTTAAATGCATCCATATCACATATAGTGTATTTAGCTGTGACAGTGTTAACTTCCCTCTGTGTGATTCCTTTAGGTATCCGTTACAGTATGGATGTGTCCGTGGACGAGGTCAAAGCCTTGGCCTCTCTGATGACCTACAAGTGTGCTGTTGTTGGTAAGTACTGGTCTTCCACAAAGGCTCCTGCTGGTTTTCCCCAGGTCTTCATAAACATACTTTTTGTCTGGCTATTTACCAAACTTTCAAATGTAATGTTTCAAAGCTTAAACTTTGACAATGTTCTTTCATTGTGAATCAAAACATAAATCAAAAATATTGTATTCAAACATTTACAAATTAAAGCGTGTGTGTGTGTGTGTGTGTGTGTGCGCTCTTTTTTTAAAGTGCTTATTATCTTCCAGATGTGCCATTTGGGGGAGCTAAAGCTGGAGTCAAGATCAACACCAAGAATTACTCTGTAAGCTTTATGTCAATCCCAATCCCCCACCTCACAAGTAGAGATAGTCACACGTTTCACTGTGTGGTATAGGAAAAGCAACAAAGCATGGGTGATGATTTAATCACACTGGAATGTATTGATCAAATATTTTCATTTTCAACTTTTCTATAATTGAAGATAAATACTTAGGTTGAGATTGGAGAGAGAACAGAACATGAAATGTCTGTTTATTGTTTCTTTGTATTTAATTTGACTTTCAAGGCTGCAGAAACTATTGCCAGTTTTTTAAAATATCTAATGGAAACTAGTGGTTTATGTGGACGAGACCCTGTTTGGATTGCTGTTAGTAATTTTTCTTTTCTTTGTTCTCTTCCCTGAATGTCTCAAACTGTAACTAATGTTTTCTTTACTTAACCGTATGTTGCAGGATAATGAGCTGGAAAAGATTACCAGGAGATTCACCATCGAGCTGGCCAAGAAGGGGTTTATTGGTAAGTTACCTTGTTTGTTTAAATGGATAACTTAAGTTATTCCAAATGTACATCTGTAGTACTGTAAGTATACGTTTTGACTCCGCTTGACATTCTGTTCGGGGTGGAGTTGGTTATTTGACTCTGTTGGCAGCGGCTTCGGGGGGGGGGGGATGTTTCCACCCAGAGAAGAAAACATTTCCTGTCATCCAGCGCTGTTTATTCAGGAAGGGGTAGCTTAGGGTGCGCTTGTGTAAACTGGAAAGGTAGTCAATAATTATGGTAAAAAGAAGTTCAACTTGAACCTGCTATTTACAAATGGGGAGATGGCAATAATAAGCATAATGCAATATGATATATTCTGATGGTCTTAAGTTATTCAGCCATAACCTGCTTAACCAGTGTATGTTTAACGGTGCCTTCATGAATGTTAATCTTTATTCTGTTCAGTCACACTAAGAGGAATAACCACATCTGTTTCATGCTTTGCACACATCACTGGCCTGCTATGTCAGAATGAGTGCAACATGGTCGAACTGCCTCAATTGAGAAAGCCCTCCTTCTCTCAGTAATCTCATCTCTCTGCATGCTTCAAAATGTTTAATACGTACATTAGGTCTGCGTATGTATACAATGTGCATTTTTTTTTGTTCTTGCTTTGTGACTGCCGTGCTTGGTAAACACTCCCTCTCCCCCCCCCGTTTGCCTTCACCAGGACCTGGCATCGACGTCCCAGCTCCAGACATGAGCACAGGAGAAAGGGAAATGTCCTGGATCGCAGACACGTACGCCAACACCATTGCGCACACTGTGAGTTCTTAGGCCTACACAACAAATCTGTAGGACTTGCCTAATTTTGAAATGGGCCAAAGCAAAGAGTGAGTCACAGAGTGAGTCACATGGAAAGCACGAGCAGTGGTTTCCTGCCTCTCCCTTTCCAGAAGACCACTAAGACGGTCTTCCTCTTTTAAGAAAAGCTTTGCAAACTAAGGTCTCTGTTAATCAGTCAATAGCTCTCCTATCAAAACCTGTCAAACAGGAAAAAGTAGAGAAAAGCCAGCTAGTGTTTAAGGTAGATTTGATCAATAGATTAAATGAAAATGACTAATTATTACATGTAGCATCCATTTTGTTTTTGTCACAAAACTAAATGGCAGTCGTAACCTCCCAGAGCCGAAGGAGACGTCTACGAATGTCTTGTATCGTTCCTGTGTCGAGTGTTCTTCTGCAATTTTGGTGAATCACAATCAAAAACTGGGATCGCCACAAACACTCCGCACACTCTATATACCTGCATTATTTAAAATGTAAACTACTGCAAACCTTGTAATCCGTCCTAGTCAATACCCAACCCAAAGCTTCCTACCACAAACACACCTGAACTGCATTTTGTGTCTACTAGTCCTTTCTAAAGAACTACTAGACACCATGACACAAGTCATGTGCCCTCTGTTCGACACATCTGGAATGGCTTTGTAGTGGGAGACATTTCTGCTCTAGGTGTCTGAGGGCAGAGAATTATGGGTAGAGAGTAGTGGTGACTTGGTCTGCAAGACAATGTGGCACTTCACCACTTAGGATGCTAGTCTCTTAACATTTTGTTTCCACAATTTTGCTGTAAAAAAAGCCACAATTATGCTGGCTTAGCTTTTTTTTACACTCGCGTGTAACACAACTGTGCATGTGTGTGGCCTCAACAACAGTCCCTTTTTTCTGTTTGGTTAGAGTAGAAAGACTTGTGTTGAGAAAAAAAAATCTCCTGTTAACCTGTGATTTAGCTGACGCTTTTATCCAAAGCGACTTGCAATAAGTGCATTTCAACCATTGGGATACAAACCCAGAAGAACAAGAAATGCAATTTCATCAAATAAACCAATCTACAACTTGCTATAGATAAGAGCCATTATCCTCCTCGTCAACAACGTGGTCTGATGTTCTGTGTGCGTTGGCAGGACATCAACGCCCACGCATGTGTGACAGGAAAGCCCATCAGCCAGGGAGGAATCCACGGACGAATCTCAGCCACCGGACGGGGAGTTTTCCACGGCATCGAGAACTTCATCAACGAGGCGTCCTACATGAGCATGTTGGGCCTGACCCCCGGCTTCCAGGACAAGACCTTTGTCATCCAGGTACGTGCACACGTGCACGTTTGATTTGAAGAAGACACCTTTTCACGACTGGAGAGCAGAGAACCTAAATGTGCTGCAGATTTTGCAGCACAGATACTCAAAGGATTTAAGTTTTCATTTGAAATGGTGACTAAGGGTTAGAGCTTCAATCAGATTCATGCCATCTGCTTTAGCCCGGCCCTGATCTTCTGTTACCGAACGGACGGGCGGCAGTGAACTAAAGATTAGGTTCATGCCTTGAGATAAAACCAGATGCAGAAAATGTGTTGTCGCATGCCAAAATTGAGTGCGGTGCCAATGAACTGCACAGGAAATGCTGGGATATACACTCACCGGCCACTTTATTAGTTACCCCATGCTAGTAACGGGTTGGACCCCCTTTTGCCTTCAGAACTGCCTCAATTCTTCGTGGCATAGATTCAACAAGGTGCTGGAAGCATTCCTCAGGGAGTTTGGTCCATATTGACATGATGGCATCACACAGTTGCCGCAGATTTGTCGGCTGCACATCCATGATGCGAATCTCCCGTTCCACCACATCCCAAAGATGCTCTATTGGATTGAGATCTGGTGATTGTGGAGGCCATTTGAGTACAGCGAACTCATTGTCATGTTCAAGAAACCAGTCTGAGATGATTCCAGCTTTATGACATGGCGCTTTATCCTGCTGAAAGTAGCCATCAGAAGTTGGGTACATTGTGGTCATAAAGGGATGGACATGGTCAGCAACAATACTCAGGTAGGCTGTGGCGTTGCAACGATGCTCAATTGGTACCAAGGGGCCCAAAGAGTGCCAAGAAAATATTCCCCACACCATGACACCACCACCACCAGCCTGAACCGTTGATACAAGGCAGGATGGATCCATGCTTTCATGTTGTAGACGCCAAATTCTGACCCTACCATCCGAATGTCGCAGCAGAAATCGAGACTCATCAGACCAGGCAACGTTTTTCCAATCTTCTATTGTCCAATTTCGATGAGCTTGTGCAAATTGTAGCCTCAGTTTCCTGTTCTTAGCTGAAAGGAGTGGCACCCGGTGTGGTCTTCTGCTGCTGTAGCCCATCTGCCTCAAAGTTCGACGTACTGTGCGTTCAGAGATGCTCTTATGCCCACCTTGGTTGTAACGGGTGGTTATTTGAGTCACTGTTGCCCTTCTATCAGCTCGAACCAGTCTGGCCATTCTCCTCTGACCTCTGGCATCAACAAGGCATTTCCGCCCACAGAACTGCCGCTCACTGGATGTTTTTTCTTTTTTGGACCATTCTCTGTAAACCCTAGAGATGGTTGTGCGTGAAAATCCCAGTAGATTAGCAGTTTCTGAAATACTCAGACCAGCCCTTCTGGCACCAACAATCATGCCACGTTCAAAGTCACTCAAATCACCTTTCTTCCCCATACTGATGCTCGGTTTGAACTGCAGGAGATTGTCTTGACAATGTCTACATGCCTAAATGCACTGAGTTGCAGCCATGTGATTGGCTGCTTAGAAATTAAGTGTTAACGAGCAGTTGGACAGGTGTACCTAATAAAGTGGCCGGTGAGTGTATATATATATACTAAATTAACAAATATGTATGAATACAGGACTTGGCATACTGGACATTCAACTACCTGCATTGCATCTTTTCAGATTATGTGAGGCAGACTGTTAAAATGGTTAGCGATTGTACAAAAAATAAAAAATGCGGTACTGCTAAGAATAGGCTTTTGAGCTCACATATTATGTTATATATATATATAAAATCCTTAATCCTACAGGGAAATGTTAAATTTAGTGGTGGAAGTAACTGTGATTAATGGTTTTTATTAATGATACGTCATAGGTTGTATACAGGCAACAGAATAACTAGTTCCAGGCGGCATACCTTCTCTTCATCAGGGCCCATTTCCTGTTAATCAAGCTGTAGAGGTTATAACCTAACCGACCACATGGTGGCCCCAGTGTTAGGAATTGAATCATAGTTAATCATGTTTACTGCTGATAATGGCTTTTTTCTTTTTTTTAAGTTGTGAAAATGTTATTATTTCATTATTTTTTGTAACTTCACAGGGCTTTGGTAATGTGGGTCTCCATTCCATGAGGTACCTGCACAGGTTTGGGGCAAAGTGTGTAGGGATCGGTGAGATTGATGGAGCCATTTACAACGCAGAGGGCATCGACCCCAAACAGCTGGAGGACTACAAACTGGTAGGAGTTTGTAGTCTTTTTCTTTTTTTTAAATCCCAAACTGTTCTTTTAAAAAAAAAAAAAACAGAATTCGCTGTAACCTTTTTTTTTTTTCTTTCTTCAAACGTATGTGTTTCTTCCCTTTCTGTAGCAACACGGCACCATTGTGGGCTTCCCAGGAGCCAAACCCTACGAAGGGAACATCCTGGAGGCAGACTGCCACATCCTCATCCCCGCTGCCGGAGAAAAGCAGCTCACGCGTGTCAACGCCCCCAGGATCAAGGCCAAGGTAAAAACTCACTTTGATTTAAACCCAGGTGCTTTAAGTTGTTACTTTACTCCACATGAAGTGTGACGCATGTTATTATCTATTTTTTTCAGATCATTGCTGAAGGTGCCAATGGACCCACCACTCCAGATGCTGACAAGATCTTCTTGGAGAACAACGTCATGGTTATTCCTGTGAGCGCAAGCAAAGCATGCACACAGGAACGCAAACTACAACATTAGAAACACATTCTAATATAGATAGAACGAGCAATAAACTCGTTTCTGAAATGTCAAAACAAACTAGAGATTTGAATTTAAAAAATCTTTAGAACATTTTTACGAAACTGCACTCGGCTTTAAAGTAACGACTTCATCCAATTCTGAGTGGAAATTTCTACATGACTACTATCGACATTCAATTCAATTCAATTCATTTTATTTTGTATAGCCCAAAATCGCAAATTACAAATTTGCCTCAGAGGGCTTTACAGTCTGTACACATGCAACATCCTCTGTCCCGAAACCCTCACATCGGCACAGGAAAAACTCCCCAAAATATGAAAAAACCCTTCAATGGGGAAAAAAAGGGAAGAAACCTTAGGGAGAACGTCAGAGGAGGGATCCCTCTCCCGGGATGGACAGACTGCAATGGATGTCATGTGTACAGAATCAACAATGTAAAAGATGTACAATACATTCAATTTCTCTAACAGAAATGATACAAGTAATTGCAAGTAGCAGAACAGGTGTACGGCAGGAACACTGCAGGGACAACCACCATCAGAAAGAACCACCATCCACAGAGGCTTCTGTGGGGGGGGGGAGCAGAAATATGTTGGTTAATGATGACAGTAATATGAATCATATTTAAAGTAATGATGATGGCAGCAGCAGGTGTCAGCAGAGCCATGCCAGGAGTCAGAACCGGGGTCGGCACGAAACTATGATCCACGAAGACCTGCTAGGCGAGAAAGCACAAAAAACTCCCGGAAAGAAGCTTAATTAGTGATGTACATTAATAAAACATGGATGATTGTGGAAGGAGAGAGTGAGAGACAGAGGCTCGGTGTGTCCTAAGAAGTCCCCCGGCAGTCTAAGCCTAGAGCAGCTTAACTAAGGGCTGGTCCAGGCTAACCTGAGCCAGCCCTAACTATAAGCAATATCAAAGAGGAACGTTTTAAGCTTTATCTTAAATGAACTGACCGAGTCTGCCCCCCGGACTGAAAGTGGAAGCTGGTTCCACAAAAGAGGAGCTTGATAACTGAAGGCTCTGGCCCCCATCCTACTTTTTAAAACTCTAGGACATCAATTGATTATTCTGAATACAAAGTAATGTCCACTGTTATCCTGCCTTTATTATGTAAGCAACATATTTATTATGTTTTATAATACAGAATATATATTTGTATTTGATTACTGATCAAACCTTTGTTTATTTATCATTTTTCAAATGAAATCTTAAAACAAACAATACAAGAGAAATTGTAAGAAAATATTTCAACACAGGAGTGAAGATCATTGGATGACTTTGATGTTTCGTCCTGCAGGACATGTACCTGAACGCCGGCGGTGTGACAGTGTCTTATTTTGAGTGGCTGAAGAATCTCAACCATGTCAGCTACGGACGACTGACATTCAAATATGAGAGGGACTCAAACTACCACCTTCTCAGTGAGTACAATACAACTTCCTCTAACAATCACACTCTCTTGTCATTCTAGAGACACAATTCCAAATATATAAACACCAGAAAGAGGAAATTACAAACGTATTACAAATATGTAATTGAACACCCCAGTTACCTATTCATGAAGTTAAATTGTATTCAAATGGTTAAACTACCACCTGCTCAGTGAGTACAATACAACTTCCTCTAACAATCACACTCCCATGAACGTGTTTTTCTGGTGCTTTTCGGGACCAATATACCAGAAAGAGAAAATTGCATATTACAAATATGTAATTAATTTAACATCCCAGTTACCTATTCATGGAACTAAATGATAGGATAAAGCATTAATTGTAAGTTGGTGGTAATCATCCATTTTTAGAATTTGTATGTGTCCTCTGGCTGAGTGTCCTCTTACTCCGTATCCTCTGGCTGATCAGGACAGAGCTCTCCATTAATTTGTAATGCTGCAATCCCTTCGACTGCGTGTAAGCACTCGCACTTCTGAGCGCATTCTTCTGAAGTCTTCTTCAAACCTGACTATGAGGTCTCCGCCAGATACCAGAAAGATGAATGTTTTGTTTTCATCCGCCTTTCTAGTGTCTCACTGTACTGTAAATTTCCGTGCAGAGTTCTTGAGTCTGTTCCTTTTCAGTTCTGAATACTTTGCCTTTTACTTTCAGCCATTTGGCGCCATTGTCGCTGCAGAAAACCAAGCTTGTTCTTGCATGTTTTCTAGTTTCATGATAATAGAGCCGCTCTTTATTGCCATACAATTCAGTTTTTCTAAACCTCTTTTGGGGTTTAGTGTTTTAACGTTGGCACGATATTCAAATCTATGAGCAGGCATCTATATTTGAGAGAAAAATGGAAACTTTATTAGGGCTTGAGCCTCCTTCTTCTTCTTCTTCTTCGGGGGATGAAAAAAGTGCTCTCTAGCGCCCCCCATAAGCGATTCCTATGGGGACATTTTTTCCCACTTTAACCGTTCGACTTGATCCTTTGCACACAGGTGCTCTTGGATGTGCTCTACAAAAAAGTCAATTATGATATGCAAATGCGCCTGGCGTTTTTTTCCACCATTTTGAACTCCTCCCAGACGCTTGGTCCGATTCTTACAAAATCTTCGGCAAAATGATCATTGGCTCAATGCCATCAAAAGTTATGGACCAATGAAGTTTGTAAGTTGATCCTGACAACCGTGGGGTCAAAATTTATTAAAATCAAGAGTTTTCATAAAACTACCTGAGCGTGATCTTGCGTCCAGTTTGGACAATATTTGACGAAATGTGAAATGTTATAACTCCAAGGAACATTGATATTTCTGGCTAGAAATGTTTATTCATGATGCTTGTGTAGGCCTACAAGTATTGCCATGCAGTGATTTACAAAAAAGTATAGCGCCACCTATTGGCTTAGGTCAATGCAATTTTTCTACAGAAAGATGTCCATCTCCTAGCCCTTTAATCTGATCCACTTCAAATCTGTGAATATAAGCCTTAAAACTGTGACAGGTCACAGTGAATATTGGGAGTTTTTGACAAACTATGTTGCCGTGACGACACCATATTCGCATAAAAGTTCAAGCACATCTTCTGAGCCTTGGCAAACTCAAACTCTTGAAAAGCTCTGAGGGTCCTGGGTGATGACCTTTACAGAGCTGATGTGGATTTTTGGATCAAATGTGAACAATTGCCTCCATAGCGCCCCCTGGAAGTTTTTGATGAAGCAGCGCCGGCACCCTGTTTGACCTACAAGTATGGTGATTTTTTAACAAATGTATTACAGGGAGACTTAAAGTCTCTCAGGATTATGCTCTAAAACAAACAGGAAGTCAGTTATAATTTTTTTAGTGTGAATATTCCCTGTATTTTTGCAAGAGAGCGACCAATCCTATTTGAGTGACGTTTTGATTTCAACATCTTATCTAAACAGATGGCTCTTCTCTTCTGCTAAGCTGTTGCCCTCTCACGACGGAGACACAGGTTCAATTCCTGGCACAGAGATACTATTTATTTTTTTCTTCTCTTTTTTTACGCGTGTCTGGCTGATATAACAGAGGGATTCAGTTTACTCTCCTTGGTGAGGTTATTGACTTTAATGTTTACACTTTACAGCAGGGGTGTCAAAATCATTTCAGGAATGAATGAATAATGCTAATAGCTGCAAAAAATAGTCCCCACAGATCGCATTCTCTGACGGAATGGAGACATTTCATTTACTTTTTGCAGGTCTTTTGCGCTCGTCAATAGCCTAGTGTTGGTGGATTCAGTTTATGAAACCACAGACTCAGGTTTGAATACCAGCCCCAAGAGTGATTTATTTAGTCTCTTTTTGAATGCGTGTCCGGCTGACCGCTGCCCCCCTGACAAGCAAGGAGAGGCGAAGGCCCGTTCATCGCTGCTTGCAGCTTTAATTAAAATTAAAATAGTACTGCTAAATGCCACAACGTGTTAGACTTGATTTGATGTCATACATTCTGTTTCTTTTGCATTGCGATGCTCTGGATTTCTCAGTGGGATGAGGGAAACTCTGGCTCTGCAGCTGCTTCTTAGAGGGACAAGTTGAAAACTTTTAATTCTTCTTTCTCTGCAGCACATGTGGTTACTGAAAGGAGTGTTTTATACTAACTAAACCTAAATTCTTTTTTTCAATCCTTTCCTGGTTGGATGTTTTTCTCCATTGTTTAGACACATTTTCTTAAAGCATGCCTCATACTCCCAAAACTCTACACACAAATAAAAAAAAACACACACACACACAATGGGCAAAACCCCTCAATACTGCAAAATTAAACTTTACATTCAAAATAATGTAATTTCTTCTCAAAATGGTATTTTGTTTTCAAATGACAAACACAAACCATCAAATGAATAGACTTTTATAAGAACCAGTTCAACACTGATGTGCTCAATGTAAAACACTGATGAATGGAAAACAATTCTCCATTCATCATAATGACTTTGACCTTTTTTTTGTTCAGTGTTACACTTACAACACATGTATGTACTGTCTGTAGTAAAATATTTTAGAATATTGTTTTTGTACTCTGAACACACAAATACATGATAACAAATATATTTTATTTTCCCCACGAAAACAATGCACACAGCGTACTTCCCAACCAACACAACGTTGCACATACAGTGGTCTACATACAAAACAGAAGAATTTACTGTATACAGTTACAGTAAAAATCTATGCTGCATCCTGTCTTCTGTTCCACAGAACCTCATCCACATCACAAGCAATGTTTTCCCTGGCCAAGCAGAGGGGGAAATATCGCTCAGCATGTCGAATCCAGCCATGAAAAGCATCAACTGCTTTATCTCCACATGCATCTTCCATAGCTTGGAGAAGGGTTATATGCGTTTGTGGATTTCGGTCAAACACTTTCCATCTCCAGGCAGAAAAGAATTCCTCCATAGCTTTGGTCAACCAAAGTGGCTCAGATCTCATCAGAGTTTACGGTCCTTGGCCATCCTTGTCCTCCTCCTCTTACTCTCACTCCTCTGGCTCTGTTTCTAATGTTGTCGTCCATTGCTCCAAAACAGAAGAGCTCACCTGTTGCCCTTTTATGCAAAAGCTCTGATTCCTAATTGTAACACTGTGTGACAGGTGTTTTCCCATGTGACGAGTCAGTGTGCATAGTAGGGCAATTGACTTTAGAATTTTGAATGACAGTGTTTTTCTTGTGAAAACAACATTTTCTTCATAAAAATTGTGCAGAGAATTGTGTGTAGTGTTTTGAAAAAAGTGTGTTTTAGAACTGCAATTTGAGTGTAAAGCAAGAATTGTGCTTGTAGTATAGCAGAATTGGTTCAGGGAGTTGGTGCATGAGTTACATGAGTTGTTGTGGTCATTGTGTGTCAAGTACCAGTATTTGTGTGTAAACAATCGAGAAAAAATTGCTGACAGAATGCTCATGTCTTGTTAGATGAAAGATTTTATTTTTTATTTACAATATTTCAAGATAAGACAAACTCAAAAGGATGATTTCTTACTGGATCTGCGGCGTCAGTGATGTTCAGTGTAAATTCAGGCTGTGGGTTGATGTGAAGTCTCTGTCCAAGAAAGATCTTGTCGGCAACTTCTTTCCATCTTTATTTATACTCTCTTTGTTCACATAGCGCCAATCAGACAGCAGAATATTTTGTGTTTGTGTGGGGAAAAATCCGATGGGTGTGTCCTCACCAGAGCTTAATGTTCCGATGTTTTTGTTACTTCTCTCAAGAATGCAGATGCAAATATCTTTACATTTTGTTTACATGCCTTGTCCCTACAATTCAGAAGTAGAAACTTAATATCTTCTTTTTTCTTTTTCTAGTGTCTGTGCAGGAAAGTTTAGAGAGGAAGTTTGGTAAGCAGGGTGGGCCCATACCTGTCGTACCAACCGCTGACTTCCAGGCCAGAGTTGCTGTAAGTAACATTAGCTATCGCACTAAAATTAAATTATGATTCTTCTTGCTGAATAGTTTGGCAGTTTGACTTGAAAGATATTATGCTTGCGCTCTGAAACTGAGGAAAAGTTCTCATCCACTCCGGTCAGAGAGAGAGAGAGAGATATATATATATATATATATATATATATATATATATAAATTCCTGAAGGGAATAACTAACTCTCTGTATCGACACCGTAAGTTTATTCAAACCCATCTTGCTTTCACATTTAATCAGCTTTATGTAGCGTACTGCTTAATATTTTGTGGAAATAAAAACTTTACGCCTTTAGCTCCACTTGATACCTCCGTATTATGTCACCATGCGCTGCTTTTTTTTTTTTTTTTTTACCCTTAAAGCTACGTTACACTGGAAATGCTGAACACGTTTAGAGATCTGTCTGGATGAACGGAGACCATAGAACACTTTTATCCAGCATGAGAGGACATTCCTACACTCAAAGGCTGTAGGAGTGTCTCAAACATTCTTTCATGATCACCACTGATGCAGTGGCTCCTGCCCACCTGGAATACACACGCCTAACATAAGAATGATGCAACAAAGGGCTTGCACAACTTTTGTACATACACTGAATAATATTTCCGTCAGATGCCAATGCGCCATCAAAAACAATCACAAATACCCTCAGCTACTTTCATTACCAGAGGCACGTTGTGTAAACTATTTATTTAATCAACTCAGAGAATTGAATTTACAAAACACAAAGTTCTTAATGTTAAATGCAACTCTGCCAATATTTGCTATTCATCATTATGTTATTAATTATATAAACATTGTTTGCAGGGTGCCTCTGAGAAGGATATTGTTCACTCTGGTTTGGCCTACACCATGGAGAGGTCTGCCCGGGTAAGTGATCGTACATGTTGGTAGTGAGCAACAACCATATTATCTAATACAACACACTCCGAAGAAACACAGCTTACACTTGTGTTCGCATGTTGCAATAGGTCTGACTTTTGATTTGAAATGATTTTTTACTTTTCTAAAATTTGGGGTATATAAAAAAAAAAAAAACTGACAAATGTCATTTAAATGCCAAAAAAGGAATGTAGATCATTCACACAAAGGCAACAGCCATCCCTGCCGGAACTAAACGTGGGCCAGCGCTAGTCGGCAACTGCTGCTGCAGTCCTATTGCTTTAAACTCTACTTGGGGGTATTGCACAAAAGTAGAATAAAGAAATCTGGGCTAAGTGATAAAGCGCCGCTTGACTTAGTGTGGCCATCGCGGCTTAATCGGTTGCACGTTTGCAGAGTCGCGCTGAGAAGGAGGAGCTAAGTCGATCCAGGAGCACATATCTCTGATAAGTGCATGTCTACGGCTTTCTTAAGTAGACCACGGTATCGATCACAGATTTACTGATGCAGAAATGGAGAATACGCCGCGCGCAGCATATTTCTCACCCGCTGAGCAGCAACTTAAATGGTTAACCCTAACCCACTAATGAAATGTATGAGGAAGTGAAGCATATCATACGCAAAAATAATATGGCAGCTGTAACTAAACAAAGAGAAAAAACAATCGCGGACCGACTGAATGCGGAAGGATTTAGAAATATCTCCTTACTAGGACTCTGTTTTAATTGCTTTAATATGGTTGTTTCAAAACTGAGCAGAGGGAATTAAACCTCCTCGGGAAATGTATCCAAAAAACAAAGCCTAATTTTAAACCCTCATCCACAATGCGAGGATAGGTTTTACAATCATATACACAAATCTCTATGCTGTGTCTAATTCTAAATATTCTTTCTACAATTAATGTTCATACAGAACAAACATGACTGGACAGCAAAGATCCTGGCAACAAGTCACTATAAAATAGAAAACCATTTTGCAGGCTGGTAAGTGCCTTAACAGAGGATGTTGCATGTGTACGGACGGTGGAAATCCTTTGGTGTAACACATTCTTCTTTAGCCAGGGAAGGTAATGAAGATGTGTGCCAAGGACTTCAGGGCCAAGCACACACTTCGGACGGTACGGCAAATAGTTTCGGCATCTTCCACGGCATATAAAACATGCCGCTTGCAACAAAGCGCAGTGCCACACAGACCATCTGTGGGATAGTGAGAGCTGGCTTCAGACCCAGCAGTCTGCACAAATAACTGATTCCATCTCCAGAAACTCTATACCTCTCATGAAGGTACTCGTCGGGACCTAAAGAGTCTGATCTATCCCGGAACACCCTATCGCATCTTAAAGCGCGTCTTAATATGAGCGCTTCTTCATCCAACACGTCGTTCAGAAGTGGACATCATGGTGCAGGAAGAAACACCGGTGAATGGGACTTTATAAATCGCCCTCATCACAATTTAGTCAGTTTACAAATGTTCACTGCGCAGTTTCGCCCACCAGCCCCCCCCCGCCCCGTCAGTCGGTCAGCCTGGATCGAAATTGAAATGGAAATTCCTCCAGGATAACCTGGATAGCCCAACTTAATCCCATATTCAGGTTTTGTGCAATAGCCCTCTTGTGCTGCTCCCTCCAATGTGTAGACTGGCGTTATTAGAATTGTTCTTTGCGAACATTAAATAAGGTGTTTTCTTTTTCTAGCAAATCATGCGCACCGCAACTAAGTACAACCTGGGCTTGGACCTTCGGACGGCCGCTTACGTCAACGCAATCGAAAAGGTCTTCAAGGTCTACAACGAGGCGGGGCTTACCTTCACATAAATGGCAATGGTGACCCACGGTTCGTCTCCCTCCTGCTATTGATCACTCTTTTCTGCCTCTAAACAACCTTCAGAACATATCACTATTTACCACTGCCCTTTTGGCTTGCTCACACACTGCAAAACATCACCTAGTATTTCTCCTGTGATGCTTCTGTTAAACCAAATCTGCATTTCTGTTTAAAATGTTGCCCTGTTTTACCTGAGGTTATATGGAGAGTAACATCAAATCTCTCCCGCAGCCCATAATCGTTCATGATATTGTTGTATGGCAGCCATGTTCAGAGCGCCCATTTTGTGATCGCTGAACACAGGTGCAACCCTGCTGCTGCGATTTCTTTCAGTTCAATAGCACTAAAGGTGCCTTATTTCAAATTTAACATAGATTAAAAGGGATTTAGGTTTGATTTCTTGTGAATAAAAGGTAAAGTTCTCATTGAGTTAATCATCCAACTCTTCAGTAGCAGTGTGTAGTAATGATGTTGCCACGGTTAAAGAGGATCATACTTTTCCTGCTTTCCCCTTTGCTCAAAATACTAAAAGCTGCTTCTCCCCAAACTCTTCCGCTGGCCATGAAGGAGGAGCAGGGAGTTGTCATGTGCGCCCGTCCTGTGGTAGACCTGTTCTCCGTCTCGTTCGTCCAGTTTTTCAACATTGAAATTATTTTGGAGGAAATTACTTTGTTCATTTTTTTTGAAAAACCAATAAAATGTTCAGAAAACCTGCAGTGGTGCGTCATTTGTTGTGTATAGAATCACTTTTTGTGAAATTTTTCATTTAGTTTGACTTTTCCCACATTTTCTATGTGCTGTTTATTTTGCCATTTTGCCACACTATTACCACTTTTCTCAACATACAGTTGTGTTATGAGCTATGTACTACACCATTAGACTTTTTTGCCGTTTTATGACTTCTTCCCCTTTTTCGACAAGATTTTCCCATGCAAACGCAAATCAGTTGTAAAGTCTCTTGTGACTCAAAGTTGCATTTTCCGTTTATTTCTTGCAAGGAAAAAGGTCTGCAACAGCTATACATCGACAGGCAGTAGCAAGGTTCTTCTTAGTGTTTGAGAGCAACACAGCTATATTTATACATCAACAGGGTTAACACCTTGGTTTTGTTATGCTAAATAGTTTGAGACAGGCAAGGAAGGAAACTCAAGGTGCTTACAACAGATGTTTGATTAGATTTAGGACTATGGCCGATGAAATTCACACCACCTTCCTCTGTGCAGCGGTGTTATGCAAAGACGAATGGGATCAAAGAAGAGGGGTGCTCTGAAATTCTTCTGCTCAGATGGTTCCCACATAACTCGTTTCTTGGAACTTCTGCAGAATTAAAGTTATGATTGGCTTTAGACATTAATCTAATAAAACATTATGGCATCATATTTTGCCATTACAATGCTCTATGACATTTAAAAAGTCGTTTGACAATGTAGCTAACTTAAAGAAATGCAATACTATGAATTAAATACTTTACTGACCTTTTTTACTTTTTTTGGCACACAATACCCCAGGAATCGGGAATAAAAAGATATTGCTATAGGTTACTAAATAAGGGTTTTGGTTAGCTTAAAAATAAGGAATCGTTTAAAAGTAAAAAAATAAAGTGCACCAGCAAACAGAACGTGACAAGTGCATGTGAAGGGAATGACTGGGATGTCAGTCGGTCAGTGAGGAACCCGCCCTCTGTTGATGAGCCCGACTACAGACGGGAAGAAACTTAGTGTGGTGGGAGGTCTTGGTCCTAATGGACCTCAGCCGGATGGAAGGGGCCTAAACAGAACTGCAGGGGGTCCAGGAGTGGGTCTGTGAGGGTTTTCAAGTGGGACAGGACTAACCGTCCAAAGAAATTCATGACTGCAGAGATCGGGACGACAGGCCTGTTTTTATTAAGTCCTGTGATACTAGGACATTGTGGAACATTTTAAAACCCTTTTTCTAAATTCAATTATTTAACTTTTTAAGACTGATTTTCAAACAATTTCAGGCCAAAGTCCCCCAAACTGATGGCGAGATGGAGCAGGGACCCCTACTATATAAATTGTATAAAAATGTGTTTATATTATACTGGGCCTAGTGCCGTGTATAGCTACCCTGTTATCGTGCATTCAATACTAAGCTATTCAAATAATACAGGTTCATATATCCAGATCATATATCCAACATTTTATAGGGTGGCTGCGCTGCTGCCATTTATAAACATGCATTTTGCATACAACACAAAGCTAATAACAGCTTATTAAAATAATTCACAGATTTAGGTTTTTATTTTAACATACATATACAGTAGAAGTTGTCAAAACTGCTGTCATAACTGAACCACACATTCAAAATGGAATAGATTTCAGCCTTGTGCCTTTCAAACACTGCTGATTGCAATTTCAGCTGAAAGTCTAAAGAGGTCTTGTTTTAGACTTGTTAGTGAACACACACACACACACACACACACACACACACATATATATATATATATATATATATAGGTAGAGCTCAGAAAGACTAATTTTGGAAATGGAACAAGGAAGACAGGTTCGTGGAGGGAGAAGGTCACAAGTCCAGAGGACTGCCAGGGATGGATAAGGCACTCCAGGAGGTTCTTCCCCAGGTGCATGGCAAGAGAGAACATTAGATGTGATGTTGATGAAAACCTGTGGCCTGATGCTAGAGAGAGGCAGGATTAGCCCTTCAATTATGTGTTTCTAATTACAGTATGTACTTTTAGTTTCTACCTTTTTTTCTCATTACTTTAATTCCGTAAATTACCATTACCATTGAAGCAAACTGTTTATTTTCATTTTTTTATTTACCTTAAAGAATTGTTATGTTCTAAAAATATGTGAAAGAATGTCACTCTTTTCTTTGAAGAAAATATTACTTTGAAGTCACTGAAACTGTAAAGATGAAAAGTTTATATTTTCTGTATTGGTGTTTGATGCTAATGTTTTTACTCTCAGTGTTTTTCTGAGTGACAGTGTGTGTTATCTGAGTGAGGGTTGTGCATAGTGTTTGGCTGCACTGAGCCTGTTTTGAGCCATGTATTAAGAGTTGTGTTGCTTGGAATGAGTTTTGCAGGTGATGTGAACTGTTTAACTGAGGTGACTGTTGGTAGTGCACATGTGACTCCAGTTGTGCCCACTGTCGTTTAGCATGAGAAAAAAACTAATGAGTGTATGTCTGTAGAATGCCTAAATAATATTATAACAGAAAGCATTAGGGCAGCTTCTGTAGAGTCTATCCCAAAAAGTAAAGAAAAATCAAAAAAATGGTGCCATGGTGGAGCAGTATGTGTAAAGAGGTGGTTAGAAATAGAAACGGGATTTAGCTTAATGAAAAGAACGCATAACTATCAACATATGATACAGTATAAAAAGGCGCAGGCAGTAGTGAAAAAGACAATAAGGCAGGCAAAAATGACATACTGGAGGAAGTTTTGTGATACAGTTGGAAAGACAACCCCAGTAGAAGTGTGGGGGATGATTAGAAAGATGGGAGGGAACAGAAGAGAGTGGAGTTATCCTGTGCTAAAAGCTGGAGAAGAGGTTGCGGTGACTGATATACAGAAAGCCGAGACTTTGGCAAATACATTTGTAAAGATACACAGCAAAAACAATCTGTCTCAGGAAGAAAAACGAACTAGAAAGGAAACGAGAAGTAAAAATAGGGAGGCATTGAGGAAGAAGGAGAATATAGAGGATGAGGTCAATGTACCGTTTTCAATGGGGGAGTTAAAAAGAGCAGTTGCCAAAGCTGGAATGTCTGCCCCGGGTAATGATGAAATATGGAATATTATGGTAAAGCAATTAAGTGGAGAGGGCCTAAATAAGTTACTAACATTATACAATAAGGTGTGGGAGAAAGGTAGTATACCAACAAGGTGGAAGGAGGCTGTGATTGTCCCATTTAGGAAGCCAGGGAAAAACGCAAGTGACCCAGCAAATTATAGACAAGTTTGAAAGATACAAACGCACGTCAAATTGTCTCGCTGTGTACTCCGTTGAACTGTACGCAATTGTAATTGCATTAGAGTGGGTTGCACAACACAAACCTGGCAAAGTTCTTGTTTGCAGTGACTGCCCTTGCTAGTCTGAAGTTGGGTATGTCCAATACTCAACAAGATATGTTGCTTAAAATAATGGACATGTATTCAAAAGCAGTAGGGCGAGGATCTGAAATTACCGGCCCATATAGCTGTCCGAGGAAACAAAAAGGTGGATTAACTAACCAAAAAAGCACTAAAGGAAAACCAAGTACAAATAGATATTAAACTGTCTAAAGCAGAAGGAAAGGGTATCGTCAGAAAAAATATCAGCAGAGTATGGCAACAACAATGGGACCAAGAGACGAGGGGGAGACACTTGCAATTGCATGCAATTCAGAACCGATTGAGCGGGGTAATATTCAGGCAACAAGAAGGATGCAAGCCGCCGTTAAACACCACAAAAGAAGAAGAAGAAGCTGATGGCGGCGATACACACGTCGACAGGGTCGGTTGGTGTGCCTGGGAGTGGAGGCGTGGACCGGGAGATGGCAGAGGGAGGTGACGGAGTAGGAAGCGAGTCGGGCGAGATGGAATTAGGTGGCGGGAAAGATAGGCCATGGCCCTTTCTCAATATGCGTTCTTGTGTGGACTTTTGTTCTCGTGGACTCGTGAAACGTCATCAGTCGCAGCCCGAGTACTGTTCCAATTCTAAAGTCCGCATCTGGCCGAGAACGGTCATAATACCCGGATGTGACTCGCCCCGCCCATTTTACCGGGCATGCATCGGAGCAGGCTCGTCTGTTCTTGTGAGAGCCAAATATCCCAGAATGCATTTCACCTCAGCAACAGGCAACAACGACAGGGGAAAATAAACACAACTTTATAAACAAGTTTATAAATACTACTTTATTTAAGTAACGTAATGTAATTTTATGACTGAAGTTAGTTGTTGAAGCAACTTTTCTGCGGTCGGTTTGTCAACATTCAGCCTTCGTAACAGTTTGCTCCGTGGATGGAGATGTGAGGTGTAGTTCACGGACCGTCAGACCCTCCAGCACCGGGCAGTCAGCTCATCTCTGCCCGCAGAGAGCAGCCTGTTTTCGGCGAGTCTTCTGTTAAATGCTCCGCCGGTTTTCATGTCTCCGTAGCGGTTATACATGAGATATAACTGTATTGTACTATAATGAGTCATCATAAGTTTTAATGTTGTTCACCGGTAACGTGTTTGAGGACAGAGTTTAGATTCATAACTTCATGGTTAAATGTAACTTTAACGTATTGTCTGTATCCGCAGAGTGCAGCTTGTTTATTGTCCATCATTGTGCATTAAAACTAACGATGTTTTTATTAAAGGATACGAGGAGACCGTCATCGAGACTCTAAACCGGCAGCAGAACTTCAGCTTCAAAGAAACTCTGAAGCTCTGAATTATAATAATAATGAATAAAAAAATTCCACATATGAATTATTGTATAGTTCTCTGTAAGATCTTTGATGTGTGGTCAGCAGCTTGCTGTACGAGGACCACTACACTGATTTTGGTATAATAGTTTATTTTTTGTTACTGTATCCAACCTCCTCCTCCTAAAATAATGAAGCTAATTATTTTATGACTGATTATATATATATATGGTGCTCAATATTATACATACCATTTCTAATTTTAAATGAAAATGAGACAAAAGCTTGTTAATAGTAAAATATTTAAGTCAAAAACTAAATTAAAACGTATTAGCAAGACCAGCTGACGTGGTGACGTCATCAAGTCAGCTGCTGTTCCAATTGCGGAAATGACCGTTCTCCCGAACCTGCGAGTCAGGACTCCCGAGTCTGTCTCCCGAGTCTATTCTCGCGGGAACGCAAGTCCGTTCTCGCCGTCTCGGGTATTGAGAAAGGGCCCCTTTCTCAATATGCGTTCTTGTGTGGACTTTCGTTCTCGTGGACTCGTGAAACGTCATCAATCGCAGCCCGAGTACTGTTCCAATTCTAAAGTCCGCCGCATCTGGCCGCGAACGGTCATAATACCCGGATGTGACTCGCCCCGCCCATTTTACCGGGCATTCATCGGAGCAGGCTCGTCTGTTCTTGTGAGAGCCAAATATCCCAGAATGCATTTCACCTCAGCAACAGGCAACAACGACGGAGGAAAATAAACACAACTTTATGTCGAAGTTTTTAAATACTACTTTATCTAAGTAATGTAATTTTATGACTGAAGTTAGTTGTTAAAGCAACTTTTGTTGTTACAGTCTGCTCCGTGGATGGAGATGTGAGGTGTAGTTAACGGACCGTCAGACCCTCCAGCACCGGGCGGTCAGTTCATCTCAGCCCACAGAAAGCAGCCGGTTTTCGGCGAGTCTTCTGTGAAATGCTCCGCTGGTTTACACGTCTCCGTAGCGGTTATACAGGAGATTTAACTGTACTATAACGAGTCTTCATAAGTTTTAATGTGGTGTCAGAGACTGATGTTTGTTAACATATAGGAGTATATGCCCTCCATTGTGTCAATCTATTGTACTTACTTTTCTATACATCATATGCAATGTTGTGTGTTAGCGGCAGCCAATAGGATGCCCCTGAATGGACATGTGACCTAGGAGAGGTCAAGTGAGCCTGCGTTCAATAAAGACGACTCAGTTCAAGTCAACCAGCCATGATGCGCCACTTTGTGTTATTTGTATATTAATAATATTCGGCCTAGCATTGGGTATGGACGTCGGGACCGTTGAGCGAATCACCTCTGTTAACAATGTTGTTCACCGGTAACGTGTTTGAGGACAGAGTTTAGATTCATAACTTCATGTTTAAATGTAACTTTAACGTTTTGTCTGTATCCGCAGAGTGCAGCTTGTTTATTGTCCATCAATGTGCATTAAAACTAACGATGTTTTAATTAAAGGACATGAGGAGACCGTCATCGAGACTCTAAATCGGCAGCAGAACTTCAGCTTCAAAGAAACTCATATTATTATATAAATTATTATATATATTTTATCAATGTATTCACTTTTCTCATAATGTTACCTTGGTAATCGCTGGCACCGCAGACGGGTTTCTAGCATACAAACATTGCATTGATTCTTACTGTGAAAATCTACGTACTTCCGGTTTAGCTGCTACGCTTCGTATTTTCGTTTTATGGAAAAACACACAAAACGGATAAACGGAGTGAAAAGTTGTCAGTTGGTCTCCTTTTTTGGTTCTAAACGAAAAACGAGAAAACGGCCACCGACTTCCGTCTTACCGTTTTGGATTAGAAACGAAAGACGAGAAACGAGTGTTTTGGTTTTCTGGTTTTTACGGTAAAAGGGACGATCAAAAGGTACACGGACCAAAGTTGTCAGTTGGTCTCCTTTTTTGGTTCTAAACGAAGAACGAGAAAACGACTGCTCACATGCTTCCGTTTTCTTGTTTTGGATTAGAAACGAAAAACGAGGAACGAGTGTTTTGGTTTTCTGTTTTTTACGGTAAAAGGGACGATCAAAAGCTACACGGACCCTGGAACATGCTTCTGCGTCTGGGTCTGCCTCTGTGTCTTGTGTCGACGGCGACTTGCGTTCCCGCGAGAATAGACTCGGGAGATGGACTCGGGAGTCCTGACTCATGGGATAAAAAACTCATTTAATAAACTGGAAGTCTCTTTACAAGATGAATTTGAAAAAAAGGGCAGATCAAACCCTTTCTGGGGTAACTGTCATTTCTGCAAATGGAACAGCAGTTGACTTGATGACGTCACCACGTCAGCTGGTCTTCCTAATACAATATAGTTCTTGACTGTTAAGTTTTTTACTATTACCAAGCTTTTGTTTCATTAGTGCGAAAAATTTAGATATTCTTCGGGTATTAGGGGATAAAAAGTGCTCTCTAGCGCCCCCATAAGTGATCCCTATGGGGACATTTTTTCCCACTTTTACTGATTGATGCTCTTGGATGTGTGTTACAAAAAAGTCAATAATGTTAAGCAAATGCGCCTGTCGTTTTTTTCCGCAATTTTGAATTTTGTGAAGAACACGTTTTTGCGAACTCCCTGACACTTGGTCCGATTCTTACGAAATCTTCGGCAAAATGATCATTGGCTCAATGCCATCAAAAGTTATTGAAAGAATGTTGATATCTAATTTTTTATTTAAGTTATCGACCAATGTAATTTGTAAGGGGTGTGGCCTAGAAAGGAAAGACCTATAACTTCAAAAGTATAAGGCCTGACCTCACCAAATATTTAGGACATGTTCACATTGAGTCCTAGAACATCCCCAAATATTTTCAGAATATTTGAACATTAGGGGGAGCTATAGTGATTCTCTGTATTTTTGCTTGTTTTTTGCACTTTCCTTCAGTTTTTTGCATTTACAAACGAACAAACTCCTCCAAGAGTTTAAATCCGATCGATTTCAAAATAAGGCAACTTGATCCTGACAACCGTGGGGTCAAAAGTTATTATAATCAGGAGTTTTCATAAAACTACCTGGGCGTGATCTTGCGTCAAGTTTGGACAATATTTGATGATTTTTTTCAAAATGTAAAATGTTATAACTCCAAGGAATATTGATATTTCTGGCTAAAATGTTTATTCATGATGCTTGTGTAGGCCTATAAGTATTCCCATCCAGTGATTTTCAAAAAAGTATAGCGCCACCTATTGGCTTAGGTCAATGCAAAATTTCAGCATTTTGATGTGTCACGGATCGGGTGCTGGTGCAGGCGGAAGCAGGCAGGCAGGGAACCCGACAACCCCCGGCCGCCCAGGGGACTCCAAGGGTCGGCGGCACGGGGTCGGGTCCCTCCGGCCGGGATGACCGCCGGACCTCAGGGTCTCGGGGGGCCGACCGCTACGGCGGCCGGGCCTCAGGGTCTCGGGGGCCCTGCCGGGTCGGCGACCGGGCCTCAGGGTCTCGGGGGGCCTGCCGGGTCGGCGACCGGGCCTCAGGGTCTCGGGGGGCTCAGGTTGGATTGTCTCCATTCAGTCAGGGCAGAGAATGCGATCTGTGGAGACTATTTTTTGCAGTCATTTAGCTATTCGTTCTTAAATGTAATTGTTTAATTCTTATCCATTTCTGTATTCTGTATAAACTATATATAAAACACTAAGAGCCTTAGTAAGATATTAGTGAACCTCTAAAGCACATGTGTCAAACTCAAATACGAAGCATAGCTGCTAAACCGAAAGTACTTCGATTTTCACAGTAAGAATGGACGCAACCGTCTGCAATGACAGCGGTTACCAGGGTAACATGAGGAGGACCGTTCATTAACGAATTTAAATAAATTATCTCTCCCTCCAGGAAATACACGAGACCACGAATCGTACTGATGAATTTATTCCACTTGTCACGTTGGCATCCACCGTCAAACTGAAAACACATGTCGACCAGCTTTTAGCCGTATTCTGACCCTGACAGAATGACGCGACCAAAAAAGGACTCAGGACTCAGCAGATTTTCAGCAGATTCTCAGCAGATTCAGCAGAAGGACTCAGCAGATTCTTGGAGCGATCTGGGCCCCGACTACTTGGACGTGAGGAGTCCATTTTAGCAGTGGAAAACAAACTATGTTTTCGGGCCCAGAAGCTACCAAAGGGCGTGCCTCGAGCTACGGGACATCCTCAACCCGAGGAAAAGGAGCCCGGGGGGGAGGAGACCACGAACCCCCCCAGTCCCGGCTCCTGACCCGGCCCCAAGACGCCCGTCCCAGCCCGAGTGGGCCCCAAGAAGCCCGTCCCAGCCCGAGTGGGCCCCAAGACACCAGTCTTCTCCTGTCCCAAGACCCCCGTCTCCAGCCCCCCGACGCCTGTCTCTGCCTGTCCTGTCTCCAGCCACGTCCCCACGACCCCTGATCGTGCCCCCTCCCTCCCGTCCCTTGGTCCTCTCTGGGGGCCGTCTGGAATCCGGCCCTTGAGGGGGGGGTGGGGTCAGAGGTTGGGCCAGCTCCCAACGCCATGCAGCCAGAGCCGCACAGCCCGGCGCCCCCCGCCACGACGCCGCCGCCGCAGACCCCCCGAGACGCTGAGGCCCGGGCGCCGCCCTGGCAGACCCCCCGAGACCCTGAGGCTCGGACTTTCAGTCGGCTCAGGCCCTAATAATTCCTTGAATAACAATAGGTTCCTCTATGAAAAATTAGAGATTAGAGATTGACACCAAGGTGCACTACAGAAAAATGGGGGAACCGCCACCACCGGGATCGCCCAGTCACTCTTGCCAGTGGCACCAGCAGCTCCTGTTCATCAAAACAAAAAGAAAAGCGACCATTAACAATTCAATATCGGCCAGCAGGCCCACACACACTCACTAACACAAACATAAAGGAAAAGAATGATTAAATCACAACACAGAAAAACAGCCCAGAAAGAACAGCAGTCCTGCAATATTTAGAGGCCTGGTTCTCACTGTACATTCTGCTATTTTAGACTAATTTAACTGCTAGTGTGTCCTATATTTGTTTATCAAAAAGCATGTGGTAGATGTTCACTGATTAGGGTGTCAAAGTGCTCGTTGTTTTGCATTTGAATGAGTTTCGGCTGAGGGCAATCAACCTGTTGTTTCCTAACGACGGGGGAGTCGTCAGCCGTAGCCAACTTCCATTAACGACGGAGTATTTAACTGGAGATTTAGTGAAGCGTTAGCAAAGACTCTGATAATCAAAAGCTCTTCCATAGTGCTCAGTTGTCTTGTGTTAGGATATTCCTTATCCACCCGAGTTGGTTGATAGAAGAATCCACTACAGGAAATTAGTTAAAAGGTTTAACATTTATTTAGAAGAGAAAAAGTTGTACATGAGCAATTCTCCGCAGATATATCTGGAGACAATGAAATACGCATCGCAAGCAAATCCCTTCCAAAGTCCGCCTGCCTTCTGACACTGACCTGTTTTAATCCCTCTGGTGCCCTTGAACGTTGGTTCAACTCAGTTCATCCTTCTGTAACAAACGCCTTCCCCGAACAATGAGTGTCTGGTACTCTCTCCTGCAGCCTTCGGCCTTGCCCTGAAAATGGGTTCAAACTGGCTCTCCCTTCGGTCGCAGGTGTGTTATCTCAGATACAATTTTATCTTCATTTTTCCTGTGCTCTCTTTTCCACCATTCACATTGTCTGCCTTATAAGGACCGATCCGGTCACGCCATCTGTCCTACAAGCGGACATCTATTCTACAAGCTAAAAAGTAAATACAAGAAGACACACACAGAGAACCCCACATCCCACAATTTCCCCCTTTTGATCTCTTACAGAGATCACCCTAACTAATGGAGTAAGTCTGCCGGGTCGACCTCCTCCTCTAAGTCCTCTCCGCCCTTCAATACTGATGGAGGAGGGCCTCCCCCCGGACCTTTAAACCTCTTACCTTACGCCACGCCCTGTCTTTTCGTGTCTGACTTTGAGAAGGGACCCCCAAGTGTTGGTTCTGTCGCTTACTGTGGCTCGCTCCCTTTCCACCAGATTTCACAAACAACTCACAGAAAGATATACCCCAAAACAACCCAAGCTATATAGTATCAACACTGTAATAACACTCAAACAAACAAGGTGGAACCTGTGACAGCTAAGTATATAAGAGCTAATGCAATAACAACCGTTACCCCCCCCCCATAGCAATTATGGAAATATTAAGCGTACTCAACATTCTCTATTTCAACTAAACTAACTGCGGAGAATTGAGAAAGATAGAACAGAGGAGAGGAGAGGATAGCATTGTGCATTTCTTCGTCGCTGGTCTTCTTCTTTCGTTGTAGACAGTCAACACAGAACACCATGCACTGGGTGTCTGTCGGTCACTGCCCGCCGAGAGCACGTCCGGGCACTATCCAGTGCCCAGTTCCGTCTCTTTCTGCTGCGTTGTCAGGATGTCCTGAAGAGTGCGACCCGGTTCGTCCGCGGGGGCGCACTGGCTCCAGTGGTACCAGGTGTCCCCTTTCCCTCTCAGCCTCACAGCGTGTGAGGTTCTCTCCTCCACCTGGTATGGTCCTGTCCACCGTGGCTCTGACCACTTCCTCTTAATGACCCTCAGGAGGACCCAGGCTGTTGTGTGCGGATCAGGGGTGTTCTGCCCTCCGGTTCTGTCTCGCACCTGGACCGCAAAATCTGAAACGAGAGCTCGTAGTTCGTTATAATGACTTGCATACTCACCTGTTGGTGTCTCCGGGTCAGGCTGGAGCTTCAAGCCTGCGCTTGGTCCGGGAAACTGTCTTCCAGTGGTCAGCTCGTATGGGGTGAAACCTGTACCCTGATTGACTGAGCTTCTGATGGCCATTAATGCAAGTGGGAGGTCTTGAACCCAGGTTAAATTTGTCTGTGCACAGATTTTAGCCAATTTTTGTTTTAAGTTTTGGTTCATGCATTCTACTTTCCCTTGGGATTGGGGGTGATATACTGTACCAAAAGCATGTTTCAGACCCAACATTCTCTCCACTTCTTGCAGGTCATGATTTTTGAAGTGTGTGCCGTTGTCAGACCTGACTTTCTCAGGGAACCCATGTCTTGGTATGTAATGGTTTATCAAACATTTGATAACGGATTTACTGTCCTCCTTTTTTGTGGGCCACGCCTCTGGCCAGCCGGTCAAGGCGTCCACGCATACCAGGAGATACCTTTTACCTTCGCATCGGGTGATCATGTCAGTGTAGTCGATGACTATTTCCCGTCCCGGCACCAATGTCAACGGAAACACCCCCATCTCCGGCTTCACCGTCGGTTTTGGGTTAAACGTGATGCATATTTTACAGGTCTTAACATATTCACGTGTCATGTCTGCCAAAAACGGATGCCACCAGTGACAAAGATTCCTATTCATCTGTTTGTGTCCCACATGTGCCATCCCGTGTGCCTCCTGCAAACACCTGTTTCTGATTTCAGGTGGTAGCACTGGATGACCGTCCGGGGACCTCCAGAGGCCTCCAGCCTCCGTAGCCCCTCTTTGTTTCCACACCGTTTTCTCCTGTGGAGACGCCCCCTTTTGGGCTTCTGCAATTTGCTCCTCATTAAGTTGTGGCCCCAACTGTCCCTCTTCTTCTGCACTTACCATTTGGAGCCCCATTTGGTAACCTGCAGCCTGTTTTGCAGCTTGATCTGCTGCCTGGTTTCCCTTTGCCACCGTGCTGTTGGACTGCTCGTGTCCTTTACACTTTATAATGGCCACTGTGCTTGGTAGAGCCAAGGCTGCCGCCAAGTCTTTCATTTCTGGTTCGTGTTTAATCGGTTTTCCTCCAGCCGTCAGAAAACCTGCTCTTAACCACTGCCCCAGCTCCACGTGAGCTGCTCCTACCGCATAAGCCGAGTCAGTATATATGTTTACTGCCTTCCCTTCTGCCAGCTGTAGCGCTCTTATCAGCTCTCTCTCTGTGCTGACTGTTGACCCTGAATTCTCCCCGCTTCCAGAACCTCTGTTCCTGCCCCATTACTTCTGACTACCGCGTATCCGGACTGCAACCCATGTTGTGGATGTCTGAAGCAGCTGCCATCAGTGAACAATTGCCAATCAAAGTGTGTCAGTGGTGTGCTTTTTAAGTCGGTTCGTGCTTTTGCTTCCAGCTCCACCTTGTACTCACATTGGTGTGGTTCCCCCTCTCCCATGTGATCAGCCATGTTGATGCCTTCATGTGTGAAGGTGAGGTTTGGAGCTTCTAACAGCTTGCTCAGCCTTCTTTGTCTTAGTGACGTCATCGTGAAAGTTTGTGAGTTTACATAAGCTACTATGCTGTGTGTTGTTAGCACGTGTAGTGGGTGGCCCATGACTATGTGTGCTGTTTTCATTAATAGCTTTGCAAATCCTGCTGCGTGTTGTGTGCATTCATGGTGTCGTTTTTCCATGTTGTCCATCATGGCACTGATATACAGAAGCACCTTCCTTTTACCCTCCCCCTTTTTCTGAAACAAAACCCCATTTACTACCCCTGTTGTTTCAGAAACGTCCAGGTAAAACGGCGCGCTGTAATCTGGAACTGCAAGGTCTGCGGCCTGCGCCAGCTCTGTTTTTAGTGTAATAAATGCCTCCTCCGCCCCTTGGTCCCATTCGAGTTTAGCAGTGAGGTTCATCATCCCCTTCTCGTTTACCTTTGCACGTAGAATCTGAGTGAGATTTGAATAACGCGGAATGAATTGTCTGCTGAACCCCGTGAGTCCTAGGAAGGAAAGCATTTCCTTTACACTCTGTGGACGCGAATGGTGGAGAATACTGGACCTGTGCGCGGCTGAGAGCCCTGAGCCGCTTCCTGACAGCACTCTCCCCAGAAACGAAACCTGCCGCCTGGCGACCTGCAACTTTGACTTACTGACCTTGAAACCGGTCGTGGCCAACCAGCGTAAGATGGTGTCTGTTGCTTCCACACAGGATTCAGCTGAAGTGGATGCGAGGAGGATATCGTCGACGTATTGGATCAGCGTCGTGCCCTCTGGGAGCGGACAACCTGTCAATGCTTGTTTTAACACTTGATTGAAAATACCAGGTGAAAGAGCAAATCCTTGCGGTAGCCGAGTATAACGTAGTTGCTTGTTCCCATATGTGAATGAGAATACATCCCGCAAGTTTTCCTGTAGGGGTACGCAAAAGAACGCGTTTTCCAAATCAATGCACGTGAACCATTGTTGTTGTGGTGTTAGACTAGTCAACGCAGTGTATGGGTTCGGGACGGGTACCGTTGTCGTTACCAGCATGTCGTTTATCTTTCTGAGATCATGTGTCATGCGATATTTACCAGTTGCTGCCTTTTCTACCGGGAGAATGGGCGTGTTCCAGGCGGACTGAGAGGGCTCCAGTACTCCTGACTTAATGAGTCCCTCTATAGTGTCCCTGATCCCCTCTGCCGCGGCTGGCTTGTGAGGGTATTGGGACTGCCAAATGGGGGGTCGCTTTTGAATTTCAAACGTTACTGGTTTACATGTGTTACAAAAACCTACGTCCGTCGGGCCTTCGGACCAGAGGTAGTCTGGAAGTTTCTCAAGAAGGATAGCTGTGTGGGGATGGTCGGTCTTCTCCCTTCCGTGGTCTCTGGACACCTGTTCGTGCGTTAAAATGACAGTGTTAGTCGCTTTCCCTGAGATTCTGTACATCTTAGCGGAAGGAGAAAAACAAACACCAGGCAGTTGAGTGCACACCCAGTCATCTAGCAGCACTGCTCGTTTAGTCATTGGACCCAAGTCTTTAGCCTGATGTTTGGGATGCAGAGCCAGCGATACATGTGGCACCGCCTCTTGGCTCATTAAATACCATTTCAATTGATCAGGAGAGAGGACAACAGCTGCGGCTACCCCTTCTGGGCCCACATAGAGGTTTTGGGACGTCACCTCCCACTCAGTGCTCTCTAAGTGCCCCATAAATTCATCCCAGTAGCAATCATCCCCTTGTCTATCATAGAACAATGTTACATGAGGCGGGTCAGGAGGAGAAACATACGGATCAAGAAGAGTTATCCAAGGCTTCCACTTTTGGTAAAGAGCCATCACCCCTGGGATGTCAGGACACTCAGGCTTTAGGAGGCCCCAGTAAATGTCTGCGCACTGTTGTTGTTGCAGTGGCTGCATCACCCACTGGCCATTAGTCTGTCCATTGTCATTGCAATGCAACACAGTTCCATCCAGCAATGTGACACTCAGTCCGTCCGGGCCGCACAAGATTGAAGCCCCTGTCTTGATGAGAAGATCCCTTCCCATAAGATTCACTGGAACTTGAGGTGAGACAACAAAAGAGAGAGTCAATGTCTGATTTCCCACTTTCACCGGTAGGGGGACTGTTATAGGCAGTTTCTGTGACACCCCGGAGAATCCCATAACGCTGACACTGTCTTTGGACATTGCAGACGAGCCCGCTGCTTGTATGGTGGAGTATGTGGCCCCAGTGTCAACGAGAAACGGAAGTTGTTGTTGCAGTACCGTGAGTGACAGCATGGGGTCTGCCCTGCCCCTGCTGTCGGAGTCTCCCATCGGGGTGTGTCACTGAGAGGCATCCGCCTCATGGCCCCAGTCCTCCAGTGCAGGGTATTGTCCCCTGGGTGGCGCAGCATGTGGATTGGGGGCCCAAGCCCCCCGAGACGGGACACACCTGCCCCTCCCCTGTCTCTTCTTTTTGCTAGGACACTCCATGCGCCAGTGCCCCTCCATACCACAGTTGAAACAAGCGTCTCCCCCTTGGTAGCCGCCTCTTTCTCCTCCCCCACCGTATGATCCTCTCCGACCAGCGCCACCCCTGTAATTACTTCTGTAACCTCCCCGATAACCGCCCCCTCGGTTTGGGCCCCACCCCTGGGCTGTCCCATACGACGTCTCCTCCCATGGTGGGAGTGGATACAAATCTGGGGCGTTACCTTCAGCTGGGGCAGCCTGGACTGTCATCTGTCGCTCGTCTTTCCCTTTCTGCTTCTTTTCGCTCACTTCCTGTTTGACCTTAGTGAGCTGAAGCCTAAGAAGCTGAGCCTGTAATTCTTTTAGCTGCTTCTCTTCCCCTGTCGCTTCCTCAGTCGCGTCCTGTAAATGGTGCAGTAAATGTCTTTCCCACACAGCAGATTCACTTCCTGGCAAGTCTGGATTAGTGATCATTTTAGCTTTTACCCCCTCTGGTACTCCCTCCAGCACCGCCTGTCTGAACCATTCTCTCTGTATGCCCTCCGTTCCCGGATGATGGCTAGTGCTTTTTACCCAGGTCTCTTTACATTCGTCCAAATACGCGCGCGGGGTTTTCTTCGCGTCCCATGGTAATTTCGGTATTTTAGTCGACATTAGAAGTGGCCATTTCTCGCGCATTGCGTCCCCGATCTCCGTCGCGAAATACAAAAATCTGTCGTCATCGGCTTGTCGGGTCACCCCCGCTCTGTTTTCCACGTCCGCTAAATCATGTGCGGTCATGCATCTGGCTGCTACAGCCCTAAAGTCGCCGAGCGCCAGCGTGTGTCCGTTAGTAAGCGTATCGAGTTGTTTTAGCCACTTATCTCCCCCTTCAGATGGTGCAGGCATTTGCGCGACTAGAGCGGACACGTCTCCCAGCGACCACGGCTTGTATTTATTAACACCTCGAGAAGACATGAATAACGGATACATTTTTCCCGGTTCCCCGTGAAACTCTGGGTCGCTGTTATCCCCGCATTCCCCGTTTTGCTCCTCCTGAGCCGAGGCAGAGCCTTTTTTTTCTCTCTCCCCCATGTCTGGTGATTCCCCGTATCTCAATTGTGTTTTCACCCGCTCATCCGCCCCGGCTAAATACTTTCCCTTATCCGCCTTATTTCTCCGCTGCACTTCTGAGCTGTCCCTACTCCCCGGAGTGCGTGAGTCCGTCCATTCTTTCAACCCCTCCCGATTTTGACGCGCTTCGAAAGGCCGGCTTTCCCCCGTTACCTCGTTGCCCCGACAACCCCGCAGTGGTACACTTTCTTCAACTTCCAACTCTCCCCCCTTTATATTTAATACAGGATACAACCCAGCAGGTGCAGAAGCCGAATTCACACCGTTTATTTCAACATCGTATGCCGGTGGTCTTTCCTCATTACATTATTATTATTATCCAGTACGAAAACAATGCGGACCTCATGTCCTCCACATCCTCCATCTCTTTACGAAGTTTTCCTTTTTTCAACACACCCGCCTTCTCGCGTTTCGACTCAAGCTCCTTCTTTTCTTCTCTACAAGCTCTCTCCTTCTCCCACAAAATCTGCGCCAGTGACAGCCTGTCTTCCAAACTAACGCCTTTCTTTTCTAACAACTTTCTCACCGCGCGTTCCGTGCGCTCCACAGCCTCATGCTTCTTTTTCCCGGTGGTTTCTCCACCCACCGCCACCAACAACAGCCTCAGCTGGTCGTTTATTATTTTCCATCGATACCCCGGCGCTGGCCCCCAGCCGCCGTCAACAATTTCCCGATCATATTCATCTTCCATTCCAACAACAGTTCCCAGTTATATCGCTTTAACCCGCTCGGACAGCTGGTCACCTCAGTGTGACACAGTAAATGTTCTCCGCAGCTCCAGCAAGCTTCCCCGTTTGTTCTGAGAACTTATGTTATACTTCCAGAATTCTTTTATTGTAACAAAGGTTTATTTTAACCCTTCGAAATCAATGCATTATAACGGAAGTTTATCTTAACCTTCCGAGAATCAATATATTACACCGTCTATGTTCTCAGTTTCCCCTCTTTTTTTTTTCTTTTTTTTTTTTTTTTCACTCTCCTGCTTGCTTGCACCCACACACACACACACACACACACACACGCACACACAGACACACAAGCTGCACCCTCAGAGACGGCAGCCCAGGATTTAAGGAGCTTTTACTCCTAGGGACTCTAACCCTGGGATTCGGGGGTCCTCAAATCCCCAGGACTCCAACCTAGCTACTTCAGCCCTCGTCAGGGTCTGATGGGGTTGCCAAACCAAAGACCAGTTTTCGGGGGTCCTCAAATCCCCAGGACACTCACCTAGCGACTTCAGCCCTCGTCAGGGTCTGATGGGGTTGCCAAACCAAAGACCAGTTTTCGGGGGTCCTCAAATCCCCAGGACACTCACCTAGCGACTTCAGCCCTCGTCAGGAACTGATGGGGTTGCCAAACCAAAGATTAGGATTCAAAATCCTTTTATTTGTGTCAGATCATTGATCCCTTGGTACTCGCCGGTACCCACCAAACCCAATAGGATCCCTGATCCTTTAATTTGTGTCAGATAGAAGATCCCTTGGTACTCGCCGGTACCTACTAAACCCAATAGGATCCCTGATCCTTTAATTTGTGTCGGATAGAAGATCCCTTGGTACTCGCCGGTACCTACTAAACCCAATAGTACTCGCCGGTACTATTGTTGTGCACTTTTACCGGTTTCCTTAACAATAACTTTAGCGAATTGCTCATGTATCAATTTGGTTCCTTCACCACCAATCCACAGCGTACTCCTTATTTTAGATTAATCAATATGCAGAATTAGATGTAACAGGTCTCTGCTTACCTTGTTTTGAGGCCGGCCTGGGAGTACGCAGTGTTCAGCAGATGAAAGCTCTTGGACCGAATTCCCCCCTGCAGGAAAACTCCTATCCCGGACGAGCCCCCAAAATTGTTAGGATATTCCTTATCCACCCGAGTTGGTTGATAGAAGAATCCACTACAGGAAATTAGTTAAAAGGTTTAACATTTATTTAGAAGAGAAAAAGTTGTACATGAGCAATTCTCCGCAGATATATCTGGAGACAATGAAATACGCATCGCAAGCAAATCCCTTCCAAAGTCCGCCTGCCTTCGGACACTGACCTGTTTTAATCCCTCTGGTGCCCTTGAACGTTGGTTCAACTCAGTTCATCCTTCTGTAACAAACGCCTTCCCCGAACAATGAGTGTCTGGTACTCTCTCCTGCAGCCTTCGGCCTTGCCCTGAAAATGGGTTCAAACTGGCTCTCCCTTCGGTCGCAGGTGTGTTATCTCAGATACAATTTTATCTTCATTTTCCTGTGCTCTCTTTTCCACCATTCACATTGTCTGCCTTATAAGGACCGATCCGGTCACGCCATCTGTCCTACAAGCGGACATCTATTCTACAAGCTAAAAAGTAAATACAAGAAGACACACACAGAGAACCCCACATCCCACACTTGCCCTGGTTGAGGAGTGCAAGGTCAGAGGGCCAAGCAGAAAGTGCCAACCACGTAGACACAGATCTGATAAGGATGGGAGTTAGAGACATACCAGGCACCATACAACACTCATGGTTTGTTTGTTATGTTTACATTAATTTTAGGGGACTTCAATTGGATGTGATTGGATCTTGTATTACGGCGAGAGGACCAGCTCCTCCTCAACGCCAGTTTAAGGCCAATAGAAATCATTTATTTTATATCTAACAAGAATTATAAAACATAATATTCTTTCTGATGTTAGTCAGTTGTTCTTCTGGCCTGCGTGCTGACAGAACTGCTCCTGCCTCGTGGACTGGAAGTTTAGAATATTAAGCGAGGAAATGAGGACACAGGGAAGGATTTTGTTGTTCCCTCTCAGGGAACTCGAGCAGCGTAAAAACGCTGTGGGAACGCCTCTGCGTGACAACGTCATGAAGCACGTGTGAAATCTAACCAATGGCGAGCTGGTACGTCATAGGTGGGCGACGCCGGGACCAGGGCGCTATAAAGGGACCCGAAAGGCACACGGCTGTCATGGCACTAGAGATGAGCCGGATACTCGGCTGAAACGAGTATTCACCTTTATTTTTTTTTACTTCGGTTTGTTGTTCTTAACTAGTAGAGTTCAGGTAAACGTGGGGCTTGTTAAGACGTGGTGCTTAAGAATGCGACTCGCATTGCGTCTCTGCCTGTCTGAGTTTTTTTTTCAGTCGGCTCTAACCAGTAGTGATGTGAGGTTCGGATCTTTTTACTGACTCGGTTCTTTGATTCTCGTTCAGTAAAAAGACCGAATCTTTTTTCGGGTCATTCGTTCATTTCAACGGGGGGGGGTAGGGTAGGGTCAATTCCACGGCCAAATAGCCAATTCACTAGCCTAAATCCGTCCAATGCAAGCACTGCTATTCTCATGTAGGGCATTTCATAAGCTGTTTGTACTTAGGAAGTTCATGGCGGAGGTTTATCTGGGTTGGTCCGCTCCAAATCGGGTCGGCGAGTGTCCGCTGTGCCTCCTGCACGTAGCCCGGCGGCGGCATGTAAACAAACACCGACCAGGATGAAAGAAGCGAAATCACGGGGGAGTAAACGGTTTGCAGTTAATGATAAAACAAATCCTAGTGATAGGTCGTTGCACATGTTTGAGTAGATGCACACTCCGTCTTACCGGCGAGCTCCGTGTCGCGGTCCGCTCCGAGCAGCTGGAAGCCCGCCAGCTGGAGCGCGGAGTCCGGTATCGATCGACGGAGCCACCGTGAAGCACAACACAGGGGATGTAGAAACATTTCTGTGATAATAAATGATCATTTAAATCCTTACAAACCTTCACGTTGTACTGTATTTTTCTTTAAAAAATATGATCTGCCACACATTCAAGTAAGCAATTCAAGTAAAATGGTATTTTAATATATGGAAAATTCAGTTTAAGACACTTGAATTAGGTCTGTGAACTTTGGGTGACATTGTCCGAGTAAGTGCAGTAAGTTCACACCAATTAAAAGAGATCAGGTTACGCATGTAGGCCCTTCTGCACTTCATGTTGGTGCCAAAAAAGGGTGGATCTGGCTTTGTTTACATGCCGCCGCCGGGCTACGTGCAGGAGGCACAGCGGACACTCGCCGACCTGAAAATAACAAAAGCGGTCAGTATGACTTGTGAATGAATGTCTTTCTAAAACAGTGGTCATGTGAAAGGGAATGAAGTAACTGTTTCTACTAAACCAATGCAGGTCGCGTGAAAAATGATCCATAGACTCGCCCACGAAAACCCAGTCGGGAAATGAACGAACCATTTCTGTTTCCTTGACTGAAGTCACGAATGCGCGGCCACGAGGAAATGAACGAATCGCTCTTTGAGCGGATTCGTCCCTTCCGAGTCATTGTATAGATTCGTTCAAAACGAACGAATCGTTCACGAACGACACATCTCTACTAACCAGTTTTGTTTTTACTTCACGCACTGACCTCTCTCTCTCTGTCTGTCTCTCTCTCTCTCTCTCTCTCTCCCTCTCTCTCTCTCTCATCAGTTTTTTTTACCGTCTGCTGGCTCTCTTCACGCACTCAGTGTCTGACGTTGACTAGTTGTGTTGAATAACTAAATATTAATATTACAAATTAAGCCACACACACACTTCCCCTCTCTCTCTCATGATCATCAGTGATAAGAATTAAGAAGGAATGCTGTTTTAACCGCAGAAAGGCTTAACCCGACAATTTACGGGGTAAATCCTTCCTACCTCCGGGTTAGGCCCCCCCCATTTTCGGGTTAGGCCCCGCGAGTACGGATACGGATACAGATAATTCATATGGTTCAACAGATACAGATACAGATACAGATAATGCTGTACTCGCTCATCTCTACATGGCACTCCCGTGCACGCCTCATCGAGCCCTCTTCACCGAGGACGGCTCGATGAGGCGTGCTCCCCGCGGCTCCGGTCCAGCTCGTGCTGAGGCAGAGCGCCGGATGTCTTCATGGGGATCAAAAATGATCCACCCCGGACGAGACGCCGCTCTCACGTTCCTCCAGCTCCGAGGAGCTGGACGTGGTGAGCGTAGAGGTAGCGGAGGCTGACGCCGAGGCGCCTCATTCCCCCGCTGCCGCCATAGAACTGCTGGAGGTCCTCACCCGAGCCGCTGACAGGTTTCAGCTGGCCCGGCGGGTAAACAGCAGCCTACTGCTTCCGGTAAGCTGCAGGAGCGGTTTTTACCTTCCCGCAGAGTTCCTCCGCGTCGGTGCTTGCTGTTCTTCCCAGTCCACACTGAGGTGTCGGCGTCCTGGAGTAGGCCGGTGTCCTCCCGCGTGTACAACCCGTGTACGCCATTGTACTCGTCTTTAGCTGAGGCTAAGCGACATGGCTACGTGAGTATGCCGGCCGCGGAGGGGGCCCTGGCGGGCCATGTTTCCCCCGCGGCCGTGTCGCTGAGGACACCAGTGCTGCCCACCAAGCCTTCGAGGACTACCTTGGCTCTGGTAGGCAAGGCTTACTCAGCGGCGGGGCAGGCGGTTTCCTGCCTGCATACGATGGCGCTTATCCAGGCGTATCAGGCAGAGCTGCTGGCCGATGTGGCCCGAGGGGAAGGAGCTAACTCCGGAGGCAGTTCATGAGCTGAGGCACACGGCTGACCTCGCGTTGAGAGCCACGAAGGAGACGGCGAAGTCCGTCGGCCGCTCCATGGGAGCCCTGGTGGCTACGGAGCGGCACCTTTGGCTCAGCCACTCCAGCCTCAAGGAGAAGGACAAAGCCTTCCTCCTTGATGCCCCTCTTTCCCCGGCAACCCTCTTCGGAGGTGCCATTGGGGCCGTTGCAGATAAACTCCACGCGGAGAGGTGGCAGGCAGAGGCGCTCGATTCCTTCCTTCCCCGACGACGCCACGTCCGCGGGGCTGCTCGAGGGTGGCCCCAGCCGTCGACGATGCTCGGGGCCGGAGCCCCTGAGAAACGTTTTGGGGGAGTGGCAAGCCCTCCCCGATGTACCTCAATGGGTCCTGTGCACAATCGATGTCGGCTACGCCATCCAATTTAGGTGGCGGCCGCCTCAATTTCGGGGGGTGCTACCCACTGTGGTAGACCCCCAGAAGGCTCTGGTGTTGGAGCAAGAAGTACAGACCCTGCTGCGGAAGGAAGCCATAGAACGAGTTCTCCCCCCAGACAGAGAGTCGGGCTATTACAGCCGCTACGTTCCAAAGAAGGATGGGGGTTTGCGTCCGATACTAGATCTCGGCTGTTTGAACCGCGCTGTTGCAAAGTTGAGCTTCAAGATGCTCACTCTCAAACAGATCGCGGCACAGATCAGGTCCGAGGACTGGTTTGTTACGGTGGATCTCCAGGACGCTTACTTCCATATTCCCATCCTCCCACGACACAGGAAGTTCCTGAGGTTCGCTTTTGGGGATAAAGCTTACCAATACAAGGTTCTTCCGTTCAGCTCTCTCACCCCGTACGTTCACCAAATGCGTGGATGCTGTCTGGCGCCATTGCGTCTCCAAGGCATCCGCATTTTGAACTACATAGACTGGTTGATTCTAGCGCCATCCGTGCGGCTGTTGGCCCAACATCGAGGTGTTGTGCTTGCCCACATCAACCGTCTGGGGCTGAGACTCAACACCAGGAAAAGTGTGCTGTCCCCAGCATGTAGGACCACCTTCCTGGGCGTTATTTGGGATTCGACCACGATGCGGGCACATCTGTCTCCCGCTCGAGTAGTTTCGATCCTCTCTGCAGTTCAGCAGGCTAGGCTAGGCCAGACACTCACAATGAAACAGTTTCAGAGACTGCTAGGTCTCCTGGCAGCGGCATCCAATGTGATCCCTTGCGGCCTGTTATACTTGAGACCGTTGCAGTGGTGGCTCAGGGCCAATGGTTTCTCCCCGAGGGGAAACCAGCACCGTCAGATCGAGGTCACTCGGCGCTGCCTGAGGGCCCTGGTCATATGGAGGGACCCTTGGTTCTTATCCCAAGGGCCTGTTTTAGGAGCGATCTCTCGTCGGGTTACTCTCACGACAGACGCTTCCCTCACGGGCTGGAGTGCGATCATGAGTGGTCACTCAGCCTCGGGGCTGTGGCAGCATCATATCCAGTCCTGGCACATAAACCAGCAGGAGATGTTGGCGGTGTTTCAGGCACTGAAACACTTCCGTCCAGCCCTGGCGGACCAGCATGTGCTTGTCCTTTCAGACAACACATCGGTGGTCTCATACATCAACCATCAGGGGGGCCTGCGCTCACGGCCGCTGTACAAGCTAGCCCGCCAGATCCTCCTGTGGTCCTTCGGGAAACTCCGCTCGTTAAGAGCGGTTTATATCCCGGGTGTCTTAAACCAGGGGGCAGACACCCTGTCGAGGCAGGGGCCGAGGCCCGGGGACTGGAGACTCCATCCAGAGGCGGTGGAGTTCCTTTGGAGACACTTTTGCCATGCTGAAGTGGACCTATTTGCCTCCAGAGAGACATCTCATTGTCCTCGGTGGTTCTCCCTCTCGCACCCCGCCCCACTTGGGTTGGATGCTATGGTACAGGCGTGGCCAAGAAGGGTGTGCCTGTACGCTTTTCCCCCTGTTGCTCTGCTCCCAGGGGTTCTGGAGAGGGTCCGTCAGGACGGCGTCAGCCTACTATTAGTAGCCCCGTTCTGGCCGGCCCGAGTATGGTTCGCGGACCTAATGTCGCTCCTCGCAGGTCCCCCGTTGGAGATCCCCATCAGGTCGGACCTGCTGTCTCAGGCATCGGGGTCCAGTATTCACTAGAGATGAGCCGGATACTCGTTTCAGCCGAGTATCCGGTACGGATAAAGCACTTTTGCAGAGTACGAGTATTATACGAGTAATACGAGTCAATATCTGTGCTCGGATTGAATAAAAGTCCTCATTGGGTAGCTGTCTGTGTCTGCGTTCTGTGATTGGCTGGTAGTCACAGCGCCCCTCCACTACACACATACTGTTTGTGTTGCTGTGTCCCGCTCGGCTCACTCACCAGGTTCGCGGGTCTTTCCCGATAAATTTAAACGATTTCTTCGCCTTTATTTTTTTTTACTTCGGTTTGTTGTTCTTAACTAGTAGAGCCCCGTTATTATTGGACATGGCTACAATCCGAAGCCCAAGGTGTTTTGGGTGCTCGCTCCTTTAGCTTGCCGCACGCTCCTGATCTTGAATCTAGAATCAATTGCTCTTCCTTAGTGTCCCGGATGTTGGTGTGTCAAGGTTAAAAAAATTTGGGTTGAATATTGTAACCTCCATTTCTTGGTGTGTCAAGGTTGATATTTTTTTGGTTGAATATTGTAACCTCCATTTCTTGGTGTGTCAAGGTTGAAATTTTTGGGATTGAATATTGTAACCTCCATTTCGTTTGCAGCTGAATATTTTTTTTAGGTTGAATTTTTTTGCGGTGTTTTAATGTTGAAAAACATTCAGGTACATAATTTCAATGCATAAATATTCAGTGATAGAAATTCAATCACCTTTTAATTTCAACCCCCGATGGCACAGATTTACTTCCATACCTTTCTCTTTTGTTCTAAAGCCATGTGTGAACAAATAAAATAACCTGTTAAAATATGATGAAAATGGAGGAAACCATAATGATATGGGAGGGATGTAAAGAGGGCACTCTGGGTTTCACCCTATTTAAGACTTATAAGAGATATATGGATAAAACCCTGGAAAAGATAGGAAATGTGTAACGAAAAGAAATGTGAAGTGGGTAGCACAGATGCAGGAAAGAGGAATGTTTGGAAGGGAGACATATTCTCAACCAACAAGCCTGTCTGTCATGACGAGACAAGAGAAGGACCAAGTACATGCAGTGTTAGCAGCTAAAGGGAGATTTTGTGGACAGAAAAAATAAATTCTTATTAAGTTTTGTGATTATTGATCCCGACAGTTCCAGGGCAAGAAGTGAATTAACAGAGTGGATGTAGCAAAAGAGAAAGATATAAAATATAAATGTATATAAATAGGTCTACAAACAAGACAACAATTGGAGATATTAGAGAATTGTTTACTTATCCTGTTTATTCAGAGTGAAAATTGTTATAATGAAGCATGAATTATGTGAAAGAGTTTCTAGACCTCCAAGCTATTACCCCTATTTTGATTTGATATAAGAGGTCAGCAATACGTTACTAAGAACTGTAACTAAATGTGGAGGATTGAAGGTGATGAGAAATGAGAATTGTTGTATATAGTGTCCGTTTTTTGGTATTAATGTTTGTAGTTTTAGTCTTGTCCTATACTCAGAGCTAGGCTGTAAAATGATGAGTGCTGCTATTGAGTGTATAGTGTCACGTACGGCTGGCTGGTGCAGGTAGGCAGGGAAGACTCAGACGCAGAGTTTCCAGGACAACCAAAAGTGCTCTTTAATAGATGCAAATCAAGGACTGACATGCACCAACAAACAATGACACGACAAGGGACACCAGGGCTTAAATACACAAGGGAGGTGCAGGTTATTGGACACAGGTGGAAACAATCAGACAATAACAGGACAGGGCAGGAAGTGAAGTTACCCCAGGGACACAAGAAACATGAAACTACATAATAAAACAAGACATTAGCCCGTGACAGAACCCCCCCCCCCCTCAAGGACAGAATTCCAGACGGTCCTGAGGGGAGGGCAGAAACAAGACCGAAGTAGACAAGGGTGGGGACCCAACGTCAATGGTCTGCCTCGGACCGCCGGTCAGGGAGCCTCCGGGTGTCGGCGGCCATGTGTCGGGTTCTCCGGGGGTCGGCCAGGACGACGGCCATGCTCCACCTGCGTGACCTGGAACACCGGACACACTACAACAAACGCCATAGGGGTGCCCAGATCCAATGGCTGATAGTAACCTGTTTCCAGAACCCATGGTTACTCTGACAATCATTGGAAGAGATTGCAAATGTATGCTGGTCTCTGGTGGTTCCAGAAATTACACCCGACCGAACCACCGGTGGATCCTCCACATTGCATGATGAACTGTTTGTTGTCTCCTGATAGAAACTATGATATCCTGTGGGATGGACTGAAGTTTGAATGGACATCCAACGGTTAATGTCTGCGAGATCTATGTGGGGAAACAAGGCGGAGCAGATGCGGACATCAGCTCCTCACATCACCTTGCTCATCCAAAGCAGAGGAGAAGATGAGAACATGGGATCAATGTTTAAGATAGGGGTTGATGCCACGGACTGGGTACTGTGGCATCACACAGGGCCAACTAGTGGTTGGGTGCTACTTCCCCTTTAAGGGACAGCCACCCCCTTCAAAATAGCACCCGCAGATAAACGACAGGGACCCAAAGGCACCACCAGATATAGTGGTTAGTGGTTAGTGGAAGTGGTTAGGCCATCCGATGAGGGCCGGATTTAAGGGGAGGATTGGAGAACACTTGGGGAATCAACAAGGACTAGGCACGATGATGTTGGTTAAGCGAGATAATAGCTTATTTTCTCCTTCGGGACGTTTTCAGTTGTTTTGGAAAGTTATATTTGATGGGAATACGAACCCCCGAGTGGGCAGCGCTACGACCGAATAAACTGTTTGCTTGCCTTCATTTGGACCTCAATGGTGTTTCATTTACCTCACGTGCACTGCATCGCCCTAGCCGGCCGTAAGGACTGCCCGTGACCTCACAGAACCCACTAGAAATGTAATTCAATTCAATTAATTTTATTTTGTATAGCCCAAAATCGCAAATTACAAATTTGCCTCAGAGGGCTTTACAGTCTGTACACATGCAACATCCTCTGTCCCGAAACCCTCACATCGGCACAGGAAAAACTCCCCAAAATATGAAAAAACCCTTCAATGGGGAAAAAAAGGGAAGAAACCTTAGGGAGAACGTCAGAGGAGGGATCCCTCTCCCGGGATGGACAGACTGCAATGGATGTCATGTGTACAGAATCAACAATGTAAAAGATGTACAATACATTCAATTTCTCTAACAGAAATGATACAAGTAATTGCAAGTAGCAGAACAGGTGTACGGCAGGAACACTGCAGGGACAACCACCATCAGAAAGAACCACCATCCACAGAGGCTTCTGTGGGGGGGGGGAGCAGAAATATGTTGGTTAATGATGACAGTAATATGAATCATATTTAAAGTAATGATGATGGCAGCAGCAGGTGTCAGCAGAGCCATGCCAGGAGTCAGAACCGGGGTCGGCACGAAACTATGATCCACGAAGACCTGCTAGGCGAGAAAGCACAAAAAACTCCCGGAAAGAAGCTTAATTAGTGATGTACATTAATAAAACATGGATGATTGTGGAAGGAGAGAGTGAGAGACAGAGGCTCGGTGTGTCCTAAGAAGTCCCCCGGCAGTCTAAGCCTAGAGCAGCTTAACTAAGGGCTGGTCCAGGCTAACCTGAGCCAGCCCTAACTATAAGCAATATCAAAGAGGAACGTTTTAAGCTTTATCTTAAATGAACTGACCGAGTCTGCCCCCCGGACTGAAAGTGGAAGCTAGTTCCGCAAAAGAGGAGCTTGATAACTGAAGGCTCTGGCCCCCATCCTACTTTTTAAAACTCTAGGAACCACAAGTAGCCCAGCATCTACGGAGCGCAGATGCCTTGTAGGGCAATACGGTGTAACAAGCTCTTTAAGATAAGACGGTGCCTCACCAGCAAGTGCCTTGTCGGTGAGGAGAATTACCTTAAATTCTATTCTTGATTTAACAGGAAGCCAGTGCAGAGAAGTTAATACAGGAGTTATATGATCCCATTTCTTGTTCTTGTCAATACACGTGCTGCAGCATTCTGAATCAGCTGGAGAGGTTTAAGCGATTTACAAGAGCAGCCTGATAACAAAGAATTATAGTAATCCAGTCTAGAAGTAACAAATGCATGAACTAGTTTTTCTGCATCACTTTGAGACAGGAAAAAAGGCAGTCCTTGAAGTCTTCTTTATTTGAGAGTTGAAGGACATATCCTGGTCGAAAAGAACTTCAAGATTTCTGACGGTGCTGTTGGATTCCATCCATAGAGACTGTATCACGTGACAGCTGACTTCGAAGGCGCTCTGGGCCTATCATGATAACTTCCGTTTTTTCCGAGTTTAACATGAGGAAGTTGCAGGTCATCCAAGTTTTGATGTCTCCAAGAAAATCCTGAAGTCTAACAAGTTGGTTGGTGTCTTCTGGCTTGATCGATAGATACAGTTCAGTATCGTCTGCATAACAATGGAAGTTTATGCAGTGTTTTCTGATAAAGTCGCCCAAAGGAAGCATGTACAGGGTAAATAGGATCGCTCTAAGCACAGAACCTTGTGGGACTCCGTGACCAACATTGGTGGTCCTCGATGATTCACCGTTCACAAACACAAACTGGGATCGATCCGATAAATAAGATTTAAACCAGCTGAGTGCAGTTCCTTTGATGCCAATCAAGTGCTCCAGTCTCTGCAGCAGGATACGGTGATCGATGGTGTCAAATGCAGCACTGAGGTCCAGCAATACAAGAAAAGAGACAAGTCCTTGGTCCGATGCAAGTAGAAGATCATTTGTAATTTTCACCAGTGCCGTTTCTGTGCTATGATGCACTCAAAATCCTGACTGGAAATCCTCGAACAAAGCATTGTTTTGTAGAAAGTCACATAATTGATTCGTGAAAGATTTCTCAAGGATCTTAGCGAGGAAGGGAAGATTAGAGGGGTCTGTAGTTAGCCAACACCTCTGGAGCTAGAGTAGGTTTCTTAAGAAGAGGTTTAATTACAGCTACCTTGAAGGACTGTGGTACATGTCCTGTCAACAAAGACAGATTCATAATATCCAGTAGGGATGTGCAAATTAATGGAAAAACTTCCTTAAGCAGCTTAGTTGGAATCGGATCCAGGAGACAAGTGGAAGAGTTGTATTTCAATATTGTAGAAGTCCGTTGATCAAGGTTGATGGAAGAGAAACCATTCAAGTAGGTATCAGGGCCCACGGCTGCGTCCAAAGTTCCTACATCCGAGGACGGGTCGGCTCCAGTTGGGGGTAGTAGACCATCAATTTTCTCTTTGATAGTCAGAATCTTACCATTAAAGAAGTTCATAAAGTCGTTACTACTGAGGTCCACAGGAATACACGGCTCAACAGCGCTGTGACTCTCTGTCAGTCTGGCTACAGTGCTGAAGAGAAACCTGGAGTTGTTTTTATTTTTCTCGATTAATGATGAGTAATAAGATGCTCTTGCGTTACGGAGAGCCTTCTTATATGTTTTAACGCTGTCTTGCCAAGTTAGCCTAGATCCTTCTGATTTGGTAGAACGCCATAACTGCTCAAGTTTCCGCACAGTTTGCTTAAAGTTCCGGGTTTGAGAGTTATACCAAGGGGCGAACTTCCTTCTTGTTGCCATTCTTCTTTTGAGGGGAGCAATACCGTCCAGTGCCATTCTCAAAGAGCCTGTGGCAGTATCGACAAGATGGTCGATTTGTGACGGACTGAAGTTTTCACAGGAGTCTTCTGATATCTTGAGACAAGACACTGAACTTAGAGCAGAGGGAATGGCTTCTTTAAATGAGGCTACAGCGGTATCCGATAAACATCGACTGTAGAAACCCTTGGCAGGAGGAGGAGATTCTGGCAGTAGAAATTCAAAGGTTATCAGACAATGGTCCGACAGGAGAGGGTTCTGTGGAAAGATTGTTAAGTGTTCTATCACAATACCATGTACAAGAACCAAGTCAAGCGTGTGGTTAAAACAATGAGTTGGTTTATTTACAGTCTGACAGAAACCAATTGATTCCAGCAAAGAGAGAAATGGAGTACCAAGGCTGTCGTTATCGACATCCACATGAATGTTAAAGTCACCCACTATAATTACCTTGCCCGTTTTAAGGACCAAACTCGTTAAGAACTGGGAAAATTCACATAAAAATTCAGAATAAGGACCTGGGGCCCTGTACACTATTACAAAGAGAACCGGCTGGATTATTTTCCAGGTTGGTTGTGAAAGACTGAAAGTCAGACTTTCAAATGAGTTATAATCCAGTTTAGGTTTGAGGTTTATTAAAAGGCAGGAGTCATAAATAGCTGCCACTCCACCCCCTCGGCCTGTGCCTCGGGGGATATGAGTATTAACATGACTTGGAGGAGTCGCTTCGTTTAAACTAAAGTAATCCCCATCCGATAGCCATGTTTCAGTAAGACAGAAAATATCAACATGGTTGTCAGATATTAGTTCATTTACTAAAACAGCTTTAGAGCACAGAGATCTAATATTCAAAAGTCCCCCTTTAATTCTCCTAGTTTGTTGCACTGTTGTATTATTACTAGGGCCAGGACTCAATTAAAAATATTAATCTAATTAATTAGAGGCTTTGTAATTAATTAATCAAAATTAATCACATTTTAATTGCATAAATATTTGACCTGAGAACAGTGAGAAGTAATTTTTTTCACATGGATTTTTATTTTTGTTCAACCAATTCCAGCAGACATGTGTAGAAATAGCATATTTAGAAATATAGTACTTTCAGAAATTCAGGTAGCCTATAGGTAAGTAGACCTTCTTTAAACTATGTTTTTTTAAGTAGTCCAATACTTTCAAGTACATTCAGAACATTGGTTATTTTTTCAGACGTGGACTTAGTTACCGTGGTCCTTAAACCAGTTATCTGGTGCAGTGTGGGTTGGGTGTGGGTCCTTGTACTCGTCGGGCTAACGTCCACGCTAGCTGCTAATTGTTTTGCGTTGAGGTGATACTTGAGGCTCGATGTGAATTCCTTGTTGCATAGTGTGGGATGTGGGGTTCTCTGTGTGTGTCTTCTTGTATTTACTTTTTAGCTTGTAGAATAGATGTCCGCTTGTAGGACAGATGGCGTGACCGGATCGGTCCTTATAAGGCAGACAATGTGAATGGTGGAAAAGAGAGCACAGGAAAAATGAAGATAAAATATTATCTGAGATAACACACCTGCGACCGAAGGGAGAGCCAGTTTGAACCCATTTTCAGGGCAAGGCCGAAGGCTGCAGGAGAGAGTACCAGACACTCATTGTTCGGGGAAGGCGTTTGTTACAGAAGGATGAACTGGGTTGAACCAACGTTCAAGGGCACCAGAGGGATTAAAACAGGTCAGTGCCAGAAGGCAGGCGGACTTTGGAAGGGATTTGCTTGCGAAACGTATTTCATTGTCTCCAGATATATCTGCGGAGAATTGCTCATGTACAACTTTTTCTCTTCTAAATAAATGTTAAACTTTTTAACTAATTTCCTGCAGTGGATTCTTCTATCAACCAACTCGGGTGGATAAGGAATATCCTAACAATAGCTTGCACACAACCATGCTCTTATCGACGCTTCCATCCGTGTGTTTACTATAATAAGATTTCCCATTCACGGGGCCAACTGACACGGTCTCGTCAGCTTCTTCGTTCATGTTCACTGTGGTTTGTTGTTGTCTGAAGTCATGAACGCTAGTTGGTGCTCCAGTATAATCGGTCCTCCGAAACACATCTAGTGAGAAACGTTCCGCGGTGCAAAAAATAAGTGTAAAAATTGTTTAATGTGTTTTTTTTGGTGTAATTAATTAATCTTAATTCACATTGTAATTAATTAATCGTAATTAACGCGCTAAAGTCCCGGCCCTAATTATTACATTTAACTTTGATGTCCGTGGGGCAGAAACAGTTTCTATAGAGTTAATTACGCTGAGTGACTGCTCCGAAGGAAGCGCAGAGAAGTGTGTAAGACTGCGACTCTGCTTCCTGGTCTGAACTCTGGGTCATGGATTAAGTCCATTAAGAAACTGGGTCAGGTTCTTAGAAATGAGTTGTGCTCCATCCAAAGTTGGATGGATGCCGTCCCTCCTAATCAGACCAGGCACTCCCCAAAACGTCTTCCAGGGATCAACGAAGCCCACATTATTTATTGGGCACCACCTCGACAACCAGCGGCGGAATGACGACATGCGGCTATACATGTCGTCACTGATAAAGTTTAGGAGGGGGCCAGAGAAAATGTCTACAATACTTTCCAATCAATGACATGTACCGTATTGCACACACATTTGAAGTAAACCTCATACCAGAGAAACACATGTTGAGCCACAAACATGGTAGAGAAAACACTGACCATGAAAATACACAACTCATGGTAGTTTTCTTGACACATTTTGGACAAGAGGGGGAGCTCATGTGGGATTGATTCCAATGGCACCGGTGGTAATTGAATTTTTCTTTTAACGGAACGGTCCCAATTTACCGTCCTTAGTACCCCTTAAGGGTACAATAAACAGTAGGGAATAGCAAATTGAAGGATTGCTGGATACAGGCATTTTGGAAAGGATGAGGTTCCCCTGGAACACCCTGATTAACCAGGTCCCTAGAACCGGAAAGTCTGACTATCGGACGGTGCATGATTTGAAGCCCATCAACAAAGTTGTAATGCACACACTATAACACCCCAAATCCTTACACCATGTTAAATGCAATAGGCCCTGATAAAAGATGCTTCACCTGCATCGACATGGCAAATGCTTTTTTCTGTGTCCCAGCTGACAAACTGAAACTGTTTTACCTGGATGTTGATGAAAAGAACAGATTTGTGAATTCTGTTCTATTTCATAAAGGAGTGTGTAGCACAGATCCAACATTCTGATGTAATATAGTGGCAAACTAGATAATGTGGAGATATGGCACCCCATGTGTGTAAGGTACATAGCTGCCATTGGAGAAGCATTGACTAAAACAGCCGAGTTAATAATGAAACACCAGACTGTTGTACATACATCTCATGGGATAGTGTTGTTCTTACAGTCAAATATGTTGAGACTCTCTGCGGCAAGGCAAGCACCCAGGAAGTCACACCAGCAGCGGGCAAGACAGCTTTGCACTGTGTCTCTCCTGTGTTTGTCATCTCCTTTGAGCCGGGTCATGACAATACCTGCTTTCCCTTTGCTCATAATACAAAAAGCTGCTTCTCCCCAAACTCCTCTGCTGGCCATGAAGGAGGAGCAGGGAGTTGTCATGTGATCGCCCGTCCCGTGGTAGACTTGTTCTCCGTCTCGTTCGTCCAGTTCTTCAACATTGAAATTATTTTGGAGGAAATTACTTTGTTAATAAAATAAAATAAATTTTCAGAAAACCTGCATTGTTGCGTCATTTGTGTATAGGATCACCTTTTGTGACATACAATCCTTTGTATGTTTATTTCCTGTTTAATTTATTCATAGTAACTTTTTCCCACAATTACTATACTATACTATTACTATGCTCTTTATTTTGCCATGCTACACTATGGCCTTCAACATTTTTCTCAACATACTTTATTTTCCAAATTTTCATTTTTGCAACAAATGTTTAACTTTTTAGTTATGACCTACACTATGACTTTGCACCTATTTTGACACACGTGCAATATTTTTCAGATGTTTTTTAGAGGCGCTATATTGTAATTGAAAATTACATGTAATGTAATGTATTATGTACGACAATTCGAAAACACCGCGCTCAACACTTCCATGTCACTTCCGGTATGTGGTACATTCCTTTTCCGTGAAGAATCTGTCATTTGTAAATTTGTTTCGGGATTGGTAAAAGTGTTTGGTGTCTTGTTAATTTGTTTTCTAAAATGTTAATTTGTTTTCCAAAATGTTAATTTGTTTTCCAAAATGTTAATTTGTCTCGAGCTTTGTAAAAGTGTTTCATTCTTTGTAATGTTGCTTTGCACTTCCCGACCACCATACTTTCTCAATGATTTTGCAATACGACCATTGAGTATTTTAGATGTACTGTGACTTATATCAGGACTTTTCTGACTCTTATGGGACCTATTATTACGGCTTCCGTAAGCAGCCTCTTGTGTTTAATTGTGTGAGATGCAAAGTGGACAAGAGAAGTTCCTCCCAGTTCCTGGAGGAGGAAGCTGATTGGTGCCTCCTGCAGCTCAAATAGCTCGCATGACTGCAGCTGAGGGCGGCTGCCAGACCAGAGTTGTGTGAGACACTGTGAGGGCGTGAGGAAGGAAGTCAAGGCTAAGTTTCCACAACTGATACCTCTTTTGCACGTAACAGATTGTTGTTTAGCCACATTAGTGTTAGCGGTGCTGTGAGTATTGTACTTTTCGTTTACAAAGTTTTAAGTGAGGATTTTTGTTTAACCTTTTGTTTTCTTAGTAGCAGTGGTTCCTTTCAAGGTTCTCTTTTTGTTATATTCTGTTTTTGATTTCCACGGCACCCATTGGCCCTTTTTCCTAATTTTTAAGCTCTATTGTACATTTGCCTGAATCTAAAATAAATATCCTTTTAAATTACCAATTGCATTTGGTTTTATGTTTATGTCTGTCCACTCCTAGCTACTGTATAATTACTATAAAGAAAAAAGACAAATCTGCATCCTGTACTATGACTTTTTACAACATTTTTATAATTTTATTTTATTTCTAAAATGTATTATTTTATTTTCCATCCAGTTTGATAGATGCTGGTAGCTGCCTGTTTGATCTCAGGGCCGAGTGACGCCAGCTGTTTGAATATTGTTGCTTCCAGTTTTATCGGCACGTTCAATACACATGAAACAGCTATTGAACTTATAATTTTAACACTTGGTAACAAATAAATTCAGCATTTATCCACAACTCTTTACTCCTTGAGGCCACTGGCAATCCGACCCCGAGGGAGATCAAAACTCAACACCCACCCCACCGCACCTTGAAATAAATTCTTGACAAAGTTTCTGGATTTCAACAAAACCTTTTTAATTTCACTGGTACTGTTTATAAAATCAGCAAGTCTGCTTTGATGCCAACTTAAACATTGTATGTGATTTGTGAATTTGTGATTGCATGTTATTTAGAGTGTACTGTGTGTGTGTTGGTAGGTGTTGTGCACTGTATAGTCTTCGTGTGAGCCTGACTATGTATGTGAATGTCAGATTGCTTGATAAGGCAACATGCAGTCATCATTTTCCATTGGCCTCAAAGTAAAAACACACAAACCTGCTCCAGAACAAACACACACACACTTTGCTGGCTGAACCATCTCTATGACAACACAACACATCAACACACATACAGCGCATACAGACAGACACATGCCGGGCAGATGTGCAGTGAGAAAAAAGGAATCCTCTGATTGGCTGAGACAGTTGATGGGCGGGATACTCACAGCAGCCATGGTTCAGACTAGTTAGTGTGAAATATGAAATAACTACCCTTAAAACAAGTACACATCCCAGAATTCAAGCTATACACAGAACTACACAAAAAGGTAATACTGGATAAAAAAGCCCAACCTTCATTCTCTCAGTATACTCATTCCCCAACTGAATCAATGCTATTTATCACAGAAATTATAATATTGAAGAGACTAATTTCCACACTGCGTTGTATCTCCTGATGTCATGCAAACCAGCGCACAAAGACTAAAAAGCAACTACACAACAACAAGAGGTGATCAGTATCAGCTGCTCCAAAGTCACTGAAAACCTTTTCCAGGTTTCTCTTTTAATTTAAACTGCTTAAGTAGCTGAATATTTAAAAAGAATGGTAATATGTTCTGTATCATGTTTGAACTCTTGATCTGATGTATTGAAACCCAAGACTTTCAGGTAATATCACCAGATATTCAGCCAGTGTTTGGAATGGAAATAATCAGCTGATGGGGTCCAGACCACATTGTTTTCTGCCAAAGTTGGATCAACACTGGTTGGGGGGAATCCCTGACATCTCCTCCTACTCTAATCCGAATTTCAGAATCAAAATCTGGTATAATATTAGTATAATATTGTCTCCCTTTAATTCAGCCACAAACATCTTAGATGATCGATTCCATCCTCGAACATTTGAAAACTTGACTTGTGTAACAACTGATCTTGAATTGTCATGCAACACAAACAGCTGAGGAGAAATGAGCACTGAGTATTTCTTCCTGGTTAATGACCCTGTTTCTAAATGTTGAGGCCAAACAAGCCATACAAAGCTACACAGAACAACTGCTAGTCTACAGTTACAACACACGACAAGTCATCCTACACATCTGTTCATGCGGTCTACTGCAGCTAACTAACTACTGCACACAAAACAGACACATATCTGTCCTCAATGCACGATCCCTTGCACAAGCCTTTGGAGACACATGCACACACCACACACACATATATATATAAGCATAACACACACGCACACAAAAAGCAGATCACACAACCTCTCATACCCTGCCTCAGTCACTTGTCATTGTCATGGACTGCAGAGGAAAACCTGTATTTATGCAACCAAAATATTCTACAGTTAACATGTTTGCCCCTGGGTGTGTATCTGTGCATTTGCGGTATGTACTGTATGCGTGTTCCATGCATGTGTTGAATAAAGGTGTCACTTTATTCTTTATTTTGTACATGTGTGTTTGCGTGCAAGGTTTCCCCATCGGTTGGTGGCCGTAGGGCTATAACAACACCAGGCTTCATATCAGGTGGCCACTAACACACAGGTGAGGCGAGAGTAAGACTGACAGTGGAGGAAAAGCTACAAGCTGCAGGAAATTAACGGGGGAGGAGACGGCGTGAGGACAGGTGGCAGAGAGCTGCTGAGGGAGAGGCATCACGGAGATCACACAGGGGGAGACATTGGGGCATAGGTGCCGTATCCGGTAGTGTCCCTTTTAGTTGATTTTCCTTCTGTAAAGTCACAAAAAAATAAGTAGAACATCTGAAGTCTGGTACAGCGAGGCGAGGGGAGCGAAGGGACACCGAAGAGCACGGGAGGGAAGGTCCTGGAGACGACTAGTAGCCCTAAAAGAGACGAAAGAAGGAAGGGAGGAGGATGATGATGTCAATGGTAGAAGATCTATTTAGATCTTTTAATCAAGTAATTCCTCACTGTAAAAAATGACATTACAGGGGATCTTTTGATTTATTTTGTTAATGTGGTTAGTGGTTTGAGATAAACTAATATGCATTGAAAACTATTTGGGATATTCCTTCTGCACTTTACAGCTAAAGGGATGAAATCGATTTAAAAGGAGGATTCTTTCAGGGAAAATACATGCTCTATATAAAAATATAAATTTTAAAAGTTACTATTCTGCCCATTTGAAGTCCTGCATTCCAAACTGAACATCATTTCTCAATTGCAGCCAAAGGTGTCACACGTAAATTGATTTGACTGAACTAATTGATCCAGCCTTCATCCCAGTAGAGCTTTTGTCTTACCTCTCCTCCTTCTCCACCTTGCTCCATTCCCCCATATTCTCCCTGCAAGAGGACACAGGATGAGTGAAAAAAACACAGGTGGAGCTGGTTTTCTAGCTGTCGTTTCCCCGCAGTTATGATATAATAAAGCGGTTAAGAGAGCAAAGCCCATGCTGTAGGGTTCACCCAACTTGAATTAGCATGCGTCAGACTTATCGGGGTTCATTCAGTTAATCAAAACTTTACAGCATATCAGGGCCTGAGCAGTGCATAAAGCTTTTTTTCTGCATGCCATGAAAATACATCCGCTGGCTTGGCTTGTCTGGCGTGCTGGAGATGTGGCTTCACGCTACATAGAGAAGCTACAAGGTTAATAAATGCAGTATTAGTATCATGGTTGCCTAAACCACATGACCAAATGAGCGTCTGAAAGGTCAGAGGAAAATATCTTTACGAAATTCCCTACTTCCTTTTCAGGAGGATCCTGATTCCTTTTCTGAAAATTGCAACAACATCTTGTGCTTTTTTAATATATTTAAAATAAGATTGTATTCAAAGACAGATACAGATATGCTGCAGGGATTTGTCCATTCTTATTTGGGAAGGATCACAGCAGTTTCTACTTTTCTCTCATGACGCTCACAGTCTCAGGTGATAGGATTTGTTATTTTATATACACCAAATTATCAGATTTTCCCCCTATTGCCAGTTAATGTAATCCAGAAAAAAACTCTCCTGAAGTAAATTCAACTGTAAAACATTCTGATGAAAAAGATTGCAGGTTTGTTGGATTAGATTGTACAGCGTACATAATAAACTGTCAACTTGGTGCATGAACCATGACCTATAACCCCACACTGCTCTGTCCAATAAGCACCTCGTATACAGGCTCCTCCTATCAGGGGAACACAGGTGAGACACAACATAAACAAAAGGTAAGAACAACAGCGATGCAGACACACAGGACAGAAGCATTGCTCTAGTACGACACAAAAACACCAAAAAACTGAAAATAAAGATCGTACAAATAGGTTTGACACAAACCATTGATGGCCACACGTGAAGTAAATATTTTTCAAAAAACTGTTTGAAAATTCTTAAACAACGTTGTGCAGCTCATTTCAGCTTTAATGGACAAGGTGTATTTTGCTTGCTCATTTAGCTGATGCTTTTATCCAAAGTGACTTACAATAAGTGCATTTGAAACATAAGGATACAAACTCAGATATAAGCATATTTAGATATTGGTAAGGATGCAAGTAGAAATAAAGTTGACAGAAATGCCAAACATAAAAGGAGCTGTAGCAACATTTTTGAATAAAGAAGTCTGTAACAGTTTCATCCTTTTCTCACGGTCTTTCTGAAGCAATGTTCATGTAGAACCGCTGGTGTAACCTATGCCAATGTAACTGACCTGGTTCACCATCCCGGTCGACGCGGCGACATTCTCGACCCCCTCCACGGCCGCCTGGGACACTTCATTAGCACCGGCAACCGCTGTGTCTCCCACGATGTTGGCCTGGTCCACGGTCCTGTTGGCCACTGGGAGGCAAAGCGGAGCAGGGTGAGTGAAAAGGAAACAGACTCAAATCCAACCAAAGTCATGTAAGGAGTATCTATTTTTTCTCTCTCCATCGCTCACCAAAACATGTCATATGTTATGCTGTAAAAGGCCGGCCCTCAATGTTTGTGTGACTCCTTGCACCAAAATAACGTGCATAATCTAATACTAACCTATGCGTAATATGTCTAGCAGATATGTCGCTGATGAACCAAGGAAGTTACCCAGATTGTTTGTATGTGAATTTGTAGACAACAATAGACAGCTGTGTAAAAAAAATAATATATATATTTAATATGATAGTTAAAGCACAGATCCCAAATTTCTGTTCTGGTTGGTTCGGTTTGTAGAGTGCGGCCTCGCAGCCTCAAAAGGCTTGTGGCACCTTGTTGAAGTGTTTTTTAATTAACTTATGCTAACTTTTACAAGATGAGGTCACGTTTCTTACCTGTGTTTACTGAGGACACAACTCCCTCCTTTGTCTTGCTGCCTGAGAAAAAAACAGAGATTACAATCAAATTCAATAACAAAAGCAGTAACGTTGCAGGTTTTTGAATAGTTTAGTTTAATTAGATGTATGTATATTCATGAATAAATCAATCCATAAAATGTAATTAACCAAATAAGTACTAAGAAAGTTATTAGTAGCCATAATTACATCATTAAACCAAATGGCATATCCCCTTAGAAGTGGCAAATCCTAACATCAATGTGATGTTTCTTCATTTAAGTTATTTTACTTCAATAAAAACATTCTTTCATATTTATTTTTAAAAACATTTTATTTGCCTGAAGGCAAAGAGACAACATTGAAGCCGTTCATATTTATTTGTGCCTTTTAGAGACATTTTCTTGCTGCTGTTGCCCTCCAAGACATGAGTTGTGGATTAGCAGTGTCTATCTTTCTAAAAATACATTTCAACGACTCTGTGTGCTTTTATAATGACTGATGCATCCCCCTGGTTTTGTCTACTTGAAATATTGAATTTTCTTTTATGTTATCCTTTTAACCTTTAGAACTAGTATTTAAAAGAGCTATGGGAATATAGGAACCAGGAAACAATCTATAAAGAGAAGGCCCTCTCTGCATTTTCCTCTGCTTACCAGCACTCGTTATAGTATTATCCCGAACAGATTAAATTCTGGTTATATAATCTGGCAGAGTGAGGGATACACAGAGGGAAATATCTGCTCGAAGAGATGGATGAGAAAATGGTAGGAAGGTTGAAACTAAGGGAGAATAAATGAGGAATAAATGCAGAATTTCGCAGAATGTGTTGATGTCGTGCACAGAGCCCATTCCCTCTTTTACACGGATGCTGCCATTTAAAGGATCCTGCATCCCTCCATCTCTCTGCATGCTCCCTGTGCTGCATGAGCCACGTGCCGGAGTACTGAGCAGTACTGCAGTACAGTCACACACACGCACACTGCAATGACACAGCTTATTTCTCCCAGACAACAGAGGGAGCCACCTCCTGAAGTGTCACTGATAATATTGGTCTGCCCACAGCTCACGAACAGACTGCATTCACCAAATGGATAATGTGCAATTCTCCAGGCGATGTACAGGTCACCGCAAAAAATAGCAACTGAAAGTAAACAGCAATCCTGATTGACAGCTTCTCTCTACAAATGAAAATTGCACAGTTTAGAGCATTTCCTGTTATTAAATAATGTGCAACTGTACGGCATAAGTGTCTTTTTCTCCAGGTGAGGATTTGTCATTTAGCAGGCTGAGATGAGATGAATGCTCAAACAAGTCTCAGATCTAATGACAAATGACAAATGCTTACAATAATGATATATTGTAAATTGAATAATGTATTTGTAGCACATGTAAAAGTTAAAAAGCTATGCAAGCTATGCAAGGTAAGGTAAGTAGGTAAGGTGTACAAAGACAAAACTATTACATTCATTATAACTTTTAGAAGTAATACAATTATAGGACCAAATTATCATAAAATGTCAGTGCAAGTGCAGAAAATCAGTACTATTTTGTCTTCAGTATTATTGACAAGTCCTGAAAAGACAAGCAAGTTTTGAGTTATAATTAATAAGAAACTGGAAATGAACAGGGCTCCTAACAACTAACCATGATCATAGATTATAAACGCCCATGAATATAACACTAACCATTCATGTAACGAATGTGTAAAACTAGGATGAATAATGTAAAGAAAATGAACTTTTCGGTTTTTTTTTTAATGATACTATAATTGCAATATGATAAAAAATACGAAAAGGGATTATAATGTTTACATCAGTATTGTCATTTTCATTGAAAAACATATCAAAATTATTATGGTGTAATTTTTGCAGGGACCTGAACTACAACAAGCCTGTAGAATAAGATATGTAGGCGAAGGATGTCCCAGGAGCACACCAACGTTTAACTTAAAATGCTGTTTGACACTCATTAAGGCATTAAATAAAAAGCTCTGGCCTGTTTGTGAAAGCGGATGTGCACACTTTGATACTCTGTATACTCTGATGTATTCACTCTGCAGCGGGCAGTTAGGGAGGTTTATTGGTACCATCGACCCTCTTCACTTCAGTGATCACATCCCCTCCCCCTGGGATCTGCATGTCATTTTCCGCAATGTTACTTTTCGTTGATACCGTCACCAACCTGTACTGTCTGACACGTCCAGGTTTTCATTTCAAGTGACTTTAGTCCCTCCATCTCCATCCTCCCTCCATCCCTGTGTGTCAACGGTCTCTCTCTTTTAGCCAAACCACCATCTGTTCATACAGGAGCCACGAGACTAGAAGCTCAGAGCTTTTTCTGACATAACACCCCTCCCTCCTCTCTCCCTTTTTTTTTCTTTCGTCCAGCATCCCTCCATCTTTCCCCGGGACGGGTTGGTTGTGGGGGGAGGTGGGTGATTAGTCATCAAAGGCAGCCCACACTGGCAAGCAAATCCTGCTGCTGCAACGCCACAAACGCACACGAGCCTGGGCTGAGGTCGGAGGGGGTGATGGGAGAGTAAATTGCTGCAGTGCTCAAGTGATCCTTGCCCTCTCTTCTTCACCTTCCTCCCGACTCTTCCAGCTCAGGACATTGACTCTTGCATTCATGCCATCGTATTTTCTTCCTTCATCATTCATCATCATGATTCTTTGAAGCCGCTGTGTGACGAAAGCATCAGACTGCAGACGACGACAAAATACCACTCTGATAACTCCTCGACCATCCTCCTACTATACAAAGGCCCCTCCCCTCCCTGGCGGCCTAAAAGCCTTGCACTCGAGGTAACCTTGAGATGTGACGCATTTGCTGCTCGAGCTAACATGGAAGAACAGGAAGACATGGCTTGACCAGAAAGCAACTTGAGGCTTTTCCACATATTTAATCTCTGTCCGTTTCCATATACTTGCATTGTTAAATGCGACTTTACACATGTATTTTTAGATATCCACGACTATATTAAAAATATGCATGGCAGCATATGCATTTTACAGCCTTTACAGGATAGTTGCCCTGCATGTGAATCGCCGTGGGCTCGGGACATCGAGTAAATCACCGGATGTTCTTCTGCATATGGCTTCACAAACCATTCAATGTGGAGGAAATTGGGCGAATAACAAAAGCTTGAGGTGTTATGATCCAGAGTTCCTCCAAAATGCATCTTTCCTCTCCTCTCCTATTTTTTTATTTTTATTTTTCCAAAACACTAAGACCAATACTCCTGCAGCTACTGTACAGCTACGTGATTACAACTTCAATCTCCATCCAACTACCCCTCCTGACTTCATCCTTCAATCTTTCAGACCCCCACCCTCTGCCCTGCACCAGTCTTGCAGCAGTATCTTGCCAGTGCTCTCAGTCCCCTCCTTCTTCCCTTCCTCTTCACCTCCTCCCCCCTCTGTTCTTGTCGCTCCTCACAAGTGTCCCCGACATGGACACCTATGGGACCCCACCACTAACAGTGCAAAAACTCATGATGCTACCATACACACACACACACCAAAAAATTGCTCCCAAACTTACCCACTTTCCTTTTTTTAATACAACCCTGTGCATCGCTACAGACACAATGTGTTACGTACCTACATACATCACCCCTTCCTTGGTCTTAGCTGCTGCCTCCTCCATGCCGGCTTTGGTCTTCTCTGCAGCGGCCACCACACCCTCCTTGGCCATGGAGAACCCCTTCATGAATACATCCATCTTGGGAAACGAGACGGCTGGGCTCCCTTTCTCCAAACGGGCCTGTCTGGTGATTACAGCGAGCGTGCAGAGGAGATGATGGGAGTGAGCGTGTGTGTCTGTGGGAGTATGCGTGTGTGTGTGTGTGTGTGTGTGTGTGTGTGTGTGCTGGTGGCTCCTCCTCCTTTTGGTGCTACAACAGAGGTCTGAGAGGACTGCACGGCAGGACGAGAGCACGCAGACTGGGAGGAAGAAGGGGAAGGAAACAGCCGGTATGCACAAGATGGAGAGAAGAGGAAGAGGAGCAGTAGAGGGAGGAAGAGGGGGAGGAGGGACGGTCGGATGCTGCAGCATTTTCAAGTCATCCTGCAAACCCGCGGCTCAGCCACACCTCCACCTGTCATCCATCTCTCTCCGGAGGATTCTTAGTCATGCTCAGTGCAGCCTCCGGCTTGCCGTTCGTGTATTTTGATTGGCAGATTTCCCCGAACACACCTTTTCTAGATGATGAGGTTGGATGCTGTTACATAACCAGCAAAGCGCCACCACTGAAAGCAAAAAGGATTTTTCAATTCATATGCCTTGTGAGATTTTTGTCATGTAATCTGCAATCACGCAGCTAGACCCCAAATAGGATTACTTCCTATTTACATATACACACACACACACACACACACACACATATATATATATATATATATATATATATATATATATATATATATATATATATATATATATATATATATATATATATATATACACACATACATGAGTTTTTCTTTTGACAGGATTTTTGTATATATATACTGTATATGTACTGTATATTGTTTTTGTATAGCCCTTTTTTGTGTAGGGAGAAGAGAAAATCCTTTGTCATCTACACCTGAATGAGTCACAACTGTCCCACTCGCCCACATCATATGTATATATGCCCACTCAGCAGAACAGAACTTTAGCACATAAACAAGAATAGCTAAATTTTTGTTTTGTCATACAGATATACAATTATATTTTAGAGCACAATATTTGGGAAAACAAACAAAAATAAGCTGCCACAACTCTCAATTTCTTCTTGAATATGGTCCATTCTGATATCTGATGAAATGAAGTAGAGAGTAAATGGATATATATAGAACGGTGACGTTGGTAGAAAGGAGGATGTCTTCCGGTTTGAGTATTGCTGAACATAATCTCACTGCCCTCTGGTGGGCTACACACTCATAGTGTCATCATAACACAGCTGTACAGCTGATCCAGGGCTCGGACTGTTTAAATTCACCTTCCATTTAGTTAAAATCCACTTCTAATACTAATACTAATACACTTGAATACAAGAAAAGGGAAATAATCATATTTAAATTTATGTATACAGTTTCGATGGCCAGATTATGGGCATTAAGTCTTTATCTGCTAGAAGCTTGTCTTGTGACGGGATATTTCCTTTTGGGTTAAATATTGGCCTATTTGGAATGCACTGCAATGATCAGAAGATTACAACATTCTAAGATATTTGTTGATTGGAAATCTGGTTCCTAGTACTTGAAATTTAACATGCAATGAGAATGACTTTCCCTTTAACATTTGCATGTGATTTCATGGTTTGCTCCATGCAGGCTGTGCACCTTCTCCTTTGGCTCCCAGCAGCGGAATAAGTTTCATATTGCTCAGTAATTGATTTATAGTCTCTGAATCAAGGTTTAATTAAAAATCTGGTCTAATGCAGGTCGGAAAGCAGAAGATTGATTACATTTTTTAATCTAAATGTGAATCAGCTGAGCTAAATAGATGCAAATATGTCAGTATTAATATTCAACCATTGAATCAGGGCCTGATCCAGCTGTCAAAGTGTATGCAACCCCAGCCCACAAGCTTATGTGTACATTGTAAAGATAAATGTATAATAGCGAGGACTGAATCACGTATGTTGCCCCGTCACTGTCTATCTTAGTTTAGTCCTGAGTAGCAGAAAAAGTGCTTGGAGTAAAAAGGTTTTTTTCTTTGAATATATTAACACACAAAGACAAATTGTTCTCTAGTTTTCTCTAAATTAGCAACACATTTTCCCTCAGATGATGTCCAATCACTGAAGGTCTCTGTTTTATGTAATCTAATCATTGAACAAACACAAACTGAAAATGCAGTAGCAGTAATATTCAGCTCTCAGGCTTTGTTAACCCTTCTACTACAATTGTGTCATTGTCCATGTTAGCATCAGCTATATAATTCTGTCAAAAGCTGTTAGATACAAACCCACTTGCGCCACACCAACGGCTCCACAAATGACAGGAAATATTTCGATCAATCACGACTCCACATCATGCTTTTTATTCCCAAAAAGGAGAGTGACAAGTTCATTTAATTTGTGAGTTTACATCAGTTCACTCAGCTGTGTGGTTTTAAGAAAACATTTATTCACATTTACATTTTTCGAGTGCCTTTCTTTTTTACATACTGTGTTGTTTGTTAACGTCTATGTGTGCATTAGTCCTTTTACTTGATTATTTTTTGTACAATTTGCCTTTCAATTAAGAGAGACAGAAAACCCCCCAAAAAACGGAAACAAACAAAAGAAAGAAAATCCCAAACGCGGGATCAGGTCTCAGCAGCGGACAGATGCATTTGACAGGTAATATCAACGTTACGAACACACAACATTCTCACACTATCTAAACAACAACACTATCTCACATTCTTGAGGAGTTTCCTCCTCCTACTGTTGCTTTTCTATCCCTTCATAATTCACCCTCTTCTTATTTACTCGCTTTTGTCCATGTTTCCCTCTGCATGTCCTCCTCCTCTGTCTTTCTCTATTCCTGGACGTTGAGGATCTGTGAGGACAGTCCTTGGTGCCAGTTCTTCAGCTTGGCGAAGCGGGGCCCTTTCACCTCCGACTCAAACTTATCTCTGGTGGCATGGAAGAAGACACGTGGTATTTATACTTTTAAGCATGATTTAACTTTTTAGTAGTTCACTGGGTTTCTGTAGGTTGTTTTACGTGTTGTTGTTACCTCGACTTCTGCAGAGCTTCCTCATCTGGGTCTTGCACTGCATAAGTGGAAATAAATAACAGGAATTTGGTTCAGGACAGAAACCTAAGATAATATTCTGAAAAGAAGTGAGTACTAGCAGAGAAGGGTATCCAGAAGATCAAGACAGCAGGTGTGAAAGAACAAAAAGGAGGAGAGCAGGGCTCCGTGTACTGACGGTATTCAGTGCCAGTGAGGTGGGCCAGCATCCTGAAGCTCTTGGACTGAAGGGTGTCAGCACGGCGAGCCCAGTCAGACATGTCCTGGTTCTCTCCTGGCCGGATCACCGCCTGGTAAACCGGAGACGCGCAGTCCACCACGGGGTCCTTGACAGGCAGAGCTCCACTGCAGGGCACAGAGTAGCCAATTGTTAGAGCCGGGAGTGGCCTCAAATCATGATGTAATAAATTCCCATGATGTCGTACCATCTACAGCTATATTATTAATGTGTGTTTGATGTTGTGCATCAATTTAGATTATTTATTGTGTGTGCGTAAATGTTGAAGCAGTCAAAATAGACCATTAGTCTTATTGTTTGTTCTGGCAGAACCTGTACGGGATTTTTTTTAAAGAAATCGCCTCCTGCTTGTTCAAATTATTTTATTTCTAATGACTATAGAAGAGGGTAGTCACCTCAAAAGTGTTCCCCAGTTTCAAAATTTTAAAATGAATAAAGTTTCAATGGCCAGTCACCTAATATAAAAATACAGAGTAAAATCAGTAAAAAATTCTCCAGGCTTTAATGTCACATGTTGGATGTAGAGTTAATGTCACATGACAACCTACTGCACTACACTATATTAAATGTAAAAGATGAAGTTTTCTTATTCATAATGTTCAAAGCTTCACTGATTGTTGTTGCTTTTCATACGTTGTTCATTGTTCACATACTTATGGTTTTCTGTATTTATGTTCTCCTTTAGCTCCAAGTTAGTACCGTAGTTAAAAAAAAGGGGTGAGTTTGCACAGCAACATAACTAAGTAGAGTTTTTTTTTATTTTAGCATTCTTTAATGTGTTAGAATAGTGAGTCGACACTGATCAGTAGATATTGATTGGATACTCAGAACATTCCTATGCCTTCAAATCCCATCAGATTCCTGAAACTGTGATGAAATTGGACGACTTAAACTTAAAAAAAACACTTCTTACACTCACACTTTGACCAAAGTACCTCGATGCACTTTCAGATACAGTACACATAACAATGACCTCTTTGTTAGTTGTAGTGAGTTTGACCTTTTTACAGCACCAAAGGAATATTATTTATTATAGTATTCATTCTAATCATGAATATTATAATAGTGGAGGGATATTAGTTTATGATACACATGGAGCAATGCTCAAGCTGTTAATGATTAAATCATGAGACCAAGGAGAGGCGTGTGAGGAGAGGCAGGGTAGAAAAGGTGCACTGGTGTACTTACGCCAAGGGTGAGCCCGCCTCCTCACTGAGGTCAGGAGGGAAGGATGAGAGGAGGACAGCACAAGTATGGTGGGTTTTTATTTGGATGGAATGAGGAGAGGAAAGTGGGTGAAAAACACAGAGGAGTATGTGGCATCGATATAGACAACATTGAAATGCCCGGGCGTCAGTAAAGTGAAAATCTACGCTGTAGCATGTCGGCTTGTAGGTTCAAAAGCTGCTGTGTCTTGGCTTTTCAGAATAAATGTCCTAAAACTTGATTTACCCAAAAAGGATGAGTGCCTTGTCCATTCCTAGAAAACAAACGTAATCATTTAATTCAGTGAGTGGCAAAAAACTAAATTCCTTTCATCTCCATTGTCTTGTGTAGAAAACTGGCGGTAAATGCTGGCAAAAAATCCCACAGAAGTTTCTGCATGGCTGGACTCATGGTTCAGACTATACTGACTAAAACACTAACAAATTGTATCACTTAAATTGTACTTATAATTGTACTTATCTACAACATGTTGTGAAATGGCTTATTTTACGAATATTGCACTTTCTTGTTTCTTGTTCTTCTGAGTTTGTATCTCTACGGTTGAAATGCACTTAATGCAAGTCACTTTGGATAGAAGCGTCAGCTAAATGACATGTAATGTAATGACTTGTAATGAGTAGGAAAGTATCTTTTTTGTCATTTGGGCTAACAGTTCATTTAATGTTCGGCGATGGTGGCGCATGGAGTAGTGCAGTGTGCTGTGGGCCGCAAGGTTGGTGGTTCGAATCCCGGCTGCCCCATGTGCTGTCGAAGTGTCCCTGAGCAAGACACCTAACCCCTAATTGCTCCCCAGGCAAAAATGTAATCCACGGGTTATAATGCAATGTAAGTCGCTTTGGATAAAGGCGTCAGCTAAATAACATGTAATGTTGAAGTCTTGATCCATGTAATGTGATGTAAATTGCAGAAAGACTGGACTGGGGATTAGTGTGGCTGTGTGACCTCACCTCTCGTGTCCTTTGGCCTGCGACTGCCCTGCAATGGCGTCCATGATGGCGTCCTGTGAGTACATGCTGATTGGCGTGTTGTACTGAGCGTGAACAATGGTGGCCTTCCCCCCTGGACCTCTCACCTCAATGGGTTTGTGAGTGGATAGGGCTGAATCTTTCAGAGCAGTGGGGTTGAAGCTGGGAGAGTACTCCACACTGTTGGGTGGCGGTTAGATGGTCAGAGTTTGGTAGATAGATGGTAGGTAGTTTTAAGGTGAGGGGAGGAGAGGACAAGAGGTTAACAGACCGGGGAGGAGAGAGGGGAAGAAATGACAGAGAAGGCACCAAAGTGAAGGCAACTGGATCGGCTGTAATGCAGCCGACAAACTTTGGCTGGTGTACAAAATTGTTTTGTCGAGTAAAAAGTCCATGGTGCAGACCGAATGGAAATAAACTCAGCTACACGGACCAATACACACGTTCTTTTAGCAGAGTTCCAGTTTCTCAATGCATATGAATTTAAAACATTTTTTAAAGATTTTCACATTATATTTCACCAATATTTTTTTATTAAAAAATGTTTTTTTTCCTTGCAATGAATTGCCCAGACATTGTTGTACTATCTAATAAAAAACACGAACAATTTGGCTATAGACTGGTATAGTTGCTTGATATTTGAGTTGTTGATGGACGCTGTTGTCCCACAGTGCTTTAACAGAATGCAGTAACAAATTATGGATATTCATCAGACGTTTTGCCTGAGAGCATATCATAAGTACAGAATAATAAATCACTAAAACATTACAATATATACATTTTACTACATGCAGTGTCCAGTTGGGAATATGGCTCCATCAAAGTTTATGCCCCTAATGACTACTAGAATTCAACAAAGCTGACACACCAGTCCAGAGAAAGCCGCTTATGTATCAAACGGATGAATACCTGCATATTCATGATGACACATGCAAAATAACCACACACACTGCAGAAGATGTTTCACCGATACACAGCACACGCAAACCTGGATGTAAGACGGACACACAAAACGCCCACGTGCATGCATTTTACTGAACAATATACTATACACACATTTTATATGAAGACTAAGCAGAGGTGAAAAACATAACTATGTTATTTGATATCAATGTTGAGTATAGGTTCAACCTTAAAATGAGGTAAAATTACAATAAACTAAATAAACTTTATTTTTAATAATGGGTCATGTCGAAATTAACTAATAGTTTCACAACGTCTTAATTGATATATTTGCTGAATTATTGTGCATTAGGCACGAGTTATTCTCTGAACTAACTAGTTTAATATTTGTTTAAAAAAATGTAGTGAACTATTAAGGCGGAAGGAAATTAACGCAAAGGTAGAAAGCCTCAAAATGAATCTAAGAGAAGTAGTATTACCTTAAAACTGAATTGAAGTACAGCACTAGAGTAAATGCATTTATTTACTTGATTTCTTCTGGGGACCGGATGCTGTTAAATAAGGAATCAAATGATCATAACAAATATTCTCGAGCATATGAACTCTCGAGCATTAGTGCAACTTCACGCACACTGAGGCAAGGGGGCACACAACTTCACAAATCCACAAATCTCCCTCTCCTGCCATCTGACGTACACTTCATGCACACTTCAAACACCGGGACAATACTGACTTTCCAGCTGTGTTTGCGATAACCTGAAACAAACCAGGGAGGCACGGAAAGACAGACAGACAGAGAGAGAGAGAGAGAAGGAAAGAATGCGATGAATCACCAGGGGGTATTTTGGTGATAACAATGGCACAGAGTGTCCCTGTAGGAAACTATCCAACTGCAGCACAATGCTGTAATCCCACGTGCACACAGAATGGAAGCCGCTTTATTATCCCCGGGATTTTTGCCAGCTTCCACTGCATCATCAGGAGTGATTGACAAGAGCAGAAGAGTCTCCATCACATGACACAAAGACACATTTAGCACAGAACAGCTACAAATATACACAACTACACAAACACAACACATAGCACCTCTCCATATGTGCGGACTGCAGCCGTTACTTATAGATGAATCCAAGTGGACGGGTCGCCAGAGCGGCCCCCCAGGTCCTCCCCTTTCTTTCATGTTGAAAATGTATTTTTATGGAATTTGGTGGCCGTAATAAAAATAGAATAGGACATTTTAAACAAGCCTCTGCTCCATGAAATCAAGATTACATTAACAAAACAAAGCTTGCGACCCTCTATTTTCGATAAGACACACCTGGTTGGAACCGCTGATAAATTATTAGCTTCGGACCAACTACGTTTTCACGCCGAAATCTCTCAACAGCAACATCTTTTAATTAAATAAGGGTTTTACTATGGTTCGATGTTGTGATTCGTCCGTACATTACACGGATGTGTTCAGGGTAAAGGTGGGGGGTCTCCCTGCAGAGAGGGGGAACTATCTCAGGTTTTGGCAGAGGAACATCCAGGTTCAGGATGATGGTGTGTAACCGGAGATGAACATTCCCTGACCAACAGCTGCCCTCTCTCCTGTGTGTGTGTGTGTGTGCGTGTGGTGTCAGACGTCTCTATGAGCTCAATGATGTAGGGTCGCTGGCATGATACTAGCGTCATCATGGCTGCAGTCGGTCTGCAGCACCCTGCCTGACATTTGACTAACCAGCCTTTCTGTAAAGCTGCTCAGCCCCAGCGGGGAAACACATTAGTGGAGACTGAAATCTGGGTGTGATATGTCACACAGCAGATTGTGTCTTCAATTAACATTTAAAAGTATATCATGATCAGCCAAAACTCCAGCCAGCCCAGCATGATCAAAATTGCCAAAAGTACTGTTAGGGCAACAAAGGCCTGGTGTCACTTATTCCTCCACTGTTAAACTAATTCACATGTTCCTTCCTTAGAATAAATGATCTCAAATGGACCTCTGTAAATTCTCAGTAGAACAATTAATCAGAAAAACAGACAAAATGCCTAATAAACTAAGTTATGGATGAATTTGACTGGTATTATTATTAATAATTTACGGAAATTACAAAGATACTATTCGGTTATACATTAAAAATCCAAAAGAATATGGATAAGAATCATAACAATGATATACAATGATATTTTAGCATTCATATTTCTAAACTTTCTATAAACGTCATTATAGTGTCCTTATCGCAAATCCTTTTTAGTATATTTCAGATAGTACTCTGGGAGTTAGTTGATGGATGTCGAGTGATGCGATGCTCTGTATTGTGTGTTGTTATTTTTTTGCCAGATATTAACAGGACAAGCCATCCAGGCATAAACGGGTTTACACCTCAGCCTCAGAGGACAGACGGAAATGCATTCACTTGAAGATAAAAAAGCCGCAGAAAAGGAAATCAGGGAGCTGAAACAGCAAAAAGCTTTCTTTAAAAATAATTTTTGCAACACCATATCCTCGGGTTCATTCCTGTAGTCGGATCCGCCGCTGCTCTGTTACATGGAGGCCGGCCAGATATCTTTGTGTGTACGCTCCCGAAATAGTGGCATGTGTGAGAGGAAGGACGGCTGGTGCAGCAATGGAAAGTTCTGAGTATATAAATTCTCTTTACGGTTTGGTTAATGTAAAGTTCAGTGGGGGGCGGGATGGGCACTTTAGCTTCATTCTCTCAGAGTGAAAGGAAGCACTTTGTTAAGTTTTGTTGCAACAGCTAAAGAGTCAAATCTTCTTCTCTCAGTATTACGTAAATGGAGATTATTTATCCGTGAGGTAACCTACCCCAGTGATGAAACTCCCCGGGAAGCTGCCGACCCCTGTCCTAACCTGCCCTGCATCACCGTCATTCCTCTGAGCGTTTCGGGGGAGTAAAGGCCCACTGAGGAATTGTACTGCATCCTCTGGCCTGGTGAAGCCACTGCAGATGGTGTGGAGGAGGCGGAGGCTTTGACCGGGGTCGAGAGCAGCTCTGGATCTTTTTTAGGAACTTGGAAGAGATTTCTTTCAGAGGACTTTTTTTGCCGGGAAATGTCATCAGACACCATCTGCACCATTTGAATTTCCTCTCCGAAATGTTTAGGCCCGGCCACCTCTTTTGCTTTTTCTAACTCCTTGAAAAGGGGAGAAGAGGTAAAGATGGATGGATAGAAACGAAGGCTTTGAAGTGAAACCAGAGTAAAGGGATAAGCTTATTTCGTCTCAATTTTCGTGGATTTTGGTTCCTTTCTTTCTAGTTGGCCAATTTCCTTTCATTTTGCACTGTGAATATGTTTGACTCTAGAGGGCAGCAGGCAGCTGTCTCGTGGCACCATTGAAGAATAGTGAAAATGACGTTCTCACAAACAAGACAAGATTACAAAGCACGAATGACAGACATAGGAAGAAAACAAACTAGTATGCATATATAAAGTATTGGTGTTTTATGTGTTGATTAGTGAATTTGGTCATTGTTGTGGTGTTTGTACCTTCTGGTGGGGGATGACTGGCATGGGTGAGTCCATTCTCGGAGTTGTGGAAAATGCTGCGGCACGTTTTGATCTAAAGATGAAACAACAAAATGTCCTTTTGAAACATTCCGTTGCTTAATGTTTGATCCTTTTGTTTTTCACAGTGTAAAGATACCTTACAACAAAAGAAAAACAAAACAGCCAACAACAAATCATGACAACACAGTTGGGTTTTTAACACAATTATTTCTCAATTTTCTGCCCTTTCAGCCAAGTAATATCCACTACCTTATAATTAGCTTATTGAGAGATGGTGGTTTTGGTGTGTGTTGTTTTGTGTGTTGTTGTTTTTTTACTTTTGCATGGTGAGTGCCAGCTTGCTGGAGGCAGACTTGATCTTGTTTTGCGCCTCCATGTGCGTCATCCCCTCAGTGCTGAGCCCATCGATGGCTGAGATGATGTCACCCTGAGCCAGGCTGCCGCCCACTGCCTTGCTGCCGGGAGTTATCTACGGAGGGGCCAAGAGGGCATGTCGCACACACATTCCAAAGGAAAGGAAAGGTATGCAGTTACACAAATATATAGAAATATTACTGACTGCGGGGATGTGTCTGAATTCACTGGTTGTGTGACTGTAAAATAAGAAACGTAATTCCTCTAAGATGTACCACCTCAAACAAAGCCACTACAAAGATATCTCAATAAATAAATGATACATCCGCCCCACAGAATAAAACGCTTTATTCTTCTTTCAATTTCTGCATTAAATCAGCCACGAAAGTTGCAAACAAGACTTTTCCTTAAATAGGAATTGAATTCGTTAATACATTCCCTATTTCCGATTGACCACCAAGTGAAACTTTGTGCTCCCTGCTCTGCAAAGAGCTAGACTTTAGCCCTTAAACTACACAGAGAGGAGGCTCAAGTTGCCCCAGAGGCATGGGTCATACAGTATTGGGTCTAAGCTTACAGTCAACTCGTTAAAGAGTTAAAAATAAGCAACGCTGTTGATGCCTCCAGCTTCACTGTGATTGACCCAAACACAGACACACACACACACACACACACCTGCTACTGACATTCATGTAAGAATTCCTTGAATCTCTGTTTTTCAAATTACTGGAGTCCTCTATAATGTACATCATTTTACCACATAACATAAATCTCCCTGACGACTGTCACGCTTTTCCTTGATTCTCCTTTTTTTTATCTCTTTGCCCGCATAATTATTAAGGGGTGTGAAGAAAGGTGTGTGCGTGTGGAAAGCACATACAATAGGTGGTTTGCAGTGGGATCAAATACACACATAGACACGTCATGCTGCCTGATCCCTCTGCCATCCAACAGGAAGTAAAATAATTAAATGTGTTACTCAATAAAATCACATGCTTAATCCATTTATTGATGGTGTCCAGGGGGCTGTTTTGTATATTCAGTATAAAGTCATGGAATATAACATATTGTTTCATCATCAAACCTACTGAAAGTCATAGAAGATAATAGGACAGCATGGAAACAGTATATTTAATGGACAGTCATTGTCTTTATTCCTCTTTTCTGTGCAAAGGTCTACTGACATCCAAACCGTAGTGGTATTACTTGAAACTGTAATGGCACCCCAAGGTGTCTTTTCAAGTCTCATTCTTTTATATCAACCTGTCAGAGCCCAACACGCCCACAAGATGCTCAGCTCCAGACTCTGTCTGGAGCTGAGCATCAATCCCGACGGATCAAAGAGAGATCCACAATGTTTTTATCGAGTAAGCGCCACCTTCTCCTCCTCCTCCTTCACATTCCCTCCTTACTCCGGTCCTCCATCCATCCATTCTGTCACAATGTCCCCTCACAAGCAGAGCCAAAAAGTCAAAACTGAACTAGCGAGAATTAAAGCTTACTAAAAGTAACACATGCCGCCTTCTGTCCTGCCCCATTCCAACCCCTCTCCATCAATCCACCTCTCCTCCAGTGCTATTTAAAGGAAATGCTGTAAATACACCAGCAGTCCGGCCAGAGACGGAGAGAGACATGTTGTCTCTTTGCTGCAGAGGTTAAAGCTCTTTCATTTATTAGAGGGACACGTCACTTCCCCACTTTATTGTCGATTCCAATAAATATAGACTACTAATCATCATCTTTGAAGAGGGTTGAGAAAGTATATCTTTAAATATAGTATTTATCTTATTGTTACAACAGAATGTCTGCATTGTCTTCTGTCATTTGCAACAGTCTAACTTTACCTTGTTGTAGTCAAATATTAGAATTTTCAAGAAAAGTCAAAGCAGCAAAAGTGACCTAATGCTACTGCACCTCTACTCCAGTAAAACTATTCCAGTCTTTCCACTGAGACTCTATTCTGGAAATCTCTCAGGACATCACATCTGAGCCTCCCCTTCCCCATCATACTGTAAAGCAATATTACATAACCGCTGCTCAGCCACTGCTCGCACAGTAATCACACCTTTGAACATACATACAAGACGTCATTGTCAAACCTGGCAAAAGAATTAAAAACTGGGTTACACTTGTTAGTTTTAAAAAAATAATCTGTGTTACATGTATCCACGGTGAAGGGAGTCCTTGAAAAAATTTAATGGAAAACAACACATAGAGGAACAAAAACACCTGCACACATCTTCAAGTTGCACAAAATTATGCTTACGACTACGTCCTATTCAACCAGGATGATATATTTGTGTTCACATGATTACTTTTTTAAAAATCATATCAGCCTCCCTTTTTGAAGAGCTTACATTTTTCCTTGAAATTGTTTGTGAAATATATTTTTCGCCGGTGCCTTTTTTTTCGGCTGTCAGTGAGATAACTTTTCTTCCTCACTGTTTATATGTAAGCCGTCTGTCCTTACCCTGGAGATGGTGAGTGGCATGTTGAAGTCCTTTCCCCCCTGTAGTCTGAAGCCCCATGGTGCGGGGCCACTCAGAGTCACCGTATACGTAGTCATCTTTGGTTAAGCGTCAACGCTGCTCCTGCTAACGACTCGAGGTGGTTTCTACTCCTGCGTTGCTGTGTACGTGCTCTCCGTCCTTCCCTTGCTATCCTTTTGTCCCAGGCCGTCTCGGTGGACGCTTTTCCTCTGTTACTTGACAACTGTTCGTCTGTGTCTGCTTCGGGGCTCTCAGGACAAACACCCTGAGGTAGTGCTGGTACTGGTGGGTGGGTCAGGTGTTGTGGAACCTCTGTGACACACACACACACACACACGTGTTCATGCACAAAGATACACGTATGTGTAGATATACATACAGAGGAAGTACAAAGTTGGGCCACTTAACGACAACATTGAACAGTAAACTGTGAACTAGAAACTCATGAAACAAACCCTAAACATTTCAATTTGCAAGCTCAAAAAAGTCAACTTGAAACGTCTTAAGAGAGAAGAGTTTCTTGCCTGCAGAGCTGCGGAGGACGAGGAGCCGACAGCCTAATAATAGCTGAGGTGAGCATAGACACAGGAGCCCTGGCCTTTATAAGGCCTGTAACACGAAGCCCCAGGATGCTTCACTGCCAAATCACATAGCCAATATAGACCCCTCTTACTGCAACACATTCTCCCTCTCTCCTTCTCCCTCTCTTAGTGCCATCGCTCCATGCTGCTAACACCCTATTATCAGTAATCAGCCCCTCTGCGCTGATGCCATTTCCTTTTCAGTTTCACAGCCTCGCATTCTGCTCGTGAAAAGGAGGGAACCCATGGGCCAGCAGCGTTTCCCCAAGAAACACGTCCGCCCGGATTTGTACATTTGTACCAAACATCCACAGAATTATCCTGATAAATCTGAAATGTCTATTTCACAATCGGAACTAATAGTGTGAATTTAGAGTAAACTTCGTCCAGCGGCTGCCCATAGAAACCTGTTGGTCCCTTCAGGATTGAATCAGTTACAGATTGACAGTTTTGTTTACATTTGTAAACTATATTCTATCACACAATTCATCTCACACTACTGACTCACCATAGTGGGTCTTTACACATTAATTGGAAACATCTCAGTTTCTAAACGATATTGTCACGGTTTGGTCTCTCTTCCTGTTTTAGTTTGAAGTTTCATGTTCCTTGTGGTCCTGGGTTAACTTCACTTCCTGCCTTGTCCCGTGATTGTCTGAGTGTTCCCACCTGTTTCCAATCACCTGCACCTTCCTTGTGTATTTAAGCCCTGTGTGCCTGTGGTCCCCTGTTGCGTCATTGATCCCTGTCAGACTTACATTGGAGCACGCGTCTGTTTGTGAGTACTATTAAAGAACACTTATTTGTAAGAACCCTGCGCCTGAGTCCTTAAACCCTGTCGGCCTGCACCAGTGCCATGCCCCGTGACAGATATGTACAGGTACAGGTATTTCCTGGTCCGGTCACGCCCCTCCAGTCGCTGATGAGAAATGCTGCGGTGCATCAGGCGATCAGCAAACTCTATATTACCTTCTCCTCCCTGTTTTCTGTTTGGCTGTGTCCTCAGGCAGCTGTGAGACACGTTGAGAAAGTTTTGTAGGGGTTCTCATTCCAAGTCTCCTTGTGTTTCCTATTTTGTGATCCGACTGAAAGTCGGGCGATGCCCTATTGAGTTTCGAAGAATTATTAGGGTCCGTGCCGACTGAAAGTCGGGCGAATTATTATTATTAGGGCCTGAGTCGACTGAAAGTCGGGCGAAGCCCTATTGAGTTTTGAAGAATTATTGTTAGGGCCTGAGCCGACTGAAAGTCGGGCGAAGCCCTACTGTGTTTTCGAAGAATTATTATTATTTCACCACTTTAATCGCACTTTATCATATTCAAAATCTCTTTTGTTTATTGTTTTTTGCATGCGCTTCAGAAGTGCGAAAAAGGGTCGCGCAATTAGGGGATGAAAAGAAGTGCTCTCTAGCGTCCCCGTCAGTGCTCTCCCTGGAGAAATTTTTGCGCACTTTTACCGATTTACTTGAACCTTCGCACACAGGTGCTCTTGAATGTGTGATACAAAAAAAGTCAATCACGGTATGCAAATGCGCCTACCGATTTTTTCCGCCATTTTGAACATTTTTCCAAACTCCTCCCAGACACTATGTCCAATTCTTACGAAATCTTCAACAAAATGATTCTTGGCTCAATGCGATCAAAAGTTATTGAAAGAATGTTGAAATCTCATTTTTCATTAAAGTTATGGACCAATGAAGTTTGTAAGGGGTGTGGCCTGGAAAGGAAAGACCTATAACTTCAAAAGTATAAGGCCTGTCCTCACCAAATGGAGGGCGCTATAGTGATTCTCTGTATTTTTGCTTGTCTTTTGCAATTTCCACCGTTTTTTGCATTTACAAACAAACAAACTCCTCCAAGAGTTTACATCCGATCGATTTCAAAATCAGGCAAGTTGATCCTGACACCAGTGGGGTCAAAAGTTATTAAAATCTTTTCATAAAACTATCTGGGCGTGATCTTGCATCCAGTATGGACAATTTTTGACAATTTTCTTCAAAATGTAAAATGTTATAAGTCCAAGGAACATTAATATTTCTGGCTAGAAATGTTCATTCATGATGCTCGTTTAGGCCTATAAATATTCTCATCCAGTGATTTTCGAAAAAGTATTGCGCCACCTAATGGCTAAGGTCAATCTGATCAACTTCAGATCTCTGAATATAAGCCTTAAGACTGTGATGATAGGTTACTGTGAATATTGGGAGTATTTGACAAACTTTGTTGCTGTGACGACACCATCTTTGCATGAAAGTTCAAGCACATCTTCTGAGCCTTGGCAATGACCTTTACAGACCTGATGTTGAGTTGTGGATCAAAAGTGAAAAATTGCCTCCATAGCGCCCCCTGGATTTTTTCGACGAAGCAGCGCCGGCACCCTGTTTGACCTACGGTGATTTTTGAACAAATGTATTACAGGGAGACTTGAATAAGTCCCTGGGGACGATTCTGATTCCTTTTTTCGATTCCAGTTCCCAGCGATTCTCGATTCCGATTCTTTTAAGAGGCAGGGTCAAAAAAGTTTAAGATAATTTAATTGAGCTAGCTAACCAATGGTCTTTCTGAAGGAAATAGTCTGACCTTCTCCATCAATGTTAATTCTATGAACTTTTTATTAACTTTACTATGAATTTCTAACAGGGCTGTTTTCAACTACAATATAAATATCAAAATATGAACTTGAATATTGTATAAACATTATAAATTATGAATGTATTTTAACAGGGGTACACTTTAGAGGAAGAGGCAGCGAAGGACGGTCGGCGCAGCGCGTCAAAGACGGGGCACACATTTACTTCCACTCCATGACCTCGGAGGTGCTTAATCATATTTGACGTGCACCCTCTTATGCATGAAACAATTTTGCTGGAAATGTTACATTTTGCCGAGTTTTCGGTTTGTTTCGAAAAGTGTAACCAAACTTTGGACCGCCGACACACGCTATCCATGTTCGATCGCTCTGTTATGCCAACACTCGCGGTGGACGCTTCTTCATTGGTGTTCAGCGGTTTCTTTTTCCGGTCGGCGCCCAAGGACTGAGAAAATCGAAACTAGGAATCTAATTTTAAACTTTTTAATGATTCCAGGTAAATCGCAAAGCTAGTCCCGATTCCAATCGATCCTTGATACTCGATACCCAAGCCTACTGGGGATCATGCAGTAAAACAAACAGGCAGTCAGTTCTAAATTTTTTTGGTGTGAATATTCCCTCTATTTTTACTAATTAATCAGGAATCAGGAAATGTTTATTGCCATTATATGTTAGACATACATGGAAATTGACTCGGCGGTTGGTGCCAGTCAATTTCCAACAGAAGACAGTACAATGATGACAACAGTCATTATAGTGCAGCAATAAGATAAAAATAAAGTAAAAGTATAATAAAATATATGCTATGGGTTAGTACGCTAAAGCTATGGGTTAGTAAGTAAGAAGAAGTAATGATGAAATTAAAAATAAAGATAAAGTGCACCACCTAAACAGAAAGTGACAAGTGAAAGTGACAAAGTGAATGTACATGGGAGTGAGAGTCAGTTAGGGGGGGCCCCGGGCTCTGTTGATGAGCCCAGTGTTGGGAAAGTTCACTTTCTACATGAACTAGTTCAAAGTTCAGTTCACAAATTTTAAATGAACTAGTTCAGTTCATAGTTCAAACTTCAAAATATTTGAACTCAGTTCACAATTCCAACTAGTTCAGTTCTTTTTTTCCATATATTGCTGCAAGCTCTTATTTTTTTTAAATAATTGCCACAGCCCATATAGAACCACAGACAGCAATTATTTTATCAGTTTTAACACTGAAGCTATGCATCAGATTTAATCTTCATATCCAATTTTGAATCCGTATCCAACCAGGGTTTACATTAGCCATTGAGGGAACAGCATTTCACCGATGTTGCTTTAATGTTGCTGTCCATTCACTCCACACTAGCAGCAGCTGCAGCGTTCACCCCTACAGTACATTCTCAAACACATGCTGCTTGAATGGTCTTTTTTTAAATAAGGAATAAAAACACGTTACATTTGCGGTGCAAATGTTTGCAAAAAAAGGTCAGATTCCTCCCATCCTCACCGAGCCTAGTCAGTAACTTCATAAAACTCATTTAAATTATTATACGCCGCCTCTTTGCTACACGCAGCTGTCGCCTCCATGCATGTTTTTTTGATGACGCATGAGCTGTGCGACACTGGTGGCTGGTGTTGCCAGATTGGGGCCCTTTCTCAATATGCGTTCTTGTGTGGACTTTTGTTCTCGTGGACTCGTGAAACGTCATCAGTCTCAGCCCGAGTACTGTTCCAATTCTCAAGTCCGCATCTGGCCGAGAACGGTCATAATACCCGGATGTGACTCACCCCGCCCATTTTACCGGGCATGCATCGGAGCAGGCTCGTCTGTTCTTGTGAGAGCCAAATATCCCAGAATGCATTTCACCTCAGCAACAGGCAACAACGACAGAGGAAAATAAACACAACTTTATGTCGAAGTTTATAAATACTACTTTTTTAAAGTAACGTAATGTAATTTTCTGACTGAATAGTAAAATATTTAAGTCAAAAACTAAAAAAACGTATTAGCAAGACCAGCTGACGTGGTGACGTCATCAAGTCAGCTGCTGTTCCAATTGCGGAAATGACCGTTCTCCGTTCTCCCGAAACTGCGAGTCAGGACTCCCGAGTCTGTCTCCCGAGTCTATTCTCGCGGGAACGCGAGTCCGTTCTCGCCGTCTTAGGTATTGAGGCCGTTTCTCAATATGCGTTCTTGTGTGGACTTTTCTTCTCGTGGACTCGTGAAACGTCATCAGTCGCAGCCCGAGTACTGTTCCAATTCTCAAGTCCGCATCTGGCCGAGAACGGTCATAATACCCGGATGTGGCTCGCCCCGCCCATTTTACCGGGCATGCATCGGAGCAGGCTCGTCTGTTCTTGTGAGAGACATATATCCCAGAATGCATTTCACCTCAGCAACAGGCAACAACGACAGAGGAAAATAAACACAACTTTATGTCGAAGTTTATAAATACTACTTTTTTAAAGTAACGTAATGTAATTTTCTGACTGAATAGTAAAATATTTAAGTCAAAAACTAAAAAAACGTATTAGCAAGACCAGCTGACGTGGTGACGTCATCAAGTCAGCTGCTGTTCCAATTGCGGAAATGACCGTTCTCCGTTCTCCCGAAACTGCGAGTCAGGACTCCCGAGTCTGTCTCCCGAGTCTATTCTCGCGGGAACGCGAGTCCGTTCTCGCCGTCTTAGGTATTGAGGCCGTTTCTCAATATGCGTTCTTGTGTGGACTTTTCTTCTCGTGGACTCGTGAAACGTCATCAGTCGCAGCCCGAGTACTGTTCCAATTCTCAAGTCCGCATCTGGCCGAGAACGGTCATAATACCCGGATGTGGCTCGCCCCGCCCATTTTACCGGGCATGCATCGGAGCAGGCTCGTCTGTTCTTGTGAGAGACATATATCCCAGAATGCATTTCACCTCAGCAACAGGCAACAACGACAGAGGAAAATAAACACAACTTTATGTCGAAGTTTATAAATACAACTTTTTTTAAGTAACGTAATGTAATTTTCTGACTGAATAGTAAAATGTTTAAGTCAAAAACTAAAATAAAAACGTATTAGCAAGACCAGCTGACGTGGTGACGTCATCAAGTCAGCTGCTGTTCCAACTGCGGAAATGACCGTTCTCCCGAACCTGCGAGTCAGGACTCCCGAGTCTGTCTCCCGAGTCTATTCTCGCGGGAACGCGAGTCCGTTCTCGCCGTCTTAGGTATTGAGAAACGGCCTGAGAAACGGCCTGGGTGTTTTTTCCGCTACTTATTAAGGCGCGTTTACTGTGTTTTCTACGGTGGCCCTGAAGTGTCAAGCAACATTACAAAGCTCGAGACAAATTAACATTTTGGAAAACAAATTAACATCTTAGAAAACAAATTTACATTTTCGAAAACAAATTTACATTTTCGAAAACAAATTTACATTTTCGAAAACAAATTAACAAGACGCTAAACACTTTTACCAATCCCGAAACAAATTAACAAAGGACAGATTCCTTACGGAAAGGGAATGTACCAAATACCGGAAGTGACGGAAGTATTGAGCGCGGTGTTTTCATTGGTTCTTGAGTTTATGTTGACAAAGAAGTTAATGGCGACCGTGCGAACGTGGACTGCGGCCAAGGGATGTCTTGCCCGTTTTGTGGCAAACAAATGAACACCTTAACGCGGTTTTGCCATACGTGTGGTCGGTGTTTGGAGTTTGGGACGCGGACCAGACAGAAACACCGGACATACTGCATCATTGCGTTCAGTATTTTAACAAGGGCCACTCGTACGCTGTAACCGTGGACATGATGTCAAGTCTACACGGTGTAAACGTCAGCTTGAGGACTCTTAAAAGTAAACTGAACGAAGCCGGGTTGTACCGCAGAAAGGGTTATTCCTCGCCAAACGCCGTCAGTAACGCCATCAGATCTGAACTCCGTGGACCTGGACAACTATTTGGTTACCGCACGATGTGGCAGGTACTTAAACAAAAGTACAATCTTCGAGTGAAGAGATGATGCGATGAATTTTCTCCGGGAGCTTAATCCTCGGGGGTGTGAGAGCAGAGCACGCAGAAGGTTTACAAGAAGAACCTACCACTCAATGGGACCAAACTATATGTGGCTCGCAGATGGTTATGACAAACTTAAGCCATTCGGTTTGGCCATTTCGGGATGCATAGATGGATTTTCACGTAAAGTATTGTGGCTTGAATGTGGACCAACAAATAATAACCCAACAGTGATTGCTCACTATTTCATGTCATGTGTGCAAAACCTCGGTGTCATCCCCATGAGACTGCGGACTGATTGTGGCACTGAGAACGGCATAATGGCTGCAATTCAGTGTACCCTACGCCACCATCACAGTGACTACTACTCTGGAGCGTCCAGCCACATGTACGGCTCATCTATAAATAACCAGCGTATTGAATCCTAGTGGTCTATATTTAGAAAGGGAAGGTGAGTTGTCTTCATAAAGGGTCATTGCATCTTTTGGTCATTCGATTTTCTTCTCAGGAACGAGTAATGAAAAAACGAGCAAAATAATGAGCAATAAAAATTTGTATGTAGCTATGAAATGATCAAAAAGGGAGGGGGTTTTGTAGTGGTGGAACACTGCTGTCTGAACACAATATTTATGAATAGACACACAATTCCGATGGAATCATAATTTTTGTAACGATTCCAAGTAGGAATCGGTTCTCGATGCCCAACCCTGAGAAGACTTGGATGCCCAGGGTTGGGCATCGAGAACAGATTCCTACTTGGAGAAATTATGAAACATTTGGAGGATTTGGTTTCAAATCTGATCATGGGTTTCAAATTTGACATGCTCAAGTTTTGGTTTCCGTAGGGACCAGGTGCTTGTGTTGCAGTAAGTTGTGCTCTAGTGTGGCTTTATTTTACGTTGAAAAAGCCTCATCAAACTGCAACCCACCTTTTGAATAAAAATAAAACTTTACTCTTATTTGTGAAATAATAATTTTAACTCCACCACTCAAAGAATCATAATCGAGAATCAATACAAACCTGAATCAAAAGGAAGAATCGGAATTGGAATCAGAATCGTTAAAATCTAAATGATGTCCAACCCTAACCTTTAACAACAACAACAACTTTTTCAGAGTCTTAACTCGAGAGGTCATCGATCATATACAGTACAGAGAAGGTGCGTCCAAACTTTTGGCCTGTACTCTAGCTTACAAACAGCCGAATCCTGGACTATTTGGTATTCCAAAGTCCATTTGTGACTTAAACAAAGTGTATGAGTCTAGGAGTGGTAATCTCAAGGAGTTTGAACATGTATTTGCCATTGGGAACGCAGAGTCATCCAGGAACTCTATTTTTGGCAGTGGTTCCAAGCCAGATGGGGGAAGTGAAGACAGCCCAGTAGCAAACATCAAAACATCTTCCACAGACACAGCAGCCTGGCCTTCTGCAAAGAAAAACAATTCAGATACATCACTGCCATGTGTTTTCTTAACTAGTATTAAAAAAAATAATATTTAAAAAAAACCTAACAAACCTTCACAGTCAAGGAGATAGTCTGCCCAGTAGGCCATGGTTTGACTTTCTTTAAGTCTTCGATTACTCCCCAAAGGACTGAGGTCAGGTTTGAAGAGTCTCTCAAGTTCAAAAGCAGTGAGTCGCCTTTCAGAGTGGCACAGGACAGGGGCCAGCAAAGTAGGGTGTTGCTGTAGTGCAGTCAAAAACTCCAGGGTTGAAAGACCATCTCTGAATCTACAGTGTGAACACAAACATTGTTCCAATGCTTTGTAGTGCTAATTGAAATTTAAATTATCTAAAGAAAACTATTGAATATTCTCTTCTCTACAATTACTATCCACCTTAATAAACATAGTTGAAAATTGATTTTAAAAACCCTATTTTTGCATTTTCACAAGAAACGTTAATTGTTACAAGTATAACCCATAAAAACAAGACTGGAATGACACAGACTGCTGGGTGGCTTGAGCACTACAATGCCTTCAGAAAGTCTACACACCTATTGCACTTTTTCACAACTGTTTCATTATAGATTCAATTTAAAATGGTAATATTCATCTTTTTCCTCATCAGCCTACACACAATACATAATGACAAAGCAAAAACTAGTTTTTAGAAATTGTAATTTAATAAAAATTAAAAACTGGAATATCACATTCGCACAAGTTAATTAACCATTTTCTCAGTAAACTGTTTAAGCACCTTTGGAAGTAAGTCCAGCCTGGATTCCTCATGTATGAAGCTACAGGCTTTACACACAACATCACCACACTCTTTATATCTGACTTTCAGGGACATTTACAAGAGATACTATAACCTCTCTGCATATCAGGATCTCTATGAGAACTGAGGGCAGAAATATATCCAGATGTAAATGACACTGCTACAGTATGGAGCAGGTGGTTGGATGAACAGCAGCAAGTCATCAAGGGTTTGATGGATCAAGTGAGCCTCAAACCATCACTCTGCTGCCAGATGTGTAGCAGAGGTGGATGGATCACTTTAATTAAGGGGTAACTGGACTGATTTTCCTCTATGGAAGAGTCAGGAGGAGAAACCTGAGATCTAATTTCTGTTTTTGCTTTGTCATTATGATGTATTGAGTGTAGATTGATGACGAAAAGGATTTATATATATTTTATCTTAATCTATAAGGTGTGCAGACCTAATGAAGGCACAGATACAGAATGAAGTGACATCACATATCCGTTGAAATACACAAAGGTACAAATCTTGCATTGTAGACCAAGAACCAATGTCCTTCTGGTCCATCAAAAATGGGCCGGTCTTTTAGGTGTTTCATTAGTAGAGTTAAACTCTCGTCTTGGCCCACCAGTGTCAATTCCCTCTTCCAGAACACCAGTATCGTCAGTAAATTTCACCAGCATGTCACAGGTTTCAGAGTATGTTGTATGCTTGAAACCTCTGACGGCCCCATCCCAAACATTAGCCCTTGAAATGTTAAACCTGCTGACTTTTTTATGATCAATAGGGAGCGACAGGTTTGCTACGATGTCAGGTAAAGCAATGTCCGTCTCCTCCCTGTAATAACAAAAAGAGAATTAATTTGTAGATAATCCATATATACCAGAACTATTGTACAGTAAGTAACTGGAGTGCTATATTCAAAAGCTGTCAAATTACGTTGCTGTGTGTTGGAAATTCTTCACATTGACAGCAACCGGCTGTTCGTCCTCTTGCTCAACATTTGGTGAATACAGGTCTGTGTATTTACTGTTGGGAAATTGCCATTTCTATGTTAAAACATCTTACAAACAAAAATGTCTTCCCCATGTAATCAATTCAATTTAAATTATGTTTATTATTATATTATCTTTTCTTTATTTTTATTTTTACTTACCTGTAGCAAGATGTTTTTTCTGGATTTGTTTCAGGTGGATCCAGATCCTCAGGATCAGATATTACTATCTGAAAAACAGATTAAAATGTCTGAAACAACAACACTGGAAGCAAGAAATGTCATGCTGGCATAGTCTGCCTTACCTGTCCTGGCTGAATTGTTGATTGTCCTGGTGCATCTCTGAAACATGATAAATCATATTAAAATGATTACAGAAAACAGAAAGATATATAAAAATATATATATTTGGAGCGCTTCCTCGACTCAAATCTGCGTTTGTTCGAGTTTTTTTTAATGGAAAAAGGTATAAAATAACACAAAGCTCAAACTAATATATTAAAATGCTTGTATTGCAAGTGGCCAAGACATACAGAACCAATTTAAAAGAACTCTAATGTGTTTTGGCATCCAGCCTTTGTCAGCAAGTCGAACGATTGAAATGAGAGACAATGGGACTTTTCTAGTGTCCAAGGTGTTCTGGGCTAGAGTGGGTGTTGTAGACATCTTAAAACCAGTAGGTGTCCTTCAGGCCTACATTAGTCAAATCATGTAAACATGTATACAGCCACGTTTCCTATTTGTTGATTACCACTAGAAAAAGGCCAGTGTCTCTCATTACATCTATTTGACTCCCCGACAAAGGCTAGATGCCGGAAGATTCGATTAGTTGGTTTTGGATGACCGTGCCACTTCAGTAAAGGCCTATAGTACCTGTAGGATCGACAATGATGTGGGACATATGAATGGACAGTGTATACCCCCCACTTACTTCTCACATGTTTTTTTTAATGTTCATTCAACGGCAAGAGCAACTGTATTTCAGTAGCTTTATTCTGTAAAGCTCTGCTCACACAAGCAGCTGTGGGTCCTTTAGGTACAGAGCGAGGGGGCACCTCAGTCAGTTACAGAAACAGCCGATAGCATGTAGCAACGTTGAGTTTATGTGCAGCAAAATAAATATATGTATAGTGTGTATGTGAATAAGTAGTGAAACATCTGCTAGTAGTTTAATCAGTTTTGTGAGTTAAATAAAAAGAATGTGAAATTGCACTTCACCTGGTAGAGAAAGCACTGTATCCCAACAAAATATGAATTATTATTACACGCGGGAAAGTTACTTTGTGTCCAAGTGTGCAACACCTACCTTTCATCTTCCAGCTTGTGTTTGGGAGTACTTAGATTTTGTGGTTCAAAAATCTGAGAGGAAACGGATAAAATGATCAAAAAATTTCAACAGGTTCCATTACCACATTCAGTATATATCAATGCTGAATGGTTGTCTGTGTTACTGTATAATAGTAACTGCAAAATAATCAAAACAAGCCTTTTTCAAGCCACTTTTTACAAGTCACTAAAATATTGACCAGGACATTGATTTCATGCTAAAATCCAATGTACATCTAATTAATAATGATATGAAAATGAATAGATAAACATAAATATGAAGAAAAAAAACAAAGTACCAAAGTTTCAGCACGATTGAATTCAGCTCTGCTCCTTGTTGTGATGACAATTTCAGAATCAGAGTCTGAGGTATCATCCACTGAAAAAAATCAACAACCATTATCTATCCTATCAGAGTATCTGAATATGTAAAAATATTGAATCATGAGATCCACTAACCTCTTTTATAGTGTTTTTCTAGGCAAATGAAAAAAGTGATCCTGGAAAATGCCTTTCCTATTTCCTTTTTATATTCTGCCAATTTGAATGGCCTTTCTGACCCAGGCACATGGACCACCTCTGAGCAGTCTGGATACAAAAGGACATATGGTCCTTCCTGCATGTCCTTGTTAAATGTTCTCATTTTCTGGACAGCTTTTTTCAGGAGATCAGGTGCTGCTACCTCTGGGTCTGTAAATAACGGTAGTGTTTTCCCTCTTAGAGGTTTTAAATCAGTTCCATTTGGCACCATCAATCCTACGTTTATCTGGTAAAATAACAAAGATATAATTAATGTATACATAGGTAAAATAAATATACAAACACACAAATACATATAGAGCATTGCAAAATTGTATAGGACGGTCAGTACAACTTACCTGGACGTGTTTTCTTTCTTTAGACATACGTCTTCCTTTTGGCCCAAAGTTAAAAGACTGTCGTTCTTTTGACTTCAAGCTTCTGTACTCCATGAACTGTTTGAATGATGTGCATGGTTGTTCTGCTGAAATGGACAGAGTTCCGCTTCAAAACAGAAAGTTAGAAGCCGCTCAAAAAATCACTAGCGTTACTGACTTTTATTCACATGTCCTTAGATAGTTAGCGTTGGTTTTGCTAAACTTACTTTGCATAGCAGTGTCCGGCTGTCGAGACGTCCCCTGTGTTGCCAATGTTTCCGTCTGTTCCGCGTCTTTTGAAAATTCCAAACACCGACCACACGTATGGCAAAACCGTGTTAAGGTGTTCATTTGTTTGCCACAAAACGGGCAAGACATCCCTTGGCCGCAGTCCACGTTCGCACGGTCGCCATTAACTTCTTTGTCAACATAAACTCAAGAACCAATGAAAACACCGCGCTCAACACTTCCGTCACTTCCGGTATTTGGTACATTCCCTTTCCGTAAGGAATCTGTCCTTTGTTAATTTGTTTCGGGATTGGTAAAAGTGTTTAGCGTCTTGTTAATTTGTTTTCGAAAATGTAAATTTGTTTTCGAAAATGTAAATGTGGTTTCTAAGATGTAAATTTGTTTTATAAAATGTAAATTTGTTTTCCAAAATGTAAATTTGTTTTCCAAAATGTTAATTTGTCTCGAGCTTTGTAAAAGTGTTTCATTCTTTGTAATGTTGCTTGACACTTCAGGGCCACCGTAGTTTTCTCTAGAAATCTGGCACCCTATTGAACGATGTTAACCTGAAAGAACGTGCCGTTCATAGACACCAGAATAAACAAGTTCACAGTAACGTTCATCGGGCATTAATACAGTACGTTCAGTTCACGTTCGCCAAAAATAAGAACGCGTTTATGAACTATTGTTCAATGAACGCGTTCAGGCACAACACTGGATGAGCCCGACTGCCGATAGGAAGAAACTGTTAGTGTGGCGGGAGGTCTTAGTCCTGATTGACCTCAGCCTCCTGCCGGATGGAAGGGGCACAAACAGTTCATGTCTGGGGTGAGAGGGGTCATCTCCACTGTCTTCAGGACGTTGAGCTCCAGGTTGTTCTGGCTGCACCACGTCACCAGGTGGTCAGACTCCCACCTGTAGGCGGACTCGTCCCCACCAGAGATCAGTCCAATGAGGGTGGTGTCATCAGCAAACTTCAGGAGCTTGACGGACTGGTGACTGGAGGTGCAGTTGTTTGTGTACAAGGAGAAGAGCAGAGGGGAAAGAAAGCAGCCATGGGGGTAACTGGTGCTGATGGACCGAGAGGAAAAGATGTGTCAAGTTATCTCCAGCTCAAAACCCAAAGGACACGAGGACAACTCAAAGTTCACTCACTTTTATTTGTTTTTTTTTGCCTTTGTCCATTGATTTGCCAGTTCAGAGTTAGGTTGTAAACCTTTAAAGACAAAGAACATAAGTTACCTTTCAAAATTAAACATTCACATTTAAACATTCTTAAATTAAGTTTTTAACTGGGTTTGTATCTAAATAAACATCTTTGTACTTTCAAATTTAATTAAATATTCTAGCAAATCCTGAGAATTCACCTGATGCTGCAATGATTCACCCTACTCAGTTACCCATGCTTTAAACATAAATCAGCATTTTAAACAAAAGTAAATAAAATCTCACCAACCATTGGCGTCTTTGGACCGAACCGTAGAGTAAGTTGGTCTCTACTCCACTGTGGCTGTTTAAAAAGAGAATGAGGACTTCTACACAGGTGCTCCACAATTACAGGGATAAGCTGGTGCACTCTGGGAAATGTAGTCCAGATTCAGCTCAACAAGATGTGTTTTCCCAGCTTCACGTGCTGCTTCCGGACGGACAGGAAGTCAGTGATCCACTTGCAGGTGGAATCGGGCACGTGCAGCTGAGAGAGTTTGTCCTGCAGCAGAGACGGGATGATGGTGTTGAAGGCAGAGCTGAAGTCCACAAACAGGATCCTGGCGTAGGTTGCTGGAGAGTCCAGATGCTGGAGGATGAAGTGGAGGGCCATGTTGACAGCATCGTCTACAGACTTGTTGGCTCTGTAGGCGAACTGCAGGGGGTCCAGGAGGGGGTCGGTGAGGGACTTTAGGTGGGACAGGACTAGCCGTTCAAAGGACTTCATGACTACAGAGTCAGGGCGACGGGTCTGTAGTCATTCAGTCCTATGATCCTGGGCTTCTTGGGAACAGGGATGATGGTGGAGGCCTTGAAGCAGTCTGCGATGTGGCATGTCACCAAGGAGGTGTTGAAGATGGCGGTGAACACAGGAGACAGCTGGTCAGCACAATGCTTCAGGGTGTGGGACGAGACTGAGTCCGGACCGGCTGCTTTCCGGGGGTTTTGTCTTTTGAAGAGCCGATTGACGTCACTGTCCAGGACAGAGAGGGGCGGTGGGGGACGGGAGGGTAATCCAAAGGTGTGAGCACCTGATGGGTCTGGGGAGGTGGTGGAGTTGTGGGGGATGGAGTCAGGACATTGTCTTTCAAATCTGCAGTAGAACTCATTCAGCTCATCTGCCAGGCGGAGGTCATTCATGGAGTGGGGGGGGGGTTTTGCTTGTAGTTTGTGAGGTGTTTAAAGCCTCTCCAAACCGAAGCAGAGTCATTAGCTGAGAACTGATGATGGAGTCTCTCAGAGTACAGTCGTTAAGCGTCTCTCACCGCCTTGCTAAAGAAGGATTCCAGAGCAGGAGAACCGTGTTGTTGGATCACTGTTACGTCGTTGCACCAGCTGTTGTTGAAGTAGAAACAGCCACCCTTGTCTTGCCGGAGAGCTCCGTGTTGCAGTGCGCTCTGAGCAGCTGGAAACCAGCCAGCTGGAGCGCGGAGTCCGCTATCGATCCGCAGAGCCACGTCTCCGTGAAGCACAAAACGGAAGATGAAGAAAAGTCTCTGTCTCTTCTCACCAGCAGCTGAAGTTCGTCCAGTGAGCGCACGTTGGAGAGAAAGATGCCTGGCAGCGGTGTGCGAGAACCACGCTTGCGGAGTCGCGCTAACGAGCCGGCACGTTTTCCTCTCCTCCGCCGTCTCACCGCGTGAGTAAAGGTAAGCACACCTTTGACTAGAATGTCCAGTAATTCCACAGATGAGAGAAGAAAAGTTGGAAATAAGTCCGCTGGAGTTGTTCCACGGATGTTCAAGAGCTCATCTCTGGTGAAAGAGCTCCAGGATTCGTAACAGGAAACACAATTTACGACGAAAACAACAAAAAACAAAGAGCACTGAAACACCGAGGCAGCCATCTGCGGCGCCATCTTGGATGATCATTGATCCAAGATCAAAATTGACTATGACAACTCATAGTCTTAATATTATATCAACCTAAATAATTAAACAATAACATTTAAGAAAACTAGCTCAATAACTGCAAATAAATACATTTTTGAAAAGTGATGGCAGATTAATAAAGAATGTAAACCATCGTTCATTGCAGCCCCAAGCAAATGGACGGCTAGTTCAAGGCATAGAGACATGGGCACCAAAGGACTGAATTTCACAACATTTTTATTTAGAAAAATAAATAACAAGACAAAACATTCTTTGCAAATAAAAAAAATCAGCAAGTCTTAAACCATCATTTAATTAATGATGTACGATTTCATTATGAGTCTGAAATTGCCAAGCAGCTTGGTGACAAAAGGTCCACTGTTGGAGCAATCATTAGAAAATGGAAGAAGCTAAACATGACTGTCAATCTCCCTCGGACTGGGGCTCCATGCAAGATCTCACCTCGTGGGGTCCCAATGATCCTAAGAAAGGTGAGAAATCAGCCCAGAACTACACGGGAGGAGCTGGTCAATGACCTCAAAAGAGCTGGGAACACCGTTTCCAAGGTTACTGTTGGTAATACACTAAGACGTCATGGTTTGAAATCATGCATGGCACGGAAGGTTCCCCTGCTTAAACCAGCACATGTCAAGGCCCGTCTTAAGTTTGCCAATGCAGAGACTGACTGATCTAGAGAAGATCTGTGAAGAGGAGTGGGCCAAAATCCCTCCTGCAGTGTGTGCAAACCTGTTGAAAAACTACTAGGAAACGTTTGACATCTGTAATTGCAAACAAAGGCTACTGTACCAAATATTAACATTGAGTTGCTCAGGTGTTCAAATACTTATTTGCAGCTGTATCATACAAATAAATCATACATTGTGATTTCTGGATTTTTTTTAGATTATGTGTCTCACAGTGGACATGCACCTACGATGACAATTTCAGACCCCTCCATGATTTCTAAGTGGGAGAACTTGCAAAATAGCAGGGTGTTCAAATACTTATTTTCCTCACTGTAAGTGTGGACTCTCTCACATACTTAAACAGCATTGGGTGATGACACATCTGTTACCTGGTCTGAGGTACTGCATTGCAGCAGAAATGGAAAAGAAATGACAAAGAGAAAGAGGGGGAAAGAATCTGATGGTATCCATTCCTGTCCTATTGCATGCGTGCAGGTAGGTTTTTTTTAAACTAGGCAGCAGGAGCAGACAATATTGGTACATTTTAGTATCTGTTTCCCAGAGATTCATTTGAATTTACATTCGATGCTGCAGTTTAATTTACTATGCACTCTGCAGCTCTGCATTTGGGATTTTTCTTTTTTCACCACCCTAGACAACTTTTAATCCGAAATAATTTCTGAAAAATAAATACAAAACTTCACAGAAAATATATATTTCATATTTTCATGTTCACATCTCAAAAGATTAGATGTTTTTTTACAAAGAGAGGTGTTAGCAAACAACCTACATACACATTAAGAAGAAACAGGACAACATAAGCTTCCAAATGAAATTGCTTTTCAAATGTACTTTCTCCACCTGCTCCACCAATTTTGTTGTTAAATGTGTATGTTTCTTTACCACCTACTTGTTTACTTTGACCCTCTTCATTTTATATAGGTAAAGTTAGACTGGACTCGCTCCAAAGCCAGGAGCTGCTCCCACATTGATGATAAGCAGCATGGTTTAAGTTCTCCTCAGCAAACCACAACAAAAAGTTCAAAGTGGCCTAAACAAGCATATAGTTGCATAGTAGGGTGCTGATTCTCAGTAGGTCTGGGGTACATCCCAATGGCTGGCTTTTGAGAATTGGTTCAGTTAGAAATAATTTCGAACAGAAAATTTATTTTGACCATCTGCGTTTTGTTTTCTCTGTAGGTTGTCTGTGCATTAAAAAAATGAACTTTCAGAATGGCTGATACACCCATCTCTCTTTAGACAATTGTGGTTCTATTGCAGAATAAGCGAATGGTGATGTAATATTACAAAAACGCAATATAACAAAAATTTGTTAAAATGGAAAATAAAGGACTTCAACCGTGTATCCAAATACAATCAAAAAACAAACACACATCTTGATTTATCTTACTAAAATATAACAAGATATGACAAGAATCTACTAACTAAGAATAATAAAAGAATTTATTCATTACCCATCCCCAGAGATTAAACTTTTCAGTTTGTGTTTTTAAGGCTTTTATGCCTCCAGCCCTGAGGTAAACCACCTACAACCCCCCTGATATGTGAGTATATGTGCAAATACCAACACAATTTACCTGGCATTCACGCTCACATGCTCACACTCTGTATGCAAACAATAATTAAGTTACCAGCACAAGCACACATGTACATAAAAATCCCCATGAAAGGAAATATTAAACCATACACACATTCCTCCACCTGTTTAGTGCTGTGGTCTGCAGGGCTCTCTATGTCAACATTCTCCTTGGTTGCCAGGGAAACCCGAGGGGCTCTGCAATACAGACGGGCTGGACATGGAGGTGACAATGACAGGTTCCGTTGTCTTACATGAAGTCCTTGGCCGAGACTCTTCCATCCCGGTGTCCAACTGTGAGGGTGGGGGAGGAGAGGGAAGTTTATTGATGTTATTGTGACTGAGGCTCCACGTGTCAAACGCGAGCAGGAAGCTGGCAGCATGTGTGAAAGAAAACTACAGAGGGACCGGTGTAAAATAAATGAGTTTAATCAACTGTTCATCAACAACGATCGTCCACTGCCAGATTAAGACGTGACACTGTGATGGCAGGTCAAATGCATTGATTGGTGGGATTGATGAGAGGCTTTGCAGCGGTGCCCTTGATTTCACAGACTATGTACTAAGCTAAGCTATGTGGCTGCTGGCTTTAGCTTACAAATACGGCCTCAGCGGGAAAGATAGCACGCACAGTCTCACACGTTCCGTTGTGGTGTGTTGTGGAATTTAAATGGGGTGGAATCATTGAGCAGTGGAAAGGTTCATTTTGTCCTTTATACACAAATGACCATATCTCTGGACAGGATGGACAGAAAAGGTTGAGGTTTGAAGGAATGGATCTTACTGACAGATGAGTTCTACGTGAGAGCTAAACAGACAATAGTTGTTATGCTAAATTATTGCTCATTACATTTTTGGAATTGCTTGATTTTCTTGACACAAACAACAGACGCCACATCTTTTGCAGAGAGCAAGAGGTTAATGATCGCTGGACTCTTACAGTAGCAGGAAGATGAGTGGTTGGCTTCAGGCTGATGTCCGACATGGAGATGTCTTCAGGTTCATTCACAGTCTGAACATTACGCACATAGACACAGCTATTTAGTGTTAGATCAACAAATCTACTGTACTATTTGAGCCCGTAAGCCACATTCTTACTACACATAGAGGGACTCCAGATCAGGGATTCTCCATAAAAGAAGAGCTCTCTTTAAAAGTGTGTCAGGTTGTTTCCTTTTGTGACATACAAAAACAAAATCCCATTTGCAAGAAGCAACTTTATTTAAGAATTAGCACTGAAAATGGGGGCACCAACAACGTCCTCTTTAAAACGCCGGTGTTTGTACAGTAGTACAAATAAATCAGATCTTAAAGAAATAGTCTGACATATTGTGAAATCCATCCTCTCAACTCTGAAGATAGCGATAGAGTTTTGGTATCACTGTTAGCTATATAACACATAATTAAAGAGCTTTAAGGGTGCTGGCGGACTGAACTGTGACCTTTGAACGGAGTCTAACAGTTTAAGGCAGGGGTGTCAAACTCATCTCAGATTTGGGTCAGATACTGCCCACTTCGATCGAACACGGGACAGACCATTAAAATCTAGGGAGGGGTCCACACTCCGGCGGTGGGCCAGGAGTTTGACATATGTGGTTTAAGGTATTAAATGTACTTATGTGGAAAATAAATATGGTTTGGTTATACTTTTTAGGTAAGATTATAGACAAAAGTTAAATGTCCTCTACAGCTTGAGGTCAGACTTCTCAACGATCGGCCGTCTTTGTAGTAGCACATTGAAATACGCAGCAGCGTAATGGAAGTTGTGGATTAAGCCTGAAACTCCCAGATTATTGGATTAGTTTTTAGACCCTGTGTAATGGAGTCCTGCATAGCAGCATGTCCATACAGTTGACGTGTTCGCATGCTGCATGTGATTTCTCTGTGAACTAAGATGATTATGGAAAGACGGAAACGCTCCATGTATCGGATGCCCCACATAGAGTGACCTGTGACTGTCCATCGGCCTGACAGCTTGATGCTCAAAACGCCGCATCAGCTAATCATCAGCTGGAAAACTACGTTGACCAATCAACAACGGCGCTGAGACATCGACGAGTAAAACGGGTATGTGATAAGACTGCTGTAAAGGAAAACGGCCGAACGAGTGGAGTTCAAAAGTCTGTACTCACAGCGATCCAAAAATGTTTGAAGTTTCAGAAGCCACGATACGGCGCACATAAGTATTGCGCAACGGCGCGCATCGGCCACGGCGACTTTCATTGATTAAAACCTGACATGTGCGTTTGTTTGATGAAATGGACTTGACTGTAAAATAACCACGTTTTGATGCTTTTCTTGCACTCTGCCTGCATGCTAAACAAGAACAAACATTCAAGATGTCTGACGTACGAACGGCAAACGACGTTGAGACGATGGCAGCAAAAAGAGAAAGTAAATTAACTCCTAAAGGCTTGGCCTTCCACATGGAAATGTATCAGCGGAAAAGGAGTAAAAGATGTAAACAAGCCAAGGAGTGTATGGGCAATTTGCGTGTATTAATGGCATCAAGTGAAAATCTTAAATCAGTGAATGCTGAGCTTACTAAGTTCATTAAGTGTTGCCAAGAAGCAAACGACATGCATGGCTCTTTTGTAAACTTACCTTTACCCGAAGATGAGGTCAAAAGACAAAGTCCGTACTTCAAAGAAAAAATGACACTGTTTAATGATTTTACTGAAAAGGTGAAGGACTGGCTGTCTGAAATGGGTCAACCATATTTGCAGCCAAATAAAGACACTCATGACAGCGAAAGTGTCGTAGATGAAATAGAGCCAGAGGATAGCGCTTCTAATGTGTCAATTAAAAAGGCGAACTCTCAACTATCACAGAGTTCATCAACCTTGTCTGCACGCATTAAAGCTAAAGTTGACAAGGCGGCTTTGGTAGAGCGTGTTTCTGCTCTGAAAAGGAAACATCTCATAGAAACACAGGAGGAAAAGTTGAGGAAAGAAAAGGAACAATTGGAACTTGAGGCAGAATTGGCAGTGGCAAATGCAAAGCTGCATATTTTGGAAGTCAGTTCATCTCAGTATGGCTCAAAGTGTTCAGACGGAATGAACTCTTATTTTGAAAGGCAAAAAAAGCAAAACAGCCAGTTGAACCCTCATGCTGACACCTTCGATCCAGTTAAAAGGGATGAAAGATATGTTATTGATGACCAAGATTTCATAACTCAACCACCAGTTGTTAGGCCTAAGCAGAGGGCAACAACACATAATTATGAGATGCTATTAAAGACTGAGGCTCCAGTTCAAGTAACACAAAATGTAAGTGAGAATCAGGCAGGATTAGTGCAACCTCAAAGACAAGCTCTGACTGAGAGCTATCAGAGTGACATAGTAAATGTTATGCAGAGACAAAATGAAATCACTGCTCTGCTGGCCCAACAAAATCTATGCTCTGTCCTTCCTGTCAGACATATTCCTGTGTTCGATGGAGACCCTCTTCAATACAAGTCTTTCATCAGAGCTTTTGAAAATGGAGTGGAGGCAAAGACGACTAATTGGAGTGACTGTTTACACTTTCTCGAACAATACACCTGTGGGCAGCCAAGAGACCTGGTGTGCAGTTGTCAACATCTACCTTCAGATCAGGGATACCACAGAGCCAAAAATCTTCTAGCAGAGCACTTTGGAAACGAATACAAAATTGCATCTGCGTATATGGAAAAGATTTTAAGCTGGACACCTGTTAAAGGTGAAGATCTTAAAGGATTACAGTCATTCTCCATGTTTCTTCGAGGATGCTCAAATCTTACCGAGCAAATTATGCATATGAAAGAACTAGACCTACCATCTATCATGAGGAGCATCATTTTGAAACTTCCATATAAACTAAGGGAAGGATGGAGAAATGTTGCTTGTAATCTGCAAGAGACAACTGGCCGGAGAGCCATGTTTAAGGATCTTGTTGCCTTCATTGAAAAGCAAGTCAGGATTGCCTCTGATCCACTGTTTGGCAACATCCAGGACCTACAATCCATCAACTCGAAGGTCGGAAATGTTAGTCACTTGAGGCAAAAAAAACGGGGAAGCAGCTTTGCCACAAATGTTACTGAAGTAGGAGGCATCACTCAATATACACAAAACAAGACCAAGTCATCCGGTATTCAAAAATGTATGTTTTGTTTACAAAGTTGGCATTCTTTGGATATATGCTCACAATTTAAGGTGAAAGATCATCGAGATAAAATTAACTTTATCAAGGAACAGGGTTTGTGTTTTGGGTGCCTGAAAGTGGGTCATATGAGCAAAGACTGCAGGAGTCGCTTGGATTGCAACGTGTGTCACAAAAGGCACCCAGGAGTCCTTCATCTAGAGCGGCCAGAAAAGGGAGCAACCTCGCAACAAAGCCAGGCACCTGTGAGCGCTCCAAGTGTTTCAAATGCAATGTCTCAGACTTCTTGCCATATTGGGGCAGGTTGCGAAGATAATTCCACCTTTTCCATTGTTGCAGTTAAAGTCAAGAGCAAAAGGGATAGTAAATTGGTGCAGACATATGCCTTTCTGGATCCAGGAAGTTCCGGCACATTCTGTACAGAGAGCTTGGCAAGAAAATTGAACCTGAGGGGTAAAAAGACAAGTATTCTGTTGAGAACAATGAATCAGAAGAAGATTGTTAAAGCACATATTCTGTCAGGTCTTGAAGTGTCTGGTATGGGTACAGAGGACTTCATTGAGTTACCTGATGTGTTAACTCAAAAGACCATGCCTGTGTCTACACTCAATGTTCCGCGACAGGAGGATCTTGTACATTGGTCTTATCTGAAGGATGTTAAGCTACACGATATTGATGAAAGTGTTGAGCTACTAATTGGTACAGATGCTCCAAAGGTGATGGAGCCTTGGCAGCTGATTAACAGTCAGGACGAAGGACCTTATGCTGTAAGAACCAGAGTTGGTTGGGTCATTAATGGTCCACTTCGAGGCAGAAGCCGGTGTAAGACTGGCCGCAGTGCTGTAACAGCCAACCGAATCACTGTGGAACATCTGCAAGGAATGTTGGTTGAACAATATAACCATGACTTTAACGAGAGATCATCAGAGGAACAGATGGAAATGTCTAGAGAAGACCTACAGTTCATGAAAATTATGAACAACACAACAGTGTTAACTGGAAACCACTACTGCATGGACTTACCATTCAAAAGGGAAAAGGAAATAGTGGAATTGGAGCTAGATATGGACAAACTTCCAATGGAGCGAGTCCTAGGACTGCAGTGGTGCATTGAAACAGACAAGTTCAAGTTCAGGACAACATTACGAGAGCAACCAAGAACCAGAAGAGGCATTTTGTCGGTGGTCAGCTCACTTTACGACCCGTTGGGATTTCTGGCCCCATTCAGTATGCCAGCCAAGCTGCTGCTGCAGGAACTTTGTAGGAGAAACTTTGGGTGGGATGATGCTATTCCCCACTTCTTCTCTAAGCAATGGTCTAATTGGCTTGAGGACCTACAAAGGGTGTCTAAGTTCCAGGCTGATCGATGTATTAAACCCAGAGACTTTGGAGAACCTGTTACAGCACAACTTCACCACTTCTCCGATGCCAGTCAGGTTGGATATGGATCTGTGTCTTATGTGAGATTGGAAAAGGATCATAAAGTACACGTTGCATTTCTAGTGGGAAAGGCCAGAGTTGCTCCACTAAAATAGACTACAATCCCTCGACTGGAGCTCACAGCTGCCGTTCTTGCTGTTCGTGTTGATAAGATGTTGCGGAAGGAGTTGCAACTTAAACTTGAAAAGTCAATCTTCTGGACAGACAGTACAACAGTCCTTAAATATATCTCCAGTGAAACCAGGCGATTCCATACTTTTGTGGCAAACAGAACCTCTTTCATCAGAGATACAGTAGATGTGGAACAATGGAGATATGTGAGTTCCAAGGAGAATCCGGCAGATGAAGCATCAAGAGGCATGGGAGCTGAGGATTTCCTGAAAGGCAGGAGATGGATAAATGGACCTCAGTTTCTACACATGCCAAAGGAGAAGTGGCCTAAACTGGTCGATAACCTTAACGTTATTGCTGCAGATGACCCAGAGGTCAAAAGGGACTTGATAGTGAATACTATTGTTAATGATTTGCAAAATGCCACTAGCCACCTGATCAATTACTTTTCATCTTGGATCAAACTGAATACATCTGTGGCTTGGATTTTGAAGGTCAAGGAAATTCTCAAGTCATTGGGACAGAAGAGAAAGGAATTTTGGGCTTCTACAATACTCCGGAAGGATCATTTGGAGATACAGAAGCAAGAAGTGGAAAGGAGAGTTCAGAACTTTAAAGCCACACTCAAAGGACAAAGCCTAACACCTGAAGATCTTGCCAAGGCGGAAGAGTCAATTATTCAATTTGTACAAAGCCAGCGGTTCAAAGAGGAAATTGCCTCCCTGAAGGGGCACGTAAACGTCCCCAAAGAAAGTTTACTGTACAAACTGGACCCAATAATGGACGCTGAAATCCTCAGAGTTGGTGGTCGGTTGAGTAAAGCAGCACTGACAGCAGAGTCAAAGCATCCAATAATATTGTCCAAAGACCTGCACGTATCCACACTGATTTTACGCCATATCCATCATCAGTTGGGACAGGCAGGAAGAAATCACATGTTGTCTAGGTTACAGCAAAAGTACTGGATCATAAATGCAAACTCAGCTGCCCGGAAAGTCATTTCCGATTGTGTTGTTTGTAGACGCAACAGAGGAAAACTTGGTGAGCAGAAGATGGCAGATTTGCCGGAAGAGAGAGTGTTGCCTGACAAAGCTCCTTTTACAAATATTGGAGTTGACTATTTTGGGCCCATCAATGTTAAAAGGGGAAGAAGTCTTCTTAAAAGATATGGAGTGCTTTTCACCTGTCTTACCAGCCGTGCCGTGCACTTGGAAGTAGCCCATACACTGGATACAGACTCCTGTATAAATGCAATAAGGAGATTCATTTGTAGACGAGGTCCAGTCTCCACCATCAAATCTGACAACGGCACAAACTTTGTTGGCACCAACCGAGAGTTAAAGCAAAGTCTTGCTGCACTGAATCATGGTAAAATTCAAAACGCTTTGGTCCAGGATGGCATTAAGTGGAACTTTAATACTCCAGCAGCTTCCCATCAAGGCGGAATCTGGGAGCGCCTGATTCGCTCAGTGAAAAGTGTTCTCACCTCAGTTCTTCGACAGCAAATTCTGGATGATGAAGGTCTCCAGACCATTTTTTGTGAAGTAGAAGCAATTCTTAATGACAGACCCATTACAAGGGTCTCTGATGACCCCGATGACCTCGAAGCTCTGACACCAAACCACCTTCTAATATTAAAGGGCAAACCAGTCATGCCACCAGGACTATTTGATAAAGCAGATCTCTATGTCAGGAAAAGATGGAAGCAAATACAGTACATGGCTGAACTCTTCTGGAAACGGTGGATCTTGGAGTACCTACCCATGTTGCAGGAGAGACAAAAATGGACAAGACCAAGAAGAAGTCTCATTCCGGGAGACATTGTCCTTGTTGCGGATGCCACAGCTCCAAGAGGATCTTGGATGATGGGGAAAGTTTTGGATACGAGACCAGATGCAAAGGGTCTGGTGCGCTCTGTGCGGCTACAAACAAAGACCAGCATTCTGGAGAGGCCAGTGACCAAGCTTTGTCTGCTATTGGAAGCAGCCGTTAGCACTATGGACTGACTCTTTCTCTATCTTTCTCTACCTTCTCTATCTCTATCTATTCTCCTTATAGGTGCAACAAGATTCATCTAGGTTAATGCATGGAAAGATTAATTGTGGATGTCATTATTTGTTTATGGAAATAGCTCCGTTTGAGTATATGGATAAATTGTGATAATATTCCCAATTAGGGGCTGGAATGTAGGAGCTATAATTTAGTTATATATTCTTTAAATATATTTTTCTTGATTGTTTGGGTAGCGGGAGCACTAATTGAGTAATTGGATCACTAATTGGGTAATGCGGTGGGCACCTGGAGGTTACTTAAGGGCATAGCCAGGTGGGACCAGCATGCACCAGGGTGACAAATAAGTTTTTACCAGTTACCAGTTAAACAGTTACCAGTTACCATTTACAGGTACAGCAGTGAAACAGGTGAAACAGTTAACAGTTAGGCAGTGCATAGGAAAGCAGCTCACTTTATGTTATGTTTTTTGGTGATATTTTGGTTAAAAATAAACAACAAGCAACAAGAAAACACCGCCTGGACAACACTCTTTTTTCTGAGTTAAAGACGTCAAACTAGATGCATCAGTGGCCTTTGATCAAGGATACGTAGGACAAATGGCCACTACAATATACATTTTAGTTTTTTTATTATTACCAATGGCTAATCCACAACATGCTTCATTGCTGAAATATTGATATATTGGCACAACCAGGTCCCATATTAAAGACAAAGCAATCGTTCAAGTCGTCTGGTCAATAAGCCAGGGATTGCGAGGGACGCTTCAAAGACCTGCCGCCTCTCAGCTGATGATACTGAGACTTCATCGCTAGGCAAATGAGCCGCAGAGAGCAAAATATTTTTTTCCCAGGCTCTACATTTGTTTTACATCTGCTGTAAAGTTTGGCAAGTAAATATTGATGTCAGATGGGAATGAAACGCCTTTAAAGACATACACAGACATTTGCACTTTGTGATGGCTTAAAGAAAGAGACGCAATACCTCCAATGGAAAAACTGTATGGGACTAAAGTGAGAAGAAATACAATGATACACAAATTACACTCTTCCTCAGTCTGATGACTAGTATAAATGGCCTATAACTTGCTTGATTTGCTTAAACCTCCAGAGGAATATATACTGATGGCCATTATAGTACGTAACCAACAGTATGTTGTTTCAAACCGGCCCCAGTACTCTCTGAGATCTGTGAGAGGGGACGTGGGGCCGGGCCAGTGGGGTTGTGGGGGGCGGTTCTCGCCAACTCCTCCGTGTTGTTAATTCTCACCTTTGTCCTCTGGCTGCAATGGCGGATCTGCTTAACATTGCCGGACATCTGACGACCGCCAGGCGTCCGGGAGGGGCATTCCTCCTCCGTGTCCGAGAAGTGGGCCTTTGAGGCGACACAGAGACAAGATCACGCTCACCCAAGAACAAAAGCAGCAACAGAAATTATAGTCATTTTCACTAGCTAAGACCATGCCATCCACTGAAGGTGTTTAACGTGAGAGAACGTGTTGATGATTGATTTAGTCTGGTCGATCAGATGGGTTGTGGGGAGCCACGTCGGAGGATCTGTTGTGCGCCCGGGCATGGCAAACCCCCAAAAGACTCCCATTTTGTTGTGTGGAGGTGTGATTGATAGCATGAAGATCTTGATATGGATAGTGATGATACCAGTGCACAGGAGGTCAAAAGTGAGAGGGTGGCGACGAGGGCTCTTTCTTTGATGAGACCGCTAGCACCCCCACCTGTTGACCGCTAGAATACAGCGGCATCTCGGTGCCGTGAACCGCTGCTAAACCTGGTGCTGGTAGCTCCGAAAGGCATGGGTGTCCACGGATGGTGTGCGTGGAAGGCGTGAGCGTCTGGCATCCCGGTGCCAGAGGGCATGCCAACCTGTTGTGGAGGCTGGGAGAGGGTGGTGGGGACGCTGGCATCCCGGTGCCGTGAGCCCTGGCTGAAGCTAGCTGTTGCTGTAGTTGAAAATTTTTCGAGAAGGGGCCTAGCATCCCGGGGTTAGGTCCTCCTATTAAAGGCTGGATTTCGGGGGATCGGCCGTAGCAGTGATGCAGCTTCCGGTTAACGTTACGTGTCGTGAGCCCGAGGCAAGTTGGTTTACAACTACTCGGTTGCTTCTCCGGTGAGGAAAGCGGCGTCTGGATCACAGAGGCGCCGTGGAAATTTTCAGATCTTTTGGAATCTTGGAGACTTCAGGGTGAGTCGTGCTGGTCGTTCCTGGGGAGAATGTTGTCGTCTGGAGCAGAAAGTTCAATGGCATCTCGGTGCCGGAGGTTTGATGACGTAACGTAGGTAGGGCGTTCGTAGGTTTTGTTCGATCGTGTGTTACCTGACCTCGGTCATGTTTCAGAATGCATACTTGAGAACATGAAGAGTGGGTTGAGCTGTATATATAGAAATACCGGAAGAGGAGTGTTGGAGGCGTGGTCTTGCTCCCGAAATTATGCTACTTAGCTCCACTTAAGTGTAAAAGGTAGCCATGACACATGAGATACGAGGTACACTCACTGATTCGCTCTCAGACTGGAAGGAGTTGCGGGGCTTGCTTTTGCTTTCTGATTGGCGCGTTGAACGGAAACTGCTGCTGCTGAAACGGCCTCTGCCAGTAACGCACAACAATACCCCAAGGTAGGGGATGTACCTGCCCAGGGCTGACCTGAGGGAGGGAGAGGAATATATATTAAAATTTAACAGATGTTATTATATGACAGTCAACGACCCCTTGACATTCATGGATGCCGAGCATTTTTTTATTGCAATAAAAGCACTTAAATAATCTCTGGCAAGAAGTGAATGAAAGAATATGAATATAGTTACAATGGGGACTAATGTTGTTGTACCTGCCCCTGCGTTGTCTGGTGAGAAGGGTTCATTTTTGATGACAATTTTAACGCCTTCACAGTGTGTTTTGGTGAGTAAATGAGTGAATTCATCATGTTGTGACGTTCCTTCCAGCTGCTGCTAATGAAGTGGGCTACCTACCTGTATTTAGGATGTGTTAAGGCGTATATGATGGGGTTGTGGATCGCCGATGCTTTGGCTATCACAGCAGGAACAGAGTTCATGTAGGGAGTAAAAAAATCGGCATAGCTGTGAGACACAGGAGAGATGTTGGCAAATGAGAGAAGGGAATGAGACATTTTCAGTGAATACAGCAGAGTCACATCTGATCTGCTGAAAGTGAAACAGAACAGTAAAGTTGTGAGTTGGCCGATGAAACTCATGATGAAACTGCAAAGCAAAGGGGATCTATCTCTCACATGTTCCAATAGTTGTCCTATTGTCCTTTGATACATTCATATTATGATAGTGTTTTACAGCAGCTTTAACTAAGTTCTGCATCAATAATAACATATTAAAGTTTTATTATTGAGAAACATAGAGCATCGGTGCTTTTCAGTTTTATCCAGATTATTTGACATTACTGCACTCTGAAAAATGTCTATCCTCAGCGGTCATTGAAAGGGAAACACCCACACACATGCGCACACGCACGTGTACACCTACCCAGCGAATGCTGTGAGGGCCGCACAGGAGTAAGGAGCCCAAGAGATGACGAATAGCAGGATGACGATGAGCGCAATCTTGGCCATCTTCCATTCAGTCTTCATCTTATGGAACCTCTTTGCTGAGTCTCTTTTTCCCTGGCAGTTAATCTTTGTTATTGCTCTGTCAACACAGAAACACTCGACATGGTCATCATGAAACCTTTTTTTTTATTTAGCTTTTTGTCTGTTTCCAAGCTTAATTGTAATTCTAGATCAAAATCTCTGTACTTATTTACTTTTGAAAAAGCTTACTTTGAAACCTGTATTGATTGAAGCATGTGTAGAGCTTGGATGTACACAAACAATTTGTGTCAGACGCACAAGCAGCATGAGTTCAAGTTGAGTGAAAAACACAACTAATCGACAAATCGTCAGTGTCAACACAACAAAACCCATGTCTTCATTGATGTGTGTGTCAATAGAGTGAACGCAACCGCAGCATGAAGAAACAAGGACAGTGTGTGTCTGTGTGCATTTGTGCATGTACCGCGTTGTGTGCCGGATGGCTCTGAAAATGCAGCAGTAGCTGAAGATGATGATGAAGAGGGGGATGAAGAAGACAAAGGTGAAGAGCAGCATGGTGTAGGAGCGGACGGACGGGGTGAACGTCATGTAGTCCCAGGAGCAAGAGGTCATCAGGCCCTCTGGAACATAAGCGCCTGAGGGAGGGGACACACAAACATTTCAGTCGTTTCGGTCAGACAATCCTCAACCCGTTGAACAGTTGAACCTCTGTTGTCGGTCCAGTTATCGAGATTCATCACATCGGTAGATTGCTTGTTTGACTGTTTAAATTATTTACTATTCTTATCATCTTTCTCCTGGTTTGATTTTGATTTTAATACTTTTCTGAACTATTGAAGGGGGCGATAAAAACTTTGGAACATATCCGTATTTGGTTTCTCTCCAATTAAATCCTATTTGCACAAGATATATGCTAATATGACCTGGAGACCTCTAGTCATTTGTAATGCACAAGCTGTTGTCTGTGATCTTTATTCCATGCAAATCTGTACCTTCCATATACAGCGAAACACAGAAGACAATCTCAGTAATTTAAAGCAGTGGTTCTCAACTGGCATTTTTAGTGGGAAAATAAAAATGAAAAAAAAAAAAAATTCATGTGATTTTATTTTGAAGGGACTTTTTGTAATGCAGCGGAGTGTCGGTTTTTTTGCCGGCTCGTCTGTCCATGTTTTCAGTTGGCGCCGACAAGACAACCGCTAGCACCCTGAGGGCTGATGACTAACCGCTAGCACCCCCCCCGGCGACACCGCTAGCACCCCCCCGTTGACCGATCGATTTGGGTCGCGGCTTGTCATTAAGGGGTGATGGTGGGTCCCGGAGCCAGAGCAGTTGAGAACCACTGATTTAAAGTGTGTAACTTCATCTGACAAGTTAATGCTTTAATGCTTTAATATAAGACTAAGAACTTTCCAACTGTCCCATCTCCACTTAATCATCACAGAGCACAGATAACCATACACATACTTATTAAACCATTTATAAAAATTTCACAGCATCAGTATTTTTGTGCTTATCTCCAAACATGGAAGGAAGCCGTAAGTCACTTTTATTGTCACAACCGGACTATGGTCCTTAACCCAAATGCACGACTCGCACGACGAAGTTTATTAACAAAAGGGGGCATGAGCCGATGAAATGAAAATCGCTCATGAAAGAGGAAAAAACCTACACTAAATCAAAGAACAAAAACAAAGCCATAATACAAACACTGGCTGAGGCGAGGAGTCCATGGCTCCATGGCTCCATTGCTTGGGACAAAGGGAGACTCAGACAATATATATACACACACAGGGTAGGAGCACAGGTGGAAACAATCAGGGGCAGGGCAGACAATCAGACAGACACAGGAGGAAGGGGCAAGTTGCCGGACACAAGAGGAAGGTTCATTTAAAAAAAAAAAACAGGAACTCACAAGACAGACACGAGACAACTTGACTAACATATTTTCCTGGACATGAGATTTATTGCATGCTGCATTCAGTTTTTTGGGAGTTCGGGCTCCAAAAAGCCCACATTTTTCTGTTTAGTTATGGGCAACTCTTAATAAATAATTTTAAGAAGGAAGCGCTGTTTCCCTTTTATTTCGTTTGAACAGTTCAGTAAGGTGCAACGGCACCATATTTACTGCTACAATTACTGTACCATGTTGAATGTGACCGGGACTGGAATATTTTGTTAGACATTTACACATCATTTGCATCATGGGTTATTGTTTGAATTTTGTAATGTTAGCTACAGGTAAGCATACGGAAAAGCCCTCTAAACTGATTTTATATTAACTGTATTTGGCATGTTGATAGTTTTGCCCCCTTTCCGCAGGGATTTTTGACACTGACGCAAATAGAAACCATCCGTTGAACTCACTCCAGCCGAAGAAGGGAGGAAGGCTCCACCCTGCGGAGTAGACCCAGGCAGCGGCCAGGATTCCCAGGGCTTTCCTGCGAGACATCAAGCCGAGGGAGGCCAGAGGCCTGGTGATCACCACGTAGCGGTCCACCGCAATAACCATCAGTGTCATCATACTGCAGATACCAAACAGCGCTCCGCAGAAGGCATAAATCTCACACCCTGGAGGAGGGGAAGTGAAAGAAGTGGTAAGGAAAGTACCAATACTGCATTTCTTCACCAACAGCTGGAAATACTGAGACGGCTTGTCTTTCAAAACCTGCAGTACTCTGTTTTATGGACAGTTTTGGATCATTTTCAGGCAGTTTTGTCCATCTCACTGCCGTAAAATTTATTTTATTTATATTAAGCAGATTGCATTAGTATTCACATGCAGCAGTGTTGAAGAAGCACACTAAAAAAATACACTCACTCATAACTCTGAGTGGCTGAAACGCAAAAGCGTGTGTCACACGGGGAAACGTCTCTCGGTTACGTATGTAACCTTCGTTCCCTGAAGGGAACCAGACGCTGCGTACAAACGCTGTGGGAACACCTCTGCGTGACCGCGTCATGAAGCACTTGTGAAATTTAACCAATGGCGAGCTGGTACGTCATAGGCGGGGGACACTGGGACCGGGGCGCTATAAAGGGACCCAAAGGGCAGGACCATTCATCTCTGAAAGGCCGAATTGAGTGCAACGGGCAGGCCGAGAGTATGGCAGAACGTTTACGCAGCGTCTCGTTCCCTTCAGGGAACGAAGGTTACATACGTAACCGAGAGACGTTCTCTCTCAGGGAACTCGAGCTGCGTAAAAACGCTGTGGGAACCCAATACCCACTCACCATATGAGCAAGTGACCGTGGTGTGAAGTTTTTAAGGCGCACACTCAGACGAGCACCTGTGCACCAGGTGTAGCGTTAAGGCCAAGGTGGTAAAACCTCACGAACGTGTGGGGAGAGGACCAGGGGCTTTAGAAACAGCCATACCCCTAGTAGAATGGGCCCGGACAGCCAAGGTGCGGGCTGGCCGGCCAAAGTGTGAATGTGAAGTGTGATGGCCTCAACCACCCACTTGCTCATCCTCTGCTTAGTTACCGGGCCGCCCGAAACACACAAACAGATGTTCGGAGAGCCTACACAGGGAGGTCCTGCGGACGTACAGGTCTAGGGCTCTGAATGGGCAGAGGAGGTTAAGCTTCACCTGGTCCGACGCTTTTTCTTCTCAGGGACGGGGGAGGACAGAAAGTCTGCAGCACCATAGGCCCGACCGTAGCGGACGGAGCTGAGAGAGAACTGTAGTTGTGTTAGCTAGTTGACAACAACTTTCCTAACAGTCCAACATCAGCAAATGCAACACAAGACTTAAGTATTTCCCGATCTCACTTCTGGCATTTTTTCTTTCAACAAGCCGAGGACGGTCGACAACAGCTCCCCTGAGATGACTCTGTGAGTGACGGCCAGGGCTGGACTGGGACAAAAAAAGGGTCCTGCCATTTTTGTTCAGACCGGCCCACCACAATCGGTCGGACACAACCACCAACCAGTACACTATCCTTGCGGTCCCTGTAGATATGCAGTAGATATCTACTGTTCCGTTCCCAAAAACCCATGTAAAGCTGAGAACTACTGTAAGTGCCATGGACCAGTTTACAATTGCAAGTATAGGTTACTTTGTTTTAAAGGGATAGTTCACCCAAAAATGAAAATTGTGCACAAACCCCTCTTTAATATGACACCAAACAACATTTACCTCTAATTGTTGAGATACTTCCCATAAAAAACCTATACAAAACCTATACATGATATTGGAACTTCAAAAGAAACATTAGAAAATATCTAGTTAGTTGAATATACAGCTAAATGCAAAGCGGGTTTTTAACCCCCAAATAACATACGTTAGCAACCTCTTCTAACTCGTTGTGGGACAGTAATAAATAAAATAATCAAATATCATCATTTAAGTTTTTATCTAGAGAAGAAGGGCAGTTATGAGTTTTAAATGGTTACATTAGAATATCCCAAGGTGCAATTGAATAAGTGAACTCTCTAGCTTATGCTGTGTTATTTGACTTTAGATAAAAGTTACTGGAATGGCCAATCAGTTAAGTGACAATTTGACAAATGACAACCTGACACTCAGACTTTATAATAGCAACAACCGACAACGATTATGTTTGTTGGCCTATTATAATATTCATTAATTGAGGTAACTGTTAAATCGTCATCATCGTCTTCGTCGTGGCCCAGCCAGGCCCACACACACTATCCTCATGCACCTGCCCTGATTAACACTCCCTCCCTGTTCATGTAGCTACCTGCTTGCTTACCGTTTCAATGACACTCTCCTGCTCACTCTGTCCCTCCTTGACTTCACTGTCAGACCCTGCCAGTTGCATGTGAGCTGGAAGCCCCGCCACCCTTATGGAATGCCGTTTTAGTCAAAATTAAATAAATGAACAAATACACGGTAATGCATAATGACACTGCATTTCATAATAAATAAATGAATAAAAACACGGTAATGCATAATGACACTGCATTTCATAATAAATAAATGAATAAAAACACAGTAATGCATAATGGCACCGTAATGCATAATGACCCAGTATTTCATTTCACGTTCTTATATGCAAATCAGGGGGCGTGGCTATCTATCACATTCAGAACAGACGACAGAGCCGTGTGCCGTCGACACCGCTAGCGAACGCGGAACCACCCCCCCCCCGATCGAATTGGGTCGCCGCTTGTCATTAAGGGGTAAAGGTGGGTCCCGGAGCCAGACAAGTTGAGAACTACTGGGCTAAGGGACGTGAGAGTGTTGACATAATGGAAGACATCGGTGGGCTCCGAGATAGCATGCTAGCATTAGCGGATCAAATCGATCAACATGGGTTATCTGCAGATACTATTTTGACACATATTGAGGGTTTTCTGGAAGTACTAGGGCTTGCGGTTCCGACTTCGGCAGCTCTAGACAAACGGCCCACCAGTTGAGAAACACTGCCTTAGCCAGCCCTTTTTGCACACGTCTCCGTTGTCTGGTCTGAATGTGATAGATAGCCACGCCCCCTGATTTGCATATAAGAACGTGAAATGAAATACTGGGTCATTATGCATTACGGTGCCATTATGCATTACCGTGTTTTTATTCATTTATTTATTATGAAATGCAGTGTCATTATGCATTACCGTGTTTTTATTCATTTATTTATTATGAAATGCAGTGTCATTATGCATTACCGTGTATTTGTTCATTTATTTAATTTTGACTAAAACGGCATTCCATACACCCCAGCCAATGCGCGCAGGCAGTCGGACAGGTTGAACTGGCGAACACTGAGTGCGCTCCAAGTGCGCTTTTTTAATAAAGTACCGGAACTAAAAATACTCAGAACCGTACCGTTTTAAACGTAAGGGTACCTTACTAGTACCGGTACACCGCCCAACCCTAAATGGATGCTGCACAAAAGTGGGATAGATGATAGGTTATCAGGTTAGTGTGTGTAGAGCATTCACTTAATTTTAGGTCACATTTAAAAAGGGTAAGGCACTAATACAAGTCCTTGTGGAATTTTGAGTTTTGTCGAACATATATGTATGTATGTGTGTGTGTGCATGCAGCTACCAGTCCATAACCTGATTAGACTGCGCTTAGCATGTTGCTTTTATATCAGGTAGGTTTGTAGGTACAAATGTAAAATAATATTTAACTCAGTTGTTATGCACGCGTCACCTTTTTTTCCAAAGATCCATCGCTTGTGCATGCTGTTGATAAAGAAGACAGGTGCTTGAGTAAGACACATGAGGAAGTCTGTGACTGCAAGGTTGATAATGAAAATGTTTGATGGCGTCCGCAAGCTCCGGCTCCTGCATGTTCAAACAAACACACACACAATATTCGTTATTGATTCTGGACCATTCATAAGCTCAAGTCACAGAAATATGTGTCAAAGACGTCTATTGAAGAAACCACAGCACGGAAAATAGTACCTGCAGAAAGCATATATAACTAGGAAGTTTCCCAGCATGCCTGTGATGCCCACGACCAGGATGACAACACCGATGGTGTAGTGAGCGTGATCTGGAACGTCTACTGTTGGAAATATGTAGGCCGGAGCAACGGAAACCTGGAATACAGGAACACAGGGAGGAACGGGTTCATATTTGGTCTGTTTATTTCAAGCAGATTTGTGAACACACACACGACAGGACGACTCCTTCAAAGCCGAATCTTCCTTTGTTCCTTTATGAGCACACACATCTCATGTGATGAATCCTGGCACACACACATGTAAGAGGGCAGGCTTGTATAACATCTGTTTCAGCAGTCCTGCTTTTCTGCGCAGTCACTAAAAAGGTGAAAAGTCATGGAGTGACCATGCAAGCAAATGAGTGAAAAAGGTTGAGTGGGGGTGCTCCTGAGAGATATTAGACATGTGATGTGGTGTGTGTGTGTGAGTAATTTAAACATATTTTATGCCCTACATCTGTGATGTTGTGGATCACCTGTAAAGCCTCCTCTCATGCACTGCTTCATTCTTTTCATACCCCTTCACCTTCCTTGCTGGATCTCTTTCTCATCTCTGCTAAAGCCTATGATTCATGACCCCTGTCACCTCCCTCTTTCACTTCCTTTCTTTCCTGAATTACCCATTTCCTTTCCTCTTGCTTTTTCTCATTTCCTCTCCTGTGGCGCAGCACCAGATTAAAGCAGATTACACAGAAGGGAGGAAGGAGAGGCAAGGTGAGCAGCACGGAAGTCTCCTTAAGCATGGTAAATTAAGAGTGTGCTGATTTCTCTCCACACTGCTTCTGCAAGCACGTGTTTTGACGCCAAGGTACCAGCATATCTACATTTTCCTTTGAGTGGATGTGGACGAAGATTAGAACATCCAATGCAGAAATGATTCAGAATTCAACAACAGACATACACAAACATGTACATACTAGCATGAACAGCTTGAGGCTTTAAATACACTTTGATTGACTTCATATGCAACATATAGCACCAATCAAACAACCAGAATATAACTTTACACCATTAACCACACACCATTGACAAAAGGTAGTTATTTTCTTTTCTAACGATGTTCATTTGCTGTGTCCGTGCATTAGTAATGGATTGTATGTCTGAATGTATTAATGCCAAGACATTAGCTGCACTGTAAAATAATATCCTATTTTCAATGGAAATACCTTTAAATGTTTACAGTAATTTTTGTTTTTTTTAATTATGTGCAAAACTGTAAAAATAAAGCTGTTATCCGTAAATAAACAGTCCAACTATACATTTAAGTATTATGCTAATAATGACAAATTAAACGTTTTTCTAATTTTTTTACAGAATAGAGGCTATATATATATATATTAGGGCTGTCAAAAATAGCGCGTTAACGGCGTTAATTAGCTGTTTGTTGTTAATTACGTCAATTTTTTTGACGCATTTCACGCATGCGCAATGTGACAAATTATTCAGGTCAGTAAAGTCCCTCTTCCTCTAGGGAATGCACTTCATCCTATACAACACATTACTGCCACCTGCAGGCATATGTCACGCCGTCAGGTTCAGCAAGTCGTTTGCGCCAGAGACCCGCACCCCCCCCCCCCCCCTCGTTCTCGCGCAGCAGAACAGAGAAAAACAAAAGCTCCGCCCAGCAGAGCTTTGCTAAGAAAAAAAAAAGAGCAGCGCTGAGGTAAAGGAAAGACCATCGGAGAGACCGTAATACTGTTCTGAAACATGCGGAGGAAGAGAAGCCAATGCGATGTAAATCCTCCCGGGTATGGGGATATTTCACACTGAAATGGGGGGTGCTGGCGGATTTCTTTGCAGCGCCAGTCGGCGGGTGGTGCAGCAATATTGTTGTTCGGGTGGAAATCGGGAAAAAGGTCGGTCCGGGAGATTTTCGGGAGGGGCTTTGAAACATCGGGAGGGTTGACATGTCTGGTCATGTCTGGTCATCGCAGCCCTCAGGAGCAGAAACTCACAGCAGAGTGGGATAAACTGCAGAGGCTCAAGACCCTTCTAGAGCCATGCAGTCTGTAACTGATCATAATAACATTGCTTTGATTATTTTCTGAAATGAATTAAAAAATCAAATATCAATAACATGTATTTATGTAAAAAATAATAATAATGATAATAATGATAATTATGTATCTGTGTCCTGTTATTTATCTTTAGTATGCATTTCAGAAAGAAAAAATGGTTAGGATTCAGGTGTGATTAATCATGATTAATCCACTGAAAATTCTAATTAATTTGATTAAAATTTTTAATCATTTGACAGCCCTAATATATATATATATATATATATATATATTGTGTCTATATATGAACATACGTACGTACATACATACATACGTACATACATACATAGATACATACATACATACATACATGATGGTGGTGTGGTGGTTAGCACTGTCACCTCACAGTAAGTTAGGACTGGGTATGACTCCACCACAGTTCATGTTCTCCCCAAGTAAGTTAATCTTTGTATGGTGTTTGGGTCTGTGGGACCGGTTTTCATTTTTCAACAAAAATAATATAAAGAATTATTTTTTTAAACTCAGACTTATTGGCCTGGGCTCATTTTCTCCGAAGAACATATATCAGACAAAATGTTCATCTACCGCACACCGTAACCCCCCCCCCTACACATTTATATTAAAAGTGTGGAAATTATAGGTCCTGTGTACCTTGAGTCTGTCCTCCTCATGTCTGGGCCTGCTCTAAGTGTGGGTCAAGGGATGAGAGTTGTCCTGGACATGGCTCAGAGACTCAGTCGACATAAAATCACATGGGATAAAAAAATTTACATCGTACAAGCTGGAACAGAAGCTCCTAAAGAGGAAGCTGACCATGGTGGGAACGATGAAAAGAAAAACGGTCTGAGCTCCCTCCTAAATTGCTGCCTACAAAGAACAGGCCCATCAACTTGTCTAAGTTTGTCTACACGACTGACACGTCCCTGCACAGGGATGGAAGAATCTGTGGCCTGCAGCATCAGAAACCAGAAATAATCATGGACTACAAAGCCACAAAAGGAGGTTTGTGGCTCTGTAGTGATATCACTTTATTGATCGTAATAATACAGAGAAAATCTTTAAAATAAATTTGTTTCTCTGTAAAGTTGTTAAGGAAAATTCCTGTAAATTTATGGGTTTTCGCACTTAATTTGAGTTAAGTTATTTGACCTTAATTTTACGGTTTTTGTTTGGCAGCCGCTGCTGCCAGTCATTTGACTTTTTAACGTTTTTTTTTACAGTGTGCATAATTGATCACCTGCTACACATTACGAGCAAGTTGGCCGGTAAGTGTTTGCGATTACCAGCTAACAATTGAATCAACTGCTGAGCAAACAAAGGACGGATCACAGAGAAACACCTCACAGTGCAAGCCGAACCATTCACACTTGTTGAAGATTTACCATGAGTTGCACCATTGTGTCTTGCAAAGAGCTGTTTCTCTCTGAAACAATGGGACCCTCTGGGAATAGTTCATTCACTACTCTCTTTTCAATATGTTGTACATACAGTACAGAGGGGAATAAATCACCTATTCTCGCAGAGATGGAGGCTATGAAATTATTCTCAACACAAATCCTTCTAAGGTGAGTGGGGGAGATTGAATGGGGGTGTCAGTGATGTCACAGTTTGCATGGTTACAAAGCTTTAGATTAAGCAATATTGGGACTAACCAACAATTCAAAACAGCATCCAACCCAGGTAAATGTCTTTGTGCTTTTTTCTACCATTTTCTGCAACTTGCGGTAAATTAGGATTAGGACATGTTTACGTTTAAGATTGTTGGAGCATACGCTGTGATTAAATTCATCTACATAACCGCTATTTTGTGCGAAAAATTCTCAATTCGTAACGCACGAATCTCATTTGAGACGTGTGCACAGACGTTGTTGCAAAATATACGATGTGCACTTTCACCACATAGATGAAGTATATAAATACATAAATACACATTTTTACAAGCAGTGGAAACCCCAGAGATGACGGGTGACGCTTTTTACGCCCGCCCGCCCGCATCCAGTTCCGGTAGTGAACGAATGGAGCGCGTGGGATTCCTTCATTCATCATCAAGCACAACCACACCTACCACATACGGTATTGCTCAAATGATGTAACAAAGGAATGAACATGGCAAAATAACGCACACCTGACAAGTTCGTTTTTAGGTGGATCGGATGTTTTTGCCGTTACGCATGTTGCGACGCGTAGACGCTCTCACGAGGGGTATTCATTTCAAACAGACCAAAACAAAACCAACAAATGAACAACAAAAATCAAGTCGGCTGATACTTACAGCTGTTGAGACGGGAGACACTTCCATGAGCCGGTGCGGACTGATGGAGCTGATGTTCCAGGGTGTAGGCACCACTGGTCCAAACGGGCGCCCGGAATCCATTCCAGGTCGGGTGGTTGATGAAAAGTGAGCGGTGGGAAAAAAGTGAGGGTGGTAAAGAAGTGGTTTCTTTCTCTCGTCCAATCTCTGCTCGTCCAATCTCTGCTCCGGGGATGCCTTTCGGTGTGTCATGTGTGCACAGACAGAACTGGACATTTTTTCTTTGTTTGTTTGTTTAACTTCAAGGAATCAATGGAGCACTTTTCCCTCTCATACTGCCTTTGTATTTGTTTTTAATGCTCTCTCCACACACAGGGAAAAATGCAAAACATCAGTTGAAGTGATCAATACAGGTGGGGTGAAGGTTTTAAACCAACCAGAAGCTCTTTCTCAAACTCCTCCTCCTTCTCTCTTCTACACATACTCCTGTTTGTCATGTATTCCTCTGAAGGCTGTTGGGCTGAAACGTTAGGAATGCGCTGATTGCATCCTCATGTTTTCTTGCTGCCTTTTAATTTTTAGTTTTTTTTTTGCTTTTATGGTTTTTATATCTTTAAAGAAAATTAAATATTTTACCTACAAACATCTGAGCATTGCTTTGATTGCTTACATTTCTTTAAATATATTTCTTTAATTTATATAAATATATTTTTTATATTAGGTCAAACCAAGACCTAACCCTCATCCCAACTCCCACCCTAGTCCTGACTCCATTCCCAACTCCCCCCTTTCCCCAAGCCGACAGGAACAACGTCAGTGTTGAGGTCCAATAAGATGAAAAGGTCAAAGTTCAAATGGATCGAACACAAACCCTATGCCACCACAAAGGCCAACGGCTCATGAAAACAACAAAAGTAATGCTTCATAATCACCGTTGTGAACCAAACAAACTTTGGGGACAGTCTGTCTTCAGATTTTTTAAATATTAAACACCTTAAGGTTGTTTTAAAAAGGCTCTCTCCAATCTTATTAAAACATCCCCCCCCCTCCTCCTCTTGTGTCACTGCCCCTCGTGGCCCTCTACGGGAGGGGGGGGGGCTGCACTTTCCTACACCTAAACCTAAAACCTTCTGCAAAATGCTAACATTTAAAGTGAATGTTAACCTCCTGGGTGTTCTAATTATGGGGAGCGGGTCGCCAGAAAAACAAATCCACCTGATATTGCTAAATGAGGACCAGAGCTGCTTGAAGCCGAGCTCACACCAAACGCAGAAGTGCCACGACTCTGCCCTCTGCGCCTGCTAGTGGCCTGAAACGATGCATGAACGTGCCCGTCATTATTAATCCCCATTGATGGCCCTGCAACGTCCTGTCGTCTACTGAAAACACAGTGTACCATGAGCAACCATGACTCAACATCACAACCATTCATTAAAGAAAAGACGGTGCTGGATGGTGACACTCTCAAGAGGCTGGTAAGCAGAGTGTAGTTCGACGTTTAAACCCTTTGGGCGCAAGCTAAGACATGCCGCATTGGCCTTCAACAAAGAATTACCATCAACAGCCCGGTGACCGCCTTTGCTCCGCTTCATTAGCAGAGAAGTTTGTCTACCAGCTACCTCGGACGCAGCAACCAATCCATTGTCACCAAAAATAAATTTGATCAGTTCTGTCTGATGAGGTTTGATAACAACAGGGGGTCGTATTCTTTGGGGAGTTGATCCTGGGTGTGAATACCCTGCAGCCTAAATGCTAAAAGTGTTACTTCACAATTCGCCGCAAACATCTCTCCAAAACTCTCGGGACGGCAGAAGGTAGAGGAACTATCAAAGCCTGAAAGTTTGTTCAGTGATTGCACAAAACGTTCCATTATGAAAATAGGTGTAAAATAAAAAAATCAGAATGATTGAAATCAATAGAACACAATAGCAATAAAAAAAAGTAAATAACCTTAGCCTGCTAGGCTACATTCCATAGCAACTGTATCCATAACAACTGCCTCAGTATGTGCAGCGAGACAGCCCAGGAGGGCTTATATGTACTTAAAAAATGTACTATAAAAAACTATTAAAATTGGAATGTGTCAATAACTTTCATACATCTGGTGTGATCTACAATAGAGCATCATGCAAAGGACTATCCAGTTCTGTCACAGGACAGACGTCATTACACACTAACGTCTCATGATCTCTGGGGAAAGTACAACTGGAGGGCAGAGCTGCTCCAGAAAGAGAACTGGGCTGTTGAGCACGTTTTGCTTGTGATTCTAACTGCTCGTGGGTGAACAATTAAGCAATCCCTTACCCTCTGCACAAGATGACATTTAGCCGAGTGTGCTGTACCCTGTGGGCGGTGAAGAATGGTTGAGATGTTGCAGGATTTAAGTGTGACGATCTCCCAGTTTTGTTCATTCTGGAGGGAAGAGCGATGTCTTGTGATGCCCCGCTTTTATGCTTCCAAACCCTCCTTTCGTTCTCCTTGCTGCACACCTCTGCTTTCCTTTGGGCTTTCTTTTAGGTTTTTGGTTATTACGACACACTAACCCAAGCCCCTGTAACCCAACTCACCACTTATATAACGGATTATTCCGTAGTCAACAATAATATTTTGCTAATGCTCTCTAATGCTGTTTAATGCTCCATACAGCCTTACGGCCTTAAACTTGATCACGTTATCCCACCTTTGGTGTGGTAAATGTTCAAATAAGGAAACTCTTAGAGATGGCAGATCAAATTTAATTCTGAGATTTACAATTTTTTGCCCTATAGAAAGATGTGATTGGTTACTGGAAAGTGTATCGCCTTCTTCAGGCTGGACCACTGTGCATTCAGGGTAAAATGCTCTCTGCATATTTGCCTCCTTAATAGCAATTAATAATTTACTTTGGACAATTCCTCACATCACACACACACACACAGACTTGTGAGTTTAGGTTTTCACCATGTCGAACCATTTAAAATTCTTCCATTCTCACTGAGCTCTCTAACAAACACATTATGCAAAGTGTGTGTCCATAACAGCGCAGCCCTCAGAGCTGCAAGAACCACAAAATGACTGGTCCCACGGCAGATTGTTCCCGCCCATATTAAGAGGATCACCATCTTGGTTTGGGCTTACGTAACAGTAACATTATACAAACAAAGCAACCAATACAAAGGACGAAACAATACAACTCTGTGTGGCACGAATCCCCCCCCCCCTTCCTCTCTGTCTTATTCCTGTTCAGGCCAGGGTGGGTCATGTCATGCTAATTGACTTCAATGACCCAGTTTAAGGTTTTTTGTAGTTGAAACTTGTATCTACATTCAGAGGAAATAAATAAGAAGTAAATCCTACATAAACATATTTTGGAGAATCTTGTCAAAATAAATGCACAAATATCAATACATTAAAGACTGTTTAGCATAGCTTCACATAGCAGGTGCACAGGGGAAAACAGGTTCTCTAAGCATAATTCAGCTTCTAGACTTGTTGTTGGAGCTGCTGTTTCAAGGGTGAATGTGTGCCTTTGAGGAAAAGTCGACAGCTTTCAAAAACTTTTAATAGCAGAGCAGTCTCTCCCTTTTTTATGTTGACAATACATTCCACCTTTAACTGTACTTCCTGACTAACTCATCCTTGAATTAGCTCTGGGCAGGTCCAAGGCTTGCTCATGTGATTTTCCTTGATTTCCACAAAGTGAAAATGAATAGAGTCCTTTCTCCTTGTTCTTCTTAATCTTCTAAATCACTCCATTGAGCAACAAGGTCTTCCATTGAAGAGGACAGAATGCTACCCTATCAGGGATCATGGATCAGTGAGATGGAGACAATAGTGGGATAGTTTAAATTTCAAACTCACAACCAACACACATTGACTGCAGTCAACGGTGTTGCAAATTTCTAATGTGACAGGTTATGTTCCGACAAGTTGCCTAAAACTGACATTTAGAAAATCCCTCTGGCTGGGGGACGTTATATTGTGCAACTTATTGAAAAGTCTACAGCCACACCTGCAGCTCTTAGACTTGGATGTTTGAGATATAGGTGAAGACGCGTGAGGGCCTCCAGCAGAGACAATGCGTGTCACGCGGATCAGTGGTCGGATCCCCCGGCTTGTTTTATTTTTCTCTACTAATTCAAACAAATGCACCTGTGGCAGCTGTGAAAAGGGATGAACAAAGCTGAGAATTATTATTTTTTAATTTGCGCAAATTATGTTAACATGAAGGCCCACATTCACACGCACAACATATATATTTCGGAGTAATTCTGTGTTGACCTATTCCATCAGCTGCGTAGCTACAGCGGATTGTTCCTCTTTCATAATGTGGAGATTTTGTAACTTAAGAACATATTGATTCATATTTTTAAATAAGAAATTTTCAAATGTCATTCAAATACCTCGTGATGACATTTAATGTGGCATTTTCTCACATCAACGGCAATAGCTGTGTGTAGTAAAGCGATCTCATTGAAGTATTATACAAATTCAGCTTTTTCTAATCCAGCCGCATTACAGAGAACTATCAGCGAGTGACTGTGGTTTGTTAATGCCTAGTATGAAGGATCGAAGATTGTTTATGTCACGGTTCGGTCTCCCTTCCTGTTTTAGTTTGAAGTTTCATGTTCCTTGTGGTCCTGGGTTAACTTCACTTCCTGCCTTGTCTTGTGATTGCTTGAGTCTTTCCACCTGTGTCCAATCACCTGCACCTCCCTTGTGTATTTAAGCCCTGTGTGCCAGTTGTTCTTTGTCTCGTCATTGTCCGTGTTACTCTCCGTTGGTGCACGTTGTCCTGGTTTTCGAATAAAGAGCACAGTTTTCTGGAAGAACCTGCCTTTGAGTCCTGCTTCCGCCTGCACCAGCACCCGCCGTGACAGTTTATTGACATATACATTAACAATATGGCTGTCTAAATTGAAGGACGCAAACTGTGTCCACTCATAAGAAAGTGACAACCAACTGTGTGTGTATGTGGTTATGTAAGAGGGTTGGCAGGGGCTGTGGGTAGAAGCTGGGACTGGTAAGCTGCTCTGGGACCTGGAATCGCTCCAGAACCACCAGTTTAACAACTGTACCACAGGGGTTTGTTAAAGTTTCTAGGATGCAACAGATCGACAGACTTATTGTAGAATTATCGCTTCTTCTGGCGCCCACATGCTAAGTCCATATCAAACCTAATTGGAAAATGCTTTTACTGAAGAAAATATTTGTGAATGCTGACAGCATGATTACATAAGGATTTAAGCCAACCGCACTGCTTATACTCTTAAATGAATGACTGGAAGAATTGATTGCTGAACTGTGTGAACTGAATGAATTACCTAGAAGTTAAGAGCAGAATACACTGCCGGGAAAACCTTGAAGCTAAACTGTAGTACTAGCAGAAGGCGGAAATTGAAATGAATTAACTGAAAAAGATGAAAGAAGGAACGCTTTGTACTATAGAAGTCATGATAGAAAAACGCTGAATTCAAGATCTTTTCAGGGCTAAACAAGGAAATACTTTGTACCAACACTGTTGACTGCCTTCATAGGAAATTATATAAAAAGAATAAGACAAAGAATAATTTCTCGCTCTACACGTTTCCTCCTTTTGCCTGCCAGGGAAGCTGATGCTCTATCCCACGTGGGTCTGGCTCGATTCTATTGGCTCTGACGATTCTATAGAGAGGCGGGACTTAGAATTTCGCCGGGAAACAGCTGAGATATGAAAACTGCATGTCAAGTGGTCATGAGGCCTCCACTAAAGCCTCTCTGTATTTGTTCTGCTTTACTCAAACAAAGTAAAACCTTTACATATGTACTGTTCACACACTAGGCTAACATAAAAGAGACTTCCAGGCTTCGTCCTTTAAGTTTTATGGGGGTAAAGCCCCTGTAAGTAGTTTTTTTCCCAAGCGAAACTAAGTTTATCTTTTTTTTGTGTGCCATACAAATATAAAAGCATATATACTGATTTTCACATCGAAACACACTTACCCATGTTCCCTTGTATCATGACAACAAGAATTTTCAAGATAAACCTTTTGCTTTCATAAATATGCTTTCATAAAAATGCAATTTCGAGCATGAGGCCTAAATAACGCCTATGGAACTAAAAGGGTTAAACCAGATCCAAGCTGGCTAACACTCTATTGATACTTGATCCTAGTTCAGGTTGACCTCCCATAACCATGTACATTTCCATCAAATATTTCTGTGTACCTTTTGAGATAATTCAAGGCGAAGTCAGCAAAATGCCATTATATTCGTGATTTCCCTTTCCTCCATGCCCATGTATATTTCCATAAACCTTTACTGTACAGTTTGAATTAAGAGAAAGTCAGCTCAGTTTGTCCTTTGTCCCCTTCAGGGCAGACCACGGGGTGTACGGTCCGGGGGCCCCTATCGGGCCACTTGTTAGATGGTTCGATTAGTCTATCACCACACTTCGGTCTGACGACCAATTTGCACATCATGCTCATACCGGCATGGCTTCGCCCTGCCCAGGGATAGTTCACCATCTTCCGGGGTCCTATAGCCAATGGTGGGCCCGATCCCGAAGAGCCAGGATCGCACCTCACGCGTCGGCCTTCACTTTTATTGCACTACAGGGTTTGTTGCACCCGGGTTGCTGACTTCACCGACTAAAATGTATGCCCCCACCCTCTAACTTGAATTAGTTCTGTTGCCTCAGGGCAAATTGTAAATATAATAAGTCAAATAAGTCAAGCAAGCCATGTAGGCATTAAGAAAGTAGTCCATTATTGATTGACTCTTCTTTTAGCTATTACGCTTCTTTTTGTGAGACTGGGTTGAGCAGAGAATGATCAGAGCACTGCAGCGATGTTCTAAAGCTGAGTCTCTGCAGCATTGCTGTTTGTTGAAACCTTCATTACTTTCTTCATGCATGAGATCAATTAGTGTTTAAATTCTGATGAGACCTGCCTGCAACACACATACTCTGACACTTGATACATAGTAGAAAATACTATTGGACAACCCCTAAAATACTGTAGTAAACAATTAATCCAGAGCTACTCGGGTGTAGGATGTTTATCCAACCCGCTTCACTAAATTTAAAGCAGGCAAACAACAAACCCAACACCTCTCTGACTGAAAAATCTGCACGCACAAGGATTACTCTAATGCACGTTACCATAGTTACCAAATGATTTGCATGAAAGTCTAAAGGCTACAGATCTTAAGACTGCGTGTTTGACAACTCCCAGCCAGTAGACATATTTTTATCAACTTTAAATTTCAGATATGAGATTACATCTGTTTTTCTATCATAGGACAAACTAATGAACTCACATTAACACCACGCACAAGCAAACGTTTAAAACAAACTAAAAATGTTTGCTTAGAAAGTCCCCTTCACAATTAAGAACGCATCAGAATAGCTGCAAGTGAAAGATTTCCTCTTTCCTCTCCACGACATGCACGGTTGCAGAACCTCAGATCAGCACTGTGAAGATATGATTTAAATATTTCTATTCAATAAAATGTAGAATTAAGAAGAAATAATATAATAATGAATTAATTAAAGACAAAATCATCATATTCTATGGGGTGGCCATCGTCCATTAGACACATTACTTTGAAGAATCATTACATAACAAAATGAACCGATTAGGATGAGAAAAGAGGGAGTTGGGTAACAAAAACAAAATGAAAGACGGTTTGAGACATGCAGAAATAAGGGGAGGAGCATCAGATGAAAATGATGAGTTGGAAATGTCTTCTTAAATCCTGCTGAGACACCCGAGCTCATTGGTAAGACCCCACAAGGATTTATGGAGGTCCAGAGATTACCAAGCAAATGGCAAGGCAGTATATCACAATAAACGCTGATCCAGATGCAAAACCTCAGCATCTCTGAATAAACAGTGAGACAAATAGATATAAAACACACACAGCAGCAGGGATGTGTAAGATAATGTTACGTCCCCCAGCTCTGGTGCTCGTTGCTACATGCTGTTGTGTGTGCATGTGTTAATTTGAAGATGAGCCACACCTGAGCGGAGCCTGTGACAGGGCTACAAAAGGCTTCCTGGACCATTTGTACAGGAGATCCTCGAGAGTCGCAGCTTGACCGTGCTTAAGATTGCCGTTCAGCCGCCAACCCGGCGGTGGAGAACCATCCGCTCCTGTTGATTTGTTTTGGGATATCAGTAAATTACCAAAAATATGTTATATATTTAAATAAAATACCCCTAGATGAGTTTGATGCGAGCTGGTTGTGTGCGTCTCTGCGTCATTTTAAGGGTGGTGTCCGAACGCCCGTAACATAGTGGGGGCTCGTCCGGGATCTATATTTTGATTAAATCGGACTATAAGGTTAGAAAGCTACAAATTGTTGGTGAGTATTCTGGTGGGCAATTATGGCTGTCTGTTTAGTCGATGTTTATTTTATTTTGGTGGATATCTCAGGAGGGGGCCCCCGAATGCCTCGAGCTGAGTAAGCCACTGAAGATGCATAGGCATTTAGAATTTTGTTTCGGTTTTCTGTATAGTTAATTAGGGTAGTTGGACAACATTTTGCCTATCAGAATACAGTTAAGTGTCGCTGTATAGCTTGTGATATAGGCATATTGCCTAATTAGTGAGCGCCGGTATTCTGGTAATATGAGCGTATTGGTTACAAGGCGTGGTCGTTTGTAGCCTATATTTGGGCTTTTGTTTGACCACTTTAGATATTCGCCGCCTTGTAGTTTTGTTGCGGTTAAACTGCTCGGTGAGTGTTTTTTGTTTTTTCCTTTCATTTTTATTAACTTGTTTTCCTGACTTCTCGCGGTTTAATTGTTTTGTACTTGACATGCAGCTTCTACTTAATCCCTGGCCGTTTCTCGATACCTAAAACTGCGACAACGGACTTGCGTTCCCGCGAGAATCGACTCAGGAGACAGACTCGGGAGTCCTGACTCACGGGTTCTGGAGAACGGAGAACGGACATTTCCGCAATTGGAACAGCCGCTGACTTGATGACGTCACCACGTCAGCTGGTCTTGCTAATACGTTTTAATTTAGTTTTTGACTTAATTATTATTATTATAATTCAGAGCTTCTTTGAAGCTTAAGTTCTGCTGCCAGTTCAGAGTCTCGATGACTGTCTCCTCATGTCCTTTAATCAAAACATTGTTAGTTTTAATGCACAATGGTAGACAATAACAAGCTGCACTCTGTGGATACAGACAATACGTTAAAGTTACATTTAAAAATGAAGTTATGAATCTAAACTCTGTCCTCAAACACGTTACTGGTGAACAACATCAGTCACCACATTAAAAGTTATGAAGACTCATTATAGTACAGTAATATCTAATGTATAACAGCTACGGAGACGTGAAAACCGGCAGAGCATTTCACAGAAGACTCGCCGAAAACAGGCTGCTCTCTGTGGGCTGAGATGAGCTGACCACCCGGTGCTGGACGGTCTGACTGTCCGTTAACTACACCTCAAATCTCCATCCACGGAGCAGATTGTAACAATAAAAGTTGCTTTAACTTTTTTTTTTAGCTTTTAACTAACTTCAGTCATAAAATTACGTTACTAAAATATAGTAGTATTTATAAACTTCGACATAAAATTGTGTTTATTTTCCTCTGTCGTTGTTGCCTGTTGCTGAGTTGAAAGGCATTCTGAGATATTTGTCTCTCACAAGAACAGACGAGCCTGGGCGGGCGAGTCACATCCGGGTATTATGACCGTTCTTGTCCAGATGCGGACTTTCGAATTGGAACAGTACTCGGGCTACGACTGATGACGTTTCACGATACCACGAGAACAAAAGACCACACAAGAACGCATATTGAAAAAGGGCCCCTCTGTTACGTCCCCTGACGTGACTCCACCTTTTCCTATGAAGAGGGTGGGGTAATTAACCCTCAGGTTGATGACCTGAAGCAGCGTCTTCTCCTTGTGGTCTCTTCCTGAGAACAAGCATACTGTATATGGTGTCTGAGTGCAGACAACCTTTCTTTTCGGAAGCACGTAAGGGTTCTCTGCCATTTTTGTCCTGTTTTGTGGATAGACAGGGAGGTCAATATTGTTTTTCATTTTCATACAGTAGGCCAGAAATAATTTGCTTTCTAGCTTGTGGGTTTTTTGTTTATTTTTTGGCCTGGGAGACACTGATGTTTTTTGCTTCCGTTTCAGTTGTCTATTTTTGTTGAGTCTCTGACAATAAATTATCGTCAATATCGTACAAACCTTGCTCACACCTTCTTTATCTCTGTTGTTCCACCTTTGCTAAGGCTACCTTTTATTTATTTGTGTGTTACACCTGTACACCCCTAGACGCGATAGGCAGGCCGTAACATAAGTGGGGGCTCGTCCAGGATATGGCTCTGTTTAATGTGGAACATTTTGTGAGCAACCCTACTGTAGCGGCTAAACCTAACTTAAAGCCACTGAGGGGCTCCATTTCCGTTTTCCAGCAGACCTTACAGTACCTTGGTATTAAGCATGTGGTCTCAAGTCCATACCATCCCCAGTCACAAGGTGCACTGGCACCAGACCCTCAAGGCAATGATGCATAAATACTGCCTCGAGACTGGGAAGGATTGGGATGATGGTGTGCCCTTTTTACTCTTTGGTGCCCAAGAAGTCAAGCAGGAGTCTCTTGGTTTCAGCCCAGCAGAACTAGTTTTTGGCCATAGCGTACGGGGCCCATTGAAAGTGCTGCAGGAACATTTTGGGAATGGCGATGCGTCCCCATCGACCAATGTGCTAGATTTTGTTTCCCGTTTCCGTGAGCTACACCGTGCCTGTTTGGTAGCCAAAACGTTTCTGTCATTCAAGCAGGATGGTATGAAATGGCACTATGACCAGAAAGCTGTGGAACGTACATTTCACCCTTGGGGATGAGAACACCTACACTTTGTCCTGCCCTATCTGCACGGTTTGCTGCCCCATATGTAGTTAGAAGGAAAGTGACACTGACTACATCATCCATACTCCTGACCGGAGACGTAAAACCTGTCTATGCCATGTCAAAATACGGAAGCTGTTTCACCCCAGGGGAGGTGCCCAGGATCCAAACAGGAAGCAGCCTGAACCCATGCCCATCCAGCTCTTTGATGTCCACTGTGGCAGATGATACTGATCGGTTGAGGTTGCGTGCTGACCTCCAGCAGTGCGGCAGACTGTCTAACTCCAACATACTGGCTGATCTTGATACTCCCCTCTCCTATCTTTCCCAAAAGAAGGATGTGCAGGGGCTAATTCAGTCTCACCTGACTGTGTTCGGAGATGTGCCCTCACGTACCACGATGTTGAAGTTTAACGCCTCTCCAATTAAACAACATGCTTATTGTTGTTCCATGCCAAAGAGGGAGCTTATGAAGCAGGAGATGAAGTATCTGCTGGAACATGGCTTGGCTAAGCCCAGTCGGAGCTCGTGGAGCTCTCCCTGCCTGTTGACCCCCAAGTCGGATGGTTCTTCGCTTTTCTGCACAGATTTCCGTAAGGTCAACGCAGTCACTGTGGCAGACTCATTTCCGTTGCCTCTTATGGAGGACTGTGTAGACAGCATAGGTGCAGCTACCTGCATCACTAAGCTAGACTTGTTGAAGGGATACTGGCAGGTCCCTCTTACGCCCAGAGCTTCTGACATCTCTGCTTTTGTCACACCTGATGAGTTCCTCCATGTCAGGTGTGGGCGCTGGAGCAGGTTGCAGGCGGAAGGAGGCAGGACTCAAACGCAGGAGTTACCAGATATCCAAAAGGTGCTCTTTATTCACCAATCTCAAAAACAAAGGACGTGCACCATCGACATAAGACAATGACGCGACAAGGGACAACAGGCACACGGGGCTTAAATACACAAGGGAGGTGCAGGTGATTGGACACAGGTGGAAACACTCAGGCAATCACAGGACAAGGCAGGAAATGAAGTTAACCCAAGACCACAAGGAACATGAAACTTCAAACTAAAACAGGAAGAGAGACCAAACCGTGACAGAACCCCCCCCTCAAGGACCGAATTCCAGACGGTCCTAAAGGGGAGCAGAACCGGAGAAAATCAGACAAGGGGAGGGAGGGTGGGGACCCTGGACCGCGCGGTCCAGGTGGAAGCAATCAGGCAATCACATGACAGGACAGGAAGTGAAGCTCACCCAGAGACACGAGACACAAGAAAACTACAAAATAAGACAGGAAGAAGACCCAAACCGTGACACTCCAGTACACAGTAATGCTTTTTCGGATGTGCAATGCCCCAGCCACCTTTCAGAGACTCATGAATCTGGTACTGGGTGACATTCCAAAGTGTAATGTGTACTTGGATGTAGTAGTGTACTCCTTCTCCTGGACTGAGCACATAAATACCCTAACAACTGATTACCCGGCTCGCTCAATCATCGCTGACTTTGAACCTGGCAGAATGTGAGTTTGGAAAGGCTGTGGTGACCAATCTGGGATAGCAAGTTGGCCGTGGGCAAGTGCGCCCTGTGACAGAAAAAGTGGATGCTATCCTGTCCTACCCAGCATCCTCCGGCGGTTCCTGTGACTGGTTGGGGAATACCGGTGCTTCTGCTGAAATTATTCTGTGGTAGTAGCACCTCTCACTCGTTTGGGTAGTCCAAAGCAAACTTTTGCATGGACTAACGACTGTCAACATGCCTTTGATTGTGCCAAATCTCCCCTCTGTAGTGCTCCTGTACTGGCGGCCCCTGACTTCACCAAACCCTTCAAGCCTGAGGTGGACTCAAGTGCTACTGGAGCTGGAGCGGTGCTGCTTCAAGATGGAGCAGACGACATCAGCTGCGGACTCGGTCAAGTTCAAGAGTCCGCAGCTGAATTAGTCCACCATAGAGAAGGAAACCCTAGCAATGCTTCTGGCCTTGCAACACTTCGAAAGTGTATGTGGGTTCCAGTGCAACAGCTGTTATGGTATACACCGACCACAACCCCCTGGTATTCCTTAGCCGGATGTACACTCACCTAAAGGATTATTAGGAACACCTGTTCAATTTCTCATTAATGCAATTATCTAATCAAGTATGCGGCAGTCCTGTGGGCGAAAATGCCTTGTTGATGCTAGAGGTCAGAGGCGAATGGGCCGACTGATTCAAGCTGATAGAAGAGCAACTTTGACTGAAATAACCACTCGTTACAACCAGGGTATGCAGCAAAGCCTTTGTGAAGCCACAACATGCAAAACCTTGAGGCAGATGGGCTACAACAGCAGAAGACCCCACCGGGTACCACTCATCTCCACTACAAATAGGAAAAAAAGGCTACAATTAACAAGAGCTCACCAAAATTGGACAGTTAAAAACTTGACAAATGTTGCCTGGTCTGATGAGTCTCGATTTCTGTTGACATTCAGATTGTAGAGTCAGAATTTGGCGTAAACCGAATGAGAACATGGATCCATCATGCCTTGTTACCACTGTGCAGGCTGGTGGTGGTGTAATGGTGTGGGGGATGTTTTCTTGGCACACTTTAGGCCCCTTAGTGCCAATTGGGCATCGTTTAAATGCCACGGCCTACCTGAGCATTGTTTCTGACCATGTCCCCATCCTCTGATGGCTACTTCCAGCAGGATAATGCACCATGTCACAAAGCTCGAACCATTTCAAATTGGTTTCTTGAACATGACAATGAGTTCACTATACTAAAATGGCCCCCACAGTCTCCAGATCCCAACCCAATAGAGCATCTTTGGAATGTGGTGGAATGGGAGCTTCGTGCCCTGGATGTGCATCCCACAAATCTCCATCAACTGCAAGATGGTATCCTATCAATATGGGCCAACATTTCTTAAGAATGCTTTCAGCACCTTGTTGAATCAATGCCACATAGAATTAAGGCAGTTCTGAAGGCGAAAGGGGGTCAAACACAGTATTAGTATGGTGTTCCTAATAATCCTTTAGGTGAGTGTATAACTAGAACTAAAGACTAATGCACTGGGCGTTAATGGTCCAAGAATATATTCTTTATTGTGGCTGATGCATTTTCCAAGAAGCTAAGTCCTTGTTTTATCGGCCGATTCATGATTACCAAGCAAGTCAATGTGGTATCGGTTACAGTTGACATGTTGACGACTCCTTGTTGGTACCTTTACCCATCTACCTTCTCCTGGATGTTGACCTCCTGCCTGTTTACTGGATATGTCTAGCCAGGGGTGAAAGTATTTCTTGGTGGTACTATGATACGTCACGTGTGACGTCAGTGACATCATTTAGCCTCTTCTGGGTCCAAGCGCTCCGCTCGTCCAGATCTAATAACAATGGTGGAACCTGTTAATTTATTTACGATCACGTCCTACTTTAGTGATTCACCCTTGGCGGTCAAAAAGGGTTTAAGCTTAGTTTAGTCAATTTAGTAGTATGATCTGACACAGCCCCGGGCTAGCAACAGTACAGAAGTATTGTTATGATAAACAGCGCTGGCAGCAATGTGTTTTAGAAGTGTTTAGGGTGAGGGTTAAATTGTTTTCAATACAGGTGCACGTTGATGGCAGTCAGGTACAGCACATGCGAGTGCCATCATATGGCAGCTTTGTTGATTTGGGCAGAAAAAAATGTGTCCCGCTCCCGCTAGAATGACAGTTGAATGTCACTTGTTTTTTTAAACACTTTTTTAAACGATCTATTCAAACAACACGGGACACAGCACTGCGACAAGTTAAAACTAAGTTTCTGTCTAACGGACTAACATAAACATATTTTTGCTAGCCTACCTGCTGAAAAATTACACCAAGACAAGTAGAGCTATTTTATCCAGTGTAATTCATCACTTACCACTATGTTTATTTTTTATTATCCTCCTGTTCCTTTCTCCTCTTCCTTTTCTGGCTTCCTGAAGCATAATTCCGCTTCATGATGACTGCCGACCAACGAGGTTTTGTATTTTGCCAGCAGCACAGATCATGAGAGGGGCCTCTTGAGGGAGATCCCGATAACAGTGTCATTGCACTTTACTGCATTGACTATCAAAGGGGCGCTCACACAGTTTGTCGTTGCATTTTATTCTTAACCAGTCGTTGTCTAAGTAACTGCTTGTTTTGCTTGCCTTGTCGCGACGGGCCTGTGCGTGTGTCGTAATTTTTTTCCGGTACGGCGCACCGGAAAGAAAACCGGCCAGTACTGGCTTACTTTCACCACTGCGTCTAGCCTACTCCCTTTGTACCTTTGCTGAATAAATCTGCGCTTGGGTCTACTCCTGCCTCCTGTGGTGTGTTACACCTACTGTTTCTTACGCCCACACTTAAAAAATGTGGGTTTAAAAAAAGAGGTGTGAGGATATTAAACAAAGGAGGCAAATTCAGACTTTGTTCAGTCTTCTGAGGCATCTCCATGAGTGACACAAAGAATTGATACAAAGAGTATGGTACTTCTTCCGTAAAATATCTCAGATGACAAAGTAATTTTCTTGTGAAAACGGGCTTATCTATTCAAGACAGTTTTCACAAGAGGTTTCATCTCTTTACCCAAATATGGTAACCTTCGCTTATTTGTTGCAAAATAAAACTCTTTCGTCTGCTCCTCGCTGCGATGTGTTCAGGGAGCGCAGGTGGTTGCGTGGTTTCTCTCACATCATAGCAACCAACACTACTCCCATCTTTAAACACTAGTAATAATTGTAGTCCAACACCCAATATGATAATAAATTAGACCGACGATTGGTTCCTCTGCTCTCTCCTCACCTTCTCATCCTCACATGTGAATGAAAGCCAAACTTTATCGGCCCCTTTCTGAGAGCCATCTGGGAGAAGATACAATGAAAGCTGTTCTACTTTCCCAAAGCTGTTCTGGAAATTAGGATTGGCTGAAGTTTCCTTTCTCCTTGGCAACATTCATAGAGATGCTCTGCAAGTGTGTGATTCCACTGTTGCAAAAACTAGCTATGAACACAACACTGACAGATTATCAACTTTTCAGTTCCTGTGGTTACTTGTGAGCGAATAAATGCTTATTTACCCGGATACAAAGTAAAATCACAAATGCCTTTGGTCATGGCTGTATCCGCGTGGTAAAATGTTCCTTTTAGCTCTGTATTTGGTCTCCACAACTCCTGAGGGAAATATCTATCTCATCAGTTGCGAAGGCTGGCAAAACAATAATCATTAAATAAAAGTGTGTCCACCCCCGCATTCCTCTACAGCAGGGGTGTCAAACTCATTTCAGGTTCGGGCCAGATACTGCCCATTTCGACCGAACGTGAGCCACTGACAATTGGTACGGCTGACTGGTGTCAGGGTCCCACCTTCACTGACACTCACTCCACCCACTCATTCACATTCCCCATCACCCAACCCTCTCTGCCAATCACTATCGCCACAGTACTGATTACACGCACCTGCACATCATTACGCCATGTCACCAGTTCACCACCTTTATAAACAGCACAGGCACATTCCCTCCTTGTCTAGTCTTGTTTGATGCACGACGTTGAGACTCGCTCGTTCCTTTCGAAGAAACCTTGGACCATTCATCGTAATACCTTCTCATCAATTGAAGTTCTGCTTTGCTGCACTGCAAAAAAGGCCACTCTAGAAATAAGCCAAATATTCCTAAATCTAGTCAAAGGATCTTGTATTGAGCAAAAAAATCTGCCAATGGGGTTAGACAATTTGACTATGTTAGAATTCTTAAAACTAGAAAAAAAGTCTAGCCACTGAAAAATCTTAATGTGTCTAGAATTTAAGCACTCAGCTTAATACAAGCAATTTATTTGAGACAGAGTAACTCAAAATGAGGAATTTAGGCTCTAAATTAGCTGACCATTAGAATGTATATCTTCAAATAAGTAGCAAAAATCTTAAAATAAGCCTTTTGTTAATTTATTTTAGCTGACTTTAAGAAATAATACCTTGAAGTAAGGTTAATAACTTGCCAAAAAAAAGTTTATGACAATATATTAAAACAGCACAATGAAACCAAGTTCGATAGTCTCAAATTAAGTCAACAGAAGCATCTTGTTTTAGCATTTACTTCTTTAATGCAGTTCTTTCTCACTCAACAACATGTGTTGCATCCATCAATCCCCTCACTGAGTCCAGGACCATCACACCAATACCAAGTACTTTGTTCTGAGGCTGGAATACCTGCATATTTTCAGTTAGAATAAAAATAAAACGTTTCAGCTGGAATACTGACAGCAACATATTTTTCCTCGAACAGAAACAATTTTCTCAGAGTAATGCACTTACTCATTAAAGGACGTCCAATGACATCAACAAACGCGGCTAACGAGTCTGACTCTCAAACTGAAAAGAAATGTTGGAGATAGTCAATCACTCAATGAAGGCCCTCCACTCGGCAATGGCTTTTTTGTAGGAAGCAGTTGAATCTTGGTCATGCAGGGAGTCCTGGAGAACCTCAGTTTGCAATACTGAGAGCATGGTGGAAATGAACTTTGGATAAGTGAGGTGCAGACAATAATAATACCCCAAAAGGTAAAGGAGGCCTTCATCAAACTTCTTCCTGTCAAAGGTGGTCACTGGTGTGTTTCCAATTGCAATCATGCAGTTATCCCCACAGACGAGCATAACTGGACAAGCCACGGGCCGCTTGCTCAAGTACGTGTCTGGGTTCTCTGAAGCCTAGATGACAAGAGCAGAAGTTTAGGAAATCACAAGTAACACAAACCTGCTCCTGGACTAAACAGATAAGTGCATATCGCTCAAAACCAACATGAAAACACATAGTAATGTTCCTTTTTGTATTTTTGTTGTTGTTAGTAAAATGAGCAAGGACATTAAAGGCGAATTATGGTTGTCCAACTTGTAGCTGTTTGTCAAAACGGATATTTTCTATGTTGAATAATTGTGATTTCAATAATGACCAAAATAATCATGTTTTTTTTTTCCATAATCAAGCAGCCCTAACATGGTGTGCATGAGTAACTGAAATTATATACTTCAAGTCTCACCGTAAGGACATGGAAAACCGCGTCGCTGCATGCGCCTAGCTTCTTCGGTGGCAAAGTGCTGGATGGAAAGAGCAGTGGCAGGGCTCTGAAAACAGCAGTGGCATGTTCCACTTTTTTGACAGAAAGCACAACACAAGGCAGTGTGAATAACCACTCATCATGAGATCTCAGAAATATATACGTGGACAAATCAAGGTATACAGTGATCTCACCTCCATCCAATGTTTTAGGGGGCTTCATCACTTTTTTCATCACCCCATAAAATTGGACCTTTGAAAAAAAGTCGTTCCATCTATTCCTCATTTCTGAGACGTAGTGGGCATTGTTTGGCTGTATTATCCTTTGCAACTCATCTAAGACCTGAAAGACATTAACAAAACAAAACCCAATGGTTATAACATAATGCCCTTTATTGTGACTATACAAATGTACAATAAGAAATAAAATCAACTGCTTTTCCAGTGCACAGTTGAGACACTACATATGAAAAAATAAGAATGGTTTTATATACATTGTAATTTGCTGTGTGGTGGTGAACATAAGAAATTGTTATTTTAAAAGGCCCCTTATGGCCCCAAATCTGTATCGAAAGCTATACAAAAAGGTAGAAACTTGATACGACGGGATTTACTTACATGATCCAAGTCTTTGAAACAAGAATAGGCCTCCAGAATCTTGCTGGGTCGGTCTTGCTCCTTTAGAGTGTCAGAGGTTATGAAGAGTCTTCTTGACTCAAACTCCAAGTTCAGCAAATGGGTTACTGAAGCTTTGTTTGGCTTGTTGGACCGGCACATCTGTTGCAGTGTCGTGTAGTGCCTTGCCTGGGTTTTCTGGCTGTCTAGGACGTCGCCCGAACCACCTGAAAGAATAAAAATAGAGGGTGGGGTTAGAGGGAAAAAGCAACATTAGATTTCTTAATTAAGTAGGAAGACGATAGCAGGTAACAGGACTCAGTCCTGGGATGACAAAAGTCAAAAGATTGACTAATACTTTTGCAAGGCAATTGCATTTCCCATGGACTATATTTTCTTTTGTTGGTAGATTTAGCATAGCAATCTCTCCCACACATCTCAAAATTAAAATGCATCACAACAAGTGTATTAAGTTAAAGATATAGACTCATAACTGTTATTCAGGTGTTGAACTGGGGTGCTGGCTCTGACTGGGGACTGCTGAAGAATGACCGTAGAAGCACTCGAATCCCCGTCGTAGTCACTCGTTGTCATTTCCTCGATTTCCTGCCGTTGTTTCTTTGCAGGAGGAACAGCCTTCTTTGGGCTTTTTACATTTGAAAGCCTCTTCATGAGCTTTTTGGCAACATACTCCTGCCAGGTAAAAACAGTAAACATTCAGACAATGTTTTCACAATCAAAAGGGGAGATAAAAAAATACATACCCAGTGTTGTACCATCGGATAATACTCCACCAACCGCTTTGCCATGGCATTGACCTCTGGTTTGGTGGGATATCTGGCATCTTCTGTAGCTCTTGCAATTGCGATCATATTACACATGGTGTTTCTTATGAGCCGGCAGAAGAGCTCCTTAGATAACTCCACAATGTTCTCAGTCCCCATCCGTTTCTGCTCAAAGTAGGCACGTCGCACCTGTTCAAGTTCACTGTCTGTGTAAACTATGAATTCCGGGCTGGACATAACCACAAACTTAGAAATTTTGGGCTCTTCTTGTGAAAGACTACTGCCTCCAGTCACTGATGGCAGTGGTAGTTCCGCAGCAGTCTCCACCTAAAATACATTTACATTTAGATATTTCATAGGATAACTTTCTGTCATAATATATTACCACACAATTAGTTTTGCTCTTTGGCCCATCCAAAATGTAAAGCCCAACGACACCCTTGTGCAATAGCACTAAACTGTTATATAACAGCAAATCTATGTACTTATTTCTGCAAAAGCCCTGAAAAAACAAAGATCAAGCTGAAGGACTTACACTATTGTTAAACTGACTAAACGTTTTGGCTAATACATTTTAAAATGAAAAGATTCATAAATTGATGGTGTCACATAGATGTATGGACGCACTTGGATGCACTGTAGGCCATACTACATTTGATCATAGCTTAAATTAATGTGCATAACATAGAACTGACCTTTTTATCTTTATTTACAGCAAGCCATATTGCCCGCCGCCTGTGAAAGTTTTCAGGACCAGGAAACAGATCGTTGATTTCATCTCGAGAGAGGGAAGGCAGTAAGTCTTCACCAATCCTGGCAGCTATAGAAAAATATACAGTTAGTGCCAAGATACTGAATACTGAGCTTTTCAATTATGGGCAAATTTGATTTGATTTTGCTCCAGTCAACATTTTCCCAGTGCTAACACAAAAATGTTTTTATATATGGTATATTTATTAAAGCTATATTAATATCAGAGTTGCTATTCGGTCCGGTAGATAACGACCGTTAAGACACCTGTACCGTATCTACACGATTCACGTACATTACCTATTTTGAGTTGAAATGCGGCGGTTTGGGCTCAATCGCCGTTTTGAAAACAAAATAGGTGACCTACATGAATCGTGTAGATTCGATGAGAAAATGTTTTTAGGGGGGGGGGTTACGTGTGAACAGGTGCTTAAGCGCATCCTGGACGAGCGCCGGACGATGTGAAAGATTTTAAATAATCAGGCCGGCCCGGACCCTCCGCACGCCGGGTGCAGCCGTTTCCTGCCGTGTCCCAGGTGGCTCTTCCCCCTCGCCGGTGCACCGCGTCGCTCCACCGAAAGTTGGTTCGAGCGGATTTAAATGAGCGGGCGCCCCTCGCTCCAGATAACGCATCTTATTGTAAAAAAATGCATCTCGAAATTAATCAGATTGATAGTTTAAAACACATGTGTCAAACTCACAGCCAAATCCGGCCCGCCAAGTCATTTTATGTGGCCCGCAAGTGCTTTTCACATACGTGAAACTCGCGGCCCGCCGGGTGACAGCCAGCGCGCACTATGTTACCGAAAGTATCGGTACCGGCAAGTACACAAATGTAAATACACATACTCGTATCGGTTTGGAAAAAAAATGGTATCGGGCCATCCCTAATAAGAATATCTTCAGCCATGCTAGCTAGCTAACATGGGTTTTAGCACACAGGCCAACATAGCAAGGTAGGTTCAAAAATAAAAACGAGTTTTAGGAAAAGATGATTTAATATATCTTACCTCTTAGTGTAGCAAGTGCAACCTCGTCCAGTTGATCCATTAGCTCAACCGCAATTCCTAAAACTCCTGCAGCAAACAAAATGTAGCTGCATTGGAAATCCAAAGACTGCCGTTAAACGCTGCGCGCCCAATTCTCTACACAATGGCGCGACCACATTTGGAATATACCATTTTCAGGGTAGGGCCAGGGGTGCGGTCGGCCGAAACAGCTTAAGTTTGCCCCGTTTTCCTAATAAAAATTATTTTTACTAAAATATAATCAATATTAAGCCCAATGTATGAGATCATTGATTAATGACTGGTTGCTGCTCTTATGAGACACATATTTATAGACACTTTCCCTTGATGAGTATATGTGATAAATCAAACAGGTCGCCCCAAGGGGACGCTACGCTTTGGCGTTACCCAGACCTGTGCGTGTTTGGGAAGTGGGAACAGGGTTGTTTATCTGCGTCAACAAGCCAGCTAGCTTAGCTAGCTAAACTAGAAAATCATGATTTGGCGTTGCGTTATCTGCTTTGTTTTTGTGGGTCTAACCCTCAAATCTTTATTGAGTCATATCAATTCGGCTCATAGTCGTAGTCCAGATTTCCGTGTCGTTTGTGGAATCGATGGTTGTAGCAAAGAATATCGTGTCTACAACTCACTTTGGTATCATATTCGAAGAAAACTCAAGGGGAGGAAGAAGGATGGACACCTCGAGACTGGACCGCACATCAGCGATGGATTTAAACACTAACAACGTGTGGGCATATAGGTAAATCACTATGCGTTACTTAAGTGAGCGGTTTTCAATTGGTGAGGCGCGCATTGCTCAATAATATGTAATTTTAATTTAATAATGATTCAATGCCGCCCCAAAGGCGTGCCAGTATACGGGGAATGCTTTACAAGTTTGACTCGTGGATGTTTTAACGTTAAGTGCTATAATATATTGCACTTAACACTGAAAAAGAGCAAGGTTATTTCCGGTGTTCTGTCGATCTATGCTACCTATCGGTTCTGCGCATGCACAATTGTGGTCTGATTCCCCGCCCATAAATCTATGCAACCTAGCAGGTCGGACATGCGGTAAAAACACTGAAATATTCAATAAATATACATTAATAGAATATCAAAATATGCTCCTTATCTCCTGACAGTGCACATGGAGTGAGTAGTGGTGCAATATATAATGATTGTGTTGGGGGAGCATTATTTGATAGGGTATATTTGTCTATCAGAATACGCCACCACTGAAATATTCAATAAAGTATCAAAATATTGTCAAATAAGCATATGATGTCAATACTGTTAGAGTTATGCCTCTATGGGATTCAGCCTGCCTGCACAATTCGAAATGGGAACACATAATAATTCATTATTTTGATAGGGAAGCGCGACTCGATAGACCCTACCATCGATTTGCGCTACGGTAGCATTTTTCGACAAGGCAGCATAGATCGACAGAACACCGGAACTAATGATTTACCAATGTTTTTGAAATACTGCCTTAAATGCATGATGTCAAAGTTGCAGTAGGCTATGGGCATATATGATGTGAGTTGTTGTAATGTTTGATCCAACCCTTTCCTCAGTTATTTTTAAAACCGATACCTTTCATTATTCTAATGTAGCAAAAGTATTTTGATGCACAAAGACTTTTATAAGTTTGGGCCCCTGCTCTTCTAATATTTTCATGTCCACAAATACAGGCCAACTAATGCAATGGTGGAAAACCGAGAGAGTCCAGCAGAAAATGTGGTGGATAACGTAGAGCGACCAACGGAGGATGCAATGGTGGAGAACAGAGAGCAACCCTGTCCTGATCCTGTCATCGGCGAGCATTTTGGGGCTTTTGACAATTCAGTGTCATTGTACTCTGGCTTTGACAACAGCAAACTCACCTCTCCACGGCACCCTACTATGTCCCAGACATGTGACTGTACTATACAAACAGCTTTGAACATACCAGATTTGCCAAGTGAGCCTGCAGATGGCCCCTCTAAATCACACCAATCTGAGGTATGCATGTAAATATTTTTCTTTAGCACACAATAACAATCTTTTCTAATGCTCCATGTATCTTCTTGTCATTTGATTTTTCTGGGTATATTGTTGTTGGTCATGGTCAGTAGTTCATATTTGATCTTGAACTGTAGTTGGCCCTAGCAGCCCCCTGCTCCCATACAATCTGCCAATACTGCGATTATAGCAGGTTCATTTCCTCACACATTTGACCAAAAGATGCTTGAACATATTAGACGCATCTGATTTGACTGTTCTTTTTTAAGGATGCCTCCTGCCAGGACATTCTGACCAGACAAGCTACTGCTATTGTGTTGAGTGCAAGAGAAAGACACCATCTTTCGCAGGTCTGTCCGCATGCAACATTAACATAATTTAGTCTTTGGTGATCCTCTGCAATCTCAAATCTGATCATTAAATAATATTTACATTTGTCTATCAACTGTCAAAGCCTGGAGTGCTCTTGCTATAAAGCTTACCTCTCAAAATTAATTATAGCCTCTCTCAAGGGTAGTTCATCTGCATTGATAATTTTTTCAGTTTTGCTGTGCATTTAGTCTGTTCCCTTTGCAGCTTCTTTTTACTGTAATACAACGGACATCTCTGTAATGTTTTATTTTTTAAACATGTGCATTTTCTTTTGCCCAACACAAATTAGATTTTGCATATTAAATTAGACATGTATTTGGCATTATGTTTAATTGCCCCATCATTCAATTGATGAGTGAATTGTTTCCCCTTTTTAAAAAATAAATATTGTAGTTTACGTTCCTCTAAAATTGCTCATTGAAAGGGTGGTGCAATATCTGGCCCTAAAGGCTAGTACAAAATGAAAATGTTTTACATTGGACTATTCTGATGTAATGTAATTTGCATCTGTCCTTTTGGCCCTGTTTTTCAGACTGGTGTGAATGATGTTGTGGCAGCAATGCAACAGTACCAAGCTTTGTTGGTGACCAATCTGAGGAGTCGGCTACAAAGAGTATTCCATCAACATCAGGGAAGTGAACTTGAAAAGGAGGCTCTGGCAGTATTTGACCAGTTGGAAGATCCGTTTGCCTCTGTTTCAACAACGTACAGGCAGGACTGTGTGATTAAGGATCATTTCCATTTTGTAGAGTCAGAGGAAGTTATTGTTGGGTATACTGCTTGCTTTCTTAAAAAAGGAGCAAAAAGAGTCCTCTCTACCAGACCCAAATGTTTTCACTATGTTCCTCTGATCAAAAGTCTGGAACAATTATTGTCCCATCCAAAAGTCCTGTCAATGATAGATGAGCCACAGAAATACAGAAGTGGCTATTTGTATGACATTACAGATGGTGAATTCGTGAAATCACACCCCTTATTTTCTGCCCGGCCCTCTGCCTTACAAATAATCCTTTACTCTGATGACATTGAACTTTGCAATCCGCTTGGGTCTCATGCTTCCAAGAATAAGTTGGTAATGTTTTACTATACACTTGGAAACATTAATCCAAAATATCGATCAAAACTGGCTTCGATTCGCCTACTCGCCATTGCAAGGAAGAGCCAACTGTCTGAATGTGGAGTTGATGCAATTTTGGGACGGCTTCAAGAGGACCTGGTAAGGCTTTATGAAGGTGTTAGAATTCAAATTGGGAATGGTGAACGTGAAATATATGGAGCATTATTTTCGATTTGTGGGGACACTTTAGCTCAGCATGAGCTTTGTGGTTTTAAAGAAGGTGTTGGTTTTGCTTTCAAGAAATGTAGGCAATGTGAATGTACATTTGAGGACATGCAATTGTATTTTGATGAGGATTACTTTGAAGAAAGAACAATAGAGAGACATATGCGGCAGTGTAGTGATATTGAGAAGGCCAATACGGAGTGTCTTAGAAACAGTTTAAAAACTACATTTGGGATCAACAGAAGGAGTAAACTAGTAGAATTCCCGGCTTTTAACTTGATCCAACAAACACCACAAGACATCATGCACGTAATACTGGAAGGCATTGCCCCATTAGAAATAAAGTGTGTGATGAAACACTTAGTACTTTTAGGGCAACTTGACTTGGATATTTTCAATGGTGCATTACTTGCATTTCCCTATTCTCCACATGATGTCAGAGATAAACCAAGCCCTATAAGCTACAGCACATTAGCATCCAATGACAATAAATTAAAGCAGTCCTCGGGCCAAATGCTTGTTCTTCTTAAAATTCTGCCATTTTTAATTGATGCAGTAAAAGGTAGTGAGTACCACACAGTCATTCTTGAGCTGATAGAGATAGTTCATATTTTGTTTGCTCCTGTTATTAGTGTACAGACTATCAACACATTAAAATCACTTATTGAACAGCACCTAAAACACATGAAGAACCTTTTCCCAGATAACAACATCACTCCAAAGCAACATTATTTGATTCATGTGCCATCTCAGATTAAGCAACTGGGACCAATGGTTCGTCATATGTGCATGAGATTTGAATCAAAGCATTGCTTTTTTAAACAGTGGGCTTCAAAACTAAACTTTAAAAATGTTTGCAAATCCTTAATAAGGCATAATCAAATGTATGAATGTTGTCAGAATGTAAGTAGTTCTGAACACCCCATTTTTTCAAATGATTGCACATTGGGACCAAAATCAGAAATAACAAACATGTCATACTTAAAAGAAAAAACAAGAGCCTTCCTTGGAAATGATGAGGTTAACCATGCTGTGTCTGTAAAATGGATTAATCTAAATGGCAACAAATACATACGGGAAAAGTCATTATTTGTGTGTGATGTTAATTCTGATCTGCCCGAATTTGGACTTTTAAGAAATATCTATGTGATCAATTCATCATTGTACTGTTTTGAGTTCATGCCGTACAACACCATTTGTTATGATAGAGATTATATGGCATATCAAATCGAGATCCCAAACTTAGCGCAAGCAACGGAGCTTGTATCTGTTGATAACCTTGTAGATTTCACTCCATATTACAGCTTTACTCACAAGGATATAGTCTATGTCCCAATGAAATATTACCTCAGGGATGTGATTGAGCTGCACAAAGCCTCATCTGATGCATTGTAAAAGGCACTGTTATTCTGTCATTACAACAGCTGTTGCTCAGATATACTTGAAAAGTTAGACATTTTATGTTTTTGGCTGTATTTGGCTGTTGAATACAATTGTTCTTAATCAAACTGCATACTTTCATGTTTGAAATAAATTGCTGTCATTTCCTAAGATTCTTAAATTGAGAAGTTGTGGAAGTGGTCTCAATCTTAAAATAAGGACGATAATCGTATTGCTGGAATATTTAGCAAAATATGTCCACACCTAGTTAAATTTAACTTGATATTAGTTGGTAAATCTTATTAAGAAAAATTAAGATATATTTCATCAAAATAAGACAATTTTTCTGATGTGAAAAATGCTTGGCAAGATTCTTATTCTTTTTAGACTAATAATAAGAAAGAAAATCTAGATGCAAGGCTTTTTTACTTTCTTAAAAATCAGTTTTTGCAGTGTGGATCCTCTTGTGCAATAAACTAATTTCAACTAACTCCCGTCAGTCTCCTGGTCATTCCATGACAACTGGGGGGAGTGTGCGCTGACGTTCCGACCGGCAAATGGTACGGCCGACGGTTCGCGGACTGACGTGACTGCTTTCACCCGGCGTACACACTCCGGCGGGCCACACTGGACGCCCCGCCAGGCTGTATGTGGCCCGCGGGCTGCGAATTTGACATATGTGCTCTACAGCAACAGCAGACCCATTTGTTGCTCTTAAACAAGACTTGCTTTTGTCACAATTCCTAAAAATATCAGTTGGTGGCAAAATCCTAATAAAATGTCCTGTGTTTGATAGAACTGTTATGATGCTGTTCCACCATTATACTTTCTACCCACAATGCCACAGCTGTGTTGCCTGTCCCAAAAAACGCTTCACTTGAGGGGTCATTCACACAGCCTATTTTTGCCTAAATCTGTGCACTATTTGACACGTTATAGTTTTCATTATTAAAGTTGCTTAAAGTCACTTCTTACAGGAATGTTTTCACTTTCACACTTAAAATCCCTTCTACTCTAAAACCTGATGATAAGTGTCTTCCTCTACCTCATGCATTCTCACCGAATCTCTTCCTTTTCGACATGTCCAAATGGCAGTTTGTTCAATTTGACATCTTGTCTGCCAGCTGAATGAAATCTCTTCACCCTCTGTGGCGTTATAATCTCCTGTATGTAATTTAATAATAATCGTATCTGATCGCTTTCATGCGAAAAGTAGAGAGAGAGGTTCTACATTTAGGCGCTGATTTTTGTGGTAACTCCATCAGGAGATTGCTGCACTACCGTAAATTCCATTTCCTATTCATAAGATGCATCTTAAAATAACTGATTGCCTCCTGCACATCTGTGGCACACATATGAATTAAACATTCCCCAGACAGACAAATTGACATCACTACCACAACATTTCACTGTTACCAAACAAAGAACCGTGACTAGTCTTAAATGAAAGGAGAACACTTCTGCCCTGCGACAAAACACACACAATGTCTTCAGCAACATTCTACTGCTGCTGACCTTGTTGAGACTAAATGTGTCTTAGTCCTGCGTGTGTATTTGAAAAAGATAGAAGATGACAAGAATCAAACAACATCTCATCACACTCATAGAACATTACACATTTTCTTTTCTTTTCTAACCACCCACTCAATCTCTCCCTATAACCTTCACCGTGTGCATCTAATTACCTGTTGGCACCAAACTACGAAATGGCGAATCGGTTCGCAACCCACATCCGTCGGATTATGTATCAATTGATTGTTTCAGTATATCATTAAAAATGTGTCCTCCGACTGAAGCTGCTACACAAGCGACAGGGGACAGTTAATCCACCTGATCTGGAGGGATGTAAGTGAGGATATCAGGGACTTTTGAGGAGGGAGACGACTAAAAGGGAACAGAAACGTGCACACAGGGGGAGGACTAAAAATTCAGGGAAAATTCTGGGCGGATAAGAGAAACGGTAACTAAAGAGGTGAAGTGAGAATAAGGTCAACAAAGAGGAGAAACGGAACCGTGCTCAGAGAGAGTGGATGGCGTCGGCATCAAGCTTTACTGCGATGAATTAAAAGTTAATGTTCACACACGGTCTCCCTCTCACACACACAGGACCATGTTGCAGTGCTGCAGAGTGCTGAAATGTGTTTGAGTGACTATGATAAAAATAATTGCAGTCATTACAGCGTTTGCATTTCTCCCAGCCATTACTCAGGTGTTTTTTTTCTTTCACAGATTGACTGCTGAAGGAAATGTCATTCAAATACCTCCAACGGCGGTTCTTGGTTTTATTCAAAAGAAAAAATATTGTCAAGTTGTTGTCCGGCGGTTCTTGGTTTTATTCAAAAGAAAAAATATTGTCAAGTTGTTGTCCAGGTTGTTCCAGAGAATGAAAAATAATAAGAAAATTGAAACGGAAATTCTCTGCAATAAAACACCTTTGTATTGAGATTTCTCTGATTTTGCTCAGACTCAAATCACTAAATGGATTTTGGCACTAATGTAGTGGATTCCATCAGCTTCTGTTCTTCCGCAGTGTCCTCACAAGTCCCCCGAAAACATCAATGCGCAAGGGAGATAAAAAAGATAGGAAGAACACAAAAGAAAACAGATTGCGTCAATGAGTGAACGACTCGATTAAAAAGCTGATGGATGGTGGAGGGGAATGAATGACCCAGTCTACCACATAAACTCCTGGTTGCCATGGTAACGGTGATGTCTGTCTCTCGCCGATGTTCATGCCGAAGTTCCAAATTTTGTTCCTTGCAAATGTTCCATCTGCAGTGATTTGTCGCCAAAAAGCTGAACTTGTGCAGCAGCAGTCGGGATGTGGCCCCGTTAATGAGGGGAGAAACATGGCAGCTTTTACTTCATGACCATGAGTCACAGTCAACTGAACAAGAACAAAATATGCCAAAAAGACAGACCGAAACAGAAGAATATGAAACAGGAAGGAACTCACGGTGGGATACAGCGGAGGGACCAATGGGGTAAAAATAACCCCAGAAATGTCTATTTGAGTTGTCTTCTCCGGCTCATCTCCCTTCCTCCTGCGCTTTATTTTTAGCCCACGGTGATTCTTCCACATGAGCTTGTGTCTGCCACCACACAACACGTGTGTCCCCTGCACGTGCACTGCTCTCCACGAGAGGAAGCTTGACCAACACCGCCAGTGCCGACCGCAGTGGAAGGAGATTAAAGGAGGGAGAGACGATGTGGAGGATACATAATAATCAGGATAGGTGACAACATGATATGGTCTCGCCAGCTTTGGTGCAGCAGGAATATACTCTCTGACAACCTCCCAAATGTTTGCGAGTCGCATTTCATTGGTTTAAAAATAGGCATGTGAGGGACACCATCATCATCTGCACATGTTTTCTTCAGTGAGTGTGACATTTGGAACTTTATTTGACTGCAGCAACTTGGCTTTATGTGATGTGGCAAAACAAATTCTGACAATAGTCACACTAGCAGCTTGCCACTTTGATGTTAGTTAAGTGAGCTGCTGACGTTACATCTAGCACCACTAGCAGGTTGACATTTTGATGGACATTACTGTGGTGGTGGGGTGTGATTAGCTCAGCTGCAGAGGGGGGGGAACTCGGAGGAGGGGTTCAGGGAACGGTGCCGGCCGCTAACGAGCACAGCTGAGGAGCATCAGCCTGATTGTCTCTCCTGTGTTTTAAATACAGTGAGCAGGACAGGAGATGGGGTGCGGTCGCGTCACGGTGCTGGAGTTTCCCGGGCGGTGGAAAAGTTTGGTTTGAGCGGAAGCGAGAAGTTGCAAGCGGCGAGTTTACGGTTTGGGCTGTGTTTGAGGCGGAAAAACAGCGAGAGGAAGGAAGCAGCTATTTGCTGGCTGGAACACAAAGTGTATACGTGTACGGTGTGGGTGAGTTAAATCGAGTAGGAAGTGGGGTGGGATAGTATCGGCCGACGGCCTGTATAGGTCCGGTAGCGGTGCTATCACACACCCGCAGCCTCTTGATTGAATTAAAAATAAATAAATAAATAAATAAAAACTTAAATGGAGCTGCATCAGGGGAGACAGGAGGAGGATAGTATGGAGTATAGTGGAATGGAGGAAAATGGAAGTGATGGGAGGAGGGAAAGTGATTGGGAGGAGGTAGGGAAAGTGCGTAGGGAAAAGGAGGTTAGTCGTAAAAGAAAGGAGAAAAAAGATTGTGCTAGTTCTAATGGGACGGAAAGCGAAGAAGATAAAAGGAATGCTTAATGTAGTGGTGCGACTTGAGGGAGAAGGAGTTAAAAAAATGGACCCACTTAAGCTAACTAAGATAATAAGAGAAAAAGTAGGAGAGGTGAAGTATGCAAGGATTCTGGGAGATGGAAATCTACTTGTAGGATGTAATAATGAAGAGCAAATGGAAAAAGCAAAGAAGATGAAGTGTATAGGAAAAGTAAAAATAGAAAAAGTAGTCAGAGTGGGGGAGAAAAGAAGTGGAGGAAGTAAGGGAGTGATATATGGAATCCCACTTACTGTGAATATGAAAGAGTTTGTAGAGAATCTGAAATTGAAGAATAGATCAGTAAAAAGTGCAGTAAGAATGACAAGGGGGGTGGAAAAAACGGAAACCGAGTCTGTGTTGATTGACTTTGAAACAAAGGAGGTACCAAAAGAGGTATACTATGGATTTTTGAGGTACACCATAAGGGAGTATGTGCCTAAACCATTGAGATGCTATAACTGTCAAGAATTTGGGCACATGGCTAATGTCTGTAAAGGAAAGAGAAGGTGTGCTAGATGCACTGGGGATCATGAATATGGAAAGTGTGGAGACGTAAGACCAAAGTGTTGTAATTGTGGAGGGGATCATAGTGTGGCCTTTTGGGGGTGTGAAGTGATGAAGAAAGAAGTTAAAGTACAACAGATAAAAACACAGGGAAACATCTCATATGCTGAAGCTGCTAAAAGAGTGGAAAAGGAAAAGAATAATCAGAGCGAAGGAGCTGAAAAAAGGGCAGTACGAGAAGATCATCAAGAAAAGAAGGAGAAATGGGAAGAGAAGAAGAAAATAGTGACATTCATAGCAGGGGTGATAAATGCTACGGCTGAAGTTAAGTCGAAAACGGAAAGAATTCAGATTATTGTTAAAGCAGCAATACACCATTTAGATATGGCAGGATTAAAGTGGGAAGAAGTGAGGGATGAACTTAGTGTACAGTCGAGTCAAGAGACAGCATGGGTGGGCTAATCATTTTAGTAATGTTAATCCTACATTGGAATGCAAGAAGCTTGATCGCGAATGGGCAGGAGTTTAAGCAATTTGTCGGGAGTAGAAAAGAAAAACCAGATGTAATATGTGTCCAGGAATCCTGGTTAAAGCCAAATTTGGAGTTTATAATATATGGATACATATCAGTTAGACAAGATAGGGAAAATGGTGGTGGAGGGGGATGTATTACATTTATAAGGCAAGGGATGCCGTATAGAGTGTTAGGTATAGGTAAGGAACAAGAGTATGTAGTAGTAGAAACGTGGGGGGAAAGGGAAAAAATGGTAATTATAAATTATTACAATCCATGTAGGAAGTTAGACTTAATCAAATTAGAGGAAATAGAGGGACAAGATAATAATATTGTATGGGTTGGGGATTTCAATGCGCATAATACATTGTGGGGCAGTGAGAAAATGGATAGTAATGGACAAGTAATCGAAGAACTATTGGATGAGAAAAACTTAGTGTGTTTAAATGATGGAAGTAAAACGAGGATAGAGGTTAAGACTGGGAAGGAATCTGCACTGGATCTAACAATGGTATCTAGTAGGATGGCAGCGATATGTAAATGGAGTGTGTATAAAGAAGGAACAATAGGTAGTGATCACTATCCAGTACTGTGTGAACTTAATATGGCAGTAGCTCAAAGTGTAGGAAATAGAGGAGGAAGATGGGTTTTTGAGAAGGCTAATTGGGAAAAATTCCAGCAGGAAAGTGACAGGTACCTGAACCAGATTGAATATAATGATGATATAGAGACACTGGAAAGTAAAATTAAAGAAGGTATAATAAGGCCAGCAATGGAAACAATTCCAAAAAGTAAAGGTAATGTGAAGAGGAAAATAGTACCATGGTGGAATGAGGAATGTAAAGAAGCAGTTAGAAATAGAAATAAAGCATTTAAAGTAATGAAAAGAACGCATAATTTTATGCATATGATTCAATATAAGTATGCTCAGGCAATAGTAAGGAAAACAATTAGACATGCAAAAAGAATGCATTGGAGGAAGTATTGTAGTACAATTGGGAGTACAACTCAGATTGGAGAGGTGTGGACAATGATAAAGAAGATGGGTGGTGAAAGAAGAGAATGGAATTATCCAGTTTTGAGTAGTGGAAATGAAATGGCAGTGACGAATAAAGAAAAAGCTGAAATGTTAGTAAATACATTTGCCAAGGTGCACAGCTCTAATAATATGTCTGAGGAAGAGAAGAGAGGCAGAGAAAAAACTAAATCTCAAAATGTAGAGGCACTTGCAGAGATGGGAAAAGTAGAGGATGAGCTAAATGTATTATTTAATATGGGAGAACTAAATCGGGCAATGGCCAAAGCTGGGAAGACGGCGCCAGGAAAAGATGACATTTGCTATAGCATGTTGAAATGTTTAAGTGAAAAGGGGAAAGAAAATTTGTTGATGCTGTATAACAAAGTGTGGGAGAAAGGTAAATTACCAAAGAGCTGGAAGGAGGCAATTATAGTTCCGATAAGGAAACCTGGGAAGGACGCTAGTAAACCAGCAAGCTATAGGCCTATTGCCCTGACCTCGCATAGTTGTAAATTAATGGAAAGAATGATAAATGAGAGGCTAATGTATATTATGGAAAAAAGGGGTAAGATGGCTGAATGTCAAAGTGGGTTTAGAAAAGGTAGAAATACTATGGATGCAATACTGTGTTTAGAAGATAACATAAGCACAAGTAAACAAAGAGACAGCAGTAGCAGTATTTTTTGACGTAGAAAAAGCATATGATATGTTATGGAGAGAGGGATTAATGATTAAATTATATAATATGGGAATTAGGGGAAATCTTCTGAACTGGATTAAGGATTTCCTGGAAGGAAGAACAATCCAGGTTAAAGTAGGGGAAGACTTGTCAAGGGAGCAGGGTGTAGAGAACGGAACATCTCAGGGGAGTGTTGTAAGTCCCACATTGTTTTCAATAATGATTAATGATATATATGTAGACATACCAATGGATATGGGAAGATCGCTATTCGTGGATGACGGGGCAATATGGAAAAAAGGAAGAAATATCGAACATATAGTTAAAAAGATACAAGAAGGGGTCCAACAGGTTGAAAAGTGGGGAACAAGGTGGGGTGTTAAATTTTCTGTAGAGAAAACTAAAGTGATGTTTTTTACAAGGAAGAAAATCAAGGAAAATATAAATGTTAAACTATATGGAAGTAATTTAGAGAGAGGTAAAACATTCCGTTTTTTAGGAGTACAATTTGACACAAGGTTAACATGGAAAGAGCATATTAAAAATATAGAAGATAAGTGTAAGAAAGTAGTAAATATAATGAGATGTTTAACAGGAACAGAATGGGGAGCAGATTATAACTCATTGAAATACATATATGTGAGGTTAATAAGACAAAGAATGGATTATGGAAGTATGGTGTATGGATCAGCGACCAAAACTTTACTAAGGAGGCTTGATGTAATACAGGCAAAAGCATTGAGATTATGTTTAGGAGCAGTTAAGACATCGCCAGTGTGTGCTCTACAGGTGGAAGCGGGAGAAATTCAAATGGCTTGGATTCCTGCTCATATTGGCATTGTGGGAAATGAGAGAGTCGACAAGTTAGCCAAACAAGCTGTTAAAAAAGAGTGTATTGAGGCAAATATTAAGCTGTCAAAATCTGAGGGAAAGAGTGTAATATGGAAAGAAACCATTAGAAATTGGCAACAGCAGTGGGATAGGGAAAATAAAGGAAGACATTTGTACACTATTCAAAATAAAATTGGGGTTGTGAAGAAAAGGGGAGGAAATAGAAGAGAAGAAATTGTTATGAGCAGGTTAAGGATAGGGCACAGTAATTTGAACAGCACACTTCATATTATAAGGAAGCACCCAACGGGTTTTTGTGTTTTTTGTCCGGTTGCAGAAACAATAGAACATGTGTTAATGAATTGTAAACTGTATGAAGTACATAGGAAAAAGATGATGGAAGAGTTAGGAAAGGCTGGAGTAAAAGGGACAGGAGTGAAGGAAGTACTAGAGAGTGGGGAGAATGAACAATGTAGAGAAACTATTTTAAATTTTTTAGTAAGAACAGGTCTGGTGAAAAGAATATGAAATAAGGATATGATGTAGCAGAGAAATAAATCCGGAAGATGGCGGTAGTGCAACATAAAAGGATGCAAGCTGCCGATAAACCCTAAAGAAGAAGAAGGAGATGGGGTGCTGAACCGACGCTCAGGGGCGAGGCCGAGGAGCGAGCGACCACGTGAAAACAGTAGAACAATAAAAACAAACGTATCAAATTGCCTGGTGTCCGTGTATCAATCCTGCGGGAATCTGCACAGAGGAGTCGTCTCTGCCACAATTACATTTTGGTTATGATGAATTATGTGCAACTTGCAAAAATCCGGTGAACATGTCATTCTGCTAACATTGAAGTTTAGCAAGGCGGTGAGAGAAGCTAAACAACTGTACTCTGAGAATCTCCAACAACAGTTCTCAGCTAATGACTCTGCTTCAGTTTGGAGAGGCTTTAAACCCCTCACAAACTACTCCTGAAGAAGTGGCAAGTATGCTCTGGTCCAGAACAGATCCGCCATGTACTGTATCTGTCTCCAACATACTGATATGCATACTGATCTTCTTTGACAAAGATTCCGGGAGGAATGCTGGGTTGTGTTTTCAGTAGCAACAAATGGTTAGGTATTAGGGCCTCCACGTCGTTAGGATCGTCTGATGCTGAGGTAATCACTATTATTGATGATAGCTTCGACTTCACACATGATAGTTTGGAATCCTTCATCATCTAGTGACTGTTGTCTATGCACAGAATTCAGCACTTTCCGTACGGTACGGATTTGTCGTTCCCATATGCCGCCCTGGTGAGAAGCTGCTGGGGTGTTGAAAATCCACTTGATGCCTTTTTCAACCATGGTGTTCTGTATTTTTGTCTGATTCAGATTTTTTACTGCCTCACGCAGCTCTCTTTCGGCAGCAACGAAATTTGTTCCGTTGTCGGAACGCATTATGGATACCTGTCCTCTTCTGCTGACAAACCTTCTGCATACTGTGAATCTTGAAATTATTTTCCTGACTGCTGAATTAGCTTGAGGGATCCAGTATTTTTGAAGCAGCGTTGCAAGCATGTAGTTGCGTCCACAATGTCCAAATTCTTGATGGATGTGTTGCAGTATGAGATTGGCCAGAGGTGAATTTTTTGAGAGAATAACTGGATGTTTAGCTTCCTGTGGCATTGCAGATTTATTCAGCCTGCCTCCAACTCTTAGTATCCCATCCTGCAAGACGGGGTCCAGTCTGTAGAGTGGACTCTTTTTCTTGACAGGAGAGTTTCCTTGCAAAGCACCGACTTCTTCTGCGTACTCCTGGTGCTGACTAAGTTGAATGAGCTCCAGTTCAGCTTCAACCAAATCTTCCAGAGATGGTGGACTTATTAGTTGGAATACTTCAAGCATTCCAAGTATTGTTCTTCTAATCTTTATACAACTTATTATTTTTCTTCTATTTCTTCCGCCGCACCTTTCAACTCCTTCACTTTCAGCTATTAAGACCATTCAAATATTAAAATGTTCAGCTCCTTCAGGAGAGGGGGGCTATGACTTTTCAGATTTTTAGCTCTTATAATTGAATTAATATAAATTAATATCTTCAACCTTTTTAACATGGTTTCCTAATGGATTACATTTTCAAATCCTTTCAAAACTTCTTCAACTTTCAACTTTTTCAGCTTTTCCAATCTTTCAGCTAGAGACACCATTTAAACTTTAAAATGTTGACACAAGTCTTAACAATTTTATAAAAAAAACAGCTTGTTGATGTCTATTATACTTTTTTCATAATCACTAATTATGTTTCATTAGTTTTGGGGTTCTTTTTGAAATTACAGTCCGCGCTAGAGTGAGGAGAAAGTCAGACAACAAAAGAAGGTCCATGTTTTGTAAACTGCTGGTAGAGCAGTTTTAAAACACATAGAGACATAAAAACTACACTCAAACGTTCGGTAGAGTCTTGTGTCTCTCAAAATGTCATTATTTTTTGGCTACTCCAAATAGTTTTGCTCCAGGAAGCATTTGTTTGAGGTGTGGGTTCTCAGTTACTGTCTGTGAGCTAAGTGCAGCTGCTCCGTTGCCGCGACAACGAGCTGGGGCTCTTTCTGTGACTCACAGCTGATCCTTATTAGCTGATTAGTGCAGCCTGACATGACCTCCTTCTCTCCTCCTCTCATCATTTCAAAGCAACCCCCATGGAGGGAGTTCTTACTGTAATGTTTGATGAGGCCTTCTAATATATTCTGTCTCTCAACCCCCCCACCCCTTCACCCAATACCATCATTAGTTGGAATGCTTCAAGCATTCCAAGTATTGTTCTTCGAATCTTTAATCAACTTCTTCTTCTTCTTCTATTTCTTCCGTCGCACGTTTCAACTCCTTCACACTTTCAGCTATTAAGACCATTCAAATATTAAAATGTTCAGCTCCTTCAGGAGAGGGGTGCTATGACTTTTCAGCTTTTTAGCTCTTATAATTAAATTAATATAAATTAAAAACATCAAACTTTTTAACATGGTTTCCAATGGATTAAATTTTCAAATCCTCTCAAAACTTGTTCAACTTTCAACTTTTTCAGCTTTTCCAATTTTTCAGCTAGAGACACCATTTAAACTTTAAAATGTTGACACAAGTCTTAACAATTTAATTAAAAAACTGCTTGTTGTTATCTATTATAGTTTTTTCATAATCACTAATTATGTTTGACTAGTTTTGGGGTCCTTTTCGAATTTACAGTGTGCGCTAGAGTGCAGACAAAGACGGAAGACAAGAGAGGGTCCATGTTTTGTAAACTGCTAGTAGAGCAGTTTTAAAACACATAGAGACATAAAAACTACACTCAAACGTTCGGTAGAGTCTTGTGTCTCTCAAAATGTCATAATTTTTTGGCTACTCCAAATAGTTTTGCTCCAGGAAGCATTTGTTTGAGGTGTGGGTTCTCAGTAACTGTCTGTGGGCTAACAGCAGCTGCTCCGTTGCCGCGCCAACGAGCTGGGGCTCTTTCTGTGACTCACAGCTGATCCTAATTAGCTGATTAGTGCAGCCTGACATGACCTCCTTCTCTCCACCTTCTCTCATCATTTCAAACCCCCATGGAGGGAGTTCTTACTGTAATGTTTGATGAGGCCTTCTAATATATTCTGTCTCTCAACCCCCCCACCCACTCCCCCAATACCATCATTTCAAAATAAAAGCTGCAATGATTATCTGTAATTTAGCCATGAAGCTTAGGATTCAGCTGTTTTGTTAAATACGTATTGCTCTTTCAAATAGTACTACAACCACTACTAATATTTCTAGTACTACTAGTATTTCAAGCCCCATGGAGGGAATTCTTACTGTAATGTTTGAGGCCTATTAAATAATATATACTGTCTCTCAACCCCCCCACCCCTCCACCCACTCACCCAATACCATCATTTCAAAATAAAAGCTGCAATGATTATCTGTAATTTAGCCATGAAGCTTAGGATAAAGCTGTTTTGTTAAATACGTATTGCTCTTTCAAATAGTACTACAACCACTACTAATATTTCTAGTACTTCCAGTAGTACTTCTAGTATTTCAACTGGTATTATTACTAAAATGACTTTTACTACTACTTGTACTACTAGTATTTCAACCCCAATGGAGGGAATTCTTACTGTAATGTTTGATGAGCCCCATCAATTAATAACTTTAGTTTTCTTAGCTTAGGGCGACTGTGGGTGAGTGGGGAGCGCGGGCGGCCGTCCTCCAATCTGAGGGTTGTTGGTCTGATCCCAGGCCCGGCTAACCTGCATGTCAATGTGTCCTTGGGCAAGACGCTTAATCCCAGCATTGTTCCTTTAGCTGTGACTACAGTGTGTGTGAATGTTAGTTACTGGTTGGGCAGGCGCCACTGTGTATGGTAGGTCCTGTCATTGGTGTGTGAATGGGTGAATGATGTTATGTAGTGTTAAGGTGCTTTGAGTGGTCAGAAGACTAGAAGAGCGCTGTACAAATCTATTTTACCAAGTCCATTTGCTTTGAATAACAAACATTCTGTCTCCCAAACCACCCCCACCCAATTCCATTATTTCAAAATAAAAGCCTCAATGATTATCTGTACCTCAACAATAGGTACACCACAATTGCTTTCAAATACTAGTGAAACTAGTACTTACTTCTACTGCTGCTAGTACCACTAGTACAACAATTACAACTATAGTACTAAACCTTATTACTACAAAAAAATTATTTTTTAATTCTCAGCTTTTATTATTTCTGTTTTTTTTTTGTTGCAATTCTTTCAAGTTCATTTCAGCTTTTCTCATTTCTGTATTTTCAGCAATTTTTAAATGTATTTCAGCCTTTTCTATTTCAGCAATGTTTAGAATAATTTCAGCATGTTGCATTTTAAGCAACTTTTTGAAATTAATTTCAGCTTTTATTATTTCTGTGATTTCAAATTCATAAAAGCTTCTCCCATTTCAGTTTTTTTGCAATTCTTTCAAGTTCATTTCAGCTTTTCACATTTATGTATTTCAGCTTTTTCTATTCTTTCAGCAATGTTTAGAATAATTTCAGCTTGTTTCATTTCTGTACTTTAAGCAACTTTTTGAAATTAATTTCAGCTTTTTGCATTCCAACGCATTTTCAGCAGGAAATGCATTTTCTAGTTTCAAAATAAAAGCTGCAATGATTATCTGTAATTTAGCCATGAAGCTTAGGGTTCAGCTGTTTCGTTGAATACTTATTGCGCTTTCAAATAGTACTACAACCACTACTAATATTTCTAGTACTTCTAGTAGTACTTCTAGTATTTCAACTGGTATTATTACTAAATGACTTACTACTACTAATATTACTAGTACTACTAGTATTTCAACCCTGGAGTGACATGACCTCCTCCTCACCCCCCCCTCTACAGCTGCTCCATTGCCGTGGATACATACACAAGTCACATGACGCAGCTATGCTTTCTGTCAACAGACATCTCTCCTTTCCTTACCCTCTTCCTCTCTTCCTCCCTCCCTCCTCCCAGTTTTCTTTTTCTCCCCCTCAATCCCATAATTTCAAAACAAACCCCCCATGAAGGGAATTCTTCTTATATAATAACTCCTACTATTAACACTACTAATAGTAGTATTTCTACTGCTATTACTACTAAAACTGCTACTTCTTTATACACTGCCAGCAGGACTGCACTGCTACATTTAATACTACTACAACTATTACTATCAGTACTAAAAATGCTATTTCTACTGTTACGTCCCATGACGTAATAGTGATTGTGCATGTGCTGGTGAGGTTTTCTCCCCTCCTCCTGTGTCTCTCTCTCTCTGCCATGCAGCCCTCCAAAACGATCCCCAGCTGATGTCCATTAGCTGGAGCCTGGCAGTGGGTATAAGGCAGCAAGGAAACCAGGTGGAGGCCGGATTCTTCCCCCGCGAGCTATCCCAGCTTGTGTTGCCCTTAGGGGATAGTAGCGACCTGTCTGTGGAGTTTGTCTCACCACCAACGATGTAAACGGTGTAGGGAGTTGGGTGCCATTTTGTTTGGAGGATCGCCTCACTAAACTTTTCTCTTGTTTTTCTGTTAGTCAGGGAGAGAGGTAAGATGACTGTCTTTTGTTTTACCCTTTTGTTTGTTAGGGAAGGTAGCTCACCTTAATCCTTAGGATGCCTTGTTTTGTTATTTTGGCCTGGCCCTCTCCTGACGATTTGGTTACTATTCGTTTGTTTTCCCTTTTGCTATGTGTTGATCTGTCTTATCCTAAGGTTTTATTAAACCTATTAATAAAACTATGAGTACTTACATTTGTTCTGTTTCCCTTTTGTGACAGCGTTAGAAATCTAAGGGTGTTGTGTCATGATTTTGAAGTTGAGTGTAAAGTGCGGTCAGAGCTGGGAATAAAGGAGAAGGTGATTTCTCCATGTTTTTGGTTTGTTACATCCCTCATGCAACCCCCTAGACAGCAGAGTGAGAGACGTAACACTACATATACTACTACCGCTATTACAGATCCCACTAATAGTACTATTACTAGTATACTACAACTATTGCTACAACTACTACTCCTGTACTCTGTAAGTTACTGCTACTGCAATGCTTCCATGACTACTACTGCTTATTCTTTTCATACTACTGTTATTTCAACTGCTACTTTGACGGGTACAACTATTTCGCAGGATGTATTGCTGAACGCCATCAGAATACATTCAAAACATCACTTCAGCAGCCTTTCTGTATTCTGACGATGTGATTGTATAAAAATGCCTGTTCAAATAAACAAATGCAATTAAATATTATAAATATTTAATGGTAGAAAGAACAATTCATAGAAATATAAACAATTAAGTGCAAAGAGGAAGAAAAATACAATCAGAAACAGACCAAATAACTAAGACATTATGAACAGAATCTTCTGGAACATTAAACAGTGAAACATTTATTTGCTAATCCTTATTTTGGAAACTAGGTTTCCACTCATGGAAATGTGAACTTGGAGTGGAGGGTCTACAAGGTGGTCCTCCACTGTCTTCCATAGATCCTCCTGAATAAGGACCATGCGGCCGTTGTCTAGAAGCATATTCAGGGTGCCTGGCTCGCCATCTACATCCATCACCCCGAGCACACCCACCGTGTCATCTAGGTGGAGCTCCTGTCGAGAGAAACACAATGATAAATAAATAATGGATCGTATTCCTTGCCCTTTTTGATTAATCCAAATAAACTCCATAGGCATTGCCTATTAACTTCAATAAATTTGCTGCATTGACAGGATTTGTTTTTACATTTACAACATCACTCCAGCAGGCTTTGTGTATTTTGAAGATGTGATTGTATAAAAATGAGTCTAAAAATGACTTTTTGGATAATTTAAAGTATGTATAATAGATACAACAGCAACAACCAAGAAGGCCTACCTCAACTGTTGAAAATGTTGTGGATTGTAAAGTGAATCCGTAGTTGGAGGTGGAAGCTTTCAGATGGGAGACTTTAATATGTGTCCCAATCTGAAGCTTCACCATAACTGCCACTTCTCTCCAGAAGCACAACGGCACCCGGGTTTCCCCCTGTGAAGTAAAATTGGATTTCAATTATGTTTCCCTGTCTGTCTCTATGTCCCTCTCTGTGTCTCCCTTTCTCCATATTGCTTACCTGCTGCAGTGTAAGGTTGAGCAGTGGAAATACCTCCCTTTCCTTGGTTATTTTTTTTATTGTGGATAGCTGGACAAGATGGATTTGTGGGTATAATTCACATTTCATACCATTATTCACACATTTCTACATTTTCCCCCTTTTTACACAGCCCTAATGTAAACTTCACTTACTTCAATCACTTCCCCCTCCACGGTCAGAAATCCCTTGGCGTCCCTGCAGGTGCTGAGGGGGGTCAGGGCAGAGAGGGGACGGATGAGGGCCTCCGCCTGCTGCTTTAAATCTTCTTTTAAGATTATTGGAGCACTTCTAAAGAACATAGTGTCCTTATTAACAATAAGAGTGTAGGGAGGAGAGTGCCCTCTCAAGGAATGACCCTTCAGTACATAATTCCCACCCTCTTTAAATTTTCCCCCGAACTCTTCATACGAAGCCATCTTTGCCACAGACGACCCATCTGAAACTGCGGCCAGAATATTTTTTTTTGTAGTTACTGGCCTTGCACCAGTGGAATTGAAATCCCAGGCCACCACCTTGCTCTGCTCCACCACCCCCACAACACACAAGTGGATCGGTGGGGGTCGGAAATAAGGAGTGGGGGGGCTTTGTCCACAGCAGGGCATGTAAGGCCATTTTGAAATAATATAAGAATAAACCAGCTTAAATCTAGATCTTTTCGTTTCTTTTCAGCATAAGTGTTATAAACTATATCATTTCCTATTAAGAGTGCTTTCAATTGACCTAAAACAGGAGAATGATGACTGCTATTCGGAAAAAATATTTCTGAGCAAGATATACAACTAGCAAATTCATGGTTTTTGTAATTAAAATATATATGGACTACTACATTTTTTTCAGGTATTCTTAATAGTATTCACAATACTATGACATGTGAAAGGAAAAACCCTCTTAATAGTATTCAAATTATCACATTTGAGAGGAAAAACCCTTACCTCTTATCTCCTCGGAAGTTCAATGAAAGAAAGAAATTGCTATGTCAGTGACAGTAAGATGCTCACTAAAGCCTTTTGATCTCACCGCTTCAGACATAGCAACCTGTGAGTGAAGGCTCGTCATTGGAGAGAAATGTGCAATGTGACAGTGATTGGTCAACAAACAACAACAGACACGCGCAGGGTGAGATGAAAGCGCTCCGTGACGCGCAGATCCTCTCAGCAGTACAATGGCTGATAACGATAGTATTTGTTCAACTTGATACAATTTACAAGAGGTGGCTCTTGTTGTTTTCTAGATTATGCAAATCATAATTTAAACTATACTTTATTGAGCGATAGTAGCCCTCCTGTCACGTTCGTTTCTCATACTTTACGTATGTGTCCTCGTCTGTGATCTTGACTAATCTTACATTAACACGAAAAACGTTCATCTTCACCCCATTTTATATAACATATTTTTAATTTAAGCTGTAACCAATGCCTTGGATGTTTTTTTACACTTTTCAGTTCACCGGTTTATATTAAGTACATGATGACAGAAGTGCTCTTTAAGGACATGAATGTATTAATATAATAATCCATTGAGCGTTCTGACTGAATTCATCTTTGTGCTTGGTGTGACATTGTACGTGTGCACTAATCTAATAAGACATTTTCATGATTTTTTGCGTTCGCCCTTGAACGCCTCAGTGAACTCTAACCACAACACTGCGCATGCGCATCCTTCCGTCCTGACGTCTTCTCTGGTGAGTAACTGTAAGCCGCTAACTAATAATGATTTAAATGATATAAATACAATATAACGTTTTAAAAAGGATTTCAAGTAAGTTTCTAACTCGTACAGAGTTCATACATGAATGGAAGTGAAATATCTCGCCTGTATTGTATACGCTAACGCTTGCTTAACACTAACGTAGCAGATATTGTGACTTTAGCCAGCTAGCTAGCTAACCGGTTAGCTTGTCTAAAGTCAGTGCTAACCGCTATGCTTGTGTTAGCTGAGCGTAACGTCATGTCATCATGTTCACAACCAACGTGGCGCGAATTTGTTGCCCTATTGTGAAAACGTAACATACAACGCGTTTAAAGGCGCATCCTGTCCTTACTATATTGTAGCTTCGGTGTTCACATAGAACATGGGACTTGTGTAATGACCATAATGGTGTAAATTATAATTACGCCGTATGACTTATTTTTTTTATTATTTGAGTGTTGGTGGAGTTGCTACAATGTTAGCTTAGGCTAGCACTGCTCCACCCAGGCTCCGTTCGGAGAACGAGCATTTTTAAGTCTTTCACCCTTCCGTCTTGCCGACAGAAGCAACAAAACATGAACGAAAAAAAACGGCATCATTATATTGTTATTTTGTAGCCAGGACTTGTCCAACGCTGCTCGTATCTTTAATTATCTATTGCATTTTAAATCCCTGCTGGTTTGCTTTAACCAGAGACTACACAGTCTCTAATGGTAGCACTTCAATTGTACTTATAATGGCACTTTTCTATAACATGTTTTGAAACTGCTTATTTGATGAAAAATGTACTTTCTTGTTACTTGTTCTTCTGAGTTTGTATCTCTATGTGGAAATGCACTTATTGTACGTCGCTTTGGATAAAAGCGTCAGCTAAATGACATGTAATGTAATTAAGAATTGATCCTAAGAAACCTCAATGAATGACTACGGTTGAGTTCAATCTTGATTTCCCATATGATGGTGGTAGTTATAACAGTAGTACTCTACCTTCTGAATAGATAATATATTATTGAATAGACAGTTTGGTTTTATTATTTACTGAGTTGTTGTTTGGCTTGAAGGCTGCACGTTTTTAACCCTCTTACTGTCACTTTTTTTGTCGTGTTTCCTCTGGTAGACAACAGAACATCAATCCATATCTGCACTTTGGTTGGTAAGTATAGATATCCTGTAATCTAAATAGAAAGCAGACCACAGAACTTCAAAGTGAATCACTGTTTAGCATATGTAGATCTTTTGTGAAGAGCTTCAAGTATGTTCTTCTTTCTATTGTTGTTTTAGCCACAAATCCAATATATTCAGTTAACTGAAATAAAGGAGTAAAGCAATCATAAAACATTAACATTTAAGAAGCTTGAATATAACGTGCTACTAATAATTGATCGTGGCAGCTTTAATGTTGTGTTCCATCCTGAGACAGTTGCATATGTTTAAGTCCTTGACATGCAATAACATATATTGAAGAGATACAATTGAATGCTGTTAACAACACAGCATTAGCTCAAAGTCACACTTAAATGTTCATTTTACATGCTGATAATAAATAAAGAACCTGAAAGTACTTAAAGTGAGCTATGAGGTTTTCTGAAGCGAACTGAAAATTTCTGTTTTGTTAAATACGTATTGCTCTTTCAAATAGTACTACAACCACTACTAATATTTCTAGTACTACTAGTATTTCAAGCCCCATGGAGGGAATTCTTACTGTAATGTTTGAGGCCTATTAAATAATATATACTGTCTCTCAACCCCCCCACCCCTCCACCCACTCACCCAATACCATCATTTCAAAATAAAAGCTGCAATGATTATCTGTAATTTAGCATTGAAGCTTAGGATAAAGCTGTTTTGTTAAATACGTATTGCTCTTTCAAATAGTACTACAACCACTACTAATATTTCTAGTACTTCCAGTAGTACTTCTAGTATTTCAACTGGTATTATTACTAAAATGACTTTTACTACTACTTGTACTACTAGTATTTCAACCCCAATGGAGGGAATTCTTACTGTAATGTTTGATGAGCCCCATCAATTAATAACTTTAGTTTTCTTAGCTTAGGGCGACTGTGGGTGAGTGGGGAGCGCGGGCGGCCGTCCTCCAATCTGAGGGTTGTTGGTCTGATCCCAGGCCCGGCTAACCTGCATGTCAATGTGTCCTTGGGCAAGACGCTTAATCCCAGCATTGTTCCTTTAGCTGTGACTACAGTGTGTGTGAATGTTAGTTACTGGTTGGGCAGGCGCCACTGTGTATGGTAGGTCCTGTCATTGGTGTGTGAATGGGTGAATGATGTTATGTAGTGTTAAGGTGCTTTGAGTGGTCAGAAGACTAGAAGAGCGCTGTACAAATCTATTTTACCAAGTCCATTTGCTTTGAATAACAAACATTCTGTCTCCCAAACCACCCCCACCCAATTCCATTATTTCAAAATAAAAGCCTCAATGATTATCTGTACCTCAACAATAGGTACACCACAATTGCTTTCAAATACTAGTGAAACTAGTACTTACTTCTACTGCTGCTAGTACCACTAGTACAACAATTACAACTATAGTACTAAACCTTATTACTACAAAAAAATTATTTTTTAATTCTCAGCTTTTATTATTTCTGTTTTTTTTTTGTTGCAATTCTTTCAAGTTCATTTCAGCTTTTCTCATTTCTGTATTTTCAGCAATTTTTAAATGTATTTCAGCCTTTTCTATTTCAGCAATGTTTAGAATAATTTCAGCATGTTGCATTTTAAGCAACTTTTTGAAATTAATTTCAGCTTTTATTATTTCTGTGATTTCAAATTCATAAAAGCTTCTCCCATTTCAGTTTTTTTGCAATTCTTTCAAGTTCATTTCAGCTTTTCACATTTATGTATTTCAGCTTTTTCTATTCTTTCAGCAATGTTTAGAATAATTTCAGCTTGTTTCATTTCTGTACTTTAAGCAACTTTTTGAAATTAATTTCAGCTTTTTGCATTCCAACGCATTTTCAGCAGGAAATGCATTTTCTAGTTTCAAAATAAAAGCTGCAATGATTATCTGTAATTTAGCCATGAAGCTTAGGGTTCAGCTGTTTCGTTGAATACTTATTGCGCTTTCAAATAGTACTACAACCACTACTAATATTTCTAGTACTTCTAGTAGTACTTCTAGTATTTCAACTGGTATTATTACTAAATGACTTACTACTACTAATATTACTAGTACTACTAGTATTTCAACCCTGGAGTGACATGACCTCCTCCTCACCCCCCCCTCTACAGCTGCTCCATTGCCGTGGATACATACACAAGTCACATGACGCAGCTATGCTTTCTGTCAACAGACATCTCTCCTTTCCTTACCCTCTTCCTCTCTTCCTCCCTCCCTCCTCCCAGTTTTCTTTTTCTCCCCCTCAATCCCATAATTTCAAAACAAACCCCCCATGAAGGGAATTCTTCTTATATAATAACTCCTACTATTAACACTACTAATAGTAGTATTTCTACTGCTATTACTACTAAAACTGCTACTTCTTTATACACTGCCAGCAGGACTGCACTGCTACATTTAATACTACTACAACTATTACTATCAGTACTAAAAATGCTATTTCTACTGTTACGTCCCATGACGTAATAGTGATTGTGCATGTGCTGGTGAGGTTTTCTCCCCTCCTCCTGTGTCTCTCTCTCTGCCATGCAGCCCTCCAAAACGATCCCCAGCTGATGTCCATTAGCTGGAGCCTGGCAGTGGGTATAAGGCAGCAAGGAAACCAGGTGGAGGCCGGATTCTTCCCCCGCGAGCTATCCCAGCTTGTGTTGCCCTTAGGGGATAGTAGCGACCTGTCTGTGGAGTTTGTCTCACCACCAACGATGTAAACGGTGTAGGGAGTTGGGTGCCATTTTGTTTGGAGGATCGCCTCACTAAACTTTTCTCTTGTTTTTCTGTTAGTCAGGGAGAGAGGTAAGATGACTGTCTTTTGTTTTACCCTTTTGTTTGTTAGGGAAGGTAGCTCACCTTAATCCTTAGGATGCCTTGTTTTGTTATTTTGGCCTGGCCCTCTCCTGACGATTTGGTTACTATTCGTTTGTTTTCCCTTTTGCTATGTGTTGATCTGTCTTATCCTAAGGTTTTATTAAACCTATTAATAAAACTATGAGTACTTACATTTGTTCTGTTTCCCTTTTGTGACAGCGTTAGAAATCTAAGGGTGTTGTGTCATGATTTTGAAGTTGAGTGTAAAGTGCGGTCAGAGCTGGGAATAAAGGAGAAGGTGATTTCTCCATGTTTTTGGTTTGTTACATCCCTCATGCAACCCCCTAGACAGCAGAGTGAGAGACGTAACACTACATATACTACTACCGCTATTACAGATCCCACTAATAGTACTATTACTAGTATACTACAACTATTGCTACAACTACTACTCCTGTACTCTGTAAGTTACTGCTACTGCAATGCTTCCATGACTACTACTGCTTATTCTTTTCATACTACTGTTATTTCAACTGCTACTTTGACGGGTACAACTATTTCGCAGGATGTATTGCTGAACGCCATCAGAATACATTCAAAACATCACTTCAGCAGCCTTTCTGTATTCTGACGATGTGATTGTATAAAAATGCCTGTTCAAATAAACAAATGCAATTAAATATTATAAATATTTAATGGTAGAAAGAACAATTCATAGAAATATAAACAATTAAGTGCAAAGAGGAAGAAAAATACAATCAGAAACAGACCAAATAACTAAGACATTATGAAATGAATCTTCTGGAACATTAAACAGTGAAACATTTATTTGCTAATCCTTATTTTGGAAACTAGGTTTCCACTCATGGAAATGTGAACTTGGAGTGGAGGGTCTACAAGGTGGTCCTCCACTGTCTTCCATAGATCCTCCTGAATAAGGACCATGCGGCCGTTGTCTAGAAGCATATTCAGGGTGCCTGGCTCGCCATCTACATCCATCACCCCGAGCACACCCACCGTGTCATCTAGGTGGAGCTCCTGTCGAGAGAAACACAATGATAAATAAATAATGGATCGTATTCCTTGCCCTTTTTGATTAATCCAAATAAACTCCATAGGCATTGCCTATTAACTTCAATAAATTTGCTGCATTGACAGGATTTGTTTTTACATTTACAACATCACTCCAGCAGGCTTTGTGTATTTTGAAGATGTGATTGTATAAAAATGAGTCTAAAAATGACTTTTTGGATAATTTAAAGTATGTATAATAGATACAACAGCAACAACCAAGAAGGCCTACCTCAACTGTTGAAAATGTTGTGGATTGTAAAGTGAATCCGTAGTTGGAGGTGGAAGCTTTCAGATGGGAGACTTTAATATGTGTCCCAATCTGAAGCTTCACCATAACTGCCACTTCTCTCCAGAAGCACAACGGCACCCGGGTTTCCCCCTGTGAAGTAAAATTGGATTTCAATTATGTTTCCCTGTCTGTCTCTATGTCCCTCTCTGTGTCTCCCTTTCTCCATATTGCTTACCTGCTGCAGTGTAAGGTTGAGCAGTGGAAATACCTCCCTTTCCTTGGTTATTTTTTTTATTGTGGATAGCTGGACAAGATGGATTTGTGGGTATAATTCACATTTCATACCATTATTCACACATTTCTACATTTTCCCCCTTTTTACACAGCCCTAATGTAAACTTCACTTACTTCAATCACTTCCCCCTCCACGGTCAGAAATCCCTTGGCGTCCCTGCAGGTGCTGAGGGGGGTCAGGGCAGAGAGGGGACGGATGAGGGCCTCCGCCTGCTGCTTTAAATCTTCTTTTAAGATTATTGGAGCACTTCTAAAGAACATAGTGTCCTTATTAACAATAAGAGTGTAGGGAGGAGAGTGCCCTCTCAAGGAATGACCCTTCAGTACATAATTCCCACCCTCTTTAAATTTTCCCCCGAACTCTTCATACGAAGCCATCTTTGCCACAGACGACCCATCTGAAACTGCGGCCAGAATATTTTTTTTTGTAGTTACTGGCCTTGCACCAGTGGAATTGAAATCCCAGGCCACCACCTTGCTCTGCTCCACCACCCCCACAACACACAAGTGGATCGGTGGGGGTCGGAAATAAGGAGTGGGGGGGCTTTGTCCACAGCAGGGCATGTAAGGCCATTCTGAAATAATATAAGAATAAACCAGCTTAAATCTAGATCTTTTCGTTTCTTTTCAGCATAAGTGTTATAAACTATATCATTTCCTATTAAGAGTGCTTTCAATTGACCTAAAACAGGAGAATGATGACTGCTATTCGGAAAAAATATTTCTGAGCAAGATATACAACTAGCAAATTCATGGTTTTTGTAATTAAAATATATATGGACTACTACATTTTTTTCAGGTATTCTTAATAGTATTCACAATACTATGACATGTGAAAGGAAAAACCCTCTTAATAGTATTCAAATTATCACATTTGAGAGGAAAAACCCTTACCTCTTATCTCCTCGGAAGTTCAATGAAAGAAAGAAATTGCTATGTCAGAGACAGTAAGATGCTCACTAAAGCCTTTTGATCTCACCGCTTCAGACATAGCAACCTGTGAGTGAAGGCTCGTCATTGGAGAGAAATGTGCAATGTGACAGTGATTGGTCAACAAACAACAACAGACACGCGCAGGGTGAGATGAAAGCGCTCCGTGACGCGCAGATCCTCTCAGCAGTACAATGGCTGATAACGATAGTATTTGTTCAACTTGATACAATTTACAAGAGGTGGCTCTTGTTGTTTTCTAGATTATGCAAATCATAATTTAAACTATACTTTATTGAGCGATAGTAGCCCTCCTGTCACGTTCGTTTCTCATACTTTACGTATGTGTCCTCGTCTGTGATCTTGACTAATCTTACATTAACACGAAAAACGTTCATCTTCACCCCATTTTATATAACATATTTTTAATTTAAGCTGTAACCAATGCCTTGGATGTTTTTTTACACTTTTCAGTTCACCGGTTTATATTAAGTACATGATGACAGAAGTGCTCTTTAAGGACATGAATGTATTAATATAATAATCCATTGAGCGTTCTGACTGAATTCATCTTTGTGCTTGGTGTGACATTGTACGTGTGCACTAATCTAATAAGACATTTTCATGATTTTTTGCGTTCGCCCTTGAACGCCTCAGTGAACTCTAACCACAACACTGCGCATGCGCATCCTTCCGTCCTGACGTCTTCTCTGGTGAGTAACTGTAAGCCGCTAACTAATAATGATTTAAATGATATAAATACAATATAACGTTTTAAAAAGGATTTCAAGTAAGTTTCTAACTCGTACAGAGTTCATACATGAATGGAAGTGAAATATCTCGCCTGTATTGTATACGCTAACGCTTGCTTAACACTAACGTAGCAGATATTGTGACTTTAGCCAGCTAGCTAGCTAACCGGTTAGCTTGTCTAAAGTCAGTGCTAACCGCTATGCTTGTGTTAGCTGAGCGTAACGTCATGTCATCATGTTCACAACCAACGTGGCGCGAATTTGTTGCCCTATTGTGAAAACGTAACATACAACGCGTTTAAAGGCGCATCCTGTCCTTACTATATTGTAGCTTCGGTGTTCACATAGAACATGGGACTTGTGTAATGACCATAATGGTGTAAATTATAATTACGCCGTATGACTTATTTTTTTTATTATTTGAGTGTTGGTGGAGTTGCTACAATGTTAGCTTAGGCTAGCACTGCTCCACCCAGGCTCCGTTCGGAGAACGAGCATTTTTAAGTCTTTCACCCTTCCGTCTTGCCGACAGAAGCAACAAAACATGAACGAAAAAAAACGGCATCATTATATTGTTATTTTAGCTTTTTTTTTACTGCTGCACTGAACCAGCCGACGTGTCTAATGGTTAATGCAGCGTGATTGTCTTTGGATGTCGTTATGAACCAGAAAAGACCCATTAGGTTTTCTGGCATATGAGGGCCTCCCACACCACGTACAAAGCAGAAATTGCGTTTATTTTGTCCATAGCTGATGGTGTAATGGCTTGTTTGATATCGGTTTCCATGGAGAAAAGTTTGTCCCCCGTAGTTTAAGCTTTTACCAGCATTCAGTAGCATTAAGGAAAGAATAGAGTTAAATATGATGAGCAATTGGCTGGATATTATTATTAGGGTCCTCGCTACGACTAGTCGTAGAGGAACCTATTGTATTTGCAAGCAGTAGCCAGGACTTGTCCAACGCTGCTCGTATCTTTAATTATCTATTGCATTTTAAATCCCTGCTGGTTTGCTTTAACCAGAGACTACACAGTCTCTAATGGTAGCACTTCAATTGTACTTATAATGGCACTTTTCTATAACATGTTTTGAAACTGCTTATTTGATGAAAAATGTACTTTCTTGTTACTTGTTCTTCTGAGTTTGTATCTCTATGTGGAAATGCACTTATTGTACGTCGCTTTGGATAAAAGCGTCAGCTAAATGACATGTAATGTAATTAAGAATTGATCCTAAGAAACCTCAATGAATGACTACGGTTGAGTTCAATCTTGATTTCCCATATGATGGTGGTAGTTATAACAGTAGTACTCTACCTTCTGAATAGATAATATATTATTGAATAGACAGTTTGGTTTTATTATTTACTGAGTTGTTGTTTGGCTTGAAGGCTGCACGTTTTTAACCCTCTTACTGTCACTTTTTTTGTCGTGTTTCCTCTGGTAGACAACAGAACATCAATCCATATCTGCACTTTGGTTGGTAAGTATAGATATCCTGTAATCTAAATAGAAAGCAGACCACAGAACTTCAAAGTGAATCACTGTTTAGCATATGTAGATCTTTTGTGAAGAGCTTCAAGTATGTTCTTCTTTCTATTGTTGTTTTAGCCACAAATCCAATATATTCAGTTAACTGAAATAAAGGAGTAAAGCAATCGTAAAACATTAACATTTAAGAAGCTTGAATATAACGTGCTACTAATAATTGATCGTGGCAGCTTTAATGTTGTGTTCCATCCTGAGACAGTTGCATATGTTTAAGTCCTTGACATGCAATAACATATATTGAAGAGATACAATTGAATGCTGTTAACAACACAGCATTAGCTCAAAGTCACACTTAAATGTTCATTTTACATGCTGATAATAAATAAAGAACCTGAAAGTACTTAAAGTGAGCTATGAGGTTTTCTGAAGCGAACTGAAAATTTCTCTTTTTCTGCCTCTCTTCATCCCTCACTCTCCTTCATCCTGCAGGCTGACTCTGAAGAGTAAGTTCACATACATTGTTATGGTTTTGTTATAACTAAACTGATATTACATTGTTTTACAGTTTAGAATGTCTTCCCATCATAATAGTCAATCTTCACACAAATTACATCCCTTACCTACTTAACAATAATCACCCAACCTTAAGTTCTAGAGTGAAATGGGATGTGATACACTGGTTTTTGGAGAAAAATGGAAATTTAATCTATTTCTCTCCCCGTTCTTCCTGTTCACTCTCTTTTTAACTACAGACCATCACTGCTGGTGACTCCTTGGTGACTTCACAGGAAGTTCACACATGAGTAAAAACTGAATGTAGTTTGTTAAAACACATTGCGAAGTGGTGGTGTAACACTCCCAGCTGCGCTGCCTGTGTGAGTTTGTGGCTCTTTTCGAGATTCCTGTCCAAGAATCCGCTCATTAACAAAAGCTTTCTGTTCTGAAATTTTTGCAGAACATTGAAGAAAAATGCAATGACTTTCATGGCTCCGTGAATTCAAAGAATCAGCTTTTAATTGTGGATTGTTAACATCTTATGAACAAACACATGCTTCTTAAACCTTTAATCAATTTAAAATACATTTTAAAAAGTATTATTTAGTTCACAATTAAATGAACAGTGTGGTAATCATGAAAGGCAAACCCTGTAACAGAAGAGCTGGCAGCAGCAACGCTGTGAAGACGTCTGAACCAGTCTACTTAATGATACATGATACATTTAGGACCAGCATTGTTTTTAATATAAATAAGTCAAGTATCACCCGTAGTAGACTGGTTTATATCCTTTTTATTTGAGTGAATTCTGCATTTTTAGCATTAAAAGTTCCTTAAATTGCTCTCTAAAGTGTGTTTTGTATTGTGTCTTCCAGGTGTCCTGCTGTCCAGCATCTCTCCTCTATCACGTTGGCTCTCTATCTCTCCTGTACCTTGTATCCACTCTGTCTACACGTTGGCTCTCTGTCTCTCCTGTCACATCTACCGCTCTGTCTTTTGCATTTGGCAACTCACACTTTGTATCCCCCTCTATCCCACTCTCATGTTGGTAATCTTTGGCAAATGAATGGAACAAACTCTGGAGCCCTTTTTCTGAACTAATATGTGGACTAAGCTATGGTCACAAGGACCTGTCTGTTGGCTTGACTTGGGTTACTGGTACCTGATCTATTCTGATTTGAATAATCTGAGAGGCTCTCTTCTCTCACCCTCACTTCTTACCTCTCCTGTCTACAACTCATACACTTATCTATTTAAAACACTTGCTGTTGTTACAACTTGGACTCAGCATTTATGCTATTTCTGAGACCAACACAGTTGATTCAGAAACTGTAAAAGACAACACATAACATACATATTTTGTTTTAACACTAAATTTCCATATATATATATATAGTGTGAAATTATTTCATATATCATTTCTTATAAAAGTTCATTCAATTAACATAATTCAAGAAAGTTGCTCTCGTTACTCTAAATAAAAGCAATTGTAGTAAAAGTCTATATATTATAAAATAAGTTAATTTCCTGATCGTTGGTTTGGAGCTCTGCTGGTTCGTACATAAAGCTTTTTTTTGGTAGCAGATATCTTCACTTAAGAACTAACGTACGTTATTTCAATCATTCACTGTATTTGTTATTTTTATTGATTTACTTTGTTCATACGGAAATAAAACAAAGTCATCAAATAAGGACAAAGTGGATTTATTGGGAGTTGCTGCCTTCTGTCTGCAGACCCGACGTTCTTCAGAAGCTTTCATCCATCATCACGTTGCCACGACAACTCTTCCTTATTTACAATATAAAACACTAGTATTATAAGTCACACTCTGCTGGTAAGTGCAAACAGTTGTGGGTTGGATAACTGATTGGTGGAAAATATCTTTAGTGTATTTAATTTATACAAAACCGTGGCTCGCTGTTATAAACAATTGGAAGCAACATAGTTTGTTCATTTGTGTGTCAGTGTCAAACTTTAGTTTTTATATTGAATACATACAAAAATTTGTCCAGGTTTCTTTGAGAAACATCTTTTACATATTCAATATAATCCGTTCCTTTATTAGAATATATTATATATATATTACACTGACCAGAATAGACCTGATCACAGTGTTTATCGAAGTGCTTTGTTTAAATTGTCATATACTGTAATAAGGTATCTTTGATTTTGGAGTATATAAACCTTAATAGGAATATATTATAAAGGAATATATATACTGTCACTGAATTTGACATTCCAAGCCTTTGATTAACAAGAACTAAAATATATAAATACCATAGAGCACAATTTACATTTCTACAGACCAAGCTTGGGCCTTCTAGAGCAACACAAGCTGAGAAGCCTCTTTGGCTGTTAATTGTATAGTTTCAAAGCATTAAACCCTGAACTTTTCTGTGAGTTAATTCATCATTCTTGGTCAATAAAACCACACACTGGTTTTGATATTTTCTGTTTGTTAATAGTTCATTTTACCATTAGTATTGTGTTTAATATCTTGGTTGTGTAGAATATATTTAAAACAATACCATTTGTGGTTTTGAAACACAACAATGCCAAGGAAGAGTAAGAGGTCACAAGCTCAGAGCCTGCGCTGGCAGCAGTCCAATGAGAATCCCTGTGAAACACGGACTGAAGGAGCAGAATGGGTTGGTCCTGAGAGCACTGGAGAGGAAATGATGTCTCATGCTGTGACAAAGGGGGTTCAAAGTGATGAGTCACGTGTACCACAGGTATCATATGCAGACGTAGTAAAGAGAGGAAGTCACAGTGGTGATTCATGTACAGCAGGACCTTCTAATGTCAAGCAGGTGAACCTTACAGGTCAAAGTGAAGAGTCATGTGAACCACAGGTATCTAATGAAAATACAATAAAGAGAGGAGAACCCATTAAAGAACCATGTGCAGCAGGACCTTCTAATGCAGACTGTGTAGACCCTGGAGATCAGCCTTCTGAACAACATGTGCGTGCATCCCACAGCCAGGCTTCCATCAGATACGGCAGATCCAGAAATCGGCAGTGCACCTGTAACTCACTGACCTTTCTTGCATTCCTTCATGAGAATGAAAACATCACAAGAGCAGACCTGGACCATGTTTTGGATAAAGGTAACACGATGTATAGAGAGACCCGGAAACGAGTCACTAACCACCTCTATCTGACCACTGATGAGCTCACTGATGAAGTTCCTGCACGCAGCGCTACACACTATGTCAACATGACTCAGCTTTCAAGGTACGGCACATTAGGAGAACCTTTACCTGGAGCTGTGGATAGCTTTCTGGACCTGGAGTCAGGACTCAGCTGCTTGTTATCAGATGTGAAGTACGCTCTGCTGTTGATGAGACTCTTGTGTATCGCAGTGTTCAGAACAAAGTCTGGCAGATATGGTTTCTTTGACCCACACTCCAGAACAGCCAGAGGTTTGCCCCTACCAGCCGGTTCACGCACACCAGGTACTGCTGTCATGGTGACATTCTCACGCCTCAGTGACATGATTGACAGGCTCAAGAAGTCCCACAGAATGATGGAAACACAGTCCTCATGTACCTATGAGTTGAAGCCTGTGGAGTTCTACGACGTGAACACAGTCAACCTGAACGATGGTCTCCCAAACACAGATTGCAGACCTATAGCTGTCCCTGTGGATGAATCAAACTCACCTACTCTAATGAGAAACACGTACACTGATCAGACCTTTTCACCTGAAATGACTCCTCACACTCCAGCTGTAAAACAACCAGAGGTCTTCATCACAACACATGATGCTCCTCACAATGAATCAGAATCAACTGCTCAAGTGATAAACCCTGTTCCCAGTGATCTCTCTGACAACATATTGACAGCAGAGTCCAGTGACATCATCTTTACATCATCGGTGAGACAACAAGAGGTCATATTCCCTGATGCCTCGAATGAACTACAACTGTCAAGTCAATCCACTTTCCTTAAATCACATGACGCTTCTCTCAATGAACCAATCATTTCTTGTTCAGTAGAAAATACTGTTGCCAGTGATTTATCTGATATTCTATTAAAGGGGATCTCATGTAAACTGACAAAGTGTAATAAAAACAAAAGGAGAAAAATGAAGAACAGACTAATGATCTCAGAGAAAACTCAACAAAGAAAAGAGATTAAGAAAAGAAAAGAAAGGGAAAAATATGCTTCAAATAAAGCATATAGAGCAGAAAAAATTTCTCATGCAAAAAGGCAATACCAGAACAATCCGGAATTTAGACAAAAGAAAATAAATAATACAAGAGACAACGTTGACTTCAAGCAAAAACGGAAAGAGTACATTTCAAAGAGGTACAGAGAAAATGCTGATTTTAGACAGAAAAAAAACAAATCCTTGTCTCCCATTACAGAAATAATCCTCAATTTAGAGAAAACAAAAGAAAAATCTTGGTCTCTCGTTACAGAAATAATCCAGAATTTAGAGAGAAACAAAAACAGCACTTTACGGACCGCTACAGAGACGATGCTGAGTTTAGAAAAGAAAAAAAACTGTACTTCACTGCTTTTTATAAAGATAGCATTGATTATAGAGAAAGGAAGAGATCTCATATTATTCAGCGTTATGCCCATGACCAGGGGCCTGTTTCAATAAGGAGGTTCAACCAACTCTGAGTTAAAACTTGAACTCTGAGTTGACTTACCCTGAGATGGGAAACTCTGAGTTTTCGGTTACAGAACAGCTGAAATGAGTTAGTTCAATCAACTCTGAGTTGACCTACTCTGAGTTAAGCGCGTGGACCACAACTATAAAAAGCCATTATCAATGGAGCGCAGATATTACGAGTCACCATGGCAACAGCGCCAGACAAAAAGAGGTCTTCATATTTTTCACCAGCAGAACTGGATGTGCTTATGCAAGCATATGGAGAGTACGAACATATATTTTTTTTTAAAAGCAACACGGCTGCAGCGGCGAAGGACAGAGAGTTAGCTTGGGAGAAAATAGCTGCTCGAGTCAATGCGTAAGTTTACATTTGAATTACTGTTATACAGTGTTGTGTGTAATTAATTTCTATGTAATCTAAAAACTTTAATTTAATTCCGTAATTTAAAGTAAAATCTGATGTAATTGCATTAAATGCTGCATAAACTATAAAGCAATTCTGTATAAAACAATAGTGGATTTAACATCAAATTTTAAAAGATATATTTTTTCAAGAATAATTCATGCAATTGTATAATGTTTATTTGAAAGCATTAAAAGTGCAGTTTCTTGTCTCTCCTTGTATTGTTCAAGTGGTTGAAGTTGATATGGGATTTAGAAAGTAATTAGTAATAAGTAGACCAATACTTTCTAGAGATAGTCATTATTACATTAATCTAATTACACTGTTGAAGAAGCCAGTTGTAGTTAGTAATATAAGTGACTTGCCCAACTGTTATAATATCAGAAGTGAAACTGGAAGAACAGTGTGTTATTCAACCTAATTTTAATTTTCATGTAGGTGCAATCTTGCACATTAATACTGTGGATGGACCTCCTGTTGACATAGTCCGCTTCATTTTCGGAAGGTGCAATGATGGGAATATGTGTGCCATCAATGCATCCAACCACATTCGGAAATCCTAAAAGGAATTCTATTATTAGTTTACTTCCAGGGGTCGCAGCAATATGCTCTTAACTGAACGTCATTTATCAGGTTAGCCTCATTTAAACCGATTCATACATCACTGACCTGCAATCCTGTGAAACTCCTCTTTGATGGCTCTCACGGGTTTGTGCCCAGGAAACGGCACAAAAATTCGGAGAAAGCGCTTAAGAGCGAGGCACACTTTCCTTACAACTCTGCAAACAGTAGCCTTACTGATATGTTCTGCATCCCCAATGTTATACAGAAAACTACCATTTGCAAAGAAACGTAATGCAACGCAAAGCATCTGCTCGGATGTTAGAGCACGGCCGCGATGGCTGATGTTTCTGATGTAAGGATGGATGAGATTATGGATGTATCTTATTGACTGTAAAGAAAAACGGTACCGCTCAAATAAAAATGAATATGGATATGACAAAAAATCCACTCTGGGTCTCAAAATCCTCTCCCGACGTAAATGCAACTCCCTACGGATTAATGCAGCCTCTTCATCCACAGGATCGTCCATAAAAGGACATGCCATTTCATTCACTTGATTTGATGCGCTCTGCGTGACTGAAATGTGCGCAATGAATGAATAACGAAAGAATGAATGAGGTGATTAAATACCACTTCCTCTTTAAAAAAGGGGAGGAGACGAAATAAACTCTGGGTTTCCCGAAGAAAACCTGCTCCCGACCAGGTTAGGTTCACAGAGTAAGTTGCCATGGTAACTGACTCTGAGTATAAGTTACCTCTCTTTCTGAAACAGGCTTGACTTACTCTGCTTTCTCAGGTTTAACATACCTCCCATTCTGAAACAGAAAACTCAGAGTTTCCCTCATTTCAGGGTTAACATACTCAGAGTTTTCACTTAACCTCCTTTCTGAAACAGGCCCCAGGCATTCAGACTGAGACACAAACAACTAATGAAACAACGGATGAAAGACAGATATAAAAACAATCCTACATATCGGAGTATGCAGAACATGAAATGTGCCATGAAAATAAAAAGGAAATACAGAGGGATAAATAAACCAACAGAAGAAAGTGACAACAGTTTGATCAAAGAGGCCATATCTGTTTTCAGGTCCCATATAAAGGCCGGTCCCACTTATGTTTGCACCGTCTGTCACAAAGCATCATTTCCAAACCAAGTGAGACCCTGTAAGAGGTTAAACTATTGTACGGCGTGGGTGCGTGGGGGCTACAGACAAGGCACAGGACCTCAGGGTGGCGGGTTTCAAAACGCTTTTATTTCGTGCTCTGCTGCAATTCGCCGGTATCCCGCTCGCTCGCTCGCTCGGGGTGGCACACTCCTCGCTCGCCCGCCTCACTGTCATTATAGGGGCGAGAGGACACACGTTAATTCACCCCAGCTGGTTGTCAAGTGTTTGCACCTGGCACTGTTCCCCGAGCCGCTGCCCCTCTCTCTCCCTCTGCGGCCGAGCCAAAACCACGCCCGCCACCACATACCCCCACCGCCCGACTTAGGCCGGGGAGCCGTCCGGCCTAGCTTACTCCCCCCCCCCCCTCCCTCCATAGGGCGAGAGAGGAAGTCCGCCACGACCATCTGCGTCCCCGGCCTATGGACCACATTGAAGTTAAAAGGCTGCATGGCCAGATACCACCGAGTGATCCGGGCGTTAGTATCCTTCATGCGGTGGAGCCATTGGAGCGGGGCGTGGTCCGAACAGAGGGTGAATGGGCGTCCCAGGAGGTAGTAGCGCAGGGAGTCCACCGCCCACCGGATGGCCAGGCACTCCTTCTCCACCGTGCTGTACCTGGCCTCCCTCTCCGATAGTTTCCGGCTGATGTAGACCACGGGGCGGTCGACCCCCTCCACCTCCTGGGACAAAACGGCCCCCAGCCCCCTGTCCGATGCGTCGGTCTGCAGGACAAAAGGGAGAGAAAAGTTAGGTGTGTGGAGGAGCGGCTCCCCACAGAGAGTCTGTTTTACCTTCTCAAACGCCCGCTGGCACTGCTCCGACCACTGGACCGGATCTGATGCACCTTTGCGGGTCAGGTCGGTCAAGGGGCTGGTGAGGTCCGCAAAGCCGGCGATGAACCGCCTATAGTAACCCGCCAGCCCCAAAAACCGCCTCACCTCTTTTTTCGTCTTGGGGCGCGGGCAGGCTGCAATTGCCGCTGTCTTGTCTACCTGAGGACGCACTTGCCCACCCCCCAAGTGGTACCCCAGATACCGTACCTCCCTCCGTCCAACTGCACACTTCCCCGGGTTGGCGGTGAGCCCGGCCCGCCTCAGCGACCCCAGCACCGCGTCCACCCGCCGCACATGCTCCGCCCATGTGGTGCTGTGGATAATCACGTCATCCAGGTATGCGGCCGCATATGCGGCGTGCGGGCGCAGCACCCTGTCCATGAGGCGCTGGAACGTGGCCGGGGCACCAAACAAGCCGAAGGGAAGCATGGTAAATTGGTACAAACCATACGGAGTGGAGAACGCTGTTTTCTCTCTGGACTCTGGCGACAGGGGAATCTGCCAGTAGCCCTTAGTTAAATCCAGTGTCGTAAAAAAACGTGCAGTGCCCAGCCGGTCCAGGAGTTCGTCGACCCGGGCATTGGGTAGGCATCGAATCGTGACACGTCGTTTACCTTGCGGTAGTCCACGCAGAACCGCACAGTCCCATCCTTCTTGGCCACCAGAACGATGGGGCTGCACCATCCGCTGTTGGACTCTTCTATTACCCCCATCTCCAACATAGCCGCTAATTCCTCCCGAACCACTTTTCTTTTGTGTTCGGGTAGTCTGTAGGGTCGTGACCTTACCGTCACCCCCGGGGGTGTCTCGATTTGGTGCACTATCAGGTCGGTGCGGCCTGGCCGGGGGGAGAACACATCAGCAAACCGCTTCTGCAACTGGGCAATGTCTGCTCTCTGGTCCTCAGAGAGATGACCCTCACACGGGAGCGGGGTGGGATTAGCCGCTTTTGGCACCTCCGGCCCCAGGTCCTCTCTTTCCGATACTGTGGAAATCAGAGAAACAGACTCCACCTCCCTCCAGGCTTTCAGGAGGTTGAGGTGGTATATTTGTGTAGCCCCGCCCCTGTCAGACCGGACCACCTCATAATCGACATCCCCCACCCGGCGTGTGACCTCGAAGGGCCCTTGCCACATAGCCAGGAGTTTTGAGTTGGAAGAGGGAAGTAATACAAGTACCTTTTCTCCCGGTGTGAACTCTCGCAGCTTGGCTCCTCTGTTGTACAGCCGCTGTTGTCGTTCCTGGGCCTGGAGCAGATTCTCCCGTGACATCCTACCCAGTGTGTGGAGCTTTGCTCGCAGGTCCAGGACGTACTGGATCTCGTTTTTTCCGGGGGTCGGACCTTCCTCCCAGCTTTCTTTAATAAGGTCCAGCACCCCTCTTGGTGACCTGCCAAACAGAAGCTCAAAGGGAGAAAATCCCGTGGAGGCCTGGGGGACCTCCCGGACTGCAAACAACAGAGGATCAAGCCATTTGTCCCAATTACGTTCATCGTCGCTAATAAATTTACGGATCATGGACTTCAGCGTCCTATTCATCCGCTCTACCAACCCGTCGGTCTGGGGGTGGTACACGCTCGTGCGGACAGACTTAATGCCCAGTAACCCGTAAAGTTCTCCCAGTGTGCGCGACATGAACGAGGTGCCCTGGTCTGTTAGAATCTCTTTCGGGATTCCAACCCGGGAGATGACCTGAAACAGAGCCTGCGCGACGCTCTTTGCAGAGATATTGCGCAATGGCACTGCCTCCGGATACCGGGTTGCGTAATCCATGAGGACTAACACAAAGCGGTATCCGCGTGCGCTCCGGTGAAACGGCCCGATTAAATCCATGCCGACGCGCTCGAACGGGACCTCCACCAGCGGTAGCGGCCGCAGCGGGGCACGCGGTATGGCTGGTGAATTAACCAATTGACACTCCGGGCAGGACGCACACCAGCGGCGCGCGTCCGCCCGGATGCCTGGCCAATAAAATCGGGCCATTATCCGGTCTAGTGTTTTCCCGTATCCCATGTGACCCGCCATCGGATTATAGTGAGCCGCCTGGAAAATCATTTCCCGGCGGCTTTTCGGCCCCAGCAACTGGGTGTTTTCCTGCCCCGTTCGAGTGTCACGACTCACTCTATACAGTCTGTCCCTAATCAATGAGAAGTGCGGGTACGACCGTGCTGCGTCAGGGCGCACCAAATGACCATCAATTCTTATCACTTGGTCGTAGGCTGAGCGTAGAGTATCGTCACGAGACTGCTCGAGTGGAAAATCTTCCATGGAGCGGAACTCGGGAACCGCCGGAGTTTCCTCCGGAGGCTCCGCCGGTTCCCCCTCTCCCCCGGCGGCGTCGGACGACCTCGCGTCACCGCTGAGCACAGCACACATACCGCATGTCCCTGTCGGTCGTGAACGCACCCCCGCAGCCTGCCCCATTAGCGTGTTAAATCCCTCCCAATCCGTTCCCAAAATTACGGGGTGCGTCAGGTGGGAGCTAACCGCAACCTTTATCCTATATTTTCTCCCCCTGAACCTAAGTTCGACGGACACTATAGGATACTCGTGAATATCCCCGTGCACACACCTAATTTTCACCCGCGACGCTTCTACCAATGCCCCAGGCCGAACCAGGCTCTGGTGTATCATGGACTGCGAACAGCCCGAATCCACCATCGCCTGGCGTGTACCCCCCTGGATTCTTACCGGAACGCGGTACGTCGCTCCCGGGCCGGGGGAGGGTGATGGAGCGCCGGCAACCCGGATCACCTGCCCCACCTCCATCAGCGGGCACTCCCTCCGCAGGTGGCCGGGCTGCCCGCACCTCCAGCACTCCTGCCCTGACGTTTGAGAACCTCCCGGCGGGTCAGGAAGGGTGCCGGGGCTTGCTGGGGTCGGGGGGTCCCGGTGTAGGGCCGTCGGCGCCCGCCGTGGGGCCGGTATGGGCCGCCCCGCGGTCGGCTGCTGGCTCCATCCCCGTGGCGTGGCTGCTCCTCGGATTGATGGCGGCGCGCCCTCCCGGTCGCCCCGCCCGCTGGGGTGCACCGCCAGGTGGTCCTCGGCCAGGGTGGTGGCTGCCTCCAGCGTCGGGGGGCGGTGGTAGCGGACCCACGCTGCCGTGCGGGCCGGGAGCCCCTCCACAAACTGTTCCAGCACCACCTTCTCCACGACCTCCGATGCCGTTCCTTCCCCGTTCGGCCGGAGCCACCTGGCGGCCGCGTCCCGGAGCCGCTGCCCGTAGGCGAAGGGTCGGTCCTCCGGTCCCAGCCTGGCGCTCCGGAATCGCCGCCTGTGGTCCTCGGGCAGCAGTCCCAGCCGGTCGACCACGGCCTTCCGCACCGCTGGGTAGTCCCGCCGGGCCGCCGGGGGAAGCCCCATGGCGGCCGTCTGCGCCTCCCCGGTCAGCAGCGGGAGCAGCCTAACGGCCCATTCCCCCCCCGGCCATCCGCACGCCTCCGCCGTTGCCTCGAAGGCTTCCAGGAACGCCTGGGGGTCGTCCTCCGCCGTCATGCGGTGGAGGGTCAGGCTTGCCATTGCTGATGGTCCCGGTGGTGGTGGTGATGGTCCCGACCGCTCCACCAATTGCTCCAGCGCCTGGGCCTGCCTCCCCACCTGGGCCTGGAGCATCCCCAGAAACTGCCGGTTCGCCTCCGCTTGTTCCCTCTGCATTGCCGCCAGCTCTCCCATCATTTGCCCCAGCGCGAGCGTGGTTGGGTCGGCATGCCCTGCTGCCCCTCGTCTGTCATCCTCCGCCGAGTTGGGCGCCACTGTACGGCGTGGGTGCGTGGGGGCTACAGACAAGGCACAGGACCTCAGGGTGGCGGGTTTCAAAACGCTTTTATTTCGTGCTCTGCTGCAATTCGCCGGTATCCCGCTCGCTCGCTCGCTCGGGGTGGCACACTCCTCGCTCGCCCGCCTCACTGTCATTATAGGGGCGAGAGGACACACGTTAATTCACCCCAGCTGGTTGTCAAGTGTTTGCACCTGGCACTGTTCCCCGAGCCGCTCCCCCTCTCTCTCCCTCTGCGGCCGAGCCAAAACCACGCCCGCCACCACAACTATGTAAGAAATCCAGACGTGGTTGCATCATGCCTGACAGGAAAGTACGTCCATGTGTGTGATGATGAGTGCAGCGATGAACAACAGTGCAATGTGCCTAATGAGAGAAAGGAAGAGTGGATCTGTCACACTTGCCACAATCATCTTAAAGATGGAGTCATGCCAACACTCGCTGTAGCCAACAACTTGGAGCTCGCTGACATTCCACCTGAACTGTGTGACCTCAACATATTGGAGAGACATCTCATAGCCAAGTGCATTGCGTTTGCAAAGATCATTCCTCTTCCCAAAGGACGACAGAGAGCGATACATGGCAACGTGGTTTGTGTCCCGTCTGAGGTGCAGGAAACAGTGGAAGCGTTACCCAGACTGAGAAGTGAGTCTCAAGTGATGAGAGTAAAGCTGAAGAGACGATTGTGTTACAGAGGTCATCAGCTGTTCCAGACGGTCACCTGGTCTAAACTAGTGCAGGCGCTGCATGAACTCAAACGCATTCATCCACAATATCAGGACATCACTATCAGAGATGAGGCTGAGCTTTGTGACCCAACACTTCAAGATGAGGATGATGATGAGGATGCCTCCATGGATGAGAACGACTATGATGATGCTGATTTAAAGGAAATTGACATGTGTGAGAAAAGTGCACTGTGTGAGACGGAAACTGAGCTTGATGGAGAGCAGGATGTTGAAATGTTGTCATGTAATGGTGAACAAACAGAGGAGCAAAGAGATGATGAAGAACAGGAAGGTGACATGCCTAATGGTGGTTTTGCTCTAGAATCATGTCTTCAGCCATGTGATGTTTCAGAGGAGATTTTATGTTTCAGTGAAGGAATCTACTCGGTTGCCCCTGCAGAAAATAACAGTCCTGTTGGTTTCTTTAAAACTCCTAAACTTGAGGCGATGGCTTTCCCTGTGCAGTTCCCTACAGGTCAAAACACACTGGATGAAGGGAGACGTATGAAAGTAACACCCAGCAGTTATTTCAAAGAAAGGCTTTTCTGTGTTGATGATCGTTTTGCCAGAGACACAAACTGTTTGTTCTTTGCTCAGTTTGTGACTGAAATACACTTGGCCACATCCAGCATGACAATACAGTTGAGGAAAGGTAAGCCAATGACTCGAGATGGACGAAATATAACTTCTGGTATGCTGCAGAATAAACGAGAGGTAGAGAAACTGGTGAGGAACAAAGATGCAGTCAGATTCATGCAGCCGCTGAGAGGAACACCAGCCTACTGGGAGAAAACCACACGAGACCTTTTTGCCATGATCAGACAGTTGGGAACTCCCACATTCTTTTGTACATTTTCTGCCGCTGAGATGCGTTGGCCTGAAGTGATTGAAGCAATAAAACGACAGCAAGGTGAGGAGGTGAATTTTGAAGGGCTTGACTGGTCAGCAAAGTGTGACATTCTGAGAAGCAATCCAGTGACAACAATGCGCATGTTTGATAAGCGTGTTGAGGCCTTATTCAGAGATCTGCTCTTATCTCCCGCACAGCCTCTTGGCAAAGTTGTTGACTACTTTTACCGAGTTGAGTTTCAGCACAGAGGAAGCCCACACATTCACTGTCTCATATGGGTAGAAGGTGCACCTGTGTTTGAGGAGGATGATGATCAGACTGTGTCAGCTTTTGTTTCCAAATACATCACAGCTCAGCTACCTGATCCACGCACACAACCTGAACTACACAAGAAGGTCACAGAGGTGCAAATTCACAGCAAAAAACACTCACGGACATGTTTCAGAAGTCCCAGCTCGGGTTGCAGATTTGGTTTTCCTAAACCACCTTCCAGTAAGACAATGATATCGAGACCTGGTGAGGGCGTTGCTCCACTGCAACTGCAAATAGCCAAGTCCAAGCTCCAACCACTGAACCTGTTGCTGAATGAACCTGAAACTGCCTCACTCAGTTTGCAGCAGCTCCTCGCTGAATGCAACTTAACACTCCAAGAGTATGAAGGATGCCTCAATGTTATCAACAAATCCAGTGCAGTGATCCTGAAACGTGAGCCAAAAGACTGCTGGGTAAATGGATATAATCCACATCTACTTGAAGCCTGGGATGCCAATATTGATGTCAGTTATATTCTCAATGCATATTCATGCATCATGTATCTCACCAGCTACATCACCAAAAAAGAATCTGGACTTTCTGAATACCTCAAAACAGTCATTGAAAACTCCACCAGAGACCACGTCAATGAATGTGATGAAATGAGGGAAATCATGCAGGCATACTCTAAAAAGAGAGAGGTTAGTGCTCAGGAGTGTGTGACTCGAGCATGTGGAATAAACATGAAGAAGTGTTCACGTGGTGTCATATTCGTACCTACGGATGACAACGCACTGAAAATGAGTCGCCCCATGTCTTACCTGGAGAACACAACATTAGAAAGTGTAAATGTGTGGATGACATCTTTGACTGACAAGTACAAAGCCAGACCAGAAACACCAGAGTTTGAGCAGATGTGTTTGGCTGATTTTGCAGCTACTTGCAGGATTGTCTATGGCCAGCAAAAAAAAGGAAAAGATGTGTTCCCCCTCCTCAATGAGATGGGCTTTGTGCAAAAACGTAAAAATGATAAGCCTGCTATCATCAGATTTTACCGCTGCTCACAGGAAAAATATCCAGAGAAGTTTTATGGCACATTACTGAAACTGTACATTCCTCACCGATCAGACTTGGAACTGAAAAGGCCGCATTTACCCACATACGAGTCCTTCTATAAAAATGGTTGCGTCCAACTACCAGGTTCTGACTATGCTGAGTATGTCCAACACATTGTGAAACGAAACAAAGACAAGTATGAAAAAAACAGTGAGGAGATTGAAAATGCAGTCGAAGAATTTGAACAGAACAGAGGACTGATTGATGAATGGTGCAATCTGGCTCCAGAATCTGAAGTGGAGAGGTTGGAATGTATCGAGGAACTGGAGGCAAGAGAGCCAGATCATGAAAGTGTTCAAGAAAATGTTCCAGAATACAGTAATCAGGCTGATGCTGCAATAGAAGCTCGAGCCATCAGAGAGCCTCCTGCCTTTGACCCCACACTGCTACGGCAGATGTATCAGAACCTGAACCAGAAACAAGCATGTGTATTCCATGCAGTCAGAGACTGGTGCGTAAAGCGTGTCTGTGGCCTAAACCCTGAGCAGTTTTTCTTTTACATCAATGGTGGTGCAGGAACAGGAAAGTCACATCTGATTAAATGCATCTACTCAGAAGCATCTAAGATACTGTGCAAAGTGCCCAGCCATTCTGAGGAGGTGGACATATCAAACCCCACAGTCCTGCTGACAGCTTTCACTGGAACTGCAGCCTTTAATATATCAGGATTAACACTGCACTCTCTGCTCAAGCTTCCACGAAGTCTGAAAGCTCCATTTCAAGGACTTGGTAACCAACTGGATGAGGTCCGATCAGAACTTTTAAATGCTGAAATCCTTGTCATTGATGAAGTATCCATGGTGTCCAAACCCCTGTTTGCTTATGTGGATGCAAGACTGAAACAGATCAAAGGTAGTCCCAAACCCTTTGGAGGAATGTCAGTAATAGCGGTTGGAGACTTTTATCAGCTGCCACCAGTTCGACAGTCCAAGACCCTCTGTGTGTACGAGCCGTGTGAGATTGATCTTTGGCAGGAACACTTTCAGACAACCACCTTGACTGAGATTATGCGGCAGAAGGATGATGTTGCCTTTGCAGAGATGTTCAATCGGATCCGTGTGAAAGGAAAGTCAGATGAGTTGTCCAAAGCAGACAGAGCCTTGTTGTCGCAGACCATCACTGAACCATCACTTTGTCCACCTGATGTCCTGCATATCTTTGCAACTAATAAACAGGTTGATTCACACAACTCAGTAACATTAGCTCTGCTCCATTCTAATATCACCAAGATCGATGCAGATGACTACAAGAAAGACCCACGAACTGGAAGAATGGCTCGACAAGCCCAACCATACAAAGGAAACAGAAATGAGTTACCAGATACACTAAACCTAGCTGAAGGGGCTAGAGTCATGCTCACCAGAAATATAGACGTGTCTCAGGGATTGGTGAATGGTTCGTTTGCTACACTAGTCAGGGTGATAACCTCAGAACAGAGTGGTGTTGCACATGTCACTATGCTCGGCCTTAAGATGGATGATCAAACTGCTGGAAGGAACTACCGTAATAGACAGTTTCCTGTTAGACTTGCCTTTGCCTGTACCATACACAAGGTTCAGGGTATGACAAGGACATCAGCTGTAGTGTCACTAAAACACATTTTTGAACCTGGCATGGCTTATGTAGCTATCAGTAGAGTGACCTCTCTCAGTGGACTGCACATGCTGGATTTGGATGAGAGTAAAATCTATGCCAATCCAGAAATCACTGGAGCACTCGAGACCATGAGACAAGTCAACTTGGACGACATGATGCCTCTTCTTCGTATGACACAGACATCGAGCAGACGAGACACTCTGACCATTGTTCACCATAACACGGAAGGTTTGCCATCTCACATCAATGACATCAGGAGCCATCATGAACTGTGTCTTGCAGATGTTTTGTGTCTCACAGAAACTCACCTTCAAGGCTCCTTTGTTGCAGAGAGTCTTCATTTAGAGGGCTACAACATGTTCAAACGCAACAGACACCTGTCCTACACAAATGTTCCACAAATAGCCAACAGAGGTGGTGGTGGAGTTGCTGTTTATGTGAAAAGCCACATTCAAGTCCGTGAGAAACAGTACGTACATAATGTAACCGATCTTGAGTTAGTGGCTCTGAAGGTAGAAGCCCCAGCGAGTGCCCTGATTGCAGCTGTGTACAGACCTCCAGACTACAGTGTGAGATCATTCCTGTCCAACCTGGGGAACCTTCTGGACTCATTGGAGATCATGGACTGTCAGCCCATCATTGTCTGTGGGGATTTCAACGAGAATCTCTTCTCCAACACTGGTAAGCCAATCCTTGAGCTCTTCCAGTCCAGAGGATATGCACAAGTCATCACTGCTGCGACCACCGATAAGACCACACTGCTGGACCTCATTTTCACCTCGCAACCACAACACTGTCTCCACTCTGGTGTGATGAGAACTTATTACAGTTATCACAACCGTGTCTACTGTGTCATGTCCTCTAATGGTCCATGAAGGTATCAGCTGAGTTTTAAAGAAAAAGTAATGTACCCGTGACTTAATTTAAACTAATATTTATATACAATGATTTAATACTATTGTCCACAATTATTCAGAAGAGGGGCATCCTCTGTGCAGCCATATTTATCTTCTCAGCCACAGCAGGGCCTTTATTCTTGTACAGTAAACAGATTTTCCCTTGTCACAATCATGTTTTCTGTCCACATTCCTCCAACAGGTCTTAAAATTGTCAAGTAGGTCCAAAATCCACTGAGAATCATGGATTTAAAAAAAAATACCATATTGTTATCAGTCTGGGTTTATGTAACTGTCAATGTAAAAAAAACGTAATCATCTGGTCAAAATATCTGGTTGCATGATAATTGGTTAGTAGAATGAGTAATTTTAAGTGTTCACATTATTGGAAAACATTATGGGTCATACAGTTTTCCAGGTAACCATGTTGCTTTTATCTATATTTCTAACACATTTTGGCCTGTGCATTTATCAGGGTGGGTTTGGATCAGGGTTGATAAATGCACAGGCCAAAACTCTTTCTGCAGCTTTGTACAATGTAAAATGCTGTATACGGCATTGTACACAGCTGCTGACATTTAGTGTAGCAGACGCACATCAGAAAGTATGTGTTCTACATGTAACACATACTTTCTGATGTACCTACCAGCTGAATCCCCACACTTCTATCCCCATTAATGTCATTTTATTTATCCTGTGTTCTGTGTAATGTTAAGTTTCCTTTGTAATGGACATCAGACAATGTCCTTCTGTGTCCTCTGTAGTGTTAAGTTTCCTTTGTGATGGACAGGAGACAATATCCTTCTGTGCCCTCTGTAGTGTTAAGTTTCCTTTGTGATGGACAGGAGACAATGTCCTTCTGTGTCTTCCGTAGTGTTCAGTTTCCTTTTCTGATGGACAGTGTGTCTGAAAAAATATCTTCCAGTCTTGACCTCACCTCCTTCCACACTGTGAGGATCAGCTCACAGCATCTAAGACATGCCAAAGAGTGCAGCACCAACTAACTGTCAATCAACCGAGGACCCATCACCTTTAGACCTCATCGGGACACATTTGACTTACTGGACAAGAATACACCTGCATGTCGTTGCTTCACTTCTCTGAGATTCTGGATCAGCTCATACCGACCAAGACATCATTCCACCACAGAGCAGATGTTGATGCACCATCTTAACAGTTCATCATCCGTGGACACCTCACTGCTGGACCACAGAGACACGTGTTCTCCCTGCAAGTGTTGAGGTTTCTTCACAACAGATAAGGTATTGTCTTCTTATTTTATCTGCAATTCCTAATGTTTTGTTTTAATTCTATTTCCATTCATGTATTCATTTTGTATGATTGCAATATTTTTAATAACAATAATTTTACATGTTAAATAACATTGTAATTTATATCCACTTCTTCCTTCAGGTCTTCCTCCTCTGTGACTCGACTCAGACTCGAGCTCAGAGACTTGTGAGCATCTCTGGGTGAAACACACTGCATGAGCTGAACATCATGCAGCGTATTCAGTTGCACTGGACTTATGTGTTGATCTGCCCTACAGCTGAGTTCAAGGTATTTCATTATTGTGAATTATAAACCTTTTTAGAAAGTTTAGTTTCAGTCTACTTAATAACAATAGCATACTGTTTTCTTTTGTCAGGACCAGCTCTTTCCTCCTACCCCCCTGCTCCATTTGTGCATTTGGTGTGCACTGGTCAGTTCAACATTAACTCAGTTGGTTCTTAACTGCTGCAGATTAGTCATCAGTCAGTCATCACTTTCCAAGTGACAGCCCCACCTTAGTGCAGCATCAAGCTCCTCCCTAAACCAGATGTAAAGGTAACAATTGTTATCACGTCCTTGGTAGAAATATCTCTCTTTGACTACAACAAAGTACTCATGAAATCTCTGGTGATTTTACTACTTGAATGTGCCATTTACATTTATACTTACATGACTACATTTTCTTTGTCTTTAAGGCCTCTCATCCTCCATGTTGCTATAGAAACACTATCCTCACACCAAGCCCTGACGTGACAACTGGAGCAGTGGTTAAGGTCAAGGGTCACAATGTTACAGATATTTACAGCATACACTACTAACTCAAACTACAGAACACTTGTCTATTTTGTTTTTTCGTCTCTACCTTATTTGAACGAACCATGTGTCTTTTCTTTATGTTTCATCACATTTTTTTATTTGATTGTATTTATTTAGTTATCAGTCCTGTTGCAGTCAGTTTTCTAACAAATATGAGAAAATTAAGGATGGATTTTTTTTCTTTGATTGCCTCATGCCTACAGACTAATTAACCTTGAAGAAACTACATTTTTGTATCCTAAATAGTCATTCTCATGGGGCTTCAGCTGGTAGGTATACTCAGGGTTATTCACATGTATATACCCATCCTTAGGTTAACCCAAACTCTACAGAGAAGATGAATATTCAAGCCCAGTGTTAAATTGTAAGACTAAGAAATCCAAGCTAAATGTATTATCTTCAAATTGGCTGAAACAGGACTCGGTTCAAAGAGCCTTGTCAAAAGATTTAATAGGAAAACAAATCTTCTCTATAGATTATAACCTTGATTCAACAAGTGACTCTAACCCAATGTTTCATCAAAGGGATGGGAACCCAGTGTTCTGTGGTTTACATTTATTTTAAAACATTTGCTTCTTAGGCACCATGTTTTGGGATCTGTGTGGATCTGCAACAAGTTTTTTTTTTTCTATTTCAAATTCTCTGTTTTAACTCACTTGCGTTCACTAAATGATGAATCAATTTAACTGGAACTTAATTCAGATAAATGCTTTGATTTGATAAACAAGTCAACCATACTTCAACAATTAAATATTAAAAGACACAACCAGTTTTCATTTCCACTTATACAGTATATGCATACAGAAAATCTTTATTGACATTTTTATATTTACAATAGTTTTTCCTCTATAAAATCTAGTGATTTATATTGTTGCACGAGCAATATATTGGACATGTCTGTAAGTTTTGACATGCTATTACTAATTACTGTGTTCATTATTTTTAAATTGTCGATTCACAAAATTGTATTCTAAATATAAGTAAATAAAATGTTTGAAATAAGGTAACTGTCTGCTTTATACTTGCTACAGCATTGAGACTATGTCTTGTTTTTTGAAATTCAACTATTGTGTTTTTCTGGTGTTCAAGTCTTGACTTTTTGGCAGTAACACTTTTTCAGCAAAGCCATTGGAAATTTCAATATTTTTCTGAAATTTATTTTATATATATTATTGTTATCTTTGAGCTTTATTTAAGCAATTGAACGTTTTGAAATTTATTTCTGTATATATTTGTGATTCTTTCAATTTCATTTCAGCTTTTCTCATTTCTGTATTTTTAGCAATTTTTAGATTCATTTCAGCTTTTCCTATTTCTATTGTTTCAGCAATGTTTACAAATAATTTCAGCTTTTTTCATTTCTGTACTTTCAGCAATTTTTAAATGTATTTCAGCCTTTTCTATTTCAGCAATGTTTAAAATAATTTCAGCTTGTTGCATTTTAAGCAACTTTTTGAAATTACTTTCAGCTTTTTGCATTCCAACGCATTTTCAGCAGGAAATGCATTTTCTAGTTAGTTGGAATGCTTCAAGCATTCCAAGTATTGTTCTTCGAATCTTTAATCAACTTATTAGTTGGAATGCTTCAAGCATTCCAAGTATTGTTCTTCTAATCTTTATTAGTTGGAATGCTTCAAGCATTCCAAGTATTGTTCTTCTAATCTTTATTCCGCCTTATTCTACTATTTCTTCCGCCGCACCTTTCAACTCCTTCACACTTTCAGCTATTAAGACCATTCAAATATTAAAATGTTCAGCTCATTCAGGGGAGGGGTGCTATGACTTTTCAGCTTTTTAGCTCTTATAATTGAATTAATATAAATTAATATCTTCAACCTTTTTAACATGGTTTCCTAATGGATTAAATTTTCAAATCCTTTCAAAACTTCTTCAACTTTCAACTTTTTCAGCTTTTCCAATCTTTCAGCTAGAGACACCATTTAAACTTTAAAATGTTGACACAAGTCTTAACAATTTTATAAAAAAAACAGCTTGTTGATATCTATTATAGTTTTTTCATAAACACTAATTATGTTTCATTAGTTTTGGGGTTTCTTTCGAATTTAGAGTGGAGTTTTCCGGATTGTCCCGCGATTTAGAGTGAGCGCCGTGTGAGGATTCAGTAAAAAAAAAAGAGGCACTTTTATCTTTACGGCCACAATATTCACTTTTCAGCCTTCATTTAAAAAGAAAACATTAGCCGTGCTTGTGCTGGTTGGACTCGTATAAGTTTGGAATGTCAGAGTTATTTACTTTTTGCGTGAGGAGCCTGATTGTGAGACAAAGTCTGCCCCGAGCCCCATACGCTTCCATACAAATCTGCCAACATTTAAAAAAAAAAAAACACAGCCGGTACACTTTTTGTAAACGGCTGTTTGAGCAGTTTTAAAACACATAGAGACATACAAACTACACTCAAACGTTCGGTAGAGTCTTGTGTCTCTCAAAATGTCATTATTTTTTGGCTACTCCAAATAGTTTTGCTCCAGGAAGCATTTGTTTGAGGTGTGGATTTTGTCTAAATCTCTTCACTCTCTTCGCCGTGAGCTAATTAGCGATCAGCTGTTGATCTATGGCCATAAAGACGTAGCTCAGGGACGTGCAGGTTTAACCGTGGTTAGATAACGGTACGTGTGGACGTGCGTGTCGTGAGTTGGGACGGAGACCCGGGATGAGCAGACCGTAAGTAATGTGGAGGCTGGACCGTAAGATATTTGAGACATGTGAGAGCCATAAGTACTAGATTGCTAGCTAGCTAAACTGCTAACGAGGCTACTCCCCGCTGGAGACTTAAACCGTGGTTGTGACGTTGTTCCTTCGGTGTTGTCATTAAGCTGCAGGCACGTGAGTTTATTTTTTTACGCGAGTGATACTATTAATAACCTTTTCGCGGACCGCAAGAAGGTCCGTAGGTTAATAAGCACGTCAAAAGTTACGGGGAGTGGCGTGACGTTGTTCCTTCGGTGATTGAACTGCAGATACGTGAGTTTGTTTTCTTACGCGAATGACAGGAGATCGTTTGGTCTTTATTTTACGCAACAAAGCGTCAACTTAATATACTATTAATAACCTTCATCGGACCGCAAGAAGGTCCGTCAGTTAATAAGCACGTCAAAAGTTACGGTGGACCAGCCGGGGTTAGGGGGGAGGAGGGGGTCCGCTGGTGGGCGAAACTGCGCACTGAGGAGTGAACAATTGTAATCGAGATGGGGGCTGTAGTATTTGTGTGTGTCCACTAACATTTAATTGTCCAAGTGAAACACGTAGTACTTGTATTAGTCATTGGCGCTGTATGCGTCCATGTTTATTTCACAAAACCGCGCATCTTTATGACATCATCAAGACATGACGGTTAACTTATCCGGAAGTATCCAGGAGCGTTTTTGATGGCACCGCCACGAAGCTTTCAGTAATTTCTACACTATTTGCAAACTTTTGAGGCACTCACCAACCATGCAAAATGTTTTTATATTTTATTTTGACTTGTTGCCAGGATCTTCTCCTGTCTTGTTTATTCTGTGCACATGGGCAGGTGCCACTGTGTATGGTAGGTTGTGTCATCAGTGTATTAATGGGTGAGAGATGTCATCTAGTATTAAAGCGCTTTGAGTTGTCAGAAGACTAGCAAAGCGGTGTACAAGTTCATTAAGTTTGAATGAAAAAGATTCAGCAATGTTTAGAAGTAATTTAAGCTTTTATTAGTTCTGTATTTTGTCAAATTCATAGAAGCTTCCCCCATTTCTGTTTTTTCCAATTCTTTCAAGTTCGTTTCAGCTTTTCTCATTTCTGTATTTTTAGCAATTTTTAAATGTATTTCAGCCTTTTTTATTTCAGCAATGTTTAGAATAATTTCAGCTTTTATTATTTCTGTGATATCAAATTCATAGAAGCTTCTCCCATTTCTGTTTTTTTGATATTCTTTCAAGTTCATTTCAGCTTTTCTCATTTATGTATTTCAGCTTTTTCTATTCTTTCAGCAATGTTTAGAATAATTTCAGCTTGTTGCATTTTAAGCAACTTTTTGAAATTAATTCCAGCTTTTATTATTTCTGTGATTTCAAATTCATAGAAGCTTCTCCCATTTCAGTTTTTTTGCAATTGTTTCAAGTTCATTTCAGCTTTACTCATTTCTGTATTTTCAGCCATTTTAAAATGTATTTCAGCTTTTTCTATTCTTTCAGCAATATTTAGAATAATTTCAGCTTGTTTCATTTCTGTACTTTAAGCAACTTTTTGAAATTAACTTCAGCTTTTTGCATTCCAACGCATTTTCAGCAGGAAATGCATTTTCTAGTTCCGCCTTATTCTACTATTTCTTCCGCCGCACCTTTCAACTCCTTCACACTTTCAGCTATTAAGACCATTCAAATATTAAAATGTTCAGCTCATTCAGGGGAGGGGTGCTATGACTTTTCAGCTTTTTAGCTCTTATAATTGAATTAATATAAATTAATATCTTCAACCTTTTTAACATGGTTTCCTAATGGATTAAATTTTCAAATCCTTTCAAAACTTCTTCAACTTTCAACTTTTTCAGCTTTTCCAATCTTTCAGCTAGAGACACCATTTAAACTTTAAAATGTTGACACAAGTCTTAACAATTTCATTAAAAAAACAGCTTGTTGATATCTATTATACTTTTTTCATAATCATTAATTATGTTTCATTAGTTTTGGGGTTTCTTTCGAATTTAGAGTGGAGTTTTCCGGATTGTCCCGCGATTTAGAGTGAGCGCCGTGTCAGGATTCAGTAAAAAAAAAAGAGGCACTTTTATCTTTACGGCCACAATATTCACTTTTCAGCCTTCATTTAAAAAAAAAACATTAGCCGTGCTTGTGCTGGTTGGACTCGTATAAGTTTGGAATCTCAGAGTTATTTACTTTTTGCGTGAGGAGCCTGATTGTGAGACAAAGTCTGCCCCGAGCCCCATAAGCTTCCATACAAATCTGGCGACATTTTAAAAAAAAAACACACAGCCGGTACACTTTTTGTAAACGGCTGTTTGAGCCGTTTTAAAACACATAGAGACATAAAAACTACACTCATGCGTTTGGTAGGGTCTTGGGTCTCTCAAAATGTCATTATTTTTTGGCTACCCCATATAGTTTTGCTCCAGGAAGCATTTGTTTGAGGTGTGGATTTTGTCTAAATCTCTTCACTCTCTTCGCCGTGAGCTAATTAGCGACCAGCTGTTGATCTATGGCCATAAAGACGTAGCTCAGGGACGTGCAGGTTTAACCGTGGTTAGATAACTGTACGTATGGACGTGCGTGTCGTGAGTTGGGACGGAGACCCGGGATGAGCAGACCGTAAGTAATGTGGAGGCTGGACCGTAAGATATTTCAAACATGTGAGAGCGATAAGTGCTAGAGTGCTAGCTAGTGTAGCCGAGGGTTATGGTACGCCTATACTTGGTTTAATAAAAAAAAACAACACGGCTCCGGTTCTGCGCCACGCCGGCCGCAACTTTATTTCTCGTCACTTTTTCCTCACAACACTGCACCCTTCCTCTACTTCCTCTCCTCCTTCACAATAAAATAACTTACACCGGAACAGGAGTGCAATAATAGCTTACATACCTCCCCACCCCCATAAAGAAACGTCCCCGTTTCTAAACCAAATTTGAACTGCTGCATACAACAGACAAACATGTCTTTATAACCCAACATCTAACAGTAACTAATATAACACATTATTCATCACCCACTGCAGAGCCTCCTGAAAACATGCAAAACTAATCTCAATGGATACCAGAAATTGCTGATACCCCATAGTGTTTGGACTGCATGTGCAGCTACCGCAATGAACACATGGCAATAAACATTTCCACTTGTATCACATTAACATCAGCTAGCGATACGTAACAAAGTCCCTTAAATATGCTGGCGGCTTCACAGCTCTATTTGAACGAGTCACAGTCCGTTGTGGGTTACCGTTGCCCGTAACCCATGTAGTCTCCATGCCAATAGTAACCCGAGGCTCCTCCCCTCCACCGCCCTCCTGGGACGCGTCGTCCTGCAGCGGAGGTGCTTGGTGAGGGAGAGCTGAGAAGCTACTGGAAGCACCAGCAGGCCGCGGCAAGGTATACGGTTTCAATCTGTCATAATGGACCACTTGCTCCGGTCCATGGAGATCCAGCAGACTGCCAATACGATAGATGAGTCCATGTTCTTCTTGAGAGTCCAACACAGTCAGGACTCTGTAGGGTCCCTTCCAGTGTGGAGCAAGTTTCAGACGGTCCTCGGTAGGATTATGCAGCCACACGAGATCCCCTTCCCGATATGGCTGGTAACGTGTACTTCTATCATAGTACAGTTTTTGGTTTTCATGGGCTTCCGCACCATACTGTCTGGCACCACAAAAAGCCATCTCCAGCCTTTCTGCCAGAGATGTCGCAAAGTCGGCATGAGACATAGGCAAATCCATGCATCCCCTCTGTGGCGGCACCAACACCTCCACCGGGACACGAGCTTCCCGTCCGTGGGTTAAAAAGAAAGGGGTGTAGTTTGTGGAAGCATGAACAGATGTATTATAGGCAAAAGCTACCTGTTTCAAATAGTCATCCCAATCACCTCCGCAGGAAAGCAATGCCTTAGCCAGTTGGTCGATAAGAGTCCGATTAAATCTTTCGACCATTCCGTCTGATTTGGGATTATACGGCGTGGTGCGTGTTTTCTTAATCCCTAAAAGTTGACACAGTTTTTGAATAACCCCCGCTTCAAACTGCCGGCCCTGGTCACTGTGAACCATCTCAGGAATGCCGTGAATCAGCACGTAATCCTCAAACAGACACTGTGCAACCGATAGGGCTGTCTGATTAGGTAGAGCATACAGGTTCACAAACTTGGAGAAGTAGTCTTCTACTACCAGCACATACCTGTTGCCCTTAACTGTCCCTGGTAACTCTAGGATATCCATTGCCACTCTTTGGAATGGCCGAGTTGCTTGGGACCCGCCCATTGGGGCCCGGTGCCTAGGCACAGGAGCTCTGCGGGTCTGACATGGCCGACACTGTTCGCACCACTGTTGAATGTCTTTGAACATAGAGGGCCAGTAACACGTTAGCCTGGCTCGTTCCCATACTCGTTCCGCAGAGAAATGCGCCGACACAGGACCACCATGAAGGTGCTTTAGCACATCCGGTACAAGCGATGATGGCACGACCACCTGATACTGAGCCCCCCCTGTGAGGGAGGAATTCACTCTCCGGCAGAGAAGGCCATCCACCATAGAGAGCCGAGGAAATTCAGTCCACAACTTCCGCAGCCACCTAGAGCTCCCTCTCATCTGCCCCCGAGGCGGTCGCGAATCCCCCCAACTCAACACTGTAGCAATATCAAGATCGGCTTTTTGCAGCTCTTTCAGTCCAGTTCCATCATGTGACAGGGAATGGATGAAAGACAGATCATTCGTCTCCTTCTCTGCTTCCAACGGCTGCCCCCCTATGGTGAGCTCAGAGGTCGGGAGGTCCAGCGCAGATGGCTGTGTCAACTGACTGTCGGTTTGAGGAGTCCCTGTCCCCCTGTCTGAGCCAACAGCATTCACGAGTGTGATGACCTCTGGTGAGTCGCCATTCCCCGTATCGAACTCCGGATGCTGTGGCCGCCGTGAGAGGGCATCAGCATTGGTATGTTTTTTACCATCCTTGTGTTGAATGACCCAGTTGAAAGGATCCAGCTCCAATATCCACCTTGCTCTTCTCCCAGTGGGATCTTTGTCAATGGACATGCCGCGGAGGCCCAACAGAGGTTTATGATCGGTTATCACTGTGAAGGCAGCTGCTCCGATGTAATGTCTGAATTGGCGTACAGCCCACACAATAGCCCACAGTTCTCTGTCGAATGTGGACCAACGCCTTTCGGTGGGGGTGAGTGACTGACTAGCATACACCACCACTCTCTCCAGTCCTTCTCTGTCTTGCGCCAACACGGCCCCCACTGCTTCCATGGACGCATCTGTATAGACCTTAAAGGGAGTGTTGAAGTCTGGCATAGTGACAATCGGGGCCCCTGAGAGCACCCCTTTAAGATACTCAAAAGCCTCCTCACAGTCCGCGGTCCATTGGAATGGCGTGCCTTTGCACGTCAGGTGGTGCAGAGGGGCTGCACACCTAGAAAAGTCCTTCACAAAACGTCTATAGTACGAACATAAACCCACAAATGCTCTCACTTCTGTGGGATTCCGTGGGGTGGGCCACGTTCGTACTTTATCAGTGTTTCGAGGGTCTGGCTGGAGGCCGTGGCGAGAAACCACATGCCCCAGAAACACCACATGATCTTGGGCTAGATGACACTTTTTAGGGTTTAGTTTAAGACCTGCTGCTTGGATCCTGGAGAAAACTTCACGCAGACTGGAGAGATGGTCCTCAAAGGTGGGGCTGTATATCAGCACATCATCAAGATACACCATACACACCTGCCACGGCAGTCCTCTCAGCACCAGCTCCATCATCCGTTGAAACGTTGCAGGTGAGTTGGTGAGGCCCATAGGCATTGACCGCCATTGGTAGAGGCCCCTGCCTGTGGTGAAGGCTGTTTTCTCTCTGTCGTCCTCAGCAACTTCAACCTGCCAGTAGCCATTAGAGAAATCTAATGTGCTGAACCACCGGGAGCCTGCTAACGCATCCAACGTGTCATCCACTCTGGGAAGAGGATGACAATCTTTTACTGTCACACCGTTCAAGCGACGGTAGTCAATACAAAATCTCCAGTCACCATTCTTTTTTTTTACGAGTACCACAGGCGAAGCCCAAGGGCTGCAGCTTTCTTCAATCACCCCATCAGCCAACAAGGCTGCCACCTGCCGGTCTATCTCCCTTCTCTTTTCTGGCGACGTCCGGTAGGCGCGCTGTCGTAAGGGAGGATGATTCTCAGTTTTGATGCGATGTTGAAGAAGAGTACATTTGCCGGGCACTCCTCTGGATGTGCTAAATATCTCCTGGTGTTCAGCCAACACTGCAACCAGTTGTGCCTTCTGCTGCTGACTAGCCGGAGACTCTTCAAGAGACACAAAAGATCTGTCTGTGACTGAATTTATGGACACAGGCTCCGCCGGAATTCGAGGGAGTGACACCAGCTCTGACTCGTTCACAGAAAAAAACTCCCCTAAGTGCATGCCCTTTCTTAGGATCATGTCCTCATCTGTAGGATTCAACACCCGAGCAGTAGTGATCCCCTCCTTCACCGAAGTCACTGTGTGAGCAACGACACATCCACTTTTACTCCGGAGGTTTGGCACTAAGTAGCCCACGAAGTCAGGCAGCTGTTCAGTGGACCCGGCTGGGGACACACACACTGGCACCAGCATCTCGCTGAGGGGTGGCAATGTCATGGCAGTTGCGATTGAGACATTACAACACTCCGGAATCAAGTCTATGCAGCTCAAAAGAGGAATTTCAATGTCCCATAACTGCAATCTGCCACGAGAAAAGTCCAAAAGGGCATGATTAGCAACAAGAAAGTCCAAGCCCAGCAGCGCGGTTTGTGTAGATCCACGAAGTACGTAGAATACATGCTGCCAGGATTCATTACCCAGGTGTAGGGTGGTGGTTATGCTTCCCAAGGTGTCGAGCATCTGGCCATTCACAGCACGTGCGGCAATAAAGTCAGCATTTATGGGCCGCTCACGCAGCGCTGGAACTGACATGCGAAAATCAGCACTGATAAACGACTCGGTGGCCCCTGAATCCACCAATATGTTGATTTCAGTACCTTCAATGCTCCCCCTCACATACGAGGTACTTTGTCGCTTTCTCTCATTTTGTACTGTTGCATTACTGGCTGAGCCACTTAGTGAGATAGCTGGTGTCGGGCCCGCGACATCAGCTAGCATCCGTTTCCCGACCGATCAGTTGGGTCCTCTCTTCTGGGCGAGAGAAAACGCACTCCTCTCTTCCTCTGTGTTTCCTCATTAAAGGGGCCCCTGGGGGATCTAGGGCCCCTCCAGGTTGGAGAGATGGCTCTATTCTCGTGAGGCGCCCGATAATCCTGGTTTTCCCTGGGACCTCTTTCCGCTTCACGTCCCCGCCAAGCATGGTCAGGGGAACGTCCTCTCTGTTCACCCCGCAGGCGACGTGACTGGCAGCCCTGCTCACCGCACATACACCCACACTGACCTCCACGCACTGAGGGATTGGTCCGCCACTCGTCCTTTCTGGATCTCAGTCGATCGTTTTCCTCTGCCATCTTCCTCATTTCCATCCTCATTTCACTCAGTTCTTCAGTAACTCTGTTTATCGTCCTGTACATGCCACCTCCATCAGAGACGGACTGTACCACTGTTGCAGTAACGTTCCCGGAAAGGGGCTGGCTTACTTGGGTGTTGACATAGTCCATCTTAAGAGTCTCTCTGGCCATTTCACAACGGCCAGCTATGACCAGAGCATCAGACACCTCTGTAGCTCCCTGTTCGTGACATTTAGCTCTCAGAACCGGATCAAGACCCGCCAGAAATCTGCGGAATTTTTCTTCTCTGTGAGCTATTTCACCATAGCCTGGGAATGCCTCTTGAACTAGTTTGCTTATATCCGCTGCATACACTTCCAAACTCTCCCCTGGAGCACGAACACGTGCAGAAAGGTTCGCTCTGAAGCGATCCAAGAAATGTCTTTGTCCAAAAGCCTCCTGCAATTTCTCCTTTACTGCAGAATATTCGTTCTGTACGGCCGCTGGCAGGCTATCCCACAGAAGGAAGGCAGCCTTGGTCAGCCGCGTCGGCAAGATCCTAGCCAGTTCATAATCATAGTCACCTGCATTGCCTCCTACCAGCGCCTTCACAGCTACCTCATACTGTCTGGCCCAGCAGGGAAAACTTTGATTTTCCTCCCCAGCAAAGGGGGCCGGCAGCTCGATCTTGACGTTGCTGGTGAACGGCCGGTCTCCGCGCCGCACGTTGTAACCCAGCGGGTCCTCCTCACATTTCCACATTTTGTCTGCTTCTTCTTTTATTTTTCTACTGTCTGTGCTTACGATGTACCACGAGATGTCCCCGCTCCTACGCCGTGCTGAGTCTTCACCTCGCGCTGGCGTCACTGTACCGTCTTTGAACAAACTGCGTGTTAGCAGTGGCTAACATTAGCTAGCTGGCGCTCACGTCGATGAACGGGTTTTCACACTTATCTGACGATGGGTTTTATTTTCTCTACTAGCAGGAAGGTAATCCCACCGCTGCCACCAATGTAGCCGAGGGTTATGGTACGCCTATACTTGGTTTAATAAAAAAAAAACAACACGGCTCCGGTTCTGCGCCACGCCGGCCGCAACTTTATTTCTCGTCACTTTTTCCTCACAACACTGCACCCTTCCTCTACTTCCTCTCCTCCTTCACAATAAAATAACTTACACCGGAACAGGAGTGCAATAATAGCTTACACTAGCTAAACTGCTAACGAGGCTACTCCCCGCTGGAGACTTAAACCGTGGGTGTGACGTTGTTCCTTCGGTGTTGTCATTAAGCTGCAGGCACGTGAGTTTATTTTCTTACGCGAGTGATACTATTAATAACCTTTTCGCGGACCACAAGAAGGTCCGTCGGTTAATAAGCACGTCAAAAGTTACGGGGGAGGGGCGTGACGTTGTTCTTTCGGCGATTGAGCTGCAGATACGTGAATTTGTTTTCTTACGCGAATGACAGGAGATCGTTTGGTCTTTATTTTACGCAACAAAGCGTCAACTTAATATACTAATAACCTTCATCGGACCGCAAGAAGGTCCGTCGGTTAATAAGCACGTCAAAAGTTACAGGGAGTGGCGTGACGTTGTTCCTTCGGTGATTGAGCTGCAGACACGTGAGTTTGTTTTCTTACGCGAATGACAGGAGATCGTTTGGTCTTTATTTTACGCAACAAAGCGTCAACTTAATATACTAATAACCTTCATCGGACCGCAAGAAGGTCCGTCGGTTAATAAGCACGTCAAAAGTTACGGGGAGTGGCGTGACGTTGTTCCTTCGGTGATTGAGCTGCAGACACGTGAGTTTGTTTTCTTACGCGAATGACAGGAGATCGTTTGGTCTTTATTTTACGCAACAAAGCGTCAACTTAATATACTATTAATAACCTTCATCGCGGACCGCAAGAAGGTCCGTCACGTCAAAAGTTAAGGTGGACCAGCCGGGGTTAGGGGGGAGGAGGGGGTCCGCTGGTGGGCGAAACTGCGCACTGAGGAGTGAACAATTGTAATCGAGATGGGGGCTGTAGTATTTGTGTGTGTCTACTAACATTTAATTGTCCAAATGAAACACGTAGTACTTGTATTAGTCATTGGGGCTGTATGCGTCCATTTTATTTCACAAAACCGCGCATCTCTATGACGTCATCAAAACATGACGGTTAACTTATCCGGAAGTATCCAGGGGCGTTTTTGATGGGACCGCCACGAAGCTCTCAGTAATTTCTACACTATTTGCAAACTTTTGAGGCACTCACCAACCATGCAAAATGGTTTATTTTGACTTGTTGCCAGGATCTTCTCCTGTCTTGTTTATTCTGTGCACATGGGCAGGTGCCAATGTGTATGGTAGGTTGTGTCATCAGTGTATTAATGGGTGAGAGATGTCATCTAGTATTAAAGCGCTTTGAGTAGTCAGAAGACTAGCAAAGCGGTGTACAAGTCCATTTACCAAGTTCATTTAGTTTGAATGAAAAAGATTCAGCAATGTTTAGAAGTAATTTAAGCATTTATTAGTTCTGTATTTTGTCAAATTCATAGAAGCTTCCCCCATTTCTGTTTTTTCCGATTCTTTCAAGTTCATTTCAGCTTTTCTCATTTCTGTATTTTCAGCAATTTTTAAATGTATTTCAGCCTTTTCTATTTCAGCAATGTTTAGAATAATTTGAGCTTGCTGCATTTTAAGCAACTTTTTGAAATTAATTTCAGCTTTTATTATTTCTGTGATTTCAAATTCATAGAAGCTTCTCCCATTTCTGTTTTTTTATATTCTTTCAAGTTCATTTCAGCTTTTCTCATTTATGTATTTCAGCTTTTTCTATTCTTTCAGCAATGTTTAGAATAATTTCAGCGTGTTGCATTTTAAGCAACTTTTTGAAATTAATTTCAGCTTTTATTATTTCTGTGATTTCAAATTCATAGAAGCTTCTCCCATTTCAGTTTTTTTGCAATTGTTTCAAGTTCATTTCAGCTTTTCTAATTTCTGTATTTTCAGCCATTTTTAAATGTATTTCAGCCTTTTCTATTCTCAGTTTAGAATAATTTCAGCTTGTTTCATTTCTGTACTTTAAGCAACTTTTTGAAATTAATTTCAGCTTTTTGCATTCCAACGCATTTTCAGCAGGAAATGCATTTTCTATTTAGTTTATTAATTATGTTTCATTAGTTTTGGGGTCCTTTTTGAATTTAGAGTGGGCGCTAGAGTGCAGACAAAGTCGGAAGACAAGAGAGGGTCCATGTTTTGTAAACTGCTGGTAGAGCAGTTTTAAAACACATAGAGACATAAAAACTACACTCAAACGTTCGGTAGAGTCTTGTGTCTCTCAAAATGTCATTATTTTTTGGCTACTCCAAATAGTTTTGCTCCAGGAAGCATTTGTTTGAGGTGTGGGTTCTCAGTAACTGTCTGTGAGCTAAGTGCAGCTGCTCCGTTGCCGCGACAACGAGCTGGGGCTCTTTCTGTGACTCACAGCTGATCCTAATTAGCTGATTAGTGCAGCCTGACATGACCTCCTTCTCTCCACCTTCTCTCATCATTTCAAACCGCCATGGAGGGAGTTCTTACTGTAATGTTTGATGAGGCCTTCTAATATATTCTGTCTCTCAACCCCCCCACCCCCTTACCCAATACCATCATTTCAAAATAAAAGCTGCAATGATTATCTGTAATTTAGCCATGAAGCTTAGGGTTCAGCTGTTTCGTTGAATACTTATTGCGCTTTCAAATAGTACTACAACCACTACTAATATTTCTAGTACTTCTAGTAGTACATCTAGTATTTCAACTGGTATTATTACTAAATGACTTTTACTACTACTAAGGGTGAATCTCATTTCTCTGTCTTACCCCTTCCCCTTACCCCTCCCCCTCGGTTTTGCGCGTTCATGTGAGGGGAAGTGGTGTCTCGATTCTCATTTTGATTAAGGGCTAGGGCCAAGGCGTAGGGCTACATAGCCCTTGAAACGAAGTTTGCGGAGGACCACACTTGAAACAGAGGGGTAACTTAACAACGTAGGAATTTCTCAAAAGTGCCGGCATGGCTGAACGTCGAACTGTGAAGGAGTCGCACAAATGTAAGTATTTTCAGCGGTTTAATTGATATTATAATTATGACACTCGTGTTTTATGATCCTTTTAATAAAATGTTCAAGTGGTTTTAATTGTAATGTTTTTGTTTTGAATCGGTAGTAAACCGCTAGCTAGCAGCTATGCGCTATTTGTCGAGCTGAGCTATCTATATGACAATTCATATTGTGGTTTTTAGGTGAAATCAGTGTGAAGTGAATTTGCTTGACATTACTATTTTGACTGATTTAAATATTGGACGTTAATATTGGTAGAGCTAGCTTACTACGAGATTCACCTAGCAAGGTAACGGTAACGTATATTTTCCTTTTCCCTCAGGGACACCTGAGGAGACTCGGCGGCTCATCCGCTTCAGGGCAGAGAATGAAAAAGACTTCATGAAGTCCAAAACAATGGCCAAACAACAATGGGAGTGAGTAATTAATCGTTCAATCATAGTCTTGCGTTCTGTTTTTCTGAATTTTTATTTCTGTGTTGTGCTTAAAATGCTGAAAGTTTGAGCTGTCGGTTGTGATGCAGGAAATTTGTGAAAGAGATTGGCCTAGAGGGCAAGGTGACTGGACAGCAGGCTTCCAAAAAATGGGAGAATTTAAAACAAAAATACAAGGTATATGATATCAAGTTTAAAATAATTTCTAATTTCCTAATGAATGTATCAACTAACCAGTTGTTTATTGTGTGTGTGTGTGTGTGTGACTGTCAGGAATTGAGGACTCCAAAAACCGGCTCAGGGACAGACCAGGGTGAGGTCACAGTTGCTACATGGCAGTACTATGGAGACATGCATGAGGTTTTGGGTGCCCGGCCTGCGATGGACCCCCCTGTGGTGGTGGCATCATTCCAACCAGCAGAGGATCCCATGACAATCCTCATGGTGAGGCTAATCATTTACCATGTAATTCAGTACTTTCGTGAATTCCACTAACATCAGATTCGTAAACTTTCTCTTTAAATTTCATGAGGAGATATTTGCTGAAAATTTCTTAAAAGTAACACGATTTGCCTTGTTTCTTTAGGATATTGTGGAGCCCTCTACCTCAGAGCTCTCCACCACAGCAGCATCCTGGACCCCTGACACAGGAACCAGTACCCCAGCAGCAACAAGTGCCACCACATCTAGGAGGAGGTCCAATCCTATTATGGAGTTCATGATCGAGGAGGCCCTTCAGGAGCAAAGGCGCCATGAAGAGAGTGAGGTGAAGTCACAGAGGTTTTTAGACCTCTTTGAAAGAATGATTGAAAAGATGTGAAAATAATTACCTGTTCAATTGCACAACTGTTTACATATATAATGTTTTAAGAGTTTATATAATTTATATTTGAATATGTATTATTGTTATATTTACATGTTGTAATATTTACTGCTGTTGAGCAATAAATGTGGTTCTTATAAAAAGGCTTTTCGTGGATAAATTTTACGGAAATCCGAAGCATAGTCACCATAATAGTGTGTTTTAAAAGATTTATTGCGAACAATTGTAGAAATCCCACTACAACTCACTCCACTTCTGGAACAAAAAATAATACCAAGGTAAGAACATGCCTAATCATCATTAAAAACTTCCTTTCTTAGTTCTCAGGCTATTGTTAAAAATAAAATAAAAGTGCAATAAGAAAATATGTAACAATAACATTTATACAACAATACAAACACATGAATGCCAACAGATTAGAAATTGGGGCAAAACAGAAGAACAATATTAAAATACTATAAAAATTCTTAAATATATTACATATAATTCTCATGAAGGAAAATCAACAGTGCAACATGTCTCTTCATGTGGCCTGCACATCCCCGGAAACTTGGGCAGCCAGTGCGTCGCGTGCAGCATTCCCTGAGGCTTCGTTGAGTGCCATTGGTTCATGGGGAGGATGGGGGTCAAGATCATCCCTGGCAATATCCTCGTCAGGATCCAGTGTGTCTCCATTGTCCAAGCACACATTGTGTAAGAATGCACATGAAGCAATAACCTGGGGTGCAAAGGTAGGTTTGACTTCCAGTGCCCGGAACAGAGTTGACCTCCACCTTGTTTTCATTACCCCAAAGGCACGCTCAATTATGCTGCGTGCCTTTGATTGGCGGTAATTGAAGCGTTGTTGCACTCGTCCACGTACTGGCTCTTTGTATGGTGTGAGCAGGCATATTGGGGTCTGGAGGCAGGGGTACCCACCATCACCCAGAATAATGTATCCTGGCGGGGGGTAACGTCCAGATGTGTAAAAGGAGCTGTTTTTCATCACACGCGTGTCATGGACTGACCCAGGGTAACCCACGAAGATGTCCAGGAACCTTCCTTCTGCATCACATATGGCCTGCATATTGATGGAGTAAAAGCCTTTGTAGTTAAGGTAGTCTAGACGATGTAGTACTGGTGGTTTAATCCGAATGTGTGTGCCATCTATCGCCCCTACAACGTTGTGGAATGCAGGGGTCCCCGATAGAGCCACAAATCCTTGACCCACAGCTTGCAGGTCATGTGGGAAGGAAATAGCTTTGTTTAAATTGTTCCAAATATTCTGTGCCACCTTGTGTATTACTCGAAATACTGTTGGCCTGGGGACATTGAAAACTTTTGCCACCACCCGGTAGGAGAGTCCGTGTGCCAACCAATAGGTATATGAGGACCTCTAGTTGATTTCCCCAGCCATGATCTTGATTCCTGTCTAGAAGCCTCTGCAGGCTGTTCATGGCTGTCCTGGTCAGGCGTAGGTCCTGCTTTATTTCAGCTTCTTCATCAAACCATAAGCGCAAGATGGGCACAGTCGCATCAACTCTGCAGTACATAGGTGGACGATCAGCCTGGTGGAACAAAAAAAACCATGGGTACATGATATTGAAACCACATCACAAAATTAACACATACATGGATAAAAAATAGGGATGCACCGATATGAACATTTTGGTTGATACCGATAATTCTTTACATTTGAAAGCCGATAACCAATATACATTTTTAAGATCCAAAGTTGTTATGTTAACATTAGTTAATGCACTCTGAACTAACATGAACACACATATTTTATTAACTAACAATAACAAAGTCTATTGCTCTCTGTTAGTTCATGTTAGTTCATTCATTAATAAATGAGACCTTATTGTAAAGTGTTATCAAAAAATCTATTGATTTTGTTATTGATCTAACATAAGAATAGAAAACCTAAATAATGCAAACAAATCATTGGATAGCATTAGGCTGAATATAAAAAAAAATGCATGTGCCATAGATAAATAAAATGGAATCGCCTCCGCACGGACAAAAAATAAATTATTTTAATCAAACCATATCGTTGATAAATAAAAATGCATGCGTTTTCCTCAGATCATAGCTACAACAACATACGTTAGCTAATGTTAGCCGGTTGCTAATGTTTTGCTGAGCTATGGTGTCGCCGCCAGCGCCTCCGTTAAATACAATGAAAACATACGTACCATGACTTGATCCGTGAGCAGTCGTATTCGTCTGAGAAACAATCGTCTTCTTCTATGTCTTTGACTGATGGCACCCAAGCTTGCAAAGATAAAGAGAGCCCAGGCAATCGATATCACGACCTGAGACGACGGCATCTTCGTTTATGTCAACACTTGTCGCCTCTGTTGACGTAGCAGCCAGCTAGCGGCAAGGGATGATGACGCAACCAGTTATCGAGTGGTGTCTCATTTCTTAGGGGAACGTTCTCACCCCTACCCCCTTTCTCTCGGTATCGAGGGGCAAGGGGAAGACACAGACGAAGGGGTAGGGGAAGGGGAAGGGGTAAGACAGAGAAATGAGATTCACCCTAATATTACTAGTATTTCAACCCAATGGAGGGAATTCTTACTGTAATGTTTGATGATGCCTATTAAATAATATATACTGTCTCTCAACCCCCCCCCACCCCCCCACCCACTCACCCAATACCATCATTTCAAAATAAAAGCTGCAATGATTATGTTATTTAAACATGAAGCTTAGGATTCAGCTGTTTCGTTGAATACTTATTGCGCTTTCAAATAGTACTACAACCACTACTAATATTTCTAGTATTTCTAGTAGTACCTCTAGTATTTCAACTGGTATTACTAAAATGACTTTTACTACTACTAATATTACTAGTACTACTAGTATTTCAACCCCAATGGAGGGAATTCTTACTGTAATGTTTGATGAGGCCTATTAAATAATATATACTGTCTCTCAACCCCCCCACCCACTCACCCAATACCATCATTTCAAAATAAAAGCTGCAATGATTATCTGTCATTTAGCCATGAAGCTTAGGATGAAGCTGTTTTGTTGAATTCGTATTGCTCTTTCAAATAGTACTACAACCACTACTAATATTTCTAGTATTTCAACTGGTATTATTACTAAATGACTTTTACTACTACTAAAATTACTAGTACTACTAGTACTTCAATCCCCATGGAGGGAATTCTTACTGTAATGTTTGATGAGGCCTATTAAATAATATATACTGTCTCTCAACCCCCCCACCCACTCACCCAATACCATCATTTCAAAATAAAAGCTGCAATGATTATCTGTAATTTAGCCATGAAGCTTAGGATGAAGCTGTTTTGTTGAATTCGTATTGCTCTTTCAAATAGTACTACAACCACTACTAATATTTCTAGTACTTCCAGTAGTACTTCTAGTATTTCAGCTGGTATTATTACTAAAATGACTTTTACTAGTACTACAAGTATTTCAACCCCAATGGAGGGATTTCTTACTGTAATGTTTGAGGCCCATCAATTAATAACTTTAGTTTTATTAGCTTAGGGCGACTGTGGGTGAGTGGGAAGCGCGGGCGGCCGTCCTCCAATCAGAGGGTTGGCGGTCTGATCCCAGGCCCGGCTCACCTGCAAGTCAATGTGTCCTTGGGCAAGACGCTTGATCCCAGCATTGTTCCTCTAGCTGTGACTACAGTGTGTGAATGTTAGTTACTGGTTGGGCAGGTGCCACTGTGTATGGTAGGTCCTGTCATTGGTGTGTGAATGGGTGAATGATGTTATGTAGTGTTAAGGTGCTTTGAGTGGTCAGAAGACTAGAAGAGCGCTGTACAAATCTATTTTACCAAGTCCATTTGCTTTGAATAACAAACATTCTGTCTCCCAAACCACCCCACACCAGTTCCATTATTTCAAAATAAAAGCCTCAATGATTATCTGTACCTCAACAATGGGTACACCACAATTGCTTTCAAATACTAGTGAAACTAGTACCACTAGTACAACAATTACAACTATAGTACTAAACATTATATTACTACAAAAAATGTATTTTTTAATTCTCAGCTTTTATTATTTCTGTGTTTTCAAATTCATAGAAGCTTCTCCCATTTCTGTTTTTTTTTTGCAATTCTTTCAAGTTCATTTCAGCTTTTCAGCTATTTTTAAATGTATTTCAGCCTTTTCTATTTCAGCAATGTTTAGAATAATTTCAGCATGTTGCATTTTAAGCAACTTTTTTAAATTAATTCCAGCTTTTTTTATTTCTGTGATTTCAAATTCATAGAAGCTTCTCCCATTTCTGTTTTTTTGAAATTCTTTCATGTTCATTTCAGCTTTTCTCATTTATGTATTTCAGCTTTTTCTATTCTTTCAGCAATGTTTAGAATAATTTCAGCTTGTTGCATTTTAAGCAACCTTTTGAAATTGATTTCAGCTTTTATTTCTGTGATTTCAAATTCATAGAAGCTTCTCCCATTTCAGTTTTTTTGCAATTGTTTCAAGTTCATTTCAGCTTTTCTCATTTCTGTATTTTCAGCCATTTTTAAATGTATTTCAGCTTTTTCCATTCTTTCAGCAATGTTTTTAATAATTCCAGCTTGTTTCATTTCTGTACTTTAAGCAACTTTTTGAAATTAATTTCAGCTTTCTGCATTCCAACGCATTTTCAGCAGGAAATGCATTTTCTAGTTCTTCTTCTTCTATTTCTTCCGCCGCACGTTTCAACTCCTTCACACTTTCAGCTATTAAGACCATTCAAATATTAAAATGTTCAGCTCCTTCAGGAGAGGTGTGCTATGACTTTTCAGCTTTTTAGCTCTTATAATTGAATTAATATAAATTAAAAACATCAAACTTTTTAACATGGTTTCCAATGGATTACATTTTCAAATCCTCTCAAAACTTGTTCAACTTTCAACTTTTTCAGCTTTTCCAATCTTTCAGCTAGAGACACCATTTAAGCTTTAAAATGTTGACACAAGTCTTAACAATTTCATAAAAAACAGCTTGTTGATATCTATTATAGTTTTTTCATAATCACTAATTATGTTTCATTAGTTTTGGGGTTTCTTTCGAATTTAGAGTGGAGTTTTCCGGATTGTCCCGCGATTTAGAGTGAGCGCCGTGTCAGGATTCAGTAAAAAAAAAAGAGGCACTTTTATCTTTACGGCCACAATATTCACTTTTCAGCCTTCATTTAAAAAGAAAACATTAGCCGTGCTTGTGCTGGTTGGACTCGTATAAGTTTGAAATCTCAGAGTCATTTACTTTTTGCGTGAGGAGCCCGATTGTGAGACAAAGTCTGCCCCGAGCCCCATAAGCTTCCATACAAATCTGCCGACATTTAAAAAAAAAAAACACAGCCGGTACACTTTTTGTAAACGGCTGTTTGAGCAGTTTTAAAACACATAGAGACATCGCTCTCTTCGCTGTGAGCTAATTAGCGACCAGCTGTTGATCAATGGCCATAAAGACGTAGCTCAGGGACGTGCAGGTTTAACCGTGGTTAGATAACGGTACGTATGGACGTGCAGGTTTAACCGTGGTTAGATAACGGTACGTATGGACGTGCGTGTCGTGAGTTGGGACGGAGACCCCGGACGAGATATTTCAAACATGTGAGAGCGATAAGTGCTAGAGTGCTAGCTAGCTAAACTGCTAACGAGGCTACTCCCCTCTGGAAACTTAAAGCGGGGGTGTGACGTTGTTCATTCGGTGTAGTCATTAAGCTGCAGGCACGTGAGTTTATTTTCTTACGCGAGTGATACTATTAATAACCTTTTCGCGGACCGCAAGAAGGTCCGTAGGTAAATTAGCACGTCAAAAGTTACGGGGGAGGGGCGTGACGTTGTTCTTTTGGTGATTGAGCTGCAGACACGTGAGTTTGTTTTCTTACGCGAATGACAGGAGATCGTTTGGTCTTTATTTTACGCAACAAAGCGTCAAGTTAATATACTATTAATAACCTTCATTGCGGACCGCAAGAAGGTCCTTCACGTCAAAAGTTACGGTGGACCAGCCGGGGTTAGGGGGGAGGAGGGGGTCCGCTGGTGGGCGAAACTGCGCACTGAGGAGTGAACAATTGTAATCGAGATGGGGGCTGTAGTATTTGTGTGTCCACTAACATTTAATTGTCCAAGTGAAACAAGCAGTACTTATATTAGTCATTGGCGCTGTATGCGTCCATCTTTATTTTACAAAACCGCGCATCTCTATGACGTCATCAAAACATGACGGTTAACTTATCCGGAAGTATCCAGGGGCGTTTTTGATGGGAGCGCCACGAAGCTCTCAGTAATTTCTACACTATTTGCAAACTTTTGAGGCACTCACCAACCATGCAAAATGTTTTTATATTTTATTTTGACTTGTTGCCAGGGTCTTCTCCTGTCTTGTTTATTCTGTGCACACGGGCAGGTGCCACTGTGTATGGTAGGTTGTGTCATCAGTGTATTAATGGGTGAGAGATGTCATCTAGTATTAAAGCGCTTTGAGCAGTCAGAAGACTAGAAAAGCGGTGTACAAGTCCATTAACCAAGTTCATTTAGTTTGAATGAAAAAGATTCAGCAATGTTTAGAAGTAATTTAAGCATTTATTAGTTGGAATGCTTCAAGCATTCCAAGTATTGTTCTTCTAATCTTTATTCCGCCTTATTCATCTTCTTATTAGTTGGAATGCTTCAAGCATTCCAAGTATTGTTCTTCTAATCTTTATTCCGCCTTATTCATCTTCTTATTAGTTGGAATGCTTCAAGCATTCCAAGTATTGTTCTTCTAATCTTTATTCCGCCTTATTAGTTGGAATGCTTCAAGCATTCCAAGTATTGTTCTTCTAATCTTTATTCCGCCTTATTGTTGGAATGCAGTTATGCATTCCAAGTATTGTTATCCTAATCTTTATTAGTTGGAATGCTTCAAGCATTCCAAGTATTGTTCTTCGAATCTTTAATCAACTTATTAGTTGGAATGCTTCAAGCATTCCAAGTATTGTTCTTCTTTTCTTTATTCAACTTATTCAACACGCTTATTCTATTTCTTCCGCCGCACCTTTCAACTCCTTCACACTTTCAGCTATTAAGACCATTCAAATATTAAAATGTTCAGCTCCTTCAGGAGAGGGGTGCTATGACTTTTCAGCTTTTTAGCTCTTATAATTGAATTAATATAAATTAAAAACATCAACCTTTTTAACATGGTTTCCAATGGAATAAATTTTCAAATCCTCTCAAAACTTGTTCAACTTTCAACTTTTTCAGCTCTTCCAATCTTTCAGCTAGAGACACCATTTGAACTTTAAAATGGTGACACAAGTCTTACCAATTATATAAAAAAAACAGCTTGTTGATATCTATTTTACTTTTTTCATAATCACTAATTATGTTTCATTAGTTTTGGGGTCCTTTTTGAATTTAGAGTGGGCGCTAGAGTGCAGACAAAGTCGGAAGACAAGAGAGGGTCCATGTTTTGTAAACTGCTGGTAGAGCAGTTTTAAAACACATAGAGACATAAAAACTACACTCAAACGTTCGGTAGAGTCTTGTGTCTCTCAAAATGTCATTATTTTTTGGCTACTCCAAATAGTTTTGCTCCAGGAAGCATTTGTTTGAGGTGTGGGTTTTCTGTAAATCACTGCCTGTCTGTGAGCAGCTTCTCCGTCGCCATGGATACTCCACTCTGTCAGTTGGTCTCACCCAGCTGAACCATAACGGCTGATTAGTGTCGTCACGTGACACAGCTATTCTTTCAACCAGGGTTCGTACAGTCATGGAAAAAAATAACAATACGGACATGTTTCTTTATATACAGCCCCTGAGATTACTTTGGGATGTCAATCTGAAGTTCCACACCCAATAGCGCCCCTGAACTTGGCCATAGGTCCGGCCAATCATTGACCAGGAAGTTGTGTGCAGGCGAACGGAGAGAGCGGAGGGGGCGGGACGAGGGAGAGACTAAGAGCGATGAGCAATGGCGGATACGATGGCAGATGCGTCTGCTAATCGCAAATTTAGCTTCAAGTTAAATTCAGGGTCCGTGTCGAGGAAGAATGACATGGACGTGCGTGTCGTGAGTGGGGACGGTGACCCGGGATGAGCAGAGCGTAAGTAATGTGCAGGCAGGACGGTTAGATATTTGGGACATGGGAGAGCGATACGTGCTAGCTAGTTATACTGCTAACGAGGCTACTCCCCTTCTGCTGGGGTGTGACGTTGTTCCTTCGGTGTTGTCATTAAGCTGCAGGCACGTGAGTTTATTTTCTTACGCGAGTGATACTATTAATAACCTTTTCATGGATCGCAAGAAGGTCCGTAGGTTAATAAGCACGTCAAAAGTTACGGGGGAGGGGCGTGACGTTGTTCGGTGATTGAGCTGCAGGCACGTGAGTTTATTTTCTTACGCGAGTGATACTATTAATAACCTTTTCACGGTCCGCAAGAAGGTCCGTAGGTTAATAAGCACGTCAAAAGTTACGGGGGAGGGGCGTGACGTTGTTCTTTTGGTGATTGAGAGGCAGCCACGTGAGTTTATTTTCTTACACCGTGTGATACTATTAATAAACTTTTCGCGGACCGCAAGAAGGTCCGTCGGTTAATAAGCACGTCGAAAGTTACGGGGGACCCCGGACGAGCGGACCTTAAGTAATGTGGAGGCAGGACGGTTAGGTATTTCAAACATGGGAGAGAGATGAGCGCTAGCTAGCTAAACTGCTAACGAGGCTACTCCCCGTATGCTGGACTTAAACCGGGGGCGTGACGTTCCTTCGGTGTTGTTATTAAGCTGCTGGCGGAGCCCGGGAAGTACACCTGTGATTGAGGAAGCGCAACGGTAGGATGTTAGCCGCTAGTTAAGTGTTTAGCTGACTTTAGGAACTTTATTAGCTCGTCTCCAACGCTGAAGGCTTCACCGCGCCAGCGAATAACGACGGCCAGCCGCCTCACCTCTACAGCCCGTGATGTGCCAGCAGCACGCATGCTTTCTCTCCCTCCCTCTCCCACGCCACTACCCGACGTGAGTAATATCCTGCCACACGTGAATCCACCTTGTCCATGAACAGCAACGTGATCAGCTGATCGTGGCTCCTTTTTTTACGTCTACGTTATGGGTAGTTTTGAATGCTGTGATTACATGTTTGCTGCATTCAGTGTTACAGTACAGTGTTAAGCTTGGCCTGTCGTTTACTGCATCTATGGCTATATGTTGCTAATGACATTACCACGCAGTGGAATGAATGTACGTTGTTACAGGGAATTTATTTGTTTTGTTCTGGTTACTGAGCCCCCTTCAGTTAGAATAACTCCCCCTTGAGTAAGACTGGTGTTTCCCTGTTAAAGCATGGTCATGAACAAGGGGATATGTATCAGTATGAAATAATTGTTCTAAACTCCAATTAAATCATACATTGAATATAACTTTCTATATGGTTGGTTCGACCTGCTACATAACTAGACTATACGAGTCTTCATACGTTTTAATGTGGTGTCAGAGACTGATGTTGTTCACCGGTTACGTCTGTTTGAGGACAGAGTTTAGATTTATAACTAGTACCAAACCGTATATTACTACAGAGAATGTATTTTTTAATTCTCAGCTTTTCCTATTTCTATTATTTCAGCAACGTTTAAATTAATTTCAGCTTTTATTTCTGTGTTTTCAAATTCATAGAAGCTTCTCCCATTTTTGTTTTTTTGCAATTGTTTCAAGTTGATTTCAGCTTTTCTCATTTCTGTATTTTCAGCCATTTTTAAATGTATTTCAGCTTTTTCCATTCTTTCAGCAATGTTAAGAATAATTTCAGCTTGTTTCATTTCTGTACTTTAAGCAACTTTTTGAAATTAATTTCAGCTTTCTGCATTCCAACGCATTTTCAGCAGGAAATGCATTTTCTAGTTCCGCCTTATTCTACTATTTCTTCCGCCGCACCTTTCAACTCCTTCACACTTTCAGCTATTAAGACCATTCAAATATTAAAATGTTCAGCTCATTCAGGGGAGGGGTGCTATGACTTTTCAGCTTTTTAGCTCTTATAATTGAATTAATATAAATTAATATCTTCAACCTTTTTAACATGGTTTCCTAATGGATTACATTTTCAAATCCTTTCAAAACTTCTTCAACTTTCAACTTTTTCAGCTTTTTTAATCTTTCAGCTAGAGACACCATTTAAACTTTAAAATGTTGACAAGTCTTAACAATTTTATTAAAAAAACAGCTTGTTGATATCTATTATACTTTTTTCATAATCACTAATTATGTTTCACTAGTTTTGGGGTTCTTTTTGAATTTACAGTGAGGAGAAAGTCAGACAACAAAAGAAGGTCCATGTTTTGTAAACTGCTGGTAGAGCAGTTTTAAAACACATAGAGACATAAAAACTACACTCAAACGTTCGGTAGAGTCTTGTGTCTCTCAAAATGTCATTATTTTTTGGCTACTCCAAATAGTTTTGCTCCAGGAAGCATTTGTTTGACGTGTGGGTTCTCAGTAACTCTCTGTGAGCTAAGTGCAGCTGCTGCGTTGCCGCGCCAACGAGCTGGGGCTCTTTCTGTGACTCACAGCTGATCCTAATTAGTTGGAATGCTTCAAGCATTCCAAGTATTGTTCTTCTAATCTTTATTAGTTGGAATGCTTCAAGCATTCCAAGTATTGTTCTTCTAATCTTTATTCCGCCTTATTCATCTTCTTCATATTATTATTCTTCTATTTCTTCCGCCGCACCTTTCAACTCCTTCACACTTTCAGCTATTAAGACCATTCAAATATTAAAATGTTCAGCTCATTCAGGGGAGGGGTGCTATGACTTTTCAGCTTTTTAGCTCTTATAATTGAATTAATATAAATTAATATCTTCAACCTTTTTAGCATGGTTTCCTAATGGATTCAATTTTCAAATCCTTTCAAAACTTCTTCAACTTTCAACTTTTTCAGCTTTTCCAATCTTTCAGCTAGAGACACCATTTAAACTTTAAAATGTTGACACAAGTCTTAACAATTTCCTAAAAAAAACAGCTTGTTGATATCTATTATAGTTTTTTCATAACCACTCATTATGTTTCACTAGTTTTGGGGTCCTTTTCGAATTTAGAGTGAGCGCTAGAGTGCGGGCAAAGTCGGAAGACAAGAGAGGGTCCATGTTTTGTAAACTGTTGGTAGAGCAGTTTTAAAAGACATAAAGACATAAAAACTACACTCAAACGTTCGGTAGAGTCTTGTGTCGCTCAAAATGTAATTATTTTTTGGCTACTCCAAATAGTTTTGCTCCAGGAAGCATTTGTTTGAGGTGTGGGTTCTCGGTAACTGTCTGTGAGCTAAGTGCACCTTGCTCCGTTGCCGCGCCAACGAGCTGGGGCTCTTTCTGTGACTCACAGCTGATCCTCATTAGCTGATTAGTGCAGCCTGACATGACCTCCTTCTCTCCACCTTCTCTCATCATTTCAAACCCCCATGGAGGGAGTTCTTACTGTAATGTTTGATGAGGCCTATTAAATAATATATACTGTCTCTCAACCCCCCCACCCACTCACCCAATACCATCATTTCAAAATAAAAGCTGCAATGATTATCTGTAATTTAAACATGAAGCTTATGATACAGCTGTTTCGTTGAATACTTATTGCGCTTTCAAATAGTACTACAACCACTACTAATATTTCTAGTACTTCTAGTAGTACTTCTAGTATTTAAACTGGTATTATTACTAAAATACTTTTACTACTAGTATTTCAACCCAATGGAGGGAATTCTTACTGTAATGTTTGATGAGGCCTATTAAATAATATATACTGTCTCTCAACCCCCCACCCCGCCACCCACTCACCCAATACCATCATTTCAAAATAAAAAGCTGCAGTGATTATGTTATTTAAACATAAAGCTTAGGATTCAGCTGTTTCGTTGAATACTTATTGCGCTTTCAAATAGTACTACAACCACTACTAGAATGTCTAGTACTTCTAGTAGTACTTCTAGTATTTCAACTGGTATTATTACTAAAATACTTTTACTACTAGTATTTCAACCCAATGGAGGGAATTCTTACTGTAATGTTTGATGAGGCCTATTAAATAATATATACTGTCTCTCAACCCCTGCACCTACTCACCCACTCCCCCAATACCATCATTTCAAAATAAAAGCTGCAATGATTATCTAATTTAGCCATGAAGCTTAGGATGAAGCTGTTTTGTTAAATACGTATTGCTCTTTCAAATAGTACTACAACCACTACTAGAATGTCTAGTACTTCTAGTAGTACTTCTAGTATTTCAACTGGTATTATTACTAAAATACTTTTACTACTAGTATTTCAACCCAATGGAGGGAATTCTTACTGTAATGTTTGATGAGGCCTATTAAATAATATATACTGTCTCTCAACCCCTGCACCTACTCACCCACTCCCCCAATACCATCATTTCAAAATAAAAGCTGCAATGATTATCTAATTTAGCCATGAAGCTTAGGATGAAGCTGTTTTGTTAAATACGTATTGCTCTTTCAAATAGTACTACAACCACTACTAGAATGTCTAGTACTTCTAGTATTTCAACTGGTATTATTACTAAAATACTTTTACTACTAGTATTTCAACCCAATGGAGGGAATTCTTACTGTAATGTTTGATGAGGCCTATTAAATAATATATACTGTCTCTCAACCCCTGCACCTACTCACCCACTCCCCCAATACCATCATTTCAAAATAAAAGCTGCAATGATTATCTAATTTAGCCATGAAGCTTAGGATGAAGCTGTTTTGTTAAATACGTATTGCTCTTTCAAATAGTACTACAACCACTACTAATATTTCTAGTACTTCTAGTATTTCAACTGGTAGTATTACTAAAATGACTTTTACTTCTACTAATATTACTAGTACTACTAGTATTTCAACCCCCATGGAGGGAATTCTTACTGTAATGTTTGAGGCCCATCAATTAATAACTTTAGTTTTATTAGCTTAGGGCGACTGTGGGTGAGTGGGGAGCGCGGGCGGCCGTCCTCCAATCAGAGGGTTGGCGGTCTGATCCCAGGCCCGGCTAACCTGCATGTCAATGTGTCCTTGGGCAAGACACTTGATCCCAGCATTGTTCCTCTAGCTGTGACGACGAGTGTGTGTGAATGTTAGTTACTGGTTGGGCAGGTGCCACTGTGTATGGTAGGTCCTGTCATTGGTGTGTGAATGGATGAATGATGTTATGTAGTGTTAAGGTGCTTTGAGTGGTCAGAAGACTAGAAGAGCGCTGTACAAATCTATTTTACCAAGTCCATTTGCTTTGAATAACAAACATTCTGTCTCCCAAACCCCCCCCCACCCAATTCCATTATTTCAAAATAAAAGCCTCAATGATTATCTGTGCCTCAACAATAGGTACACCACAATTGCTTTCAAATACTAGTGAAACTAGTACTTACTTCTTCTACTGCTAGTACCACTAGTACCACAAGTACCACAATTACAACTATAACATTCTTCTTTTTTGCGTATTTAGTTGTTCAGCGGGTGATAGCAGGTTAATAGTGTTGATGGTGATATTAACAAAACATGTCACGGATTATGTACTAAAAAAAACATTAGTGAATTCATATAATGCATTAGGAAAACATTACCTAATCAAGACCATATCTTTTTGTCAATTTATCAGCTTGTTTTACAGTATCTTGGTGATGATACAAATGATCTTAAAGGACATCTATGGATTTAATAAAATGAATTAAGATAGCTGATGAATTAAGCTATGAGGTTTGTGTGGCACAGTTTTCTATCGATACCCGGATTTATGACTTTCCGAATGTTCCTGAATGCATCTATCAAATTCCACGTCACATTCAACGGATCTCCGTCAATTTCCTCTGAAGTCTTGACCGGTAAGTACCACTAAGCCCCGGGCTCATAGTTTGGATGGTGTAATGACAGTTATATAGTTGTGAAACGGCGTTGCGGTCCGTTTGTAACCCGTGCACTATTTGTACGCTAATAAAAGCGTGAAATATTCCCTCCGTATGACAACGCCAACTCGTGGCTAACACTTGCCTAGCCGCTACGTTAGCCACACATTAGTATGACGAAGACAAAAAATATGTAACGTTAACAGGATTAAGCTATGTGTTGAACTGGCATCAACTGGTTAGTTGGGTTACTTATTTATCTAACTATCATTTCAGTTAATATGGCTAGTCTCCGTTAGCCTCTATGTTTACGTAGTTTAACGTTTAAAAGTCACGGGTTCGTTTGTGTGCCATAAGGGAAATATTTCTATTTGTGTCATAGTTTATTACGAGGAAGGAGGCGATTTTAATTCATTTGCAACATTGAGGAAAAAGGTGCGATAGGCTTTACATTATTGAAGATAAAGTACTGCTCAAAACCTTATTGCTTATGCTATGATGCAGATACCAGCGAAATTATAAATAGTAAGTAAATAGCTTCAGCACTAAATGGTTGTGTATCGCATTTCAGTAGCCTAGAGAAAATAGTCCCCGAAGGTGTATGTAAACAACATTGGGTCTCCTTGCAATATCTCGCACATTCTTATTCATTCACACCGGTTGCGAAAGCTCGCACTGGCCGAAATCATTCGTACTGTTTCCGGTCTTTTTTCTGCGATCGCCACCGAGCTAAAAATTGAAATATTACCTAACGGTCGCGCAAAATCTAACGGTAATCTGTTACTTTGAGTGCGCAGTGATATGGAACGCTGGTCCATGTGAACAAGAACTGTACAGAGCTCAATAATGTACACCCCATGACTCACTCTCAACCAATTAGAACGCTGAATCTATTCTACCCGTTTTATAATATAATAATTCAAGTAAAGTTAATTGGAGATTGGTTAAAATAGCAATGATTTTATCAGTTTGAGTTGACTAGTTTGCCAGGCATTAGTTATGAGTTAGCTGGTTAGCGTTACTTTGCTCGCTGCCAAACTAGTCAGCCAACTGATGAAATTGCCACGTCCGCTCTAACCGTAATGCTACTTTTACCATTACGTAGAAGTTAGCATGTGGTAACCACGGGACTGTTTCACTCTTCTATTAACAAATCCGATGTCAATTCCATTTAAAGTAGTTTGTTGCTTTTGAGAAACATAATTAACTAACGTTAGTTTATCACGTCAACTCAATAAATTGACATTACATATTACCAAGCTGGGACATGTAAAATGCAAATCTATGTAAAACGTCAACTTTATTGGCTGTGGTAGACTGCTGGAGACCAGTTCAAGCTAATGCTTGACTTTATAAGAACAAGTTAATTTAGTTGATGCGTTTTTCCGCCATATGTTTATTTACCAGCTGTATGTATGTAGTCTATTTCTTTTAAGGTCATAAAAACGTTGTCCACAACAACATTACCTTAATATATGACTGAGATTGAATTACACTTCATTCCTCATTATGTCGGTAATATGGAACAGCAGTTATCTACTTCTCTATGTATGTAATATATCATTTTCTAAGGTGTTTTGTTTAAAGGCTGAAAGATAGAACCTTCTTAATGTCAGTTTGTCATATTGTTTCCTCTCTTAGACAACAGAGCATCCTCCTTATCTGCATTGTGTGTGGTAAGTTAAAAATAATGCAACAGAAATATCTAATAGACTACATAACTATACTGCAAATGACGTAGATATTTTCAATTTATTCAACATTTGCATCGTATTTTATGGATGGCTGCCACATCATTTTTGAAGTTGTTGGTATATTTTTGTTTCTTTATAATTTGAATAGTTCATTTTTGTTTGAAATGGGATGGGTTTTTAATCGTCCAGATATATTGCAAGATAATTTCCTCAAATGTCTTTATTTTTTTAAGGAATAAAGTGATTAATAAATATAAATATTGAGAAGGTGGAATTAGAGTTTTACATTTCTTTCTTTAATTTCATACTTTGCAGCTACCAAACTAATTGCCCCGGCTCTGACTGTATGTACCATACTATAGAGCCATTTCAGTCCCTAAGAGGCATTAACACATATGGAAAGAATATATAATGTTGTCTTGTTGACGTCAGTCAGTATTGCCACAAAACCGCGACACTGCAATATATATTTTAACTTTGGTGAAAACTGCGACTTTTCAATGAGACAGAAATGATCAATAAAGAAATGCATTGTTTCACTTGAAAGTACTTGCATGTTAAATAAACTGAACTAAAAATATCTACCTTTTCTCAACCTCTCTTCATCCGTCACCCTCCTCTTACTCCTCCCAACTTCTCTTTTCTATCTAGAACGGAAGACTATTGCGGCTGGTGACTCTAAAGTGTAAGCTCACACATTCATTCAGATATTACTGTAAGTAAACTGATCTTTTATTGGTTTCCAGTTTAGAATACCATCCCATCATAATAATAGTCTTGAAAACCCTCATTTAGTTCTCATTCTTTCTGCCTCCTCTTTCCTGTCTCTAACTGCAGCCTACTAGTGTTGGTGACTCCTCGGACACATTTTACAGTAAGTTTTCAGATATGACTGACAACTGAATGTACTTTCTTAAAACATTTAGTGAAGTTGTAATGAATCACAGATGGCCGAGCAGCATTGTTTGTATGAGCAGCATGTGTGTGTTGCTCAACCTCTTGGTTTTATATTCGGCGCGTACGTTAGCAGCGTAGCCCGGCTTTGTCAGCTGTGTCTTCTCCAGAGATTTGAGGGCTGTTGCTACTCTGGTGACATATTTTTAACATATATAATGTTATAATAGTAGGGGAGATCACTGTATTATGTTACAGGTTGTGCTTGGTTCACAGTCAGAGCATAACAAAATATTTTCAATCAATTCTTTTAAGCCCAAAATCATAAATTTGTCTCAGGGGTTTACAATGTGTGCACCTACAGCATCCCCTGTCACGGAAGCCCACCATCGGCTCAGGAATCATCGTTGACAGTTCTCGATGTACAACCAACAGCTTTAACTTGCTACAGTTTTGATGTCCCTTTGTCAACATTTACCAGGAGAATAGTCCATTATTGATTTAAATCAACACTCAATATAATAAGTGCCTGCCAGCATTATTTATTATTTTATATATATATATATATATATATATATATATAAAGATTGTCTAACGGATGTTTTTTTGTGTGTCTTGCAGGTGTCCTGTTGTCCAGCATCTCTCTTCTATCCCATTGGCTCTCTGTCTATCCTATACCTTGTATCCACTCTGTCTACAATATGATTACTCTAGCTTTCCTGTCAAATCTACCTCTCTGTCTTTGATTTTGGAAACTCTATCTTTGTATCCCTCTTCTATCCCACTCTATCTGTATACTGAACTGATATTTTGAAACCTGAATTTTGAAACTTGAATTTTGAAACCTGAACTCTGAAACCCAATTTTTGGTTGCCTAAGGTCATTGATACCTGTCTGTCTGAACAGAACTCTGAGAGTCTCCACTCTCACGCTCTCTGTCTCTCCTCTGAACACTCTCACCCGGGTTATTGGTACCTGATCTACCTTTTTGAATGATCTGAGAGATTCTCTTCTCTCACTCTCACCTCTTTCCATCTCCTATCAACTCATATATTTATACAACGCTATTACTCTTTTTACTAATTTGACAAAGCATTTGAAATTTACTATTAATGAGATTAACAAAATTGGCCTAAAGAAAGAATTGAAAAGTTAATTCAGAAGCTAAAAAAACACAAGCACAAATATTTTTGTTGTAATTGAACTACACTTTGATACAAAGAATTGGATAATTGGATTGTGAAAAGAAATTACACTTTATAATCTAGTCTGGTAGATTTCCTGGTATACTATTTACAAAAGTGCAAGGAATAAACATAATTTAAGACAACTGCACTCTGGTCAATATACATAGAACTATTACAAATCTATATTACAGAGAAGCGTTATTTGCTCCTGATCTCTGTTGCTGTGGACTTCTGTTGGTTTGTACTTAAGAGGTTTTCTTGGTGAACCGATATATTTTCACACTTAACACTGTTGTTAACTTGATTAGTCTACGTACAAGGAAACCTCATACTGCTACATGCATTATACCTAATTAAACATATTTTTCTTATAAACTTACATTGTGTATATCAGTGTTTTGTTGTTTAACCTGTTAATACTGAATTGGATTCATCAGGTGTGGCTGTTTCCTGCTGATCCAACGTTCTTCAGAAGCATTCATCAGCCATCTCACACTCCTATAACATCTGCTCCTGAATATAAACAATAGCTTAGTAAAGTATTAGGATCATTTCTACAAGTAAATTGAGCCATTTGAATCTGACCGCGCCTTTCAGTTTAATTAACCAGTTCCAAGTTGTGTGTTTGTGGTAAACTTCAGTTTTTACATTGAATATTTATTTTCACAGATAAATCAAGGTTTCGGTAAGCAATATCTATTGCATATTAAATACAATCGGTCACTTTAGTACATGGTACTTCATTAACATAGGCAGACATACTGAGACCCGATTGCAGTATTTAAATCTTAGAAGTGCTTTGTCCAGAGCCTCATATATTGTAATAAGGCAAACAATTGGATAATTTGGTTTTAGATTAAAACCTCAAAAGAATCCGGAATATCCTTGAGGTTGCTGTCACTGAATTTGACGTTCAAAACATTTGTGTAACACTAATATATTGATCTCTTTAAGTGTTAGGTTATTTATTCATGTTTTGAAAAGTGTAACCCCAAACAGTTTATTTTTCATTCATATTAGCATTATTAGTTTTTGTTTAATCGCAGCAAACCGGTTTAATCCATCTTCAAATCCTGGTTCGTTAAAGGTCATATTTTACTAAATTTCATTTAATATCTTGGTTTTGTACAACATTTGTGGTTTTTGAAACGACAACAATGCCAAGGAAAAGTAAGAGGTCACAAGCTCAGAGCCTGCGCTGGCAGCGGTCCAATGACACTCACTGTGCAACAACTACTGAAGGAGCAGTATGCGTTGGGCCTGAGAGCAGTGCAGAGGTAAAGATGTCTGCAGAGTGTAAACGTGTGGAACAGGAAGGTCAGCCTGACGCTTCATGTCCACCACCGCTATCTTATGCAGATGTTGTGAAAAGAGGAAAGCACAGTGATGATCCATGTGTAGCAGGACCTTCTAATGTCATGCAGGTGAACCTTCTAGGTCAAAGTAATGAGTCATGTGAACCACAGGTATCAGATGCTGGAGAAAGAGGAACAAACTGTGATGATCCATGTGTAGCAGGACCTTCTAATGCAGAGTGTGTAGACCCTGGAGATCAGCCTTCTGAACAACATGTGCGTGCATCCCACAGCCAGGCTTCCATCAGATACGGCAGATCCAGAAATCGGCAGTGCACCTGTAACTCACTGACCTTTCTTTCATTCCTTCATGAGAATGAAAACATCACAAGAGCAGACCTGGACCATGTTTTGGATAAAGGTAACACCATGTATAGAGAGACCAGGAAACAAGTCACTAATCACATCTATCTGACCACCGATGAGCTCACTGATGAAGTTCCTGCACGCAGCGCTACACACTATGTCAACATGACTCAGCTTTCAAGGTACGGCACATTAGGAGAACCTTTACCTGGAGCTGTGGATAGCTTCCTGGACCTGGAGTCAGGACTCAGCTGCTTGTTATCAGATGTGAAGTACGCTCTGCTGTTGATGAGACTCTTGTGTATCGCAGTATTCAGAACCAAGTCAGGCAGATATGGTTTCTTTGACCCACACTCCAGAACAGCCAGAGGTTTGCCCCTACCAGCCGGTTCACGCACACCAGGTACTGCTATCATGGTGACATTCTCACGTCTCAGTGACATGATTGACAGGCTCAAGAAGTCCCACAGAATGATGGAAACACAGTCCTCATGTACCTATGAGTTGAAGCCTGTGGAGTTCTACAACATGAACACAGTCAACCTGAACAATGGTCTCCCAAACACAGACTGCAGACCTACAGCTGTCCCTGTGGATGAATCAAACTCACCTCCTCATAAGAGAAACACAGCCACTGATCAGACAAGTTCACCTGAAATGACTCCTCACACTCCAGCTGTAAAACAACCAGAGGTCTTCATCACAGCACATGATGCTCCTCACAATGAATCAGAATCACCTGCTCAAGTGATAAACCCTGTTCTCAGTGATCTCTCTGACAACATATTGACCGCAGAGTCCAGTGACATCATCTTTACATCATCGGCGAGACCACAAGAGGTCATATTCCCTGATGCCCCGAATGAACCACAACTGTCAAGTCAAGCCACTTTGCTTCCATCACATGACGCTTTGCTCAATGAACCAAATATTTCTTCTTCAGTAGAAATGACTGTTGTCAGTGATTTATCCGATATTCTATTAGAGGGAATCTCATGTAAACTGACAAAGTGTAATAAAAACAAAAGGAGAAAAATGAAGAGCAGACTAATGACCTCAGAGAAAACTCAACGAAGAAAAGAGATTAAGAAAAGAAAAGAAAGGGAACGGTATGCTTCAAATAAAGCATATAAAGCAGAAAAAATATCTCATGCAAAAAGGCAATACCAGAATAATCCGGAATTTAGACAAAAGAAAAGTAATAATACGAGAGACAACGTTGACTTCAAGCAAAAACGGAAAGAGTACATTTCAAAGAGGTACAGAGAAAATGCTGATTTTAGACAGAAAAAAAAACAAATCTTTGTCTCTCATTACAGAAATAATCCTGAATTTAGAGAGAAACAAAAACAAATCTTTGTCTCTCGTTACAGAAATAATCCTGAATTTAGAGAGAAACAAAAACAAATCTTTGTCTCTCGTTACAGAAATAATCCTGAATTTAGAGAGAAACAAAAACAAATCTTTGTCTCTCGTTACAGAAATAATCCTGAATTTAGAGAGAAACAAAAACAAATCTTGGTCTCTCGTTACAGAAATAATCTTCAATTTAGAGAGAAACAAAAACAAATCTTTGCCTCTCGTTACAGAAATAATCCTCAATTTAGAGAGAAACGAAAAGAAATCTTTGTCTCTCGTTACAGAAATAATCCAGAATTTAGAGAGAAACAAAAACAAATCTTGGTCTCTCGTTACAGAAATAATCCAGAATTTAGAGAGAAACAAAAACAAATCTTGGTCTCTCGTTACAGAAATAATCCAGAATTTAGAGAGAAACAAAAACAGCACTTTACTGGCCGCTACAGAGACAATGCTGAGTTTAGAAAGGGAAGAAAACTGTACTACACTGCTTTTTATAGAGACAGCCTTGATTTTAGACAAAAGAAGAGATCTCATATTATTCAGCGTTATGCCCATGACCAGGCATTCAGACTGAGACACAAACAACTAATGAAACAACGGATGAAAGACAGATATAAAAACAATCCTACATATCGGAGTATGCAGAACATGAAATGTGCCATGAAAGTAAAAAGGAAATACAGAGGGATAAATAAACCAACAGAAGAAAGTGACAACAGTGTAATCAAAGAGGCCATATCTGTTTTCAGATCACAAATAAAGTTCGGTCCCACTTATGTTTGCACCGTCTGTCACAAAGCATCATTTCCAAACCAAGTAAGACCCTGTAAGAGGTTAAACTATGTACGAAATTCAGACATAGTAGCATCATGCCTGACAGGAAAGTACGTCCATGTGTGTGATGATGAGTGCAGAGATGAACAACAGTGCAATGTGCCTGATGAGAGAAAGGAAGAGTGGATCTGTCACACCTGCCACAATCATCTTAAAGATGGAGTCATGCCAACACTCGCTGTAGCCAACAACTTGGAGCTCGCTGACATTCCACCTGAACTGTGTGACCTCAACATATTGGAGAGACATCTCATAGCCAAGTGCATAGCGTTTGCAAAGATCATTCCTCTTCCCAAAGGACGACAGAGAGCGATACATGGCAATGTGGTTTGTGTCCCGTCTGAGGTGCAGGAAACAGTGGAAGCGTTACCCAGACTGAGAAGTGAGTCTCAAGTGATGAGAGTAAAGCTGAAGAGACGATTGTGTTACAGAGGTCATCAGCTGTTCCAGACGGTCACTTGGTCTAAACTAGTGCAGGCGCTGCATAAACTCAAACGCATTCATCCACAATATCAGGACATCACTATCAGAGATGAGGCTGAGAGGAACACCAGCCTACTGGGAGAAAACCACACGAGACCTTTTTGCCATGATCAGACAGTTGGGAACTCCTACATTCTTTTGTACATTTTCTGCTGCTGAGATGCGTTGGCCTGAAGTGATTGAAGCAATAAAAAGACAGCAAGGCGAGGAGGTGAATTTTGAAGGGCTTGACTGGTCAGCAAAGTGTGATATTCTGAGAAGCAATCCAGTGACAACAATGCGCATGTTTGATAAGCGTGTTGAGGCCTTATTCAGAGATCTGCTCTTATCTCCTGCACAGCCTCTTGGCAAAGTTGTTGACTACTTTTATCGAGTTGAGTTTCAGCACAGAGGAAGCCCACACATTCACTGTCTCATATGGGTAGATGGTGCGCCTGTGTTTGAGGAGGATGATGATCAGACTGTGTCAGCTTTTGTTTCCAAATACATCACAGCTCAGCTACCTGATCCACGCAGACAACCTGAACTACACAAGAAGGTCACAGAGGTGCAAATTCACAGCAAAAAACACTCAAGGACATGTTTCAGAAGTCCCAGCTCGGGTTGCAGATTTGGTTTTCCTAAACCACCTTCCAGTAAGACAATGATATCGAGACCTGGTGAGGGCGTTGCTCCACTGCAACTGCAAATAGCAAAGTCCAAGCTCCAACCACTGAACTTGTTGCTGAATGAACCTGAAACTGCCTCACTCAGTTTGCAGCAGCTCCTCGCTAAATGCAACTTAACACTCCAAGAGTATGAAGGATGCCTCAATGTGATTAACAAATCCAGTGCGGTGATCCTGAAACGTGAGCCAAAAGACTGCTGGGTAAATGGATATAATCCACATCTACTTAAAGCCTGGGATGCCAACATTGATGTCAGTTATATTCTCAATGCATATTCGTGCATCATGTATCTCACCAGCTACATCACCAAAAAGGAATCTGGACTTTCTGAGTACCTTAAAACAGTCATTGAAAACTCCACCAGAGACCACGTCAATGAATGTGATGAAATGAGGGAAATCATGCAGGCATACTCTAAAAAGAGAGAGGTCAGTGCCCAGGAGTGTGTGACTCGAGCATGTGGAATAAACATGAAGAAGTGTTCACGTGGTGTCATATTCGTACCTACGGATGACAACGCACTGAAAATGAGTCGCCCCATGTCTTACCTGGAGAACACAACATTAGAAAGTGTAAATGTGTGGATGACATCTTTGACTGACAAATACAAAGCCAGACCAGAAACACCAGAGTTTGAGCAGATGTGTTTGGCTGATTTCGCAGCTACTTGCAGGATTGTCTATGGCCAGCAGAAAAAAGGAAAAGATGTGTTGCCCCTCCTCAATGAGATGGGATTTGTGCAAAAGCGTAAAAACGATAAGCCTGCTATCATCAGATTTTACCGCTGCTCACAGGAAAAATATCCAGAGAAGTTTTATGGCACATTACTGAAATTGTACATTCCTCACCGATCAGACATGGAACTCAAAAGACCCCATTTTCCCACATATGAGTCCTTCTATAAAAATGGTTGCGTCCAACTACCAGGTTCTGACTATGCTGAGTATGTCCAACACATTGTGAAACGAAACAAAGACAAATATGAGAAAAATAGTGAGGAGATTGAGAATGCAGTTGAAGAATTTGAACAGAACAGAGGAGTTATTGATGAATGGTGCAATCTGGCTCCCGAATCTGAAGTGGAGAGGTTGGAATGTATCGAAGAACTGGAGGCAAGAGAGCCAGATCATGAAAGTGTTCAAGAAAATGTTCCAGAATACAGTAATCAGGCTGATGCTGCAACAGAAGCTCGAGCCATCAGAGAGCCTCCTGCCTTTGACCCCGCACTGCTACGACAGATGTATCAGAACCTGAACCAGAAACAAGCATGTGTATTCTATGCAGTTAGAGACTGGTGCGTAAAGCGTGTCTGTGGCCTAAACCCTGAGCAGTTTTTCTTTTACATCAATGGTGGTGCAGGAACAGGAAAGTCACATCTGATTAAATGCATCTACTCAGAAGCATCTAAGATACTGTGCAAAGTGCCCAGCCATTCTGAGGAGGTGGACATATCAAACCCTACGGTCCTGCTGACAGCTTTCACTGGAACTGCAGCCTATAATATATCAGGATCAACACTGCACTCTCTGCTCAAGCTTCCACGAAGTCTGAAACCTCCATTTCAAGGACTTGGTAACCAACTGGATGAGGTCCGATCAGAACTTTTAAATGCTGAAATCTTCATCATTGATGAAGTTTCCATGGTGTCAAAGCCCCTGTTTGCTTATGTGGATGCAAGACTGAAACAGATCAAAGGCAGTCCCAAACCCTTTGGAGGAATGTCAGTAATAGCGGTTGGAGACTTTTATCAGCTGCCACCAGTTCGACAGTCCAAGACCCTCTGTGTGTACGAGCCCTGTGAGATTGACCTATGGCAGGAACACTTTCAGACAATCACCCTTACTGAGATTATGCGGCAGAAGGATGATGTTGCCTTTGCAGAGATGTTGAATCGGATCCGTGTGAAAGGAAAGTCAGATGAGTTGTCTAAAGCAGACAGAGCCTTGTTGTCACAGACCATCACTGAACCATCACTTTGTCCACCTGATGTCCTGCACATCTTTGCAACTAATAAACAGGTTGATTCACACAACTCAGTAACATTAGCTCTGCTCCATTCTAATATCACCAAGATCGATGCAGATGACTACAAGAAAGACCCACGCACTGGAAGAATGGCTCGACAAGCCCAACCATACAAAGGAACCAGAAATGAGTTACCAGATACACTAAACCTAGCTGAAGGTGCTCGAGTCATGCTCACCAGAAACATAGACGTGTCTCAGGGATTGGTGAATGGGTCGTTTGCTACACTAGTCAGGGTGATAACCTCAGAACAGAGTGGTGTTGCACATGTCACTATGCTCGGCCTTAAGATGGATGATCAAACTGCTGGAACGAATTACCGTAATAGAGCACCAGGCGGCCCTGATGATGTGGTGTACATAGAGAGAGCAGAGGATAATCTGAAACAGAAAGGAGTGGTACGCAGACAGTTTCCTGTTAGACTTGCCTTTGCCTGTACCATACACAAGGTTCAGGGTATGACAAGGACATCAGCTGTAGTGTCACTGAAACATATTTTTGAACCTGGCATGGCTTATGTAGCTATCAGTAGAGTGACCTCTCTCAGTGGATTGCACATGCTGGATTTGGATGAGAGTAAAATCTATGCCAACCGAGAAATCACTGGAGCACTCGAGACCATGAGACAAGTCAACTTGGACGACATGATGCCTCTTCTTTGTATGACACAGACATTGAGCAGACGAGACACTCTGACCATTGTTCACCATAACACTGAAGGTTTGCCATCTCACATCAATGACATCAGGAGCCATCATGAACTGTGTCTTGCAGATGTTTTGTGTCTCACAGAAACTCACCTTCAAGGCTCCTTTGTTGCAGAGAGTCTTCATTTAGAGGGCTACAACATGTTCAAACGCAACAGACACCTGTCTTACACAAATGTTCCACAAATAGCCAACAGAGGTGGTGGTGGAGTGGCTGTTTATGTGAAAAACCACATTCAAGTGCGTGAGAAACAGTACGTACATAATGTAACCGATCTTGAGTTTGTGGCTCTGAAGGTAGAAGCCCCAGCGAGTGCCCTGATTGCAGCTGTGTACAGACCTCCAGACTACAGTGTGAGATCATTCTTGTCCAACCTGGGGAACCTTCTGGACTCATTGGAGATCATGGACTGTCAGCCCATCATTGTCTGTGGGGATTTCAATGAGAATCTCTTCTCCAACACTGGTAAGCCAATCCTTGAGCTCTTCCAGTCCAGAGGATATGCACAAGTCATCACTAATGCAACCACCGATAAGAACACACTGCTGGACCTCATTTTCATCTCACAACCACAACACTGTCTCCACTCTGGTGTGATGAGAACTTATTACAGTTATCACAACCCTGTCTATTGTGTCATGTCCTCTAATGGTCCATGAAGGTATCAGCTGAGTTTTAAAGAAAAAAGTAATGTCCCTGTGACTTAATTTAAACTAATATTTATATACATTGATTTAATACTATTCTCCAAAATTATTCAGAAGAGGGGCATCCTCTGTGCAGCCATTTTTATTTTCTCAGCCACAGCAGGGCCTTTATTCTTGTACAGTAAAAAATATCACTTGTCATAATCACGTTTTCTGTCCACATTCCTCCAACAGGTCTTAAAATTGTCAGGTAAGTCCAAAATCCATTGAGAATCATGGATTTAAAAAAAATTAAATAAAATGTTATTAGTCTTGGTTCATGCAACTGTCAATGTAAAGAAAACTTAATCATCTGGTCAAAATATGTGGTTGCATGTTAATTAGTTAGTAGAATGAGTAATTTTAAGTGTTCACAATATGGGAAACATTATGGGTCATATAGTTTTCCAGGTAATCATGTTGTTTTTATCTATATTTCTAACACATTTTGGCCTGTGCATTTATCAGGGTGGGTTTGGATCAGGGTTGATAAATGCACAGGCCAAAAATCTTTCAGCAGCCGTGTACAATGTAAAATGCTGTACACGGCATTGTACACAGCTGCTGACATTTAGTGTAGCAGACGCACATCAGAAAGTATGTGTTCTAGATGTAACACATACTTTCTGATGTACCTACCAGCTGAATCCCCACACTTCTATCCCCATTAATGTCATTTTATTTATCCTGTGTTCTGTGTAATGTTAAGTTTCCTTTGTAATGGACATCAGACAATGTCCTTCTGTGTCTTCCGTAGTGTTAAGTTTCCTTTCTGGTGTACAGGAGACACCGTTCTTATGTGTCCTTCATAATGTTAAGTTTCCTTTCTGGTGTACAGGAGACACCGTTCTTATGTGTCCTTCATAATGTTAAGTTTCCTTTCTGGTGTACAGGAGACACCGTTCTTATGTGTCCTTCATAATGTTAAGTTTCCTTTCTGGTGTACAGGAGACACCGTTCTTATGTGTCCTTCATAATGTTAAGTTTCCTTTCTGATGGGCAGGTGACATAGTTCTTATGTGTCCTTTATAATGTTAATTTTCCTTTTTGATGGACAGGAGACACAGTTCTCACATGTCCTCTAATGTTAAGTTTCCTTTGTAATAGATGGGAGACACAATCCTCCTGTGTCCTCTGTAAAGACACCTTCCAGTTTTGTCCTCATCTCCTTCCTCAATGGGTGGATCAGTTTACAGCATCTAAGACATGCCAAAGACTGCAGCACCAACTGAACTGTCTAACACCATTAGACCTCATAGAGACACATTTTACTTCCTGGCTGTCCGAGTCATCTTTAAAGCACAGGATGAGAAAACACCTGCTGGTCTTTGCCTCACTTTTTCTCTGACTCTGAGATTCTGGATCAGCTCATACCGAACAAGACATCATGCCACCACAGAGCAGATGTTGGAGCACTATCTTAACTGTCAGTGGACACCTCACGGCTGGACCACAGAGACACGTGTTCTCTCTGTCAGTTTCGAGTTTTTTTCACAACAGATAATAAGGTATTGTTTTGTTATTTGATATGTGCCTCCTAATGTTCTCTTTTAATTGTGTTTTCATTCATGTATTCATTCTATATAAATGCATTAACACTAACACTACATGTATTAACACTAACTTTACATCTTAAATAACATTGTAATTTATATCCACCTCTTCCTTCAGCTCCTTCTCCTCTGTGATTTCTCCACTTCACAATGAAGACACTCAGGACTGCAGAAAGGGCTAAACACACAAATGAAGATCATGCAGCGTATTCAGTTGCACTGGCGATACAAGTTGTTCTGCCCTGCAGCCCGAGTTCAAGGTATTTTGTCTATGTAATTATTTAATGTTTAGTTTCAATCTTCAGTTGATAACAATAACTTCCTGTTTACTTTTTTCAGGACCAGCATTGTCCTCCTACCCCCCTGTCTCCATTTGTGCATCCATTGGTGCCCACTGGTCCGTTCAGCAGAGACTAACAGTTGGTTCTTAAGCAAGAGATCATGTGTGCAACTGCAATGAAACAGCTGCAGATGAGTCTTCAGTCAGTGATCACTGTCACAGCCCCAATTTTGTGAAGCATTAAGCTCCTTCCTAAACCAGCAGTAACGGTAACAATTTGTTAATATATCCTTTTTAAAATATATCTCTGGTAGTCTTACTACTTGCATGTGCTATTTACATTTTTAACTACATGAATGAAGCTTCTCCTGTTTTTGTCTTTAAGGCCTCTCCTCCTCCATGTTGCTATAGAAACACTATCCTTGCACTAAGCAATGACATAATAACTGGTGTAGTGGTTCAGGTCAAAGGTCACAATACTACAGGTCTTTACAGCGTACAAAACAAATTCAAGAAAAGTATGGTTATCTCTAAAAACTACAGGACACCTGTCTATTTTGTTTGTTTCATTTGATCTAACAATGTATGTTTTCTTTGTTTCATCACTTTTTTTTTGTTGATTGTATTTATTCATTTATGTCATCCATCCCTCTTCAGTCAATATTCTAACAGATATATGCAAGATGAATAGTGGAAATGTGTTATTGCAATTGCTACGTGTATATGAACAAATTAACCTTAAGAAATTCCATATTTGTATTAAATGAGTCATTATTATGGGGTTTCAGCTGGTAGGTACATAGGAGGTTCTTCACAGGCATATACCAATCCTTAGGGTAACCTAAACTCTACTGTAAAGATGAGTATTCAAACCCAGTGTTAAATTATCAAAATGGGTAATCCAAGCTAAATCTTCCAAATTGGCTTGAAAATAACTTGGTTCAAAGAGTTTTGTAAAAATATTTAATTTGAAGCAAATCCTATCATGCTCATGTTCTAACCTTGAGTAGTGATTCTAACCAAATGTTCCATCAAAATAAGGAAGTGGAAGTGTTTTGGTGAGCCTCAGTAAACTGAGCTTAGCGTTGGGATAGTTTAAATGACAATTTGGACCAGACGTATCAGTCCGGGCTACTGGAACATAAAGACTTGAACTTCTGTGAGTATTAACCTAGGTCTGGTAACAATGTAAAAAGCCTGTGTTTGAAATAAAGAATACTGCAAACCATTGGAAATGGAATATTTTGTGTTATCATTTATTGTAAATATAGTCAAATGTTATGTACATACTGTATATATGTTCCGGATACACAGAGTTGTATCCATCAGATAGATAATAATCGATAGATAGATAACACGTGTGCATTTATCTATATCTATATCTATCTATCTATCTATATAGATAGATAGATGTTCATACACAGGTATATATTTGACATTGTTGTGCTAAACAGCCACTGCGTAAAGCGCTGCTTTCAGTACTCGGGAAGGGGACAGCTAACAGAGACCCTCGTCCATTTCCGTAGCTAATAGTGAGAGACAGACAGACAGACAGACAGACAGAGTGACGGTTATCCACGTAGGCTAGCTGGCTAAATACAAGAGCAGCAGTAGCTTCGTACAACTTGTTTGCGCTTGCTGACATAACTTGTCAGCCACCGCAAAGCTAGCGCGATAGTAGCGCTAGCCGACGAAAGCTAGCTGCCGGTAGCGTCAGCTGACTGGATACAGAGTCATTTGTTTATGTGTGACGTAGCGGCTGCTTGTGTGTGCGGGGCTCTGGTTGCTATGGGGAGAGTTGCGGCAGAGTGGAAGCGACAGACTGATTAGAACTGTCCTAAACAGAGCGCTCTAACAAAGGCAGACGTCACACGATGCCGGCTACAAATGATCAGAGTTAATGCTGAAACACGCGAGGAGTAAATTATCATTTGTGGGCAAAAATTAAAGGCTTTTTAACATCCACACAGTAATCAAATAATAGCACTATCCGTGGCTACACGGGGATTTTGAAGACTTTAAAAGAAAAGTCGAGAATTGTGACAAACATTTATTGATTGAAAATTGAATCAGTAATCAGAGATTAAAACATGTATTGATTGGACATTGAACACAGACTGCACGATTACATGGATTTGTCATAACTGATTGAATTGAATAAACTGATTGAATTGATTAAACTGATTGAATTGATTAAACTGATTATACATCCATTTTACAAAAGGTTAACATAGAACAAAAACAGAACACATGAACTTTGGCAAATTGATTAATAACATCCTATACAATGTGAAAGGTAATTTGAACAACGGAGAACCGATTCCTAATGAACACATTAAAACAACAGCAAAAACAGCAACAACAAAAAGAAACTCAAACAGCTACTCCTCCTTCCGCATGGCTTCAATGGCGACAATGGTGTTGCCTTTAACGGTTATTTTGACCGGTAAGGGTGGCGCTTCCATTATGGCAGCTATTGGCAGCCACTTGCTCTCCTCGATGAACAGCGTCCTGTCGTCCTCCAGGAGCACTTTTAGGCTTCCGGGAGCCCCGCGTGCCGGTGTTGCCCCGTAAACTCCAACCTCCTCCGCTGCCGTGGAACTGACCGCCTGGCGAAAGACATGCAGGTATTTGGTCACAAGCATACAAACGTTCTATTAAACTGATAGCATACGCAACAAAATATCTGATGCAGCTTCATGCTTCGTAAATACATTGTTGAATTGATGCATTATCATATTTATTGTGATGATGAGGATAACCGTAACAAGGTAACTAACACATGAAGAAAAAGCAGAAAAAAAGCCTAGTAGGCATACCTCAATTGCTGACTCCACCGTTGTTTGGAGCCGGAATCCATAATTGGACTCCGACCCTCTCAGGTGGGACACTCTCAGGACGTTCCCGATCTCACAGCAGTGGAGGGCGGTTTCCCTCCAGAGGGACACGGGCACCTTTGTTTCCCCCTGTGAATGACATAGTGTATTACTGTGCTGACAATATGCAAAGTGACCTATAGGCATTCATTAAAAAGCCCACCTGCTTCAACGTGATGTTTTGCAGTGGCACGCGGTCCCTCGCCACCACCACCTCCTTCAGCTCAGACACCTGAACACAGTGGATTTGGGTGTTAATGTTCTCATAGCTGCAGTCCGGCGGACTTACACTCTTAATTTTACAGCAACAACCTACATTGGCTATATATATCGCAGTCCCGTTAAACGGAAAGTTACTTACCTCGACCACCTCCCCTTCCACCGTGACCAGACCAGCAGATTCCCTGCAGGTGCTGAGGGGGGTCAGGGGCGAGCGAGGATTGATCAGCCTCAAGGCCTCGTTTTGTAATTTCTCGTCGATGACGAGGGCGCTGCTTCGAAAGAATTCTGTCTCCCTTGAGACATTAAAGGCATATGGAGGGGAATTGCCCCTCAGGTTATAGCCACGAACCACGTAGGAAGCACCCTCTTGAACTTGGGCCTTCAGGTCTTCATACAGGGTCACTTTGGCCACGGAGTGCCCGTCGCTGATGGCCATGACGGCATTAGCTTTTGTGACGGCCGCCACCGCTCTGCCGTCCTGGAAGTCCCACCTCGTGACCCTATGCTGGTCCTTCAGTGCAACCACACAAATGTGTATTGCCGGGGGCTTAAAGTAAGGGGTTTGGGGCTTCGACGAAAGAACTTTTCTTAACGCCATTCTGAAATGAATAAAGACAAATAGTCAAAGTCACAGCAAGTCTTTTCTAAATGGACATTTGCAGATTTTCTGTCTTCATTCATTTTTAAACAGGTGTATGTATTTATCGAATGTAGACAGGCTACCTACTATTAACTGAGTGCTGTTTTATGCTAGCCCTTGAAGGCGAACATTTCAGCCTTCTCAAATTTAAACTACCTGTTACGTCTTTACACGAGCCTCTCAATAATATCATTTTAATATTATTTTGATTTATTTGACCAAGTTTGACGTTATACAAAGCAGGGGGTTCAAAGAGCACGGCTTTTTTGCCTCTCGTTTTTATCGAATCTTTAAGGGACCAAAGTGACCTACCTTTCTCGGTTCAGGATGGACAGCAGTGGATTTTTCGCGCCGCTGCGGCTCCGACAATGTTCTAGAAGGTCCACGCGCCGCCTCGTCATGTCCGCGAGCCCTTCGTCCAGGAAAACTCGTTTGCGAGTTTTGTGCTCATGAAACAAAGTTTTTGTTCTCTTTGCTCTCTTTTATAGTTCAGTAATTATTATTTTGAATATTTATGGACACGATTATCATTTCATATTTGGTGTTATCATTTATTATAAAAATAGTCGGATGTTATGTACATATATTGTTCCGGATACACAGAGTTGTATCCATCAGATAGATAATAATCGATAGATAGATAACACGTGTGCATTTATCTATATCTATATCTATATAGATAGATATAGATAGATAGATAGATAGATGTTCATACACAGGTATATATTTGACATTGTTGTGCTAAACAGCCACTGCGTAAAGCGCTGCTTTCAGTACTCGGGAAAGGGACAGCTAACAGAGACCCTCGTCCATTTCCGTAGCTAATAGTGACAGACAGACAGACAGACAGACAGACAGACAGACAGACAGAGTGACGGTTATCCACGTAGGCTAGCTGGCTAAATACAAGAGCAGCAGTAGCTTCGTACAACTTGTTTGCGCTTGCTGACATAACTTGTCAGCCACCGCAAAGCTAGCGCGATAGTAGCGCTAGCCGACGAAAGCTAGCTGCCGGTAGCGTCAGCTGACTGGATACAGAGTCATTTGTTTATGTGTGACGTAGCGGCTGCTTGTGTGTGCGGGGCTCTGGTTGCTATGGGGAGAGTTGCGGCAGAGTGGAAGCGACAGACTGATTAGAACTGTCCTAAACAGAGCGCTCTAACAAAGGCAGACGTCACACGATGCCGGCTACAAATGATCAGAGTTAATGCTGAAACACGCGAGGAGTAAATTATCATTTGTGGGCAAAAATTAAAGGCTTTTTAACATCCACACAGTAATCAAATAATAGCACTATCCGTGGCTACACGGGGATTTTGAAGACTTTAAAAGAAAAGTCGAGAATTGTGACAAACATTTATTGATTGAAAATTGAATCAGTAATCAGAGATTAAAACATGTATTGATTGGACATTGAACACAGACTGCACGATTACATGGATTTGTCATAACTGATTGAATTGAATAAACTGATTGAATTGATTAAACTGATTGAATTGATTAAACTGATTATACATCCATTTTACAAAAGGTTAACATAGAACAAAAACAGAACACATGAACTTTGGCAAATTGATTAATAACATCCTATACAATGTGAAAGGTAATTTGAACAACGGAGAACCGATTCCTAATGAACACATTAAAACAACAGCAAAAACAGCAACAACAAAAAGAAACTCAAACAGCTACTCCTCCTTCCGCATGGCTTCAATGGCGACAATGGTGTTGCCTTTAACGGTTATTTTGACCGGTAAGGGTGGCGCTTCCATTATGGCAGCTATTGGCAGCCACTTGCTCTCCTCGATGAACAGCGTCCTGTCGTCCTCCAGGAGCACTTTTAGGCTTCCGGGAGCCCCGCGTGCCGGTGTTGCCCCGTAAACTCCAACCTCCTCCGCTGCCGTGGAACTGACCGCCTGGCGAAAGACATGCAGGTATTTGGTCACAAGCATACAAACGTTCTATTAAACTGATAGCATACGCAACAAAATATCTGATGCAGCTTCATGCTTCGTAAATACATTGTTGAATTGATGCATTATCATATTTATTGTGATGATGAGGATAACCGTAACAAGGTAACTAACACATGAAGAAAAAGCAGAAAAAAAGCCTAGTAGGCATACCTCAATTGCTGACTCCACCGTTGTTTGGAGCCGGAATCCATAATTGGACTCCGACCCTCTCAGGTGGGACACTCTCAGGACGTTCCCGATCTCACAGCAGTGGAGGGCGGTTTCCCTCCAGAGGGACACGGGCACCTTTGTTTCCCCCTGTGAATGACATAGTGTATTACTGTGCTGACAATATGCAAAGTGACCTATAGGCATTCATTAAAAAGCCCACCTGCTTCAACGTGATGTTTTGCAGTGGCACGCGGTCCCTCGCCACCACCACCTCCTTCAGCTCAGACACCTGAACACAGTGGATTTGGGTGTTAATGTTCTCATAGCTGCAGTCCGGCGGACTTACACTCTTAATTTTACAGCAACAACCTACATTGGCTATATATATCGCAGTCCCGTTAAACGGAAAGTTACTTACCTCGACCACCTCCCCTTCCACCGTGACCAGACCAGCAGATTCCCTGCAGGTGCTGAGGGGGGTCAGGGGCGAGCGAGGATTGATCAGCCTCAAGGCCTCGTTTTGTAATTTCTCGTCGATGACGAGGGCGCTGCTTCGAAAGAATTCTGTCTCCCTTGAGACATTAAAGGCATATGGAGGGGAATTGCCCCTCAGGTTATAGCCACGAACCACGTAGGAAGCACCCTCTTGAACTTGGGCCTTCAGGTCTTCATACAGGGTCACTTTGGCCACGGAGTGCCCGTCGCTGATGGCCATGACGGCATTAGCTTTTGTGACGGCCGCCACCGCTCTGCCGTCCTGGAAGTCCCACCTCGTGACCCTATGCTGGTCCTTCAGTGCAACCACACAAATGTGTATTGCCGGGGGCTTAAAGTAAGGGGTTTGGGGCTTCGACGAAAGAACTTTTCTTAACGCCATTCTGAAATGAATAAAGACAAATAGTCAAAGTCACAGCAAGTCTTTTCTAAATGGACATTTGCAGATTTTCTGTCTTCATTCATTTTTAAACAGGTGTATGTATTTATCGAATGTAGACAGGCTACCTACTATTAACTGAGTGCTGTTTTATGCTAGCCCTTGAAGGCGAACATTTCAGCCTTCTCAAATTTAAACTACCTGTTACGTCTTTACACGAGCCTCTCAATTAATATCATTTTAATATTATTTTGATTTATTTGACCAAGTTTGACGTTATACAAAGCAGGGGGTTCAAAGAGCACGGCTTTTTTGCCTCTCGTTTTTATCGAATCTTTAAGGGACCAAAGTGACCTACCTTTCTCGGTTCAGGATGGACAGCAGTGGATTTTTCGCGCCGCTGCGGCTCCGACAATGTTCTAGAAGGTCCACGCGCCGCCTCGTCATGTCCGCGAGCCCTTCGTCCAGGAAAACTCGTTTGCGAGTTTTGTGCTCATGAAACAAAGTTTTTGTTCTCTTTGCTCTCTTTTATAGTTCAGTAATTATTATTTTGAATATTTATGGACACGATTATCATTTCATATTTGGTGTTATCATTTATTATAAAAATAGTCGGATGTTATGTACATATATTGTTCCGGATACACAGAGTTGTATCCATCAGATAGATAATAATCGATAGATAGATAACACGTGTGCATTTATCTATATCTATATCTATATAGATAGATATAGATAGATAGATAGATAGATGTTCATACACAGGTATATATTTGACATTGTTGTGCTAAACAGCCACTGCGTAAAGCGCTGCTTTCAGTACTCGGGAAAGGGACAGCTAACAGAGACCCTCGTCCATTTCCGTAGCTAATAGTGACAGACAGACAGACAGACAGACAGACAGACAGACAGACAGAGTGACGGTTATCCACGTAGGCTAGCTGGCTAAATACAAGAGCAGCAGTAGCTTCGTACAACTTGTTTGCGCTTGCTGACATAACTTGTCAGCCACCGCAAAGCTAGCGCGATAGTAGCGCTAGCCGACGAAAGCTAGCTGCCGGTAGCGTCAGCTGACTGGATACAGAGTCATTTGTTTATGTGTGACGTAGCGGCTGCTTGTGTGTGCGGGGCTCTGGTTGCTATGGGGAGAGTTGCGGCAGAGTGGAAGCGACAGACTGATTAGAACTGTCCTAAACAGAGCGCTCTAACAAAGGCAGACGTCACACGATGCCGGCTACAAATGATCAGAGTTAATGCTGAAACACGCGAGGAGTAAATTATCATTTGTGGGCAAAAATTAAAGGCTTTTTAACATCCACACAGTAATCAAATAATAGCACTATCCGTGGCTACACGGGGATTTTGAAGACTTTAAAAGAAAAGTCGAGAATTGTGACAAACATTTATTGATTGAAAATTGAATCAGTAATCAGAGATTAAAACATGTATTGATTGGACATTGAACACAGACTGCACGATTACATGGATTTGTCATAACTGATTGAATTGAATAAACTGATTGAATTGATTAAACTGATTGAATTGATTAAACTGATTATACATCCATTTTACAAAAGGTTAACATAGAACAAAAACAGAACACATGAACTTTGGCAAATTGATTAATAACATCCTATACAATGTGAAAGGTAATTTGAACAACGGAGAACCGATTCCTAATGAACACATTAAAACAACAGCAAAAACAGCAACAACAAAAAGAAACTCAAACAGCTACTCCTCCTTCCGCATGGCTTCAATGGCGACAATGGTGTTGCCTTTAACGGTTATTTTGACCGGTAAGGGTGGCGCTTCCATTATGGCAGCTATTGGCAGCCACTTGCTCTCCTCGATGAACAGCGTCCTGTCGTCCTCCAGGAGCACTTTTAGGCTTCCGGGAGCCCCGCGTGCCGGTGTTGCCCCGTAAACTCCAACCTCCTCCGCTGCCGTGGAACTGACCGCCTGGCGAAAGACATGCAGGTATTTGGTCACAAGCATACAAACGTTCTATTAAACTGATAGCATACGCAACAAAATATCTGATGCAGCTTCATGCTTCGTAAATACATTGTTGAATTGATGCATTATCATATTTATTGTGATGATGAGGATAACCGTAACAAGGTAACTAACACATGAAGAAAAAGCAGAAAAAAAGCCTAGTAGGCATACCTCAATTGCTGACTCCACCGTTGTTTGGAGCCGGAATCCATAATTGGACTCCGACCCTCTCAGGTGGGACACTCTCAGGACGTTCCCGATCTCACAGCAGTGGAGGGCGGTTTCCCTCCAGAGGGACACGGGCACCTTTGTTTCCCCCTGTGAATGACATAGTGTATTACTGTGCTGACAATATGCAAAGTGACCTATAGGCATTCATTAAAAAGCCCACCTGCTTCAACGTGATGTTTTGCAGTGGCACGCGGTCCCTCGCCACCACCACCTCCTTCAGCTCAGACACCTGAACACAGTGGATTTGGGTGTTAATGTTCTCATAGCTGCAGTCCGGCGGACTTACACTCTTAATTTTACAGCAACAACCTACATTGGCTATATATATCGCAGTCCCGTTAAACGGAAAGTTACTTACCTCGACCACCTCCCCTTCCACCGTGACCAGACCAGCAGATTCCCTGCAGGTGCTGAGGGGGGTCAGGGGCGAGCGAGGATTGATCAGCCTCAAGGCCTCGTTTTGTAATTTCTCGTCGATGACGAGGGCGCTGCTTCGAAAGAATTCTGTCTCCCTTGAGACATTAAAGGCATATGGAGGGGAATTGCCCCTCAGGTTATAGCCACGAACCACGTAGGAAGCACCCTCTTGAACTTGGGCCTTCAGGTCTTCATACAGGGTCACTTTGGCCACGGAGTGCCCGTCGCTGATGGCCATGACGGCATTAGCTTTTGTGACGGCCGCCACCGCTCTGCCGTCCTGGAAGTCCCACCTCGTGACCCTATGCTGGTCCTTCAGTGCAACCACACAAATGTGTATTGCCGGGGGCTTAAAGTAAGGGGTTTGGGGCTTCGACGAAAGAACTTTTCTTAACGCCATTCTGAAATGAATAAAGACAAATAGTCAAAGTCACAGCAAGTCTTTTCTAAATGGACATTTGCAGATTTTCTGTCTTCATTCATTTTTAAACAGGTGTATGTATTTATCGAATGTAGACAGGCTACCTACTATTAACTGAGTGCTGTTTTATGCTAGCCCTTGAAGGCGAACATTTCAGCCTTCTCAAATTTAAACTACCTGTTACGTCTTTACACGAGCCTCTCAATTAATATCATTTTAATATTATTTTGATTTATTTGACCAAGTTTGACGTTATACAAAGCAGGGGGTTCAAAGAGCACGGCTTTTTTGCCTCTCGTTTTTATCGAATCTTTAAGGGACCAAAGTGACCTACCTTTCTCGGTTCAGGATGGACAGCAGTGGATTTTTCGCGCCGCTGCGGCTCCGACAATGTTCTAGAAGGTCCACGCGCCGCCTCGTCATGTCCGCGAGCCCTTCGTCCAGGAAAACTCGTTTGCGAGTTTTGTGCTCATGAAACAAAGTTTTTGTTCTCTTTGCTCTCTTTTATAGTTCAGTAATTATTATTTTGAATATTTATGGACACGATTATCATTTCATATTTGGTGTTATCATTTATTATAAAAATAGTCGGATGTTATGTACATATATTGTTCCGGATACACAGAGTTGTATCCATCAGATAGATAATAATCGATAGATAGATAACACGTGTGCATTTATCTATATCTATATCTATATAGATAGATATAGATAGATAGATAGATAGATGTTCATACACAGGTATATATTTGACATTGTTGTGCTAAACAGCCACTGCGTAAAGCGCTGCTTTCAGTACTCGGGAAAGGGACAGCTAACAGAGACCCTCGTCCATTTCCGTAGCTAATAGTGACAGACAGACAGACAGACAGACAGACAGACAGACAGACAGAGTGACGGTTATCCACGTAGGCTAGCTGGCTAAATACAAGAGCAGCAGTAGCTTCGTACAACTTGTTTGCGCTTGCTGACATAACTTGTCAGCGCGATAGTAGCGCTAGCCGACGAAAGCTAGCTGCCGGTAGCGTCAGCTGACTGGATACAGAGTCATTTGTTTATGTGTGACGTAGCGGCTGCTTGTGTGTGCGGGGCTCTGGTTGCTATGGGGAGAGTTGCGGCAGAGTGGAAGCGACAGACTGATTAGAACTGTCCTAAACAGAGCGCTCTAACAAAGGCAGACGTCACACGATGCCGGCTACAAATGATCAGAGTTAATGCTGAAACACGCGAGGAGTAAATTATCATTTGTGGGCAAAAATTAAAGGCTTTTTAACATCCACACAGTAATCAAATAATAGCACTATCCGTGGCTACACGGGGATTTTGAAGACTTTAAAAGAAAAGTCGAGAATTGTGACAAACATTTATTGATTGAAAATTGAATCAGTAATCAGAGATTAAAACATGTATTGATTGGACATTGAACACAGACTGCACGATTACATGGATTTGTCATAACTGATTGAATTGAATAAACTGATTGAATTGATTAAACTGATTGAATTGATTAAACTGATTATACATCCATTTTACAAAAGGTTAACATAGAACAAAAACAGAACACATGAACTTTGGCAAATTGATTAATAACATCCTATACAATGTGAAAGGTAATTTGAACAACGGAGAACCGATTCCTAATGAACACATTAAAACAACAGCAAAAACAGCAACAACAAAAAGAAACTCAAACAGCTACTCCTCCTTCCGCATGGCTTCAATGGCGACAATGGTGTTGCCTTTAACGGTTATTTTGACCGGTAAGGGTGGCGCTTCCATTATGGCAGCTATTGGCAGCCACTTGCTCTCCTCGATGAACAGCGTCCTGTCGTCCTCCAGGAGCACTTTTAGGCTTCCGGGAGCCCCGCGTGCCGGTGTTGCCCCGTAAACTCCAACCTCCTCCGCTGCCGTGGAACTGACCGCCTGGCGAAAGACATGCAGGTATTTGGTCACAAGCATACAAACGTTCTATTAAACTGATAGCATACGCAACAAAATATCTGATGCAGCTTCATGCTTCGTAAATACATTGTTGAATTGATGCATTATCATATTTATTGTGATGATGAGGATAACCGTAACAAGGTAACTAACACATGAAGAAAAAGCAGAAAAAAAGCCTAGTAGGCATACCTCAATTGCTGACTCCACCGTTGTTTGGAGCCGGAATCCATAATTGGACTCCGACCCTCTCAGGTGGGACACTCTCAGGACGTTCCCGATCTCACAGCAGTGGAGGGCGGTTTCCCTCCAGAGGGACACGGGCACCTTTGTTTCCCCCTGTGAATGACATAGTGTATTACTGTGCTGACAATATGCAAAGTGACCTATAGGCATTCATTAAAAAGCCCACCTGCTTCAACGTGATGTTTTGCAGTGGCACGCGGTCCCTCGCCACCACCACCTCCTTCAGCTCAGACACCTGAACACAGTGGATTTGGGTGTTAATGTTCTCATAGCTGCAGTCCGGCGGACTTACACTCTTAATTTTACAGCAACAACCTACATTGGCTATATATATCGCAGTCCCGTTAAACGGAAAGTTACTTACCTCGACCACCTCCCCTTCCACCGTGACCAGACCAGCAGATTCCCTGCAGGTGCTGAGGGGGGTCAGGGGCGAGCGAGGATTGATCAGCCTCAAGGCCTCGTTTTGTAATTTCTCGTCGATGACGAGGGCGCTGCTTCGAAAGAATTCTGTCTCCCTTGAGACATTAAAGGCATATGGAGGGGAATTGCCCCTCAGGTTATAGCCACGAACCACGTAGGAAGCACCCTCTTGAACTTGGGCCTTCAGGTCTTCATACAGGGTCACTTTGGCCACGGAGTGCCCGTCGCTGATGGCCATGACGGCATTAGCTTTTGTGACGGCCGCCACCGCTCTGCCGTCCTGGAAGTCCCACCTCGTGACCCTATGCTGGTCCTTCAGTGCAACCACACAAATGTGTATTGCCGGGGGCTTAAAGTAAGGGGTTTGGGGCTTCGACGAAAGAACTTTTCTTAACGCCATTCTGAAATGAATAAAGACAAATAGTCAAAGTCACAGCAAGTCTTTTCTAAATGGACATTTGCAGATTTTCTGTCTTCATTCATTTTTAAACAGGTGTATGTATTTATCGAATGTAGACAGGCTACCTACTATTAACTGAGTGCTGTTTTATGCTAGCCCTTGAAGGCGAACATTTCAGCCTTCTCAAATTTAAACTACCTGTTACGTCTTTACACGAGCCTCTCAATTAATATCATTTTAATATTATTTTGATTTATTTGACCAAGTTTGACGTTATACAAAGCAGGGGGTTCAAAGAGCACGGCTTTTTTGCCTCTCGTTTTTATCGAATCTTTAAGGGACCAAAGTGACCTACCTTTCTCGGTTCAGGATGGACAGCAGTGGATTTTTCGCGCCGCTGCGGCTCCGACAATGTTCTAGAAGGTCCACGCGCCGCCTCGTCATGTCCGCGAGCCCTTCGTCCAGGAAAACTCGTTTGCGAGTTTTGTGCTCATGAAACAAAGTTTTTGTTCTCTTTGCTCTCTTTTATAGTTCAGTAATTATTATTTTGAATATTTATGGACACGATTATCATTTCATATTTGGTGTTATCATTTATTATAAAAATAGTCGGATGTTATGTACATATATTGTTCCGGATACACAGAGTTGTATCCATCAGATAGATAATAATCGATAGATAGATAACACGTGTGCATTTATCTATATCTATATCTATATAGATAGATATAGATAGATAGATAGATAGATGTTCATACACAGGTATATATTTGACATTGTTGTGCTAAACAGCCACTGCGTAAAGCGCTGCTTTCAGTACTCGGGAAAGGGACAGCTAACAGAGACCCTCGTCCATTTCCGTAGCTAATAGTGACAGACAGACAGACAGACAGACAGACAGACAGACAGACAGAGTGACGGTTATCCACGTAGGCTAGCTGGCTAAATACAAGAGCAGCAGTAGCTTCGTACAACTTGTTTGCGCTTGCTGACATAACTTGTCAGCCACCGCAAAGCTAGCGCGATAGTAGCGCTAGCCGACGAAAGCTAGCTGCCGGTAGCGTCAGCTGACTGGATACAGAGTCATTTGTTTATGTGTGACGTAGCGGCTGCTTGTGTGTGCGGGGCTCTGGTTGCTATGGGGAGAGTTGCGGCAGAGTGGAAGCGACAGACTGATTAGAACTGTCCTAAACAGAGCGCTCTAACAAAGGCAGACGTCACACGATGCCGGCTACAAATGATCAGAGTTAATGCTGAAACACGCGAGGAGTAAATTATCATTTGTGGGCAAAAATTAAAGGCTTTTTAACATCCACACAGTAATCAAATAATAGCACTATCCGTGGCTACACGGGGATTTTGAAGACTTTAAAAGAAAAGTCGAGAATTGTGACAAACATTTATTGATTGAAAATTGAATCAGTAATCAGAGATTAAAACATGTATTGATTGGACATTGAACACAGACTGCACGATTACATGGATTTGTCATAACTGATTGAATTGAATAAACTGATTGAATTGATTAAACTGATTGAATTGATTAAACTGATTATACATCCATTTTACAAAAGGTTAACATAGAACAAAAACAGAACACATGAACTTTGGCAAATTGATTAATAACATCCTATACAATGTGAAAGGTAATTTGAACAACGGAGAACCGATTCCTAATGAACACATTAAAACAACAGCAAAAACAGCAACAACAAAAAGAAACTCAAACAGCTACTCCTCCTTCCGCATGGCTTCAATGGCGACAATGGTGTTGCCTTTAACGGTTATTTTGACCGGTAAGGGTGGCGCTTCCATTATGGCAGCTATTGGCAGCCACTTGCTCTCCTCGATGAACAGCGTCCTGTCGTCCTCCAGGAGCACTTTTAGGCTTCCGGGAGCCCCGCGTGCCGGTGTTGCCCCGTAAACTCCAACCTCCTCCGCTGCCGTGGAACTGACCGCCTGGCGAAAGACATGCAGGTATTTGGTCACAAGCATACAAACGTTCTATTAAACTGATAGCATACGCAACAAAATATCTGATGCAGCTTCATGCTTCGTAAATACATTGTTGAATTGATGCATTATCATATTTATTGTGATGATGAGGATAACCGTAACAAGGTAACTAACACATGAAGAAAAAGCAGAAAAAAAGCCTAGTAGGCATACCTCAATTGCTGACTCCACCGTTGTTTGGAGCCGGAATCCATAATTGGACTCCGACCCTCTCAGGTGGGACACTCTCAGGACGTTCCCGATCTCACAGCAGTGGAGGGCGGTTTCCCTCCAGAGGGACACGGGCACCTTTGTTTCCCCCTGTGAATGACATAGTGTATTACTGTGCTGACAATATGCAAAGTGACCTATAGGCATTCATTAAAAAGCCCACCTGCTTCAACGTGATGTTTTGCAGTGGCACGCGGTCCCTCGCCACCACCACCTCCTTCAGCTCAGACACCTGAACACAGTGGATTTGGGTGTTAATGTTCTCATAGCTGCAGTCCGGCGGACTTACACTCTTAATTTTACAGCAACAACCTACATTGGCTATATATATCGCAGTCCCGTTAAACGGAAAGTTACTTACCTCGACCACCTCCCCTTCCACCGTGACCAGACCAGCAGATTCCCTGCAGGTGCTGAGGGGGGTCAGGGGCGAGCGAGGATTGATCAGCCTCAAGGCCTCGTTTTGTAATTTCTCGTCGATGACGAGGGCGCTGCTTCGAAAGAATTCTGTCTCCCTTGAGACATTAAAGGCATATGGAGGGGAATTGCCCCTCAGGTTATAGCCACGAACCACGTAGGAAGCACCCTCTTGAACTTGGGCCTTCAGGTCTTCATACAGGGTCACTTTGGCCACGGAGTGCCCGTCGCTGATGGCCATGACGGCATTAGCTTTTGTGACGGCCGCCACCGCTCTGCCGTCCTGGAAGTCCCACCTCGTGACCCTATGCTGGTCCTTCAGTGCAACCACACAAATGTGTATTGCCGGGGGCTTAAAGTAAGGGGTTTGGGGCTTCGACGAAAGAACTTTTCTTAACGCCATTCTGAAATGAATAAAGACAAATAGTCAAAGTCACAGCAAGTCTTTTCTAAATGGACATTTGCAGATTTTCTGTCTTCATTCATTTTTAAACAGGTGTATGTATTTATCGAATGTAGACAGGCTACCTACTATTAACTGAGTGCTGTTTTATGCTAGCCCTTGAAGGCGAACATTTCAGCCTTCTCAAATTTAAACTACCTGTTACGTCTTTACACGAGCCTCTCAATTAATATCATTTTAATATTATTTTGATTTATTTGACCAAGTTTGACGTTATACAAAGCAGGGGGTTCAAAGAGCACGGCTTTTTTGCCTCTCGTTTTTATCGAATCTTTAAGGGACCAAAGTGACCTACCTTTCTCGGTTCAGGATGGACAGCAGTGGATTTTTCGCGCCGCTGCGGCTCCGACAATGTTCTAGAAGGTCCACGCGCCGCCTCGTCATGTCCGCGAGCCCTTCGTCCAGGAAAACTCGTTTGCGAGTTTTGTGCTCATGAAACAAAGTTTTTGTTCTCTTTGCTCTCTTTTATAGTTCAGTAATTATTATTTTGAATATTTATGGACACGATTATCATTTCATATTTGGTGTTATCATTTATTATAAAAATAGTCGGATGTTATGTACATATATATGTTCCGGATACACAGAGTTGTATCCATCAGATAGATAATAATCGATAGATAGATAACACGTGTGCATTTATCTATATCTATATCTATATAGATAGATATAGATAGATAGATAGATAGATGTTCATACACAGGTATATATTTGACATTGTTGTGCTAAACAGCCACTGCGTAAAGCGCTGCTTTCAGTACTCGGGAAAGGGACAGCTAACAGAGACCCTCGTCCATTTCCGTAGCTAATAGTGACAGACAGACAGACAGACAGACAGACAGACAGACAGACAGAGTGACGGTTATCCACGTAGGCTAGCTGGCTAAATACAAGAGCAGCAGTAGCTTCGTACAACTTGTTTGCGCTTGCTGACATAACTTGTCAGCCACCGCAAAGCTAGCGCGATAGTAGCGCTAGCCGACGAAAGCTAGCTGCCGGTAGCGTCAGCTGACTGGATACAGAGTCATTTGTTTATGTGTGACGTAGCGGCTGCTTGTGTGTGCGGGGCTCTGGTTGCTATGGGGAGAGTTGCGGCAGAGTGGAAGCGACAGACTGATTAGAACTGTCCTAAACAGAGCGCTCTAACAAAGGCAGACGTCACACGATGCCGGCTACAAATGATCAGAGTTAATGCTGAAACACGCGAGGAGTAAATTATCATTTGTGGGCAAAAATTAAAGGCTTTTTAACATCCACACAGTAATCAAATAATAGCACTATCCGAGGCTACACGGGGATTTTGAAGACTTTAAAAGAAAAGTCGAGAATTGTGACAAACATTTATTGATTGAAAATTGAATCAGTAATCAGGGATCAAAACATGTATTGATTGGACATTGAACACAGACTGCACGATTACATGGATTTGTCATAACTGATTGAATTGATTAAACTGATTATACATCCATTTTACAAAAAGTTAACATAGAACAACACAGCAATTTTTAAATGTATTTCAGCTTTTTCTATTCTTTCAGCAATGTTTAGAAATAATTTCAGCTTTTATTATTTCTGTGATTTCGAATTCATAGAAAATTCTCCCATTTCAGTTTTTTTGCAATTGTTTCAAGTTGATTTCAGCTTTTCTCATTTCTGTAATTTCAGCAATTTTTAAATGTATTTTTAGCTTTTTCTATTCGTTCAGCAATGTTTGGAATAATTTCAGCTTGTTTCATTTCTGTACTTTAAGCAACTTTTTGAAATTAATTTCAGCTTTCTGCATTCCAACGCATTTTCTGCAGGAAATGCATTTTCTAGTTCTTATTCTATTTCTTCCGCCGCACCTTTCAACTCCTTCACACTTTCAGCTATTAAGACCATTCAAATATTAAAATGTTCAGCTCCTTCAGGAGAGGGGTGCTATGACTTTTCAGCTTTTCAGCTCTTATATTTGAATTAATATAAATTAAAACATGGTTTCCAATGGATTAAATTTTCAAATCCTTTTAAAACTTGTTCAAATTTCAACTTTTTCAGCTTTTCCAATCTTTCAGCTAGAGACACCATTTAAACTTTAAAATGTTGAAACAAGTCTTAACAATTTCCTAAAAAAAACAGCTTGTTGATATCTATTATAGTTTTTTCATAATCACTCATTATGTTTCACTAGTTTTGGGGTCCTTTTCGAATTTAGAGTGAGCGCTAGAGTGCGGGCAAAGTCGGAAGACAAGAGAGGGTCCATGTTTTGTAAACTGTTGGTAGAGCAGTTTTAAAAGACATAAAGACATAAAAACTACACTCAAACGTTCGGTAGAGTCTTGTGTCGCTCAAAATGTAATTATTTTTTGGCTACTCCAAATAGTTTTGCTCCAGGAAGCATTTGTTTGAGGTGTGGGTTCTCAGTAACTCTCTGTGAGCTAAGTGCAGCTGCTCCGTTGCCGCGACAACGAGCTGGGGCTCTTTCTGTGACTCACAGCTGATCCTAATTAGCTGATTAGTGCAGCCTGACATGACCTCCTTCTCTCCACCTTCTCTCATCATTTCAATTTCATTGTTCGGTCTGAAACGGCGCGCCCAGTGACGGGTGGTGCAGCAATATTGTTGTTCGGGTGGAAATCGGGAGAAAGGTCGGTCCGGGAGATTTTCGGGAGGGGCTTTAAAAAACATCGGGAGGGTTGACATGTCTGGTCATGTCTGGTCATCGCAGCCCTGAACCATCAGGAGCACAAACTCACAGCAGAGTGGGATAAACTGTAGAGGCTCGAGACCCTTCTAGAGCCATGCAGGGAAATCAGTCTAACTTATCAAATAACATTGATTTGATTATTTTCTGGAATGAATTAAAAAATCAAATATCAATAACATGTATTTATGTAAAAAATAATAATTATGATAATAATAATGATAATTATGTATCTGTGTCTTGTTATTTATCTTTATTATGCATTTCAGAAAAAAAAAATTGTTAGGATTCAGGTGATTAATCATGATTAATCCACTGAAAATTCTGATTAATTTGATTAAAATTTTTAATCATTTGACAGCCCTACTACTAATATTACTAGTACTACTAGTATTTCAACCCCCATGGAGGGAATTCTTACTGTAATGTTTGTGGCCCATCAATTAATAACTTTAGTTTTCTTAGCTTAGGGCGACTGTGGGTGAGTGCGGAGCGCGGCCGTCCTCCAATCAGAGGGTTGGCCGTCTGATCCCAGGCCCGGCTAACCTGCATGTCAATGTGTCCTTGGGCAAGACACTTGATCCCAGCATTGTTCCTCTAGCTGTGACTACAGTGTGTGAATGTTAGTTACTGGTTGGGAAGGTGCCACTGTGTGAATGGGTGAATGATGTTATGTAGTGTTAAGGCGCTTTGAGTGGTCAGAAGACTAGAAGAGCGCTGTACAAATCTATTTTACCAAGTCCATTTGGTTTGAATAACATTCTGTTTCCCAGACCCCCCCCCCACCCAATTCCATTATTTCAACATAAAAGCCTCAATTATTATCTCTACCTCAATAATAGGTACCCCACAATTGCTTTCAAATACTAGTGAAACTAGTAGTTACTTCTTCTACTGCTAGTACTAGTACCACAAGTACCACAATTACAACTCTAACATTCTTTTTTTGCGTATTCAGTTGTTGATCAGCGGGTGATAGCAAGTTAATAGTGTTGATAGTGATATTAACAAAACATGTCACGAATTATTTACTAAAAATAACTAAATATCATTGAATTCATATAATGACTTAGGAAAACATTACCTAATCAAGACCATATCTTTTTGTCAATTTATCAGCTTATTTTACAGTATCTTGTTGATGATACGAATGCTCTTAAAGGACAACTATGGATTAAATAAAATGCATTAAGATAGCTGATGAATTAAGCTTTGAGGTTTGTGTGGCACAGTTTTCTATCGATACCCGGATTTATGACTTTCCGAATGTTCCTGAATGCATCAATCAAATTCTACGTCACATTCAACAGATCTCCGTCACATTCAACGGATCTCCGTCAATTTCCTCTGAAGTCTTGACCGGTAAGTACCACTAAGCCCCGGGCTCATAGTTTGAATGGTGTAATCCGTTTGTAACCCGTGCACTATTTGTACGCTAATGAAAGCGTGAAATATTCCCTCCGTATGACAACGCCAACTCGTGGATAACACTTGCCTAGCCGCTACGTTAGCCACACATTAGTATGACGAAGACAAAAATATGTAACGTTAACAGTATTAAGCTATGTGTTGAACTGGCATTAACTGGTTATTTGGGTTACTTATTTATCTAACTATCGTTTCAGTTAATATGGCTAGTCTCCGTTAGCCTCTATGTCTACGTAGTTTAACGTTTCAAAGTCACGGGTTCGTTTGTGTGCCGTAAGGGAAATATTTCTATTTGTGTCATAGTTTATTACGAGGAAGGAGGCGATTTTAATTCATTTGCAACATTGAGCAAAAAGGTGCAATAGGCTTTACATTATTGAAGATAAAGTACTGCTCAAAACCTTATTGCTTATGCTATGATGCAGATACCAGCAAAATTATAAATAGTAAGTAGCTTAATAGCTTCAGCACTAAATGGTTGTGAATCGCATTTCAGTAGCCTAGAGAAAATAGTCCCCGAAGGTCTAATGTAAACAACATTGGGTCTCCTTCCAATATCTCGCACATTCTTATTCAGCTCAATAATGTACACCCCATGACTCACTCTCAACCAATCAGAACGCTGGATTTAATCTACCCGTTTTATAATACAATAATATAATAATTCAAATAAATTTAATTGGAGATTGGTTAAAATTGCAATGGTTTTATCAGTTTGAGTTGACTAGTTTGCCAGGCATTAGTTATGAGTTAGCTGGTTAGCGTTACTTTGCTCGCTGGCAAACTAGTCAGCCAACTGATGAAATTGCCACGTCCTCTCTAACCGTAATGCTACTTTTAGCATGTGGTAACCACGGGACTATTTCACTCTTCTATTAACAAATCCGATGTCAATTCCATTTAAAGTAGTTTGTTGCTTTTGAGAAACATAATTAACTAACGTTAGTTTATCACGTTAACTCAATAAATTGACATAATTATATTACCAACCTGGGACATGTAAAATGCAAATCTATGTAAAACGTCAACTTTATTGGCTGTGGTAGACTGCTGGAGACCAGTTCAAGCTAATGATTGACTTTATAAGAACAGGTTAATTTAGTTTTTCCGCCATATGTTTATTTACCAGCTGTATGTATGTAGTCTATTTCTTTTAAGGTCATAAAAACATTGTCCACAACAACATTACGTTAATATGACTGAGATTGAATTACACTTTATTCCTCATTATTTCGGTAATATGGAACAGCAGTAATCTACTTCTCTATGTATTGTTAGGATATTCCTTATCCACCCGAGTTGGTTGATAGAAGAATCCACTACAGGAAATTAGTTAAAAAGTTTAACATTTATTTAGAAGAGAAAAAGTTGTACATGAGCAATTCTCCGCAGATATATCTGGAGACAATGAAATACGCATCGCAAGCAAATCCCTTCCAAAGTCCGCCTGCCTTCTGACACTGACCTGTTTTAATCCCTCTGGTGCCCTTGAACGTTGGTTCAACCCAGTTCATCCTTCTGTAACAAATGCCTTCCCCGAACAATGAGTGTCTGGTACTCTCTCCTGCAGCCTTCGGCCTTGCCCTGAAAATGGGTTCAAACTGGCTCTCCCTTCGGTCGCAGGTGTTTTATCTCAGATAATATTTTATCTTAATTTTTCCTGTGTTCTCTCTTCCACCATTCACATTGTCTGCCTTATAAGGACCGATCCGGTCACGCCATCTGTCCTACAAGCGGACATCTATTCTACAAGCTAAAAAGTAAATACAAGAAGACACACACAGAGAACCCCACATCCCACAGTATGTAATATATCATTTCCTAAGGTGTTTTGTTTAAAGGCTCAAAGTTGAACCTTCTTAATGTCAGTCATATTGTTTCCTCTCTTAGACAACAGAGCATCCTCCTTATCTGCATTGTGTGTGGTAAGTTATAAATAATGCAACAAATATCTAATAGACCACATAACTACACTGCAAATAACATGCGTAGATATTTTCAATTTATTAAAAAACATTTACATTGTATTCTATGGATGGCTGCCACATCATTTTTGAAGTTGTTGGTATATTTTTGTTTCTTTATAATTTGAATAGTTCATTTTTGTTTGAAATGGGCTAAGTTTATTTTTATTAAGGAATAAAGTGGTTAATTAATATAAATATTACGTTTGAGAAGGTGGAATTAGAGTTATACATTTCTTTCTTTAATTTCATACTTTGCTGCTACCAAACTAATTCTCCGGCTCTGACTGTATGTACCATACTATGGAGCCATTTAAGTCCCTAAGAGGCATTAACACATATGGAAAGAATATAATGTTGTCTTGTTGACATAAGTCAGGGTTGCCACAAAACTGCCACACTGCAATATATATTTTAACTTTGGGGAAAACTGACTTTTCACTGAGACAGAAATTATCAATAAAGAAATGCATTGTTTCACTTGAAAGTACTTGCATGTTAAATAAACTGAACTGAAAATATCTACCTTTTCTCACCCTCTGTTCATCCGTCACCCTCCTTACTCCTCCCAAATTCTTTTTTCTATCTAGAAAGACTATTGCGGCTGGTGACTCTTTGGTGACTCTAAAGTGTAAGCTCACACATTCATTCAGATATTACTGTAAGTAAACTGATCTTTTATTGGTTTCCAGTTTAGAATGCCTTCCCATCAAAATAATAGTCTTGAAAACCCTCATTTAGTTCTCATACCTTCTGCCTCCTCTTTCCTCTCTCCAACAGTCTACTCTCTCGCCTACAAGTGTTGGTGACTTCTCGGATATTTTACAGTAAGTTTTCACATATGATTGCCAACTGAATGTACTTTCTTAAAACATTTAGTGAAGTTGTAATGAATCACCGATGGCCGAGCTGCATTGCCTGTGTGAGCAGCATGTGTGTGTTACTCAACCTCTTGGTTTTATTTTCGGCGCGTACGTTAGCAGCGTAGCCCGGCTTTGTCAGCTGTGTCTTCTCCAGAGATTTGAGGGCTGTTGCTACTCTGGTGACATATTTTTAACATATATAATGTTATAAAAGTAGGGAAGAACACTGTATTATGTTACAGGTTGTGCTTGGTTCACAGTCAGAGCGTAAAAAAATATTTTCAATCAATTCTTTGGAGCCCAAAATCATAAATTTGTCTCAGGGGTTTACCCTGAGACAAATTTGCTGTGGGCACCTACAGCATCCCCTGTCACGGGAGCCCCCCATCGGCTCAGGAATCATCGTTGACAGTTCTTGATGTACAACCAACAGCTTTAGCCTGCTACAGTTTTGATGTCCCTTTGTCAACATTTACCAGAAGAATTATTTATTTTATATATATATAAAGATTGTCTAACGGATGTTTTTTTTGTGTGTCTTGCAGGTGTCCTGTTGTCCAGCATCTCTCCTCTATCCCATTGGCTCTCTGTCTATCCTATACCTTGTATCCACTCTGTCTACAATATGATTACTCTAGCTTTCCTGTCAAATCTACCTCTCTGTCTTTGATTTTGGAAACTCTATCTTTGTATCCCACTCTATCTGTATACTGAACTCTGATATTTTGAAACCTGAATTTTGAAACCTGAACTCTGAAACCCAATTTTTGGTTACCTAAGGTCATTGATATCTGTCTGTCTGAACAGAACTCTGAGAGTCTCCACTCTCACGCTCTCTGTCTCTTCTCTGAACACTCTCACCCGGGTTATTGGTACCTGATCTACCTTTTTGAATGATCTGAGAGATTCTCTTCTCTCACTCTCACCTCTTTCCATCTCCTATCAACTCATATATTTATACAACGCTATTACTCTTTTTACTAATTTGACAAAGCATTTGAAATTTACTACTAATGAGATTAACAAAATTGGCCTAAAGAAAGAATTGAAAAGTTAATTCAGAAGCTGAAAAAACACAAGCACAAATATTTTTGTTGTAATTGAACTACACTTTGATACAAAGAATTGGATTGTGAAAAGAAATTACACTTTATAATCTAATCTGGTAGATTTCCTGATAAACCATTTACAAAAGTGCGAGGAATTAACATAATTTAAGACAACTGCACTCTGGTCAATATACATAGGAACTATTACAAATCTATATTACAGAGAAGTGTTATTTGCTCCTGATCTCTGTTGCTGTGGACTTCTGTTAGTTTGTACTTAAGAGGTTTACTTGGTGAGCCGATATATTTTCACACTTAACACTGTTGTTAACTTGATTAGTCTATGTACAAGGAAACCTCATTCTGCTACATGCATTATACCTAATTAAACATATTTTTCTTATAAACTTACATTGTGTATGTGGTAGCGGGCGTGGTTTCAGCTCGGCTGCAGGTGGGAGAGAGGGGGAGTGGCTCGGGGAACAGTGCCAGGTGAGAACGATTGATTTGATTGTGATTAATGATTGACATGTGTGTGTGTGCGTCTCCTCCCGACTTAAGAAGGCAGTAAGGCGAGCGAGCGGGTAAAGAGACCGACCGAGCGAGCGGCGTGTTCCAGTGGGCAGGAGCAAACCAATAAAAATAATAAAATATTGTAACCCACCACCCTGGTGTCGAGCGCCTGTGTCCGGAGCCATACCGACCCACACCCTACAGTGTATATCAGTGTTTTGTTGTTTAACCTGTTAATACTGAATTGGATTCATCAGGTGTGGTGGTTTCCTGCTGATCAAACGTTCTTCAGAAGCATTCATCAGCCATCACACTCCCATAACATCTGCTCCCGAATATAAACAATAGCTTAATAAAGTATTAGGATCATTTCTACAAGTAAATTGAGCCATTTGAAATCTGACTGCGCCTTTCAGTATAATTAACCAGTTCCAAGTTGTGTGTTTGTGGTAAACTTCAGTTTTTACATTGAATATTTATTTTCACAGATAAATCAAGGTTTCGGTAAGCAATATCTAAGCATATTAAATACAATCGGTCACTTTAGTACATGTTACTTCATTAACATAGACAGCGTCTCGTTTCCCTGCGATTCACATAGACATACTGAGACCTGATTACAGTATTTAAATCTTAGAAGTGCTTTGTCCAGAGCCTCATATATTGTAATAAGGCAAACAACTGGATAATTTGGTTTTAGATTAAAACCTCAAAAGAATCCAGAATATCCTTGAGGTTGCTGTCACTGAATTTGACGTTCAAAACATTTGTGTAACAAACACTAATATCTTTAAGTGTTAAGTTATTTATTCATGTTTTGAAAAGTGTAACCCTAAACAGTTTATTCATTCATATTAGCATTATTAGTTTTTGTTTAATCGCAGCAAACCGGTTTAATCCATCTTCAAATCCTGGTTCGTTAAAGGTCATATTTTACAAAATTTCATTTAATATCTTGGTTTTGTACAACATTTGTGGTTTTTGAAACGACAACAATGCCAAGGAAAAGTAAGAGGTCACAAGCTCAGAGCCTGCGCTGGCAGCGTTCCAATGACACTCACTGTGCAACAACTACTGAAGGAGCAGGTGGTCCTGAGAGTAGTGCAGAGGTAAAGATGTCTCCATGGATCAATGCCATCAAAAGTTATTGAAAGAATGTTGATATCTAATTTTTCAATAAAGTTATGGACCAATGAAATTTGTAAGGGGTGTGGCCTGAAAGGAAAGACCTATAACTTCAAAAGTATAAGGCCTGTCCTCACCAAATCTATAGGAAATCTTCACAATGAGTCTTAGAACATCCCCAATTTTGACGGCCCAACCTGTGCTGGCACTGGGCCAGATGATCGGAGAGGTTCCGGCTGTGATGTTACTAGATGTTACTGGTTGCTGTTGAGGTGGGGAACTCCATCACCCAGCATTCCCTGGTCTGGTTGGGGGACATGCGCAGAGCGGAGCGCGGCAGAACCGGGGTAGCATTACAGCGGACTGTGCTAGTGAACATATGTTCACTAGCACAGTCCGCTGTAATGCTACATGAATAAATAACTTAACACTTATCATCTTTCCCCTTACAATGAGAATATTTACCCCTGTAAAAACATAGCCAGCTTTAGGTGCCGTAATGTAACATATGAACTATACCTGTAAACAACTACTACAATTGCAACTTCCTTTTTCTTTTTTTTTTTTTTTTTTTCCGAACAAGACAAACTTAAAAGGTACACATTGCTTTTTCCTTCCTTTCAATCAAAACAAACTAGAGATAGCCTAGCAACTCTCGATCAACCTCATAGGTGGCTGAATATGTCTCCTAGGTCTAGCCTGTCTTTCAGCAGCCGGCGATTTCAGCAATCTGAAAGGTGTCGCCTCAGTCGTTGACGCAGACGTCGCTGTCAGACCACTGTCCGATAGCTCAGTAGATTCCGTTGTATCCTCCTGAACTGTCTCTTGAACTATACTGTCCTGTTCAGTCGCTTGAAGTTGCAGATCTGTGCGGTTCCTCCTCAGAGACACTCCATTCTCCGTCTGGATCCTGTAGGAGCGTGGAGCAACTTCCTCCTCCACCTGTCCCTTTTGTCCCCATGTGCCTGCAGAGACGTCCCTGAGACGCACCAGGTCTCCAGGACTCAGCTTTGGCAGGTGTTTGGCCGTTCGATCATACAGCTGTTTTTGCTTTGCTTTTTGTTCCTCTTTTATTTTTCTGACTTTGTGTGCGTTCTTTGGCGTAAGCAAATCCTCAGTTATTGGTAGGTTAGAGCGAATGCGTCTACCCATCAGCATTTGAGCTGGTGACAGTCCGTTCTGTAGAGGTGCACTCCTATAGATCAGTAAGCTCTTCTGAAAGTCATCTCTGTCCTGTGCTTTCCTCATCAGGTTTTTTACTGTTTTCACTGAGCTTTCTGCCAAGCCGTTGGATTTTGGATAAGTTGGACTCGATGTTGAGTGTTGAAACCCCCATTCCCTGGCAAAGGCAGCAAACTCACAGCTGGAAAACTGGGGCCCATTGTCTGAAAACAGTTCACATGGCACTCCATGCCTGGCAAAGACAGTCTTGAGGTAGCTGATGACTGCTTTGCTTGATGTTGACTGCAGCGCTCCAACTTCTGGATAATTTGAAAAGTAGTCGGTGACCACTATGTAACTCTTTCCATCACAGTCAAATAGATCAGTACCAACCTTGTAGTACGGTCTGTGGGGCACTGGATTAGTCATCAGCGGCTCAGCTTGTTGTTTTGGCCTGTAGATGCGACATAGCTCACACGACGCTGTTGTCTGGCTGATATCTTGATTGATTCTCGGCCAGTACATTACTTCTCTTGCCCGCCGTTTACACTTGACTTCTCCGAGATGGCCTTCGTGTATCCTGTTTGTATTGTGCGTTTGAGTTCTGTCATCGTTTCATCTGCATTTGTCTCTCTGCGTATTTGTTCTGTTCTGTCAGCTGTTACCGGCAGATTCAGCACAATCATATCCACATACGCCTGGATTTCTGCAGTGTCTTCGCTGTCCGCACGCTCCCCCTTATCCACTGCTCTAGACAAGGTGTCGGCGGTGTACATGTATTTCCCTTGTGTGTATGTCATGTGTATGTCATATTTTTGCAGCCTGATTAGCATGCGCTGTATCCGTACAGGACAGTCATTCAGAGGTTTGGATATGATGGACACCAGAGGTTTATGGTCCGTTTCCACTTCAAAAGCTTGACCGTAGACATATTGGTGAAAACGTTCACATGCATACATGCTCGCTAACAGCTCCTTCTCGATTTGAGCATACCTGGACTCAGCGCTTGTCAAGGCTCTGGATGCATAAGCAACAGGTAGCCACTGCTCATCGTATTCCTGCAGCAGCACCGCTCCTAAGCCGTACTGTGACGCATCTGCTGAAATCCTCGTTTTCTTCTCTGGGTCATAAAACTTTAACACGGGCTCTTGTGTCAGAGTCTCTTTCAGTTTCACAAAACATTGTTCCTGCTCATGGGACCAGATCCACTCATTCTTCTGTTCAAGAAGACTCCTGAGAGGTGCTGACTGCGCGACAGCTGAGGGACAAATTTAGCCAGATAGGTGACCATTCCCAGAAAATGTCTGACCTCGTCTTTGTTGTTTGGTCTTTCCATGTTGTTGATTGCTGACGTTTTTCTCGGGTCGGGCTTCACCCCCTCTTCACTGACAACATCTCCCACAAAGGTAAGTGTTTTCACTCCAAACTCACATTTGTCTTTGTTAAGCTTCAGATTCACTTCCCTTGTCTTGTCTAGCACTTGTCTCAGTCTTTCGTCGTGTTCTTCTCGAGTCGACCCCCAGACTATGACGTCATCCATCATTGTCTCTACTCCTGGTATGTGCTCGAAGATCATATGAATAGTCTTATGGTAGACTTCAGGCGCTGACAGAATACCATACGGCAGACGAAGAAACCTGTATCTGCCCTCAGGTGTGTTGAATGTGCACAGCTTCGAACTCTCCTCGTCCAGCCTCAGCTGCCAGAAACCTGATGAAGCATCCAGTTTGCTGAACCATTTAGCTCCAGCAAACTGCGCCATGATTTCTTCTCTGGTTGGTAACTTAAAGTGCTCTCTTTTTATCGCTTTGTTTAAGTCTCTTGGGTCCAAGCACGTTCTCAGAGCACCGGTTTTCTTTTGTACTACAACCAGCGAGCTGACCCATTCAGTTGGCTCATCTATTTTCTTGATGACCTTTAGTTTTTCCATGCGCGCTAGTTCCTCTTTCAGCTTTCCACGCAGTGCAAAAGGAACTTTCCTACAAGGATGCACAACAGGAGACACACTTTTGTCTATGCATATTTTGTGTTCTCCAGGTAGACATCCAAGTCCTTCGAAGCAGTCTTTATACTCCTCCATCAGTGAGTCATGATCATTGGCAGTTTCTGATGATGTCACTACAAACACTCTTTTGACCAGGTTGAGCTTTGAACATGCCTTGAGTCCCAGGATTGGTTGTGCACTCGTATCCACGATCATTAGCAATGCTCTTATCTGCTGGTCTCTGTATTTGAAGGTTGCGATGCATCCGCCTTTAACAGGAACCCTTTCTCCAGTGTATCCTGTCACTTTTGTTTTTATTGGATGAATTTTGCTTTTCACTCCCAATGTCTTGTAATCCTCATAAGATAACAGGTTTACATGGGCACCTGTATCTAACTTGAATGGTATTACCGTCTTGTTCACTTCTATTGGCACAGTCCATTCCTCTTTTTCATCTGTACGAGCCTGCACCACATCCACAAGGAACTCCTCATCATCCTCTTCTTCCTCACCAACTGCGTGAACCTTCTGCTTAAAAGCTGACTTGCAACATTTTGCATAGTGATTGTTCCTTCCACAGTTGTTACAGGATTTTCCATATGCAGGACATGACTTTGGCTTGTGGCTGCCTCCACATTTACCACATCTGAATTCTGCAGATTTCTCTTTCTGGTCTTTTTGTTTAGTAAATGTTTTCTTATTTCTCAGTTCTTTATGTACAGCATGCACTGTAGTTTCACCTCTCCGAAGCTCTTTAGCTTGTGCTCGAGTGGTTTCTGCTGCTCTGCACATAGTGACACACTTTTACAGTGTAAGTCCACCCTCTCTGAGCAGTCTCTCTCTGAGTGCATTATCCACTGTGCCACAAACAATCCTGTCTCTCACTAGCGAATCTCTCAGGGTGCCAAATTCACATGTTTTGCTTAATGTGTGAAGCTCTGCTAAGTACTGATCAAAATGCATTCCTTGCTTCTGGTCATGGGTGAAAAACTTGTACCTCTCAAACGTCACGTTCTGGCTAGGCACAAAGTAGTCTTCAAACTTCATCATTAGTTCTGCTAAGGTCATATTAGCTTCATCCAACTGAAAGCTATTATATATGTCCAAGGCATCTTCTCCCATAACATGCAAAAGAATGTGGGCTTTCAGTTTTTCATCATCAGCCCCTGCTCCACTTGCTGCTAAATATATATTGAATCGTTGCTTAAAACGCTTCCAGTTATCAGCAAGATTACCAGTCAGTTGCATGGAAGTAGGTGGACTTAGCCTCTCCATTACTGAACGTCGGGGTACAGGGACTTCCCCAGCCCTCTCGCGTTGCCGGTTGTCCTCTGCTTCAGGCACAAGATCCTCTTCTACACGTTCGATCTGTCCTTCGTCTCCCGCTTCACTTCCACTGCCACTTGTAGCCATCACACGACGTAGCAAACTCTCTTAGCATGTTGACTTGTTAGCACGTTACCTCACGCGACCGGAGTTTTTTTTTTTTTTTCTCGTCGTTCTCCCGTCTTCAATCTTCATTAGCTGCTCACGGCCACTTCTGACACCATGTTGTATCTTGCTTACTCTTATAATAAGCAGACGAGGCGTGATATACGTTTCAAGAACTTTTAATGTTCACTAGCACAGTCCGCTTATTATAAGAGTAAGCAAGATACAACAGCGGCGATCCAGCGGGACCAAGCCGAGGCTAACCGGCAGTTCCTGGGGGCACTCCAGGCCCAGGTGGGGAGGCAGGCCGTTCGCCTACGGGCAGCGGCTCCGGGACGCCGCCGCCAGGAAAAAATAGTATAAGAGACAATGCTGACTTCAGGCAAAAACGGAAAGAGTACATTTCAAACAGGTACAGAGAAAATGCTGTTCCCTATCAGGGAACTCGAGCTGCGTAAAACGCTGTGGGAACGCCCTTGCGTGACCGCGTCATGAAGCACGTGTGAAAATTCAACCAATGGCGAGCTGGGACGCCGGACCAGGGCACTACAAAGGGACGCGAAGGGCAGGACCATTCATCTCTGTGCCTTCATCTAGTGCCGGTTGCCTTCCTGGGGATCACAAATGGATCTAACGGAGGATTCCGGGACGGCTGATGCCTTTTCCCTGGCCCTTCACCGTGGGATCCAGGCGCACGTTTCCGGAGGCGGAGGCACGCTCAGCGGCTTCCTCCACCCCGGACGAGATGCCGCTCTCACGTTTTTCTGGCTCCGAGGAGCTGGACGTGGTGAGCGTGGAGGCAGCGGAGGCTGACGCCGAGGCGACTCATTCCCCCGCTGCCGCAAAAGAATTGTTGGAGGTCCTCACCCGAGCCGCTGACAGATTACATATCAGCTGGCCGGCGGGTGAGCAGCAGCCGTCTGCTCCCGGTAGACTGCAGGAGCGGTTTTTACATTCCCGCAGAGTGCCTCCACGCCGGTGCCTGCCATTCTTCCCAGACGTCCACACTGAGGTGTCGGCGTCCTGGAGTAGGACAGTGTCTGCTCGCGTGTACAACCCGCATACGGCATTGTACTCGTCTTTAGCTGAGGCTAAGCGACATGGCTACGGAAGGATGCCGGCCGCGGAGGGGGCCCTGGCGAGCGGACGTGTCGTTGACGACACCGGTACTGCCCACCAAGCCTTCGAGGACTACCTCGGTTCTGGTGGGCAGGGCTTACTTTGCGGCGGGGCAAGCGGCGTGCTGCCTGCACATGATGGCGCTTATCCAAGCGTATCAGACAGAGCTGCTGGCCTACGTGGCCGAGGGGATGGAGCTAACGCTGGAGGCAGTGAGTGAGCTGAGGCACACGGCTGACCTCGCGTTACGAGCCACCAAAGAGACGGCGAAGTCCGTCGGCCGCTCCATGGCAGCCATGGTGGCTACGGAGCGGCACCTTTGGCTGAGCCACTCCGCACTGCAGGAGAAGGACGAGTCCTTCCTCCTGGATGCCCCTCTCTCCCCCACTACCCTCTTCGGAGGTGCCATTGGGGATGTGGTGGATAAACTCCGCGCCGAGAGGTGGCAGGCGGAGGCGCTCGATTCTTTCGTTCCCCGACGACGCCACGTCCGCAGAGCTGCTCGAGGGCGGCCCCGGCCGTCGACGAACTCTCACCACCTGGTGCAGCAGGAGAGCGTCGCGCTGCGCGCACCCCCCCGTCATGGCCGGGCCGCAGCACGGCACGCTCGGACAAGGTTCTCTCGCGGCCAGACTGGTCTGAGGCCCGCCGCCGCTGTCTACACAGTAACAGTACACTGTTACAGGGCGCGGTGTCTGTAGACCCGGGACTTCCAGAGACCGGCCCGAGGGGCCGGAGCCCCTGAGAAACTTTTTGGGTGAGTGGCGAGCCCTCCCCAACGTATCTCAATGGGTCCTGCACACAATCGATGTCGGCTACGCCATCCAGTGTAGGTGGCGGCCGCCTCGATTTCGGGGCGTACTACCTACGGTGGTAGACCCCCAGCAGGCTGTGGTGTTGGAACAGGAAGTACAGACCCTGCTGCGGAAGGGAGCCGTAGAACGAGTTCTCCCCCCAGACAGAGAGTCAGGCTATTATAGCCGTTACTTCATCGTTCCAAAGAAGGATGGGTGTTTGCGTCCCATTCTGGATCTGTTCTGGACGCCGTTTGAACCGCGCTGTTGCGAAGTTGAGCTTCAAAATGCTCACTCTCAAACAGATCGCGGCACAAATCAGGTCCGAGGACTGGTTTGTCACGGTGGATCTCCAGGACGCTTACTTTCATATTCCCATCCTCCCTCGACACAGGAAGTTCCTGAGGTTCGCTTTTTGGGGATAAAGCTTACCAATATAAGGTCCTTCCTTTTGGCCTAGCCCTCTCGCCCCGTACGTTCACTAAATGCGTGGATGCAGCTCTGGCGCCATTGCGTCTCCAGGGCATCCGTATTTGAACTACTTGAACGACTGGTTGATTTAGCGCCCTCCGAGCGCCTGGCGGCCCAACACCGTGATGTTGTGCTCGCCCATATCAACCGTCTGGGGCCGAGACTCAACACCAGGAAAAGCGTGCTGTCCCCAGCACGTAGGACCACCTTCCTGGGTGTAATTTGGGATTCGACCACGATGCGGGCACACCTGTCCCCCACTCGGGTAGTTTCGATCCTCTCTGCTGTTCAGCAGGCTAGACTAGGCCAGCCACTAGGGGTTCTGGATAGGGTCCGTCAGGACGCAGTCAGCCTACTGTTAGTAGCCCCGTTCTGGCCGGCCCGAGTAGTGCGTAAACGTTCTGCCATACTCTCGGCCTGCCCGTTGCACTCGATTCGGCCTTTTCAGAGATTAATGGTCCTGCCCTTCGGGTCCCTTTGTAGCGCCCTGGTCCGGCGTCCCAGCTCGCCATTGGTTGAACTTTCACACGTGCTTCATGACGCGGTCACGCAGGGGCGTTCCCACAGCGTTTTACGCAGCGTCTCGTTCCCCTCAGGGAACGAAGGTTACATACGTAACCGAGAGACGTTCTAAAACTATACCCATTCCTTCATACCACAATGAAAATGATGAAAAAAGGTAATTTGCTTGAAAGAAACAGTGTAAGCTAAAGCATTCTTCATACAGTCCGTTTTAACGGTTTTCTCTTTCTGCAAAAGCTTTGAAAGTAACAATTATGATCACAACGTAGTTGAGTGAATCAGGTTCTTGTCACGCCCGGGACCCCTGATTCCATGGATGGCCACCAGAACCGCTGAGATATGGCGAACATTGTTCTCCGGACTCCTGGATGACAGGTGAGCAGCGAGGTGTGGGCCCACCGAATCACGTTGGGCGTAATTCCACTGGAACAAACAAACAATGCTCTGGGCACCCACGAGGTGGAGGTGCCCCTCCATTCGCACGCTTCACCACTTGTTCTATCGGCCAGGAAACTGTTCCAACCACAAAGTTCCGTGGAAGGATGGGTTCTGGTTTTTTGGCCACTGGTTCCGGGTCGTAGATGCGTGACAGGGCATCTGGTTTAACATTCCGGGACCCCGGCCTGTAAGACAAGGTGAAGCAAAAGCGGTTGAAAAACAATGCCCACCTGGCCTGGCGTGAATTTAGTCTCTTCGCTTGTTTGATGTACTCGAGGTTCCTATGGTCTGTCCACACGATAAACGGATGTTGTGCCCCCTCCAGCCAATGTCTCCACTCCTCCAAGGCCATCTTGACCGCTAGCAGCTCCCGGTTGCCCACGTCATAATTCCGCTGTGCAGAGTTTAGTCGCCGGGACAAGAAGGCGCAGGGGTGCATCTTGCCATCGGCCGCTGACCGTTGCGATAAGACGGCCCCGATCCCCTCATTGGAAGCGTCAACCTCTACCACGAACTGGCGCTGTGGGTCTGGCAGAGTAAGGATGGGCGCCGAGGTGAAGCGACACTTGAGGTTCTGAAACACCTCCTCTGCATCTGGGGACCAGTTGAACCGCCCCTGGGGGGATGTCAGGGCGTGAAGGGGACCAGCTATCGCGCTGAAGCCTCTGATAAACCGCCTGTAAAAGTTAGCAAACCCCAGGAATTGCTGAACCCCAGGAATTGCTGAATTGCAAACCCCAGGAATTGCTGAACCTTTAGCCGGACTTTAGCCGGATCCATCTGGACTCTTCCAGGGGCTACGATAAAACCCAGGAAGGAGATGGTGTCGGCATGAAACTCACTCTTCTCTGCTTTCACATACAGGTGATTGCAGAGAAGACGTTCAAGGACTTGGTGTACATGGCGTCTGTGTGTGTCTAGATCTGGTGAGTAGATTAAAATGTCGTCGAGGTAAACATAAACAAAGTGGTCAAGAAAATCTCTGAGGACATCGTTAATCATGGCTTGGAATACGGCAGGAGCATTGGTGAGGCCGAAAGGCATGACTAAGTATTCATAATGACCGCTCGGTGTATTGAACCCAGTCTTCCACTCGTCTCCCTCTCTGATTCGGACCAGATGGTACGCGTTGCGCAAGTCCAGTTTTGTGAAGACTGTGGCCTGCTGGAGCTGATCAAAAACAGAGGTCATCAAGGGAAGTGGGTAGCGATTCTTTATTGTGATGTCGTTAAGTGGACTATAGTCTATACATGGGCTCAAAGACCCATCCTTTTTTTTTACAAAAAAGAACCCGGCACCCGCAGGTGACGATGACGGCCGGATGAGCCCCGATTTCAGAGATGCATCAATGTACTCCGTCATCGCCTGACGTTCGGGTCCCGACACAGAATACAAGCGACCCTTAGGAATGGTGGAGCCGGGGATGAGCTCGATGGCGCAGTCATACGGTCAATGTGGAGGGAGAGACGTGGCCTTTGTTTTATTAAAGACCTCCTTGAGATGATGGTAGCAGGGGGGAACGGAGGTCAGATCTGGGTACTGGGGCTCTGTGATGGGGTGAGCAGAAACAGTGTTTATTACAGTGGTGATGGGTCGGTGAGGCTTCTCCCGCAAACACTTCCCTTCACAGTCTTTTCCCCATCCCATGATCTTGCCCGTAGGCCAGTCTAAGTGGGGGTTGTGGCGAACAAGCCATGGGAATCCCAGTACTAGGGTGCTTGTCGGTGAGTGAAACAAAAAAAATTCATCAGTTCTGTGTGATTGTCTATGGAAAGTACAGCAGGCTCAGTGACATGTGTGATGGTGAATAATGCTTCCCCACTTAAAGCACTAGCCCTGATGGGACGTGCGAGAGTCTTTGTCTTTAACCCCAGTCTGTTTGCTAGTCCCCAGTCCATTAAGCTCTCGTCAGCCCCTGAGTCAATTAAAACATCCAACGTCATGACTGTGGTGTTGTGTTGTACCTTAATGGAGGTCAAAACCCGTGTCGATGAGCCTGGAGCCGTGGGTTGGTTGCCTAACCACGGCGTCTTGGCCGTACATGCGGCTACCAGGTGGCCGAGCTCCCCGCAGTAGAAACACCGACCTTCCCTCAATCGGCGCTGCCGTTCTTCCGGGGTGAGCCGAGCACCACCCAGCTGCATAGGTTCGTCTCCGCCAGCCGGGGAAGAAGACCGGCGCTGATCTGGTGGCGCCCGGCCGGGAGCCCACCCGGAGGAGGCGGGGTAGTGCTGTGAGCGATGTGGAGCTTCCAGGCGTTGTCCCTGGAGAGCCCTAAATTCCAGGAGCCGATTATCCGTTCGGATAGCGAGGGCGATGAGGGAGTCCAGGTCTGGAGGAAGGTCCAGAGGCAGCAATCGCTCTTGGATGGGCGCAGCCAATCCTTTAAGAAAGACGTCATAAAGCGCTGTGGTATTCCAGCCGCTCTGCACCGCCAAAGTCCTGAAGCGAATGGCGTAATCACAGACGGATTCTCTTGTCTGCTTCAGCCCACTCAGCTCTCTTGCCCGTTCTCGCTCTGTTGTGACCGGATCAAAAGTTTTTCGGAGCCCTTCTTTAAAATCCTGAATGGAGTCGCAGATTGAGGATCCGCTTTCCCATTCTGCGACGGCCCACGCCTTCGCCCTTCCCGACAGGTGGGAGATTACGTAAGCCACCTTGGCTCGATCTGTGGGGAAGTGTTGAGGCGAGAGTTCAAAATGCATGTCACAGTCTATGAGAAATGCCTTACATTGTCCATGGTCTCCCGTATATCGCTCGGGAGGTGCCAGCCGAACCCCAGCTCCTGCGTAGGGGAAGGTGGGAGGGGGCGAAGGTTCAGGTGCAGGAGGTGCCGGGTCCCTCCTCTCAGAACCTCTGAGAAGCTGCTGAAGCTGACCCGCGAGACCCCCTATCTGGTCAAAAACAGCATCCTTAAAGTCCTCCTGACTACGGGCCAGGCCTCTGAGTCCCTGGCTCAGTGAAGTCATCTGCTCTTCCTGCTGGAAGAGGCGCTCCCCCTGAGAGGCTGGGGCCTGCGCGAGAAGGTCCTCCCCTGCTGCTTCCATACTGGCCAGTGTGTACTGTCACGCCCGGGAGGAAAATAGGAAGCAGGCGCAGGGTTCTCAGGTAGGAAAGGAGATCTTTATTTACGCAGCAAAGGTCCTCCAGACAGAGTCTAAGGCGGGCTATGAAATTATCCTAGGTCACACTTCTTCCGATAAAATAAACCAGGAAGAAGTGTGGCTATAAAACTATCAAAAAACAAAATCACTCCGCTCTAGGAGGAAAACAAATAGGCTTTTAAATTTATCAAAATAACAAACGCACTCTATTGACGGAGGCAATGTCTCAAAAACAAAATCACTCCTTATAGAGGAAAACAAAAAAACTTTTAATCTTATCAAAATAACAAACGCACTCTTTAGACGGAGGCAACGTCCCAAAACCTAAATCACTCCTGGAGGAAAAACAAAGAACTATGAAAGATTAATGTTGCATCTAACCTAGGTATACAAAACTTAAGCAAAACCAAAAACAACCTGCGTGGAGGTGAAGGCACTGGGCCGATCGAAGATCCTGAATAAACAACAAAAAGGAACCTGTGACGTGGCAGAACGAGGTAGAACTCATGGGTAATGACGAACACACTGGCACAGGACAAAGGGAGACACAGACTATTAATACACATGGAGGGGAATGGGGAACAGGTGGACACAATCAGGAATCAGGGAAGACAATCAGACTGGTGACACATGAGGAAGGGTAAGTGACCTGAAACGAGAGGAGTTATTATTTCAAAATAAAACCGTAAATGACAAGACAAAATGCCCAACAGAGTAAAACAACAGACAATTTCACGGCGGTGTGACAGTTCTAAAACTATACCTAATCCATTATACCATAATGAAAATGAAGAAAAAAGGTAATTTGCTTGATAGAAACAGTGTAAGCTAATGTATTCTTCATTAGAGTCCGTTTTAACTGTTTTCCCCTTCTGCAAAAGCTTTGAAAGTAACAATAATGGTCAAAACTTAGTAGAGTGAGTCAGGTTCTAAAACTATACCTAATCCTTCATACAATAATGAAAATGATGAAAGGTCATTTGCTTGATAGAAACAGTGTAAGCTAAAGCAATCTTCATACAGTCCGTTTTAGCTGTTTTCTCCTTCTGCAAAAGCTTTGAAAGTAACAATAATGGTTAAGGTAATTTGCTTGATAGAAACAGTGTAAGCTAATGTATTCTTCATTAGAGTCCGTTTTAGATGTATACTTCTTCTGCAAAAGCTTTGAAAGTAACAATAATGGTCACAACGTAGTTGAGTGAATCAGGTTCTAAAACTATACCTAATCCTTCATACAATAATGAAAATGATGAAAGAGGTCATTTGCTTGATAGAAACAGTGTAAGCTAAAGCATTCTTCATACAGTCCGTTTTAACTGTTTTCCCCTTCTGCAAAAGCTTTGAAAGTAACAATGATGGTCACAACGTAGTTGAGTGAATCAGGTTCTAAAACTATACCTATTCCTTCATACTATAATGAAAATGAAGAAAAAAGGTAATTTGCTTGATAGAAACAGTGTAAGCTAAAGCATTCTTCATACAGTCCGTTTTAACTGTTTTCTCCTTCTGCAAAAGCTCTCACCGCCCGGCGCTCCCCGAGACACTGAGGCCCGGTCGCCGTTGCGGCCGCCCCCCCGAGACCCTGAGGCACGGCCGCCGCCCCGCCCGGCCCCCCGAGACCCTGAGGCCCGGCCGCCGCCCCGCCAGACCCCCCGAGACCCTGAGGTCCCGGCCGCCGTTCCGGCCGGCCCCCGAAGGACCAGACACATGGCCCCCATCACTCGGAGTTCCGCGCGCGGTCCAGGATCGTCGGGTCCCCACCCTCCCTCCCCTTGTCTGATTTTCTCCGGTTCTGCTCCTCTTTAGGACCGTCTGGAATTCGGTCCTTGAGGGGGGGGTTCTGTCACGGTTTGGTCTCTCTTCCTGTTTTAGTTTGAAGTTTCATTTTCCTTGTGGTCTTGGGTTAACTTCATTTCCTGCCTTGTCCTGTGATTGCCTGAGTGTTTCCACCTGTGTCCAATCACCTGCACCTCCCTTGTGTATTTAAGCCCCGTGTGCCTGTTGTCCCTTGTCGCGTCATTGTCATATGTCAAGTTCTCGTTGGTGCACGTTTTTCCCCGGTTTTGTTTTTTTTGGAATAAAGAGCACTTGTTTTGGAAGATCCTGCGCTTGAGTCCTGCCTCCCTTCAACCTCCACCCTCGTCTCCTGACAGAAACAGTTTAAGCTAAAGCATTCTTCATACAGTCCGTTTTAGCTGTTTTCTCCTTCTGCAAAAGCTTTGAAAGTAACAATAATGGTCAAAACGTAGTTGAGTGAATGAGGTTCTAAAACTATACCTATTCCTTCATACTGTAATGATAGTGATGAAAAAAGGTCTGTGGTGGCGGGCGTGGTTTCGGCTCGGCTGCAGAGGGGGAGAGAGGGGGAGTGGCTCGGGGAATGGTGACAGCTGGAGGTAATGAACCTCCAGCTGAGAACAATTGAATAAATGCTTCCCTGCCGGACGACAACACGCAGGAGATACCGACCCAGCCGTTTATGGCACTGGGCCGGATGATCAGGGAGCTGGCGGCAATCCAGCGCGACCAGGCGGAGGCCAACCGTCAGTTCCTGGGGGCGCTCCAAGCCCAAGTGGGGAGACAAGCCCAGGCGTTGGAGCAGCTCGTGGGGCGGCCCGCCGCACCCCCGCCGGCGCCTGGGATGGCGGCGTTGGCCGGGCTGACACTCCACCGGCTGACAACGGAGGATGACGTCCAGACATACCTGGAGGCCTTCGAGGCGACGGCGGAGGCTGGCCGGAGGACGAGTGGCCGGTGCGGCTGTTACCGCTCCTGACGGGGGATGCGCAGACGGCGGCCATGGGACTCCCACCGGCGGCACGACGGGAGTATGCGGCCATCCGGAAGGCCGTGGTAGACAGGCTGGGACTGCTCCCGGAGGACCACCGCCGCCGGTTTCGCGAGGCCAGGCTGGGGCCGGAGGACAGGCCGTTTTCATACGGACAGCGGCTCCAGGACGCCGCGGCCAGATGGTTGCTCCCGAACGGGCCGGGTGGGGCGCAGGGAGTAATGGAAAAGGTGGTGTTGGAGCAGCTTATGGCGGGGCTCCCGGAACGGACGGCGGCGTGGGTGCAGTGTCACCGACCCCCGACCGTGGAGGCAGCGGTTACCCTGGCCGAGGACCATCTGGCGGTGCATCCCAGCGGGGGAGGAAGACAGCCGGGGCCAGCGGAGCGACCCACACCGGCCCCGCGACGGGCCGCGTTCCCCCCGGCATACTACCCACGGACAGCAGCAGACGGCGGCGCCATTCCCAACCCACGGGGAGTGTCTCAAACGCCAGGGCAGGCGTGCTGGAGGTGCGGGCAGCCGGGACACCTCCGGAGAGATTGCCCGCTGATGGAGGTGGGGCAGGTGATCCGGGTTGCCGGCGCCCCAGCACCCTCCCCCGGCCCGGGAGCGACGTACCGCGTTCCGGTAAGAATCCAGGGGGGTATACGCCAGGCGATGATTGATTCGGGCTGTTCGCAGTCTATGATCCATCAGAGCCTGTATAGAGTGAGTCGTGACACTCGGACGGGGGAGGAAAACACCCAGTTGCTGGTGCCGAAAAGCCGCCGGGAAATGATTTTCCAGGCGGCTCACTATAATCCGATGGCGGGTCACATGGGATACGGGAAGACACTAGACCGGATAATGACCCGATTTTATTGGCCAGGCATCCGGGGCGACGCGCGCCGCTGGTGTGCGTCCTGCCCGGAATGTCAGTTAGTCAATTCACCAGCCATTCCGAGGGCCCCGTTGCGGCCTCTGCCTTTGGTGGAGGTTCCGTTCGAGCGAATCGGCATGGATTTAATCGGGCCATTTTACCGGAGCTCACGCGGATATCGCTTTGTGTTGGTCCTCATGGATTACGCAACACGATATCCGGAGGCAGTGCCATTGCGCTATATCTCTGCAAAGAGCGTCGCGCAGGCTCAGTTTCAGGTCATCTCCCGGGTTGGAATCCCGAAAGAGATTCTAACAGACCAGGGCACCTCGTTCATGTCGCGCACACTGAGAGAACTTTACGGGTTACTAGGCATTAAGTCGGTCCGCACAAGCGTTTACCATCCCCAGACTGACGGGTTGGTGGAACGTATGAATAGGACGCTGAAGTCTATGATCCGTAAATTTATTAGCGAAGATGAACGTAATTGGGACCAATGGCTTGATCCTCTGTTGTTTGCAGTCCGGGAGGTCCCCCAGGCCTCCACAGGGTTTTCTCCCTTTGAACTTTTGTTTGGCAGATCACCAAGAGGGGTGCTGGACCTTATTAAAGAAAGCTGGGAGGAAGGTCCGAGCCCCGGTAAGAACGAGATCCAGTACGTCCTGGACCTGAGAGCGAAGCTCCACACACTGGGTAGGATGTCACGGGAGAATTTGCTCCAGGCCCAGGAACGACAACAACGGCTGTACGACAGAGGAGCTAGGCTGCGAGAATTCACACCGGGAGAAAAGGTACTTGTATTACTTCCTTCTTCCAACTCAAAACTCCTGGCTAAGTGGCAAGGGCCCTTCGAGGTCACACGCCGGATGGGGGATGTCGATTATGAGGTGGTGCGGTCTGACAGGGGCGGTGCTACACAAATATACCACCTGAACCTCCTGAAAGCCTGGAGGGAGGCGGAGTCTGTTTCTCTGATTTCCACAGTATCTGAAAGAGAGGACCTGGGGCCGGAGGTGCCAAAAGCGGTCAATCCCACCCCGCTCCCGTGTGAGGCCCGGCTCTCTGAGGACCAGAGGGCAGACGTGGCCCAGTTGCAGAAGCGGTTTGCTGATGTGTTCTCCCCCCTGCCAGGCCGGACCGACCTGATAATGCACAGAATCGAGACTCCCCCGGGTGTTACTGTGAGGTCACGACCCTACAGACTGCCCGAACACAAAAGAAAAGTGGTTCGGGAAGAATTGGCGGCTATGTTGGAGATGGGAGTAATAGAGTCCAACAGCGCCTGGTGCAGCCCCATCGTTCTGGTGGCCAAGAAAGATGGGGCCGTGCGGTTCTGCGTGGACTATCGCAAGGTGAATGACGTATCACGATTCGATGCCTACCCAATGCCCCGGGTCGACGAACTCCTGGACCGGCTGGGCACTGCACGTTTCTTTACGACCCTGGATTTGACTAAGGGCTACTGGCAGATTCCCCTGTCGTCAGAGTCCAAAGAGAAAACGGCTTTCTCCACTCCGTATGGTTTGTACCAATTTACCATGCTTCCCTTTGGCTTGTTCGGTGCCCCGGCCACATTCCAGCGCCTCATGGACAGGGTGCTGCGTCCGCACGCCGCATATGCAGCTGCGTACCTGGACGATGTAATCATCCACAGCACCACCTGGGCGGAGCATGTGCGGCGGGTGGACGCGGTGCTGGCGTCGCTGAGGCGGGCCGGGCTCACCGCCAACCCGGGGAAGTGTGCAGTTGGACGGAGGGAGGTACGGTATCTGGGGTACCACTTGGGGGGGGGGCAGGTGCGCCCTCAGGTGGACAAGACGGCAGCTATTGCGGCCTGCCCACGCCCCAAGACAAAAAAAGAGGTGAGGCGGTTTTTGGGGCTGGCAGGTTACTACAGACGGTTCATCGCCGGCTTTGCGGACCTCACCAGCCCCTTGACCGACCTGACCCGGAAAGGTGCGTCAGATCCGGTCCAGTGGTCGGAGCAGTGCCAGCGGGCGTTTGAGACTGTGAAGCAGACTCTCTGTGGGGAGCCGCTCCTCCACACACCTAACTTTTCTCTCCCTTTTGTCCTGCGGACCGACGCATCGGACAGAGGGCTGGGGGCCGTTTTGTCCCAGGAGGTGGGGGGGGTCGACCGCCCCGTGGTTTACATCAGCCGGAAGCTGTCAGAGAGGGAGGCCAGGTACAGCACGGTGGAGAAGGAGTGCCTGGCCATCCGGTGGGCGGTGGACTCCCTGCGCTACTACCTCCTGGGACGCCCATTCACCCTCTGTTCGGACCACGCCCCGCTCCAATGGCTCCACCGCATGAAGGATACTAACGCCCGGATCACTCGGTGGTATCTGGCCATGCAGCCCTTTAACTTCAAGGTGGTCCATAGGCCGGGGACGCAGATGGTCGTGGCGGACTTCCTCTCTCGCCCTCTGGAGGGAGGGGGGGGGGAGTAAGCTAGGCCGGACGGCTCCCCGGCCTAAGTCGGGCGGTGGGGGTATGTGGTGGCGGGCGTGGTTTCGGCTCGGCTGCAGAGGGGGAGAGAGGGGGAGTGGCTCGGGGAATGGTGACAGCTGGAGGTAATGAACCTCCAGCTGAGAACAATTGAATAAATGCTTCCCTGTCTATTTAAGAGAGACTGGAGCGAGTGAGGGGAGAGTGGGGGCGAGAGCAAGCCGGAGAAATAACAATAAAAACTATTTCCAACGGTGAACAAGTGTCTGTGGGTCATTACGTTCCCCCCTATAGTAACTCAGCTTTTACAAGGTCATTTGTTTGAAGGAAACAGTGTAAGCTAAAACATTCTTCATACAGTCCGTTTTAGCTGTTTTCTCCTTCTGCAAAAACTTTAAAACTAACAATAATGGTCAAGGTAATTTGCTTGTAAGCTAATGTATTCTTCATTAGAGTCCGTTTTAGATGTTTCCTTCTTCTGCGAAAGCTTTGCAAGTAACAATAATGGTCAAAACGTAGTTGAGTCAATCAGGATCTAAAACTATACCTATTCCTTCATACAATAATGAAAATGATGAAAGAGGTCATTTGCTTGATAGAAACAGTGTAAGCTAAAGCAATCTTCATACAGTCCGTTTTAGCTGTCTTCTCCTTCTGCTAAAGCTTTGAAAGTAACAATAATGGTCAAAACGTAGATGAGTTAATCAGGTTCTAAAACTATACCTATTCCTTCATTCCATAATAAAAATGATGAAAAAAGGTCATTTGCTAAAGCAATCTTCATACAGTCCGTTTTAGCTGTTTTCTCCTTCTGCAAAAGCTTTAAAACTAACAATAAAGGTCAAGGTAATTTGCTTGATAGAAACAGTGTAAGCTAAAGCATTCTTCATACAGTCCGTTTTAGCTTTTTTCTGCTTCTGCAAAAACTTTGAAAGTAACAATAATGGTCACAACGTAGTTGAGTGAATCAGGTTCTAAAACTATACCTAATCCATTATACCATAATGAAAATGAAGAAAAAAGGTAATTTGCTTGATAGAAACAGTGTAAGCTAATGTATTCTTCATTAGAGTCCGTTTTAGATGTTTCCTTCTTCTACGAAAGCTTTGAAAGTAACAATAATGGTCACAACGTAGTTGAGTGAATCAGGTTCTAAAACTATACCTAATCCATTATACCATAATGAAAATGAAGAAAAAAGGTAATTTGCTTGATAGAAACAGTGTAAGCTAAAGCATTCTTCATACAGTCCGTTTTAGCCGTTTTCTCCTTCTGCAAAAGCTTTGAAAGTAACAATAATGGTCAAGGTAATTTGCTTGATAGAAACAGTGTAAGCTAATGTATTCTTCATTAGAGTCCGTTTTAGATGTTTCCTTCTTCTACGAAAGCTTTGAAAGTAACAATAATGGTCACAACGTAGTTGAGTGAATCAGGTTCTAAAACTATACCTAATCCATTATACCATAATGAAAATGAAGAAAAAAGGTAATTTGCTTGATAGAAACAGTGTAAGCTAAAGCATTCTAAGTCATTTGCTTGATAGAAACAGTGTAAGCTAAAGCAATCTTCATACAGTCCGTTTTAGCCGTTTTCTCCTTCTGCAAAAGCTTTGAAAGTAACAATAATGGTCAAGGTAATTTGCTTGATAGAAACAGTGTAAGCTAAAGCATTCTTCATACAGTCCGTTTTAACTGTTTTCCCCTTCTGCAAAAGCTTTGAAAGTAACAATGATGGTCACAACGTAGTTAAGTGAATCAGGTTCTAAAACTATACCTATTCCTTCATACCATAATGAAAATGAAGAAAAAAGGTAATTTGCTAAATCAATCTTCATACAGTCCGTTTTAGCTGTTTTCTCCTTCTGCGTAAGCTTTGAAAGTAACAATAATGGTCAAAACGTAGTTGAGTGAATCAGGTTCTAAAACTATACCTATTCCTTCATACCGTAATGAAAGTGATGAAAAAAGGTCATTTGCTTGATAGAAACAGTGTAAGCTAAAACATTCTTCATACAGTCCGTTTTAGCTGTTTTCTCCGTCTGCAAAAGCTTTGAAAATAACAATAATGGTCAAAACGTAGTTGAGTGAGTCAGGTTCTAAAACTATACCTAATCCTTCATACAATAATGAAAATGATGAAAGAGGTCATTTGCTTGATAGAAACAGTGTAAGCTAAAGGAAACTTCATACAGTCCTTTTTAGCTGTTTTCTCCTTCTGCAAAAGCTTTGAAAATAACAATAATGGTCAAAACGTAGTTTTGTGAGTCAGATTCTACAACTATACCTACGCCATTATACCATAATGAGAATGAAGAAAAAAGGTAATATGCTTGATAGAAACAGTGTAAGCTAATGTATTCTTCATTAGAGTCCGTTTTAGATGTATCCTTCTTCTGCAAAAGCTTTGAAAGTAACAATAATGGTCACAACGTAGTTGAGTGAATCAGGTTCTAAAACTATACCTATTCCTTCATACCGTAATGAAAGTGATGAAAAAAGGTCATTTGTTTAAAAGAAACAGTGTAAGCTAAAACATTCTTCATACAGTCCGTTTTAGCTGTTTTCTCCTTCTGCAAAAGCTTTGAAAGTAACAATAATGGTCACAACGTAGTTGAGTGAATCAGGTTCTAAAACTATACCCATTCCTTCATACCGTAATGAAAATGAAGAAAAAAGGTAATATGCTTGATAGAAACAGTGTAAGCTAATGTATTCTTCATTAGAGTCCGTTTTAGCTGTTTTCTCCTTCTGCGAAAGCTTTGAAAGTAACAATAATGGTCAAAACGTAGTTGAGTCAATCAGGTTCTAAAACTATACCTAATCCTTCATACCGTAATGAAAGTGATGAAAAAAGGTCATTTGCTTGATAGAAACAGTGTAAGCTAAAACATTCTTCATACAGTCCGTTTTAGCTGTTTTCTCCTTCTGCGAAAGCTTTAAAACTAACAATAATGGTCAAGGTAATTTGCCTGATAGAAACAGTGTAAGCTAAAGCAATCTTCATACAGTCCTTTTTAGCTGTTTTCTCCGTCTGCAAAAGCTTTGAAAATAACAATAATGGTCAAAACGTAGTTGAGTGAGTCAGGTTCTAAAACTATACCTAATCCTTCATACAATAATGAAAATGATGAAAGAGGTCATTTGCTTGATAGAAACAGTGTAAGCTAAAGCAAACTTCATACAGTCCTTTTTAGCTGTTTTCTCCTTCTGCAAAAGCTTTGAAAATAACAATAATGGTCAAAACGTAGTTTTGTGAGTCAGATTGTACAACTATACCTACTCCATTATACCATAATGAGAATGAAGAAAAAAGGTAATATGCTTGATAGAAACAGTGTAAGCTAATGTATTCTTCATTAGAGTCTGTTTTAGATGTATCCTTCTTCTGCAAAAGCTTTGAAAGTAACAATAATGGTCACAACGTAGTTGAGTGAATCAGGTTCTAAAACTATACCTATTCCTTCATACCGTAATGAAAGTGATGAAAAAAGGTCATTTGTTTAAAAGAAACAGTGTAAGCTAAAACATTCTTCATACAGTCCGTTTTAGCTGTTTTCTCCTTCTGCAAAAGCTTTGAAAGTAACAATAATGGTCACAACGTAGTTGAGTGAGTCAGGTTCTAAAACTATACCTAATCCTTCATACAATAATGAAAATGATGAAAGAGGTCATTTGCTTGATAGAAACAGTGTAAGCTAAAGCAATCTTCATACAGTCCGTTTTAGCTGTTTTCTCCTTCTGCAAAAGCTTTGAAAGTAACATTAATGGTCAAAACGTAGTTGAGTCAATCAGGTTCTAAAACTATACCTAATCCTTCATACCGTAATGAAAGTGATGAAAAAAGGTCATTTGCTTGATAGAAACAGTGTAAGCTAAAACATTCTTCATACAGTCCGTTTTAGCTGTTTTCTCCTTCTGCGAAAGCTTTGAAAATAACAATAATGGTCAAAACGTAGTTTTGTGAGTCAGATTCTACAACTATACCTAATCCATTATACCATAATGAAAATGAAGAAAAAAGGTAATATGCTTGATAGAAACAGTGTAAGCTAATGTATTCTTCATTAGAGTCCGTTTTAGATGTATCCTTCTTCTGCAAAAGCTTTGAAAGTAACAATAATGGTCCTTCATACCGTAATGAAAATGAAGAAAAAAGGTAATATGCTTGATAGAAACAGTGTAAGCTAATGTATTCTTCATTAGAGTCCGTTTTAGCTGTTTTCTCCTTCTGCAAAAGCTTTAAAACTAACAATAAAGGTCAAGGTAATTTGCTTGATAGAAACAGTGTAAGCTAAAGCATTCTTCATACAGTCCGTTTTAGCTTTTTTCTGCTTCTGCAAAAACTTTGAAAGTAACAATAATGGTCACAACGTAGTTGAGTGAATCAGGTTCTAAAACTATACCTAATCCATTATACCATAATGAAAATGAAGAAAAAAGGTAATTTGCTTGATAGAAACAGTGTAAGCTAATGTATTCTTCATTAGAGTCCGTTTTAGATGTTTCCTTCTTCTACGAAAGCTTTGAAAGTAACAATAATGGTCACAACGTAGTTGAGTGAATCAGGTTCTAAAACTATACCTAATCCATTATACCATAATGAAAATGAAGAAAAAAGGTAATTTGCTTGATAGAAACAGTGTAAGCTAAAGCATTCTTCATACAGTCCGTTTTAGCCGTTTTCTCCTTCTGCAAAAGCTTTGAAAGTAACAATAATGGTCAAGGTAATTTGCTTGATAGAAACAGTGTAAGCTAATGTATTCTTCATTAGAGTCCGTTTTAGATGTTTCCTTCTTCTACGAAAGCTTTGAAAGTAACAATAATGGTCACAACGTAGTTGAGTGAATCAGGTTCTAAAACTATACCTAATCCATTATACCATAATGAAAATGAAGAAAAAAGGTAATTTGCTTGATAGAAACAGTGTAAGCTAAAGCATTCTAAGTCATTTGCTTGATAGAAACAGTGTAAGCTAAAGCAATCTTCATACAGTCCGTTTTAGCCGTTTTCTCCTTCTGCAAAAGCTTTGAAAGTAACAATAATGGTCAAGGTAATTTGCTTGATAGAAACAGTGTAAGCTAAAGCATTCTTCATACAGTCCGTTTTAACTGTTTTCCCCTTCTGCAAAAGCTTTGAAAGTAACAATGATGGTCACAACGTAGTTAAGTGAATCAGGTTCTAAAACTATACCTATTCCTTCATACCATAATGAAAATGAAGAAAAAAGGTAATTTGCTAAATCAATCTTCATACAGTCCGTTTTAGCTGTTTTCTCCTTCTGCGTAAGCTTTGAAAGTAACAATAATGGTCAAAACGTAGTTGAGTGAATCAGGTTCTAAAACTATACCTATTCCTTCATACCGTAATGAAAGTGATGAAAAAAGGTCATTTGCTTGATAGAAACAGTGTAAGCTAAAACATTCTTCATACAGTCCGTTTTAGCTGTTTTCTCCGTCTGCAAAAGCTTTGAAAATAACAATAATGGTCAAAACGTAGTTGAGTGAGTCAGGTTCTAAAACTATACCTAATCCTTCATACAATAATGAAAATGATGAAAGAGGTCATTTGCTTGATAGAAACAGTGTAAGCTAAAGCAAACTTCATACAGTCCTTTTTAGCTGTTTTCTCCTTCTGCAAAAGCTTTGAAAATAACAATAATGGTCAAAACGTAGTTTTGTGAGTCAGATTCTACAACTATACCTACGCCATTATACCATAATGAGAATGAAGAAAAAAGGTAATATGCTTGATAGAAACAGTGTAAGCTAATGTATTCTTCATTAGAGTCCGTTTTAGATGTATCCTTCTTCTGCAAAAGCTTTGAAAGTAACAATAATGGTCACAACGTAGTTGAGTGAATCAGGTTCTAAAACTATACCTATTCCTTCATACCGTAATGAAAGTGATGAAAAAAGGTCATTTGTTTAAAAGAAACAGTGTAAGCTAAAACATTCTTCATACAGTCCGTTTTAGCTGTTTTCTCCTTCTGCAAAAGCTTTGAAAGTAACAATAATGGTCACAACGTAGTTGAGTGAATCAGGTTCTAAAACTATACCCATTCCTTCATACCGTAATGAAAATGAAGAAAAAAGGTAATATGCTTGATAGAAACAGTGTAAGCTAATGTATTCTTCATTAGAGTCCGTTTTAGCTGTTTTCTCCTTCTGCGAAAGCTTTAAAACTAACAATAATGGTCAAGGTAATTTGCCTGATAGAAACAGTGTAAGCTAAAGCAATCTTCATACAGTCCTTTTTAGCTGTTTTCTCCGTCTGCAAAAGCTTTGAAAATAACAATAATGGTCAAAACGTAGTTGAGTGAGTCAGGTTCTAAAACTATACCTAATCCTTCATACAATAATGAAAATGATGAAAGAGGTCATTTGCTTGATAGAAACAGTGTAAGCTAAAGCAAACTTCATACAGTCCTTTTTAGCTGTTTTCTCCTTCTGCAAAAGCTTTGAAAATAACAATAATGGTCAAAACGTAGTTTTGTGAGTCAGATTCTACAACTATACCTACTCCATTATACCATAATGAGAATGAAGAAAAAAGGTAATATGCTTGATAGAAACAGTGTAAGCTAATGTATTCTTCATTAGAGTCTGTTTTAGATGTATCCTTCTTCTGCAAAAGCTTTGAAAGTAACAATAATGGTCACAACGTAGTTGAGTGAATCAGGTTCTAAAACTATACCTATTCCTTCATACCGTAATGAAAGTGATGAAAAAAGGTCATTTGTTTAAAAGAAACAGTGTAAGCTAAAACATTCTTCATACAGTCCGTTTTAGCTGTTTTCTCCTTCTGCAAAAGCTTTGAAAGTAACAATAATGGTCACAACGTAGTTGAGTGAGTCAGGTTCTAAAACTATACCTAATCCTTCATACAATAATGAAAATGATGAAAGAGGTCATTTGCTTGATAGAAACAGTGTAAGCTAAAGCAATCTTCATACAGTCCGTTTTAGCTGTTTTCTCCTTCTGCAAAAGCTTTGAAAGTAACATTAATGGTCAAAACGTAGTTGAGTCAATCAGGTTCTAAAACTATACCTAATCCTTCATACCGTAATGAAAGTGATGAAAAAAGGTCATTTGCTTGATAGAAACAGTGTAAGCTAAAACATTCTTCATACAGTCCGTTTTAGCTGTTTTCTCCTTCTGCGAAAGCTTTAAAACTAACAATAATGGTCAAGGTAATTTGCTTGATAGAAACAGTGTAAGCTAAAGCAATCTTCATACAGTCCTTTTTAGCTGTTTTCTCCTTCTGCAAAAGCTTTGAAAATAACAATAATGGTCAAAACGTAGTTTTGTGAGTCAGATTCTACAACTATACCTAATCCATTATACCATAATGAAAATGAAGAAAAAAGGTAATATGCTTGATAGAAACAGTGTAAGCTAATGTATTCTTCATTAGAGTCCGTTTTAGATGTATCCTTCTTCTGCAAAAGCTTTGAAAGTAACAATAATGGTCCTTCATACCGTAATGAAAATGAAGAAAAAAGGTAATATGCTTGATAGAAACAGTGTAAGCTAATGTATTCTTCATTAGAGTCCGTTTTAGCTGTTTTCTCCTTCTGCGAAAGCTTTAAAAGTAACAATAATGGTCAAAACGTAGTTGAGTCAATCAGGTTCTAAAACTATACCTAATCCTTCATACCGTAATGAAAGTGATGAAAAAAGGTCATTTGCTTGATAGAAACAGTGTAAGCTAAAACATTCTTCATACAGTCCGTTTTAGCTGTTTTCTCCTTCTGCGAAAGCTTTAAAACTAACAATAATGGTCAAGGTAATTTGCTTGATAGAAACAGTGTAAGCTAAAGCAATCTTCATACAGTCCTTTTTAGCTGTTTTCTCCTTCTGCAAAAGCTTTGAAAATAACAATAATGGTCAAAACGTAGTTTTGTGAGTCAGATTCTACAACTATACCTAATCCATTATACCATAATGAAAATGAAGAAAAAAGGTAATATGCTTGATAGAAACAGTGTAAGCTAATGTATTCTTCATTAGAGTCCGTTTTAGATGTATCCTTCTTCTGCAAAAGCTTTGAAAGTAACAATAATGGTCACGTAGTTGAGTGAATCAGGTTCTAAAACTATACCTATTCCTTCATACCGTAATGAAAGTGATGAAAGAGGTCATTTGTTTGAAAGAAACAGTGTAAGCTAAAACATTCTTCATACAGTCCGTTTAAGCTGTTTTCTCCTTCTGCAAAAGCTTTGAAAGTAACAATAATGGTCACAACGTAGTTGAGTGAATCAGGTTCTAAAACTATACCTAATCCATTATACCATAATGAAAATGAAGAAAAAAGGTAATTTGCTTGATAGAAACAGTGTAAGCTAAAGCATTCTTCATACAGTCCGTTTTAGCCGTTTTCTCCTTCTGCAAAAGCTTTGAAAGTAACAATAATGGTCAAGGTAATTTGCTTGATAGAAACAGTGTAAGCTAATGTATTCTTCATTAGAGTCCGTTTTAGATGTTTCCTTCTTCTACGAAAGCTTTGAAAGTAACAATAATGGTCACAACGTAGTTGAGTGAATCAGGTTCTAAAACTATACCTAATCCATTATACCATAATGAAAATGAAGAAAAAAGGTAATTTGCTTGATAGAAACAGTGTAAGCTAAAGCATTCTAAGTCATTTGCTTGATAGAAACAGTGTAAGCTAAAGCAATCTTCATACAGTCCGTTTTAGCCGTTTTCTCCTTCTGCAAAAACTTTGAAAGTAACAATAATGGTCAAGGTAATTTGCTTGATAGAAACAGTGTAAGCTAAAGCATTCTTCATACAGTCCGTTTTAACTGTTTTCCCCTTCTGCAAAAGCTTTGAAAGTAACAATGATGGTCACAACGTAGTTAAGTGAATCAGGTTCTAAAACTATACCTATTCCTTCATACCATAATGAAAATGAAGAAAAAAGGTAATTTGCTAAATCAATCTTCATACAGTCCGTTTTAGCTGTTTTCTCCTTCTGCGAAAGCTTTGAAAGTAACAATAATGGTCAAAACGTAGTTGAGTGAATCAGGTTCTAAAACTATACCTAATCCTTCATACCGTAATGAAAGTGATGAAAAAAGGTCATTTGCTTGATAGAAACAGTGTAAGCTAAAACATTCTTCATACAGTCCGTTTTAGCTGTTTTCTCCGTCTGCAAAAGCTTTGAAAATAACAATAATGGTCAAAACGTAGTTGAGTGAGTCAGGTTCTAAAACTATACCTAATCCTTCATACAATAATGAAAATGATGAAAGAGGTCATTTGCTTGATAGAAACAGTGTAAGCTAAAGCAAACTTCATACAGTCCCTTTTAGCTGTTTTCTCCTTCTGCAAAAGCTTTGAAAATAACAATAATGGTCAAAACGTAGTTTTGTGAGTCAGATTCTACAACTATACCTACGCCATTATACCATAATGAGAATGAAGAAAAAAGGTAATATGCTTGATAGAAACAGTGTAAGCTAATGTATTCTTCATTAGAGTCCGTTTTAGATGTATCCTTCTTCTGCAAAAGCTTTGAAAGTAACAATAATGGTCACAACGTAGTTGAGTGAATCAGGTTCTAAAACTATACCTATTCCTTCATACCGTAATGAAAGTGATGAAAAAAGGTCATTTGTTTAAAAGAAACAGTGTAAGCTAAAACATTCTTCATACAGTCCGTTTTAGCTGTTTTCTCCTTCTGCAAAAGCTTTGAAAGTAACAATAATGGTCACAACGTAGTTGAGTGAATCAGGTTCTAAAACTATACCCATTCCTTCATACCGTAATGAAAATGAAGAAAAAAGGTAATATGCTTGATAGAAACAGTGTAAGCTAATGTATTCTTCATTAGAGTCCGTTTTAGCTGTTTTCTCCTTCTGCGAAAGCTTTGAAAGTAACAATAATGGTCAAAACGTAGTTGAGTCAATCAGGTTCTAAAACTATACCTAATCCTTCATACCGTAATGAAAGTGATGAAAAAAGGTCATTTGCTTGATAGAAACAGTGTAAGCTAAAACATTCTTCATACAGTCCGTTTTAGCTGTTTTCTCCTTCTGCGAAAGCTTTAAAACTAACAATAATGGTCAAGGTAATTTGCCTGATAGAAACAGTGTAAGCTAAAGCAATCTTCATACAGTCCTTTTTAGCTGTTTTCTCCGTCTGCAAAAGCTTTGAAAATAACAATAATGGTCAAAACGTAGTTGAGTGAGTCAGGTTCTAAAACTATACCTAATCCTTCATACAATAATGAAAATGATGAAAGAGGTCATTTGCTTGATAGAAACAGTGTAAGCTAAAGCAAACTTCATACAGTCCTTTTTAGCTGTTTTCTCCTTCTGCAAAAGCTTTGAAAATAACAATAATGGTCAAAACGTAGTTTTGTGAGTCAGATTCTACAACTATACCTACTCCATTATACCATAATGAGAATGAAGAAAAAAGGTAATATGCTTGATAGAAACAGTGTAAGCTAATGTATTCTTCATTAGAGTCTGTTTTAGATGTATCCTTCTTCTGCAAAAGCTTTGAAAGTAACAATAATGGTCACAACGTAGTTGAGTGAATCAGGTTCTAAAACTATACCTATTCCTTTCCTACCGTAATGAAAGTGATGAAAAAAGGTCATTTGTTTAAAAGAAACAGTGTAAGCTAAAACATTCTTCATACAGTCCGTTTTAGCTGTTTTCTCCTTCTGCAAAAGCTTTGAAAGTAACAATAATGGTCACAACGTAGTTGAGTGAGTCAGGTTCTAAAACTATACCTAATCCTTCATACAATAATGAAAATGATGAAAGAGGTCATTTGCTTGATAGAAACAGTGTAAGCTAAAGCAATCTTCATACAGTCCGTTTTAGCTGTTTTCTCCTTCTGCAAAAGCTTTGAAAGTAACAATAATGGTCACAACGTAGTTGAGTGAATCAGGTTCTAAAACTATACCCATTCCTTCATACCGTAATGAAATTGAAGAAAAAAGGTAATATGCTTGATAGAAACAGTGTAAGCTAATGTATTCTTCATTAGAGTCCGTTTTAGCTGTTTTCTCCTTCTGCGAAAGCTTTGAAAGTAACAATAATGGTCAAAACGTAGTTGAGTCAATCAGGTTCTAAAACTATACCTAATCCTTCATACCGTAATGAAAGTGATGAAAAAAGGTCATTTGCTTGATAGAAACAGTGTAAGCTAAAACATTCTTCATACAGTCCGTTTTAGCTGTTTTCTCCTTCTGCGAAAGCTTTAAAACTAACAATAATGGTCAAGGTAATTTGCTTGATAGAAACAGTGTAAGCTAAAGCAATCTTCATACAGTCCTTTTTAGCTGTTTTCTCCTTCTGCAAAAGCTTTGAAAATAACAATAATGGTCAAAACGTAGTTTTGTGAGTCAGATTCTACAACTATACCTAATCCATTATACCATAATGAAAATGAAGAAAAAAGGTAATATGCTTGATAGAAACAGTGTAAGCTAATGTATTCTTCATTAGAGTCCGTTTTAGATGTATCCTTCTTCTGCAAAAGCTTTGAAAGTAACAATAATGGTCACGTAGTTGAGTGAATCAGGTTCTAAAACTATACCTATTCCTTCATACCGTAATGAAAGTGATGAAAGAGGTCATTTGTTTGAAAGAAACAGTGTAAGCTAAAACATTCTTCATACAGTCCGTTTAAGCTGTTTTCTCCTTCTGCGAAAGCTTTGAAAGTAACAATAATGGTCACACGTAGTTGAGTGAATCAGGTTCTACAACTATACCTAATCCATTATACCATAATGAAAATGAAGAAAAAAGGTAATATGCTTGATAGAAACAGTGTAAGCTAATGTATTCTTCATTAGAGTCCGTTTTAGCTGTTTTCTCCTTCTGCGAAAGCTTTGAAAGTAACAATAATGGTCAAAACGTAGTTGAGTCAATCAGGTTCTAAAACTATACCTAATCCTTCATACCGTAATGAAAGTGATGAAAAAAGGTCATTTGTTTAAAAGAAACAGTGTAAGCTAAAACATTCTTCATACAGTCCGTTTTAGCTGTTTTCTCCTTCTGCAAAAGCTTTGAAAGTAACAATAATGGTCACAACGTAGTTGAGTGAATCAGGTTCTAAAACTATACCCATTCCTTCATACCGTAATGAAAATGAAGAAAAAAGGTAATATGCTTGATAGAAACAGTGTAAGCTAATGTATTCTTCATTAGAGTCCGTTTTAGCTGTTTTCTCCTTCTGCGAAAGCTTTGAAAGTAACAATAATGGTCAAAACGTAGTTGAGTCAATCAGGTTCTAAAACTATACCTAATCCTTCATACCGTAATGAAAGTGATGAAAAAAGGTCATTTGCTTGATAGAAACAGTGTAAGCTAAAACATTCTTCATACAGTCCGTTTTAGCTGTTTTCTCCTTCTGCGAAAGCTTTAAAACTAACAATAATGGTCAAGGTAATTTGCTTGATAGAAACAGTGTAAGCTAAAGCAATCTTCATACAGTCCTTTTTAGCTGTTTTCTCCTTCTGCAAAAGCTTTGAAAATAACAATAATGGTCAAAACGTAGTTTTGTGAGTCAGATTCTACAACTATACCTAATCCATTATACCATAATGAAAATGAAGAAAAAAGGTAATATGCTTGATAGAAACAGTGTAAGCTAATGTATTCTTCATTAGAGTCCGTTTTAGATGTATCCTTCTTCTGCAAAAGCTTTGAAAGTAACAATAATGGTCCTTCATACCGTAATGAAAATGAAGAAAAAAGGTAATATGCTTGATAGAAACAGTGTAAGCTAATGTATTCTTCATTAGAGTCCGTTTTAGCTGTTTTCTCCTTCTGCGAAAGCTTTAAAAGTAACAATAATGGTCAAAACGTAGTTGAGTCAATCAGGTTCTAAAACTATACCTAATCCTTCATACCGTAATGAAAGTGATGAAAAAAGGTCATTTGCTTGATAGAAACAGTGTAAGCTAAAACATTCTTCATACAGTCCGTTTTAGCTGTTTTCTCCTTCTGCGAAAGCTTTAAAACTAACAATAATGGTCAAGGTAATTTGCTTGATAGAAACAGTGTAAGCTAAAGCAATCTTCATACAGTCCTTTTTAGCTGTTTTCTCCTTCTGCAAAAGCTTTGAAAATAACAATAATGGTCAAAACGTAGTTTTGTGAGTCAGATTCTACAACTATACCTAATCCATTATACCATAATGAAAATGAAGAAAAAAGGTAATATGCTTGATAGAAACAGTGTAAGCTAATGTATTCTTCATTAGAGTCCGTTTTAGATGTATCCTTCTTCTGCAAAAGCTTTGAAAGTAACAATGATGGTCACAACGTAGTTAAGTGAATCAGGTTCTAAAACTATACCTATTCCTTCATACCATAATGAAAATGAAGAAAAAAGGTAATTTGCTAAATCAATCTTCATACAGTCCGTTTTAGCTGTTTTCTCCTTCTGCGAAAGCTTTGAAAGTAACAATAATGGTCAAAACGTAGTTGAGTGAATCAGGTTCTAAAACTATACCTATTCCTTCATACCGTAATGAAAGTGATGAAAAAAGGTCATTTGCTTGATAGAAACAGTGTAAGCTAAAACATTCTTCATACAGTCCGTTTAAGCTGTTTTCTCCTTCTGCAAAAGCTTTGAAAGTAACAATAATGGTCACAACGTAGTTGAGTGAATCAGGTTCTAAAACTATACCTAATCCATTATACCATAATGAAAATGAAGAAAAAAGGTAATTTGCTTGATAGAAACAGTGTAAGCTAAAGCATTCTTCATACAGTCCGTTTTAGCCGTTTTCTCCTTCTGCAAAAGCTTTGAAAGTAACAATAATGGTCAAGGTAATTTGCTTGATAGAAACAGTGTAAGCTAATGTATTCTTCATTAGAGTCCGTTTTAGATGTTTCCTTCTTCTACGAAAGCTTTGAAAGTAACAATAATGGTCACAACGTAGTTGAGTGAATCAGGTTCTAAAACTATACCTAATCCATTATACCATAATGAAAATGAAGAAAAAAGGTAATTTGCTTGATAGAAACAGTGTAAGCTAAAGCATTCTAAGTCATTTGCTTGATAGAAACAGTGTAAGCTAAAGCAATCTTCATACAGTCCGTTTTAGCCGTTTTCTCCTTCTGCAAAAACTTTGAAAGTAACAATAATGGTCAAGGTAATTTGCTTGATAGAAACAGTGTAAGCTAAAGCATTCTTCATACAGTCCGTTTTAACTGTTTTCCCCTTCTGCAAAAGCTTTGAAAGTAACAATGATGGTCACAACGTAGTTAAGTGAATCAGGTTCTAAAACTATACCTATTCCTTCATACCATAATGAAAATGAAGAAAAAAGGTAATTTGCTAAATCAATCTTCATACAGTCCGTTTTAGCTGTTTTCTCCTTCTGCGAAAGCTTTGAAAGTAACAATAATGGTCAAAACGTAGTTGAGTGAATCAGGTTCTAAAACTATACCTATTCCTTCATACCGTAATGAAAGTGATGAAAAAAGGTCATTTGCTTGATAGAAACAGTGTAAGCTAAAACATTCTTCATACAGTCCGTTTTAGCTGTTTTCTCCGTCTGCAAAAGCTTTGAAAATAACAATAATGGTCAAAACGTAGTTGAGTGAGTCAGGTTCTAAAACTATACCTAATCCTTCATACAATAATGAAAATGATGAAAGAGGTCATTTGCTTGATAGAAACAGTGTAAGCTAAAGCAAACTTCATACAGTCCGTTTTAGCTGTTTTCTCCTTCTGCAAAAGCTTTGAAAATAACAATAATGGTCAAAACGTAGTTTTGTGAGTCAGATTCTACAACTATACCTACGCCATTATACCATAATGAGAATGAAGAAAAAAGGTAATATGCTTGATAGAAACAGTGTAAGCTAATGTATTCTTCATTAGAGTCCGTTTTAGATGTATCCTTCTTCTGCAAAAGCTTTGAAAGTAACAATAATGGTCACAACGTAGTTGAGTGAATCAGGTTCTAAAACTATACCTATTCCTTCATACCGTAATGAAAGTGATGAAAAAAGGTCATTTGTTTAAAAGAAACAGTGTAAGCTAAAACATTCTTCATACAGTCCGTTTTAGCTGTTTTCTCCTTCTGCAAAAGCTTTGAAAGTAACAATAATGGTCACAACGTAGTTGAGTGAATCAGGTTCTAAAACTATACCCATTCCTTCATACCGTAATGAAAATGAAGAAAAAAGGTAATATGCTTGATAGAAACAGTGTAAGCTAATGTATTCTTCATTAGAGTCCGTTTTAGCTGTTTTCTCCTTCTGCGAAAGCTTTGAAAGTAACAATAATGGTCAAAACGTAGTTGAGTCAATCAGGTTCTAAAACTATACCTAATCCTTCATACCGTAATGAAAGTGATGAAAAAAGGTCATTTGCTTGATAGAAACAGTGTAAGCTAAAACATTCTTCATACAGTCCGTTTTAGCTGTTTTCTCCTTCTGCGAAAGCTTTAAAACTAACAATAATGGTCAAGGTAATTTGCCTGATAGAAACAGTGTAAGCTAAAGCAATCTTCATACAGTCCTTTTTAGCTGTTTTCTCCGTCTGCAAAAGCTTTGAAAATAACAATAATGGTCAAAACGTAGTTGAGTGAGTCAGGTTCTAAAACTATACCTAATCCTTCATACAATAATGAAAATGATGAAAGAGGTCATTTGCTTGATAGAAACAGTGTAAGCTAAAGCAAACTTCATACAGTCCTTTTTAGCTGTTTTCTCCTTCTGCAAAAGCTTTGAAAATAACAATAATGGTCAAAACGTAGTTTTGTGAGTCAGATTCTACAACTATACCTACTCCATTATACCATAATGAGAATGAAGAAAAAAGGTAATATGCTTGATAGAAACAGTGTAAGCTAATGTATTCTTCATTAGAGTCTGTTTTAGATGTATCCTTCTTCTGCAAAAGCTTTGAAAGTAACAATAATGGTCACAACGTAGTTGAGTGAATCAGGTTCTAAAACTATACCTATTCCTTCATACCGTAATGAAAGTGATGAAAAAAGGTCATTTGTTTAAAAGAAACAGTGTAAGCTAAAACATTCTTCATACAGTCCGTTTTAGCTGTTTTCTCCTTCTGCAAAAGCTTTGAAAGTAACAATAATGGTCACAACGTAGTTGAGTGAGTCAGGTTCTAAAACTATACCTAATCCTTCATACAATAATGAAAATGATGAAAGAGGTCATTTGCTTGATAGAAACAGTGTAAGCTAAAGCAATCTTCATACAGTCCGTTTTAGCTGTTTTCTCCTTCTGCAAAAGCTTTGAAAGTAACAATAATGGTCACAACGTAGTTGAGTGAATCAGGTTCTAAAACTATACCCATTCCTTCATACCGTAATGAAATTGAAGAAAAAAGGTAATATGCTTGATAGAAACAGTGTAAGCTAATGTATTCTTCATTAGAGTCCGTTTTAGCTGTTTTCTCCTTCTGCGAAAGCTTTGAAAGTAACAATAATGGTCAAAACGTAGTTGAGTCAATCAGGTTCTAAAACTATACCTAATCCTTCATACCGTAATGAAAGTGATGAAAAAAGGTCATTTGCTTGATAGAAACAGTGTAAGCTAAAACATTCTTCATACAGTCCGTTTTAGCTGTTTTCTCCTTCTGCGAAAGCTTTAAAACTAACAATAATGGTCAAGGTAATTTGCTTGATAGAAACAGTGTAAGCTAAAGCAATCTTCATACAGTCCTTTTTAGCTGTTTTCTCCTTCTGCAAAAGCTTTGAAAATAACAATAATGGTCAAAACGTAGTTTTGTGAGTCAGATTCTACAACTATACCTAATCCATTATACCATAATGAAAATGAAGAAAAAAGGTAATATGCTTGATAGAAACAGTGTAAGCTAATGTATTCTTCATTAGAGTCCGTTTTAGATGTATCCTTCTTCTGCAAAAGCTTTGAAAGTAACAATAATGGTCACGTAGTTGAGTGAATCAGGTTCTAAAACTATACCTATTCCTTCATACCGTAATGAAAGTGATGAAAGAGGTCATTTGTTTGAAAGAAACAGTGTAAGCTAAAACATTCTTCATACAGTCCGTTTAAGCTGTTTTCTCCTTCTGCGAAAGCTTTGAAAGTAACAATAATGGTCACACGTAGTTGAGTGAATCAGGTTCTACAACTATACCTAATCCATTATACCATAATGAAAATGAAGAAAAAAGGTAATATGCTTGATAGAAACAGTGTAAGCTAATGTATTCTTCATTAGAGTCCGTTTTAGCTGTTTTCTCCTTCTGCGAAAGCTTTGAAAGTAACAATAATGGTCAAAACGTAGTTGAGTCAATCAGGTTCTAAAACTATACCTAATCCTTCATACCGTAATGAAAGTGATGAAAAAAGGTCATTTGCTTGATAGAAACAGTGTAAGCTAAAACATTCTTCATACAGTCCGTTTTAGCTGTTTTCTCCGTCTGCAAAAGCTTTGAAAATAACAATAATGTTAAAAACGTAGTTGAGTGAGTCAGGTTCTAAAACTATACCTAATCCTTCATACAATAATGAAAATGATGAAAGAGGTCATTTGCTTGATAGAAACAGTGTAAGCTAAAGCAAACTTCATACAGTCCTTTTTAGCTGTTTTCTCCTTCTGCAAAAGCTTTGAAAATAACAATAATGGTCAAAACGTAGTTTTGTGAGTCAGATTCTACAACTATACCTACTCCATTATACCATAATGAGAATGAAGAAAAAAGGTAATATGCTTGATAGAAACAGTGTAAGCTAATGTATTCTTCATTAGAGTCTGTTTTAGATGTATCCTTCTTCTGCAAAAGCTTTGAAAGTAACAATAATGGTCACAACGTAGTTGAGTGAATCAGGTTCTAAAACTATACCTATTCCTTCATACCGTAATGAAAGTGATGAAAAAAGGTCATTTGTTTAAAAGAAACAGTGTAAGCTAAAACATTCTTCATACAGTCCGTTTTAGCTGTTTTCTCCTTCTGCAAAAGCTTTGAAAGTAACAATAATGGTCACAACGTAGTTGAGTGAGTCAGGTTCTAAAACTATACCTAATCCTTCATACAATAATGAAAATGATGAAAGAGGTCATTTGCTTGATAGAAACAGTGTAAGCTAAAGCAATCTTCATACAGTCCGTTTTAGCTGTTTTCTCCTTCTGCAAAAGCTTTGAAAGTAACAATAATGGTCACAACGTAGTTGAGTGAATCAGGTTCTAAAACTATACCCATTCCTTCATACCGTAATGAAATTGAAGAAAAAAGGTAATATGCTTGATAGAAACAGTGTAAGCTAATGTATTCTTCATTAGAGTCCGTTTTAGCTGTTTTCTCCTTCTGCGAAAGCTTTGAAAGTAACAATAATGGTCAAAACGTAGTTGAGTCAATCAGGTTCTAAAACTATACCTAATCCTTCATACCGTAATGAAAGTGATGAAAAAAGGTCATTTGCTTGATAGAAACAGTGTAAGCTAAAACATTCTTCATACAGTCCGTTTTAGCTGTTTTCTCCTTCTGCGAAAGCTTTAAAACTAACAATAATGGTCAAGGTAATTTGCTTGATAGAAACAGTGTAAGCTAAAGCAATCTTCATACAGTCCTTTTTAGCTGTTTTCTCCTTCTGCAAAAGCTTTGAAAATAACAATAATGGTCAAAACGTAGTTTTGTGAGTCAGATTCTACAACTATACCTAATCCATTATACCATAATGAAAATGAAGAAAAAAGGTAATATGCTTGATAGAAACAGTGTAAGCTAATGTATTCTTCATTAGAGTCCGTTTTAGATGTATCCTTCTTCTGCAAAAGCTTTGAAAGTAACAATAATGGTCACGTAGTTGAGTGAATCAGGTTCTAAAACTATACCTATTCCTTCATACCGTAATGAAAGTGATGAAAGAGGTCATTTGTTTGAAAGAAACAGTGTAAGCTAAAACATTCTTCATACAGTCCGTTTAAGCTGTTTTCTCCTTCTGCGAAAGCTTTGAAAGTAACAATAATGGTCACACGTAGTTGAGTGAATCAGGTTCTACAACTATACCTAATCCATTATACCATAATGAAAATGAAGAAAAAAGGTAATATGCTTGATAGAAACAGTGTAAGCTAATGTATTCTTCATTAGAGTCCGTTTTAGCTGTTTTCTCCTTCTGCGAAAGCTTTGAAAGTAACAATAATGGTCAAAACGTAGTTGAGTCAATCAGGTTCTAAAACTATACCTAATCCTTCATACCGTAATGAAAGTGATGAAAAAAGGTCATTTGCTTGATAGAAACAGTGTAAGCTAAAACATTCTTCATACAGTCCGTTTTAGCTGTTTTCTCCGTCTGCAAAAGCTTTGAAAATAACAATAATGGTCAAAACGTAGTTGAGTGAGTCAGGTTCTAAAACTATACCTAATCCTTCATACAATAATGAAAATGATGAAAGAGGTCATTTGCTTGATAGAAACAGTGTAAGCTAAAGCAAACTTCATACAGTCCTTTTTAGCTGTTTTCTCCTTCTGCAAAAGCTTTGAAAATAACAATAATGGTCAAAACGTAGTTTTGTGAGTCAGATTCTACAACTATACCTACGCCATTATACCATAATGAGAATGAAGAAAAAAGGTAATATGCTTGATAGAAACAGTGTAAGCTAATGTATTCTTCATTAGAGTCCGTTTTAGATGTATCCTTCTTCTGCAAAAGCTTTGAAAGTAACAATAATGGTCACAACGTAGTTGAGTGAATCAGGTTCTAAAACTATACCTATTCCTTCATACCGTAATGAAAATGAAGAAAAAAGGTAATATGCTTGATAGAAACAGTGTAAGCTAATGTATTCTTCATTAGAGTCCGTTTTAGCTGTTTTCTCCTTCTGCGAAAGCTTTGAAAGTAACAATAATGGTCAAAACGTAGTTGAGTCAATCAGGTTCTAAAACTATACCTAATCCTTCATACCGTAATGAAAGTGATGAAAAAAGGTCATTTGCTTGATAGAAACAGTGTAAGCTAAAGCAATCTTCATACAGTCCGTTTTAGCTGTTTTCTCCTTCTGCAAAAGCTTTGAAAGTAACATTAATGGTCAAAACGTAGTTGAGTCAATCAGGTTCTAAAACTATACCTAATCCTTCATACCGTAATGAAAGTGATGAAAAAAGGTCATTTGCTTGATAGAAACAGTGTAAGCTAAAGCAATCTTCATACAGTCCGTTTTAGCTGTTTTCTCCTTCTGCAAAAGCTTTGAAAGTAACAATAATGGTCACAACGTAGTTGAGTGAATCAGGTTCTAAAACTATACCTATTCCTTCATACCGTAATGAAAGTGATGAAAAAAGGTCATTTGTTTAAAAGAAACAGTGTAAGCTAAAACATTCTTCATACAGTCCGTTTTAGCTGTTTTCTCCTTCTGCAAAAGCTTTGAAAGTAACAATAATGGTCACAACGTAGTTGAGTGAATCAGGTTCTAAAACTATACCCATTCCTTCATACCGTAATGAAAATGAAGAAAAAAGGTAATATGCTTGATAGAAACAGTGTAAGCTAATGTATTCTTCATTAGAGTCCGTTTTAGCTGTTTTCTCCTTCTGCGAAAGCTTTGAAAGTAACAATAATGGTCAAAACGTAGTTGAGTCAATCAGGTTCTAAAACTATACCTAATCCTTCATACCGTAATGAAAGTGATGAAAAAAGGTCATTTGCTTGATAGAAACAGTGTAAGCTAAAACATTCTTCATACAGTCCGTTTTAGCTGTTTTCTCCTTCTGCGAAAGCTTTAAAACTAACAATAATGGTCAAGGTAATTTGCCTGATAGAAACAGTGTAAGCTAAAGCAATCTTCATACAGTCCTTTTTAGCTGTTTTCTCCGTCTGCAAAAGCTTTGAAAATAACAATAATGGTCAAAACGTAGTTGAGTGAGTCAGGTTCTAAAACTATACCTAATCCTTCATACAATAATGAAAATGATGAAAGAGGTCATTTGCTTGATAGAAACAGTGTAAGCTAAAGCAAACTTCATACAGTCCTTTTTAGCTGTTTTCTCCTTCTGCAAAAGCTTTGAAAATAACAATAATGGTCAAAACGTAGTTTTGTGAGTCAGATTCTACAACTATACCTACTCCATTATACCATAATGAGAATGAAGAAAAAAGGTAATATGCTTGATAGAAACAGTGTAAGCTAATGTATTCTTCATTAGAGTCTGTTTTAGATGTATCCTTCTTCTGCAAAAGCTTTGAAAGTAACAATAATGGTCACAACGTAGTTGAGTGAATCAGGTTCTAAAACTATACCTATTCCTTCATACCGTAATGAAAGTGATGAAAAAAGGTCATTTGTTTAAAAGAAACAGTGTAAGCTAAAACATTCTTCATACAGTCCGTTTTAGCTGTTTTCTCCTTCTGCAAAAGCTTTGAAAGTAACAATAATGGTCACAACGTAGTTGAGTGAGTCAGGTTCTAAAACTATACCTAATCCTTCATACAATAATGAAAATGATGAAAGAGGTCATTTGCTTGATAGAAACAGTGTAAGCTAAAGCAATCTTCATACAGTCCGTTTTAGCTGTTTTCTCCTTCTGCAAAAGCTTTGAAAGTAACAATAATGGTCACAACGTAGTTGAGTGAATCAGGTTCTAAAACTATACCCATTCCTTCATACCGTAATGAAATTGAAGAAAAAAGGTAATATGCTTGATAGAAACAGTGTAAGCTAATGTATTCTTCATTAGAGTCCGTTTTAGCTGTTTTCTCCTTCTGCGAAAGCTTTGAAAGTAACAATAATGGTCAAAACGTAGTTGAGTCAATCAGGTTCTAAAACTATACCTAATCCTTCATACCGTAATGAAAGTGATGAAAAAAGGTCATTTGCTTGATAGAAACAGTGTAAGCTAAAACATTCTTCATACAGTCCGTTTTAGCTGTTTTCTCCTTCTGCGAAAGCTTTAAAACTAACAATAATGGTCAAGGTAATTTGCTTGATAGAAACAGTGTAAGCTAAAGCAATCTTCATACAGTCCTTTTTAGCTGTTTTCTCCTTCTGCAAAAGCTTTGAAAATAACAATAATGGTCAAAACGTAGTTTTGTGAGTCAGATTCTACAACTATACCTAATCCATTATACCATAATGAAAATGAAGAAAAAAGGTAATATGCTTGATAGAAACAGTGTAAGCTAATGTATTCTTCATTAGAGTCCGTTTTAGATGTATCCTTCTTCTGCAAAAGCTTTGAAAGTAACAATAATGGTCACGTAGTTGAGTGAATCAGGTTCTAAAACTATACCTATTCCTTCATACCGTAATGAAAGTGATGAAAGAGGTCATTTGTTTGAAAGAAACAGTGTAAGCTAAAACATTCTTCATACAGTCCGTTTAAGCTGTTTTCTCCTTCTGCGAAAGCTTTGAAAGTAACAATAATGGTCACACGTAGTTGAGTGAATCAGGTTCTACAACTATACCTAATCCATTATACCATAATGAAAATGAAGAAAAAAGGTAATATGCTTGATAGAAACAGTGTAAGCTAATGTATTCTTCATTAGAGTCCGTTTTAGCTGTTTTCTCCTTCTGCGAAAGCTTTGAAAGTAACAATAATGGTCAAAACGTAGTTGAGTCAATCAGGTTCTAAAACTATACCTAATCCTTCATACCGTAATGAAAGTGATGAAAAAAGGTCATTTGCTTGATAGAAACAGTGTAAGCTAAAACATTCTTCATACAGTCCGTTTTAGCTGTTTTCTCCGTCTGCAAAAGCTTTGAAAATAACAATAATGGTCAAAACGTAGTTGAGTGAGTCAGGTTCTAAAACTATACCTAATCCTTCATACAATAATGAAAATGATGAAAGAGGTCATTTGCTTGATAGAAACAGTGTAAGCTAAAGCAAACTTCATACAGTCCTTTTTAGCTGTTTTCTCCTTCTGCAAAAGCTTTGAAAATAACAATAATGGTCAAAACGTAGTTTTGTGAGTCAGATTCTACAACTATACCTACTCCATTATACCATAATGAGAATGAAGAAAAAAGGTAATATGCTTGATAGAAACAGTGTAAGCTAATGTATTCTTCATTAGAGTCTGTTTTAGATGTATCCTTCTTCTGCAAAAGCTTTGAAAGTAACAATAATGGTCACAACGTAGTTGAGTGAATCAGGTTCTAAAACTATACCTATTCCTTCATACCGTAATGAAAGTGATGAAAAAAGGTCATTTGTTTAAAAGAAACAGTGTAAGCTAAAACATTCTTCATACAGTCCGTTTTAGCTGTTTTCTCCTTCTGCAAAAGCTTTGAAAGTAACAATAATGGTCACAACGTAGTTGAGTGAGTCAGGTTCTAAAACTATACCTAATCCTTCATACAATAATGAAAATGATGAAAGAGGTCATTTGCTTGATAGAAACAGTGTAAGCTAAAGCAATCTTCATACAGTCCGTTTTAGCTGTTTTCTCCTTCTGCAAAAGCTTTGAAAGTAACAATAATGGTCACAACGTAGTTGAGTGAATCAGGTTCTAAAACTATACCCATTCCTTCATACCGTAATGAAATTGAAGAAAAAAGGTAATATGCTTGATAGAAACAGTGTAAGCTAATGTATTCTTCATTAGAGTCCGTTTTAGCTGTTTTCTCCTTCTGCGAAAGCTTTGAAAGTAACAATAATGGTCAAAACGTAGTTGAGTCAATCAGGTTCTAAAACTATACCTAATCCTTCATACCGTAATGAAAGTGATGAAAAAAGGTCATTTGCTTGATAGAAACAGTGTAAGCTAAAACATTCTTCATACAGTCCGTTTTAGCTGTTTTCTCCTTCTGCGAAAGCTTTAAAACTAACAATAATGGTCAAGGTAATTTGCTTGATAGAAACAGTGTAAGCTAAAGCAATCTTCATACAGTCCTTTTTAGCTGTTTTCTCCTTCTGCAAAAGCTTTGAAAATAACAATAATGGTCAAAACGTAGTTTTGTGAGTCAGATTCTACAACTATACCTAATCCATTATACCATAATGAAAATGAAGAAAAAAGGTAATATGCTTGATAGAAACAGTGTAAGCTAATGTATTCTTCATTAGAGTCCGTTTTAGATGTATCCTTCTTCTGCAAAAGCTTTGAAAGTAACAATAATGGTCACGTAGTTGAGTGAATCAGGTTCTAAAACTATACCTATTCCTTCATACCGTAATGAAAGTGATGAAAGAGGTCATTTGTTTGAAAGAAACAGTGTAAGCTAAAACATTCTTCATACAGTCCGTTTAAGCTGTTTTCTCCTTCTGCGAAAGCTTTGAAAGTAACAATAATGGTCACACGTAGTTGAGTGAATCAGGTTCTACAACTATACCTAATCCATTATACCATAATGAAAATGAAGAAAAAAGGTAATATGCTTGATAGAAACAGTGTAAGCTAATGTATTCTTCATTAGAGTCCGTTTTAGCTGTTTTCTCCTTCTGCGAAAGCTTTGAAAGTAACAATAATGGTCAAAACGTAGTTGAGTCAATCAGGTTCTAAAACTATACCTAATCCTTCATACCGTAATGAAAGTGATGAAAAAAGGTCATTTGCTTGATAGAAACAGTGTAAGCTAAAACATTCTTCATACAGTCCGTTTTAGCTGTTTTCTCCGTCTGCAAAAGCTTTGAAAATAACAATAATGGTCAAAACGTAGTTGAGTGAGTCAGGTTCTAAAACTATACCTAATCCTTCATACAATAATGAAAATGATGAAAGAGGTCATTTGCTTGATAGAAACAGTGTAAGCTAAAGCAAACTTCATACAGTCCTTTTTAGCTGTTTTCTCCTTCTGCAAAAGCTTTGAAAATAACAATAATGGTCAAAACGTAGTTTTGTGAGTCAGATTCTACAACTATACCTACGCCATTATACCATAATGAGAATGAAGAAAAAAGGTAATATGCTTGATAGAAACAGTGTAAGCTAATGTATTCTTCATTAGAGTCCGTTTTAGATGTATCCTTCTTCTGCAAAAGCTTTGAAAGTAACAATAATGGTCACAACGTAGTTGAGTGAATCAGGTTCTAAAACTATACCTATTCCTTCATACCGTAATGAAAATGAAGAAAAAAGGTAATATGCTTGATAGAAACAGTGTAAGCTAATGTATTCTTCATTAGAGTCCGTTTTAGCTGTTTTCTCCTTCTGCGAAAGCTTTGAAAGTAACAATAATGGTCAAAACGTAGTTGAGTCAATCAGGTTCTAAAACTATACCTAATCCTTCATACCGTAATGAAAGTGATGAAAAAAGGTCATTTGCTTGATAGAAACAGTGTAAGCTAAAGCAATCTTCATACAGTCCGTTTTAGCTGTTTTCTCCTTCTGCAAAAGCTTTGAAAGTAACATTAATGGTCAAAACGTAGTTGAGTCAATCAGGTTCTAAAACTATACCTAATCCTTCATACCGTAATGAAAGTGATGAAAAAAGGTCATTTGCTTGATAGAAACAGTGTAAGCTAAAGCAATCTTCATACAGTCCGTTTTAGCTGTTTTCTCCTTCTGCAAAAGCTTTGAAAGTAACAATAATGGTCACAACGTAGTTGAGTGAATCAGGTTCTAAAACTATACCTATTCCTTCATACCGTAATGAAAGTGATGAAAAAAGGTCATTTGTTTAAAAGAAACAGTGTAAGCTAAAACATTCTTCATACAGTCCGTTTTAGCTGTTTTCTCCTTCTGCAAAAGCTTTGAAAGTAACAATAATGGTCACAACGTAGTTGAGTGAATCAGGTTCTAAAACTATACCCATTCCTTCATACCGTAATGAAAATGAAGAAAAAAGGTAATATGCTTGATAGAAACAGTGTAAGCTAATGTATTCTTCATTAGAGTCCGTTTTAGCTGTTTTCTCCTTCTGCGAAAGCTTTGAAAGTAACAATAATGGTCAAAACGTAGTTGAGTCAATCAGGTTCTAAAACTATACCTAATCCTTCATACCGTAATGAAAGTGATGAAAAAAGGTCATTTGCTTGATAGAAACAGTGTAAGCTAAAACATTCTTCATACAGTCCGTTTTAGCTGTTTTCTCCTTCTGCGAAAGCTTTAAAACTAACAATAATGGTCAAGGTAATTTGCCTGATAGAAACAGTGTAAGCTAAAGCAATCTTCATACAGTCCTTTTTAGCTGTTTTCTCCGTCTGCAAAAGCTTTGAAAATAACAATAATGGTCAAAACGTAGTTGAGTGAGTCAGGTTCTAAAACTATACCTAATCCTTCATACAATAATGAAAATGATGAAAGAGGTCATTTGCTTGATAGAAACAGTGTAAGCTAAAGCAAACTTCATACAGTCCTTTTTAGCTGTTTTCTCCTTCTGCAAAAGCTTTGAAAATAACAATAATGGTCAAAACGTAGTTTTGTGAGTCAGATTCTACAACTATACCTACTCCATTATACCATAATGAGAATAAAGAAAAAAGGTAATATGCTTGATAGAAACAGTGTAAGCTAATGTATTCTTCATTAGAGTCTGTTTTAGATGTATCCTTCTTCTGCAAAAGCTTTGAAAGTAACAATAATGGTCACAACGTAGTTGAGTGAATCAGGTTCTAAAACTATACCTATTCCTTCATACCGTAATGAAAGTGATGAAAAAAGGTCATTTGTTTAAAAGAAACAGTGTAAGCTAAAACATTCTTCATACAGTCCGTTTTAGCTGTTTTCTCCTTCTGCAAAAGCTTTGAAAGTAACAATAATGGTCACAACGTAGTTGAGTGAGTCAGGTTCTAAAACTATACCTAATCCTTCATACAATAATGAAAATGATGAAAGAGGTCATTTGCTTGATAGAAACAGTGTAAGCTAAAGCAATCTTCATACAGTCCGTTTTAGCTGTTTTCTCCTTCTGCAAAAGCTTTGAAAGTAACATTAATGGTCAAAACGTAGTTGAGTCAATCAGGTTCTAAAACTATACCTAATCCTTCATACCGTAATGAAAGTGATGAAAAAAGGTCATTTGCTTGATAGAAACAGTGTAAGCTAAAACATTCTTCATACAGTCCGTTTTAGCTGTTTTCTCCTTCTGCGAAAGCTTTAAAACTAACAATAATGGTCAAGGTAATTTGCTTGATAGAAACAGTGTAAGCTAAAGCAATCTTCATACAGTCCTTTTTAGCTGTTTTCTCCTTCTGCAAAAGCTTTGAAAGTAACAATAATGGTCACAACGTAGTTGAGTGAATCAGGTTCTAAAACTATACCTATTCCTTCATACCGTAATGAAAATGAAGAAAAAAGGTAATATGCTTGATAGAAACAGTGTAAGCTAATGTATTCTTCATTAGAGTCCGTTTTAGCTGTTTTCTCCTTCTGCGAAAGCTTTGAAAGTAACAATAATGGTCAAAACGTAGTTGAGTCAATCAGGTTCTAAAACTATACCTAATCCTTCATACCGTAATGAAAGTGATGAAAAAAGGTCATTTGCTTGATAGAAACAGTGTAAGCTAAAGCAATCTTCATACAGTCCGTTTTAGCTGTTTTCTCCTTCTGCAAAAGCTTTGAAAGTAACATTAATGGTCAAAACGTAGTTGAGTCAATCAGGTTCTAAAACTATACCTAATCCTTCATACCGTAATGAAAGTGATGAAAAAAGGTCATTTGCTTGATAGAAACAGTGTAAGCTAAAGCCATCTTCATACAGTCCGTTTTAGCTGTTTTCTCCTTCTGCAAAAGCTTTGAAAGTAACAATAATGGTCACAACGTAGTTGAGTGAATCAGGTTCTAAAACTATACCTATTCCTTCATACCGTAATGAAAGTGATGAAAAAAGGTCATTTGTTTAAAAGAAACAGTGTAAGCTAAAACATTCTTCATACAGTCCGTTTTAGCTGTTTTCTCCTTCTGCAAAAGCTTTGAAAGTAACAATAATGGTCACAACGTAGTTGAGTGAATCAGGTTCTAAAACTATACCCATTCCTTCATACCGTAATGACAATGAAGAAAAAAGGTAATATGCTTGATAGAAACAGTGTAAGCTAATGTATTCTTCATTAGAGTCCGTTTTAGCTGTTTTCTCCTTCTGCGAAAGCTTTGAAAGTAACAATAATGGTCAAAACGTAGTTGAGTCAATCAGGTTCTAAAACTATACCTAATCCTTCATACCGTAATGAAAGTGATGAAAAAAGGTCATTTGCTTGATAGAAACAGTGTAAGCTAAAACATTCTTCATACAGTCCGTTTTAGCTGTTTTCTCCTTCTGCGAAAGCTTTAAAACTAACAATAATGGTCAAGGTAATTTGCCTGATAGAAACAGTGTAAGCTAAAGCAATCTTCATACAGTCCTTTTTAGCTGTTTTCTCCGTCTGCAAAAGCTTTGAAAATAACAATAATGGTCAAAACGTAGTTGAGTGAGTCAGGTTCTAAAACTATACCTAATCCTTCATACAATAATGAAAATGATGAAAGAGGTCATTTGCTTGATAGAAACAGTGTAAGCTAAAGCAAACTTCATACAGTCCTTTTTAGCTGTTTTCTCCTTCTGCAAAAGCTTTGAAAATAACAATAATGGTCAAAACGTAGTTTTGTGAGTCAGATTCTACAACTATACCTACTCCATTATACCATAATGAGAATGAAGAAAAAAGGTAATATGCTTGATAGAAACAGTGTAAGCTAATGTATTCTTCATTAGAGTCTGTTTTAGATGTATCCTTCTTCTGCAAAAGCTTTGAAAGTAACAATAATGGTCACAACGTAGTTGAGTGAATCAGGTTCTAAAACTATACCTATTCCTTCATACCGTAATGAAAGTGATGAAAAAAGGTCATTTGTTTAAAAGAAACAGTGTAAGCTAAAACATTCTTCATACAGTCCGTTTTAGCTGTTTTCTCCTTCTGCAAAAGCTTTGAAAGTAACAATAATGGTCACAACGTAGTTGAGTGAGTCAGGTTCTAAAACTATACCTAATCCTTCATACAATAATGAAAATGATGAAAGAGGTCATTTGCTTGATAGAAACAGTGTAAGCTAAAGCAATCTTCATACAGTCCGTTTTAGCTGTTTTCTCCTTCTGCAAAAGCTTTGAAAGTAACATTAATGGTCAAAACGTAGTTGAGTCAATCAGGTTCTAAAACTATACCTAATCCTTCATACCGTAATGAAAGTGATGAAAAAAGGTCATTTGCTTGATAGAAACAGTGTAAGCTAAAACATTCTTCATACAGTCCGTTTTAGCTGTTTTCTCCTTCTGCGAAAGCTTTAAAACTAACAATAATGGTCAAGGTAATTTGCTTGATAGAAACAGTGTAAGCTAAAGCAATCTTCATACAGTCCTTTTTAGCTGTTTTCTCCTTCTGCAAAAGCTTTGAAAATAACAATAATGGTCAAAACGTAGTTTTGTGAGTCAGATTCTACAACTATACCTAATCCATTATACCATAATGAAAATGAAGAAAAAAGGTAATATGCTTGATAGAAACAGTGTAAGCTAATGTATTCTTCATTAGAGTCCGTTTTAGATGTATCCTTCTTCTGCAAAAGCTTTGAAAGTAACAATAATGGTCACGTAGTTGAGTGAATCAGGTTCTAAAACTATACCTATTCCTTCATACCGTAATGAAAGTGATGAAAAAAGGTCATTTGCTTGATAGAAACAGTGTAAGCTAAAGCCATCTTCATACAGTCCGTTTTAGCTGTTTTCTCCTTCTGCAAAAGCTTTGAAAGTAACAATAATGGTCACAACGTAGTTGAGTGAATCAGGTTCTAAAACTATACCTATTCCTTCATACCGTAATGAAAGTGATGAAAAAAGGTCATTTGTTTAAAAGAAACAGTGTAAGCTAAAACATTCTTCATACAGTCCGTTTTAGCTGTTTTCTCCTTCTGCAAAAGCTTTGAAAGTAACAATAATGGTCACAACGTAGTTGAGTGAATCAGGTTCTAAAACTATACCCATTCCTTCATACCGTAATGACAATGAAGAAAAAAGGTAATATGCTTGATAGAAACAGTGTAAGCTAATGTATTCTTCATTAGAGTCCGTTTTAGCTGTTTTCTCCTTCTGCGAAAGCTTTGAAACTAACAATAATGGTCAAGGTAATTTGCCTGATAGAAACAGTGTAAGCTAAAACATTCTTCATACAGTCCGTTTTAGCTGTTTTCTCCTTCTGCGAAAGCTTTAAAACTAACAATAATGGTCAAGGTAATTTGCCTGATAGAAACAGTGTAAGCTAAAGCAATCTTCATACAGTCCTTTTTAGCTGTTTTCTCCGTCTGCAAAAGCTTTGAAAATAACAATAATGGTCAAAACGTAGTTGAGTGAGTCAGGTTCTAAAACTATACCTAATCCTTCATACAATAATGAAAATGATGAAAGAGGTCATTTGCTTGATAGAAACAGTGTAAGCTAAAGCAAACTTCATACAGTCCTTTTTAGCTGTTTTCTCCTTCTGCAAAAGCTTTGAAAATAACAATAATGGTCAAAACGTAGTTTTGTGAGTCAGATTCTACAACTATACCTACTCCATTATACCATAATGAGAATGAAGAAAAAAGGTAATATGCTTGATAGAAACAGTGTAAGCTAATGTATTCTTCATTAGAGTCTGTTTTAGATGTATCCTTCTTCTGCAAAAGCTTTGAAAGTAACAATAATGGTCACAACGTAGTTGAGTGAATCAGGTTCTAAAACTATACCTATTCCTTCATACCGTAATGAAAGTGATGAAAAAAGGTCATTTGTTTAAAAGAAACAGTGTAAGCTAAAGCAATCTTCATACAGTCCGTTTTAGCTGTTTTCTCCTTCTGCAAAAGCTTTGAAAGTAACATTAATGGTCAAAACGTAGTTGAGTAAATCAGGTTCTAAAACTATACCTAATCCTTCATACCGTAATGAAAGTGATGAAAAAAGGTCATTTGCTTGATAGAAACAGTGTAAGCTAAAGCAATCTTCATACAGTCCGTTTTAGCTGTTTTCTCCTTCTGCAAAAGCTTTGAAAGTAACATTAATGGTCAAAACGTAGTTGAGTCAATCAGGTTCTAAAACTATACCTATTCCTTCATACCGTAATGAAAATGAAGAAAAAAGGTAATATGCTTGATAGAAACAGTGTAAGCTAATGTATTCTTCATTAGAGTCCGTTTTAGCTGTTTTCTCCTTCTGCGAAAGCTTTGAAAGTAACAATAATGGTCAAAACGTAGTTGAGTGAGTCAGGTTCTAAAACTATACCTAATCCTTCATACAATAATGAAAATGATGAAAGAGGTCATTTGCTTGATAGAAACAGTGTAAGCTAAAGCAAACTTCATACAGTCCTTTTTAGCTGTTTTCTCCTTCTGCAAAAGCTTTGAAAATAACAATAATGGTCACAACGTAGTTGAGTGAATCAGGTTCTAAAACTATACCTATTCCTTCATACCGTAATGAAAATGAAGAAAAAAGGTAATATGCTTGATAGAAACAGTGTAAGCTAATGTATTCTTCATACAGTCCGTTTTAGCTGTTTTCTCCTTCTGCAAAAGCTTTGAAAATAACAATAATGGTCAAAACGTAGTTGAGTGAGTCAGGTTCTAAAACTATACCTAATCCTTCATACCGTAATGAAAGTGATGAAAAAAGGTCATTTGCTTGATAGAAACAGTGTAAGCTAATGTATTCTTCATTAGAGTCCGTTATAGCTGTTTTCTCCTTCTGCGAAAGCTTTGAAAGTAACAATAATGGTCAAAACGTAGTTGAGTGAGTCAGGTTCTAAAACTATACCTAATCCTTCATACAATAATGAAAATGATGAAAGAGTTCATTTGCTTGATAGAAACAGTGTAAGCTAAAGCAAACTTCATACAGTCCTTTTTAGCTGTTTTCTCCTTCTGCAAAAGCTTTGAAAGTAACATTAATGGTCAAAACGTAGTTGAGTCAATCAGGTTCTAAAACTATACCTAATCCTTCATACCGTAATGAAAGTGATGAAAAAAGGTCATTTGCTTGATAGAAACAGTGTAAGCTAAAGCAATCTTCATACAGTCCGTTTTAGCTGTTTTCTCCTTCTGCAAAAGCTTTGAAAGTAACATTAATGGTCAAAACGTAGTTGAGTCAATCAGGTTCTAAAACTATACCTATTCCTTCATACCGTAATGAAAATGAAGAAAAAAGGTAATATGCTTGATAGAAACAGTGTAAGCTAATGTATTCTTCATTAGAGTCCGTTTTAGCTGTTTTCTCCTTCTGCGAAAGCTTTGAAAGTAACAATAATGGTCAAAACGTAGTTGAGTGAATCAGGTTCTAAAACTATACCTATTCCTTCATACCGTAATGAAAGTGATGAAAAAAGGTCATTTGTTTAAAAGAAACAGTGTAAGCTAAAACATTCTTCATACAGTCCGTTTTAGCTGTTTTCTCCTTCTGCAAAAGCTTTGAAAATAACAATAATGGTCAAAACGTAGTTGAGTGAGTCAGGTTCTAAAACTATACCTAATCCTTCATACCGTAATGAAAGTGATGAAAAAAGGTCATTTGCTTGATAGAAACAGTGTAAGCTAATGTATTCTTCATTAGAGTCCGTTATAGCTGTTTTCTCCTTCTGCGAAAGCTTTGAAAGTAACAATAATGGTCAAAACGTAGTTGAGTGAGTCAGGTTCTAAAACTATACCTAATCCTTCATACAATAATGAAAATGATGAAAGAGTTCATTTGCTTGATAGAAACAGTGTAAGCTAAAGCAAACTTCATACAGTCCTTTTTAGCTGTTTTCTCCTTCTGCAAAAGCTTTGAAAGTAACATTAATGGTCAAAACGTAGTTGAGT